>NC_137178.1:36702700-37413700 GCF_951804945.1 Podarcis cretensis
TGCAGCTCAAATTTTATTCTGCAGGGACTGTGGCAAATGCCACTTATGCAGCTCTTCTGCCCATAAGGTAAACAGCCTGGATAAGATCGCTGCACCATGCTAATGGCAGTAATCTTCCAATCCCATAGGGCCAGTTTAGATGGTTTACCTTAGGCATGTGAATTTATGTTGTTCTATTATGAGAACTTTGGGGGGGAAGAGGGGAGTTTTCACCAGGTGACAGACTGCCCTACCACATAATATATCATTAAAAAGGAAAACATCTGGCTGCTTTTTAATGCCAATAACCAGGAAAATTAGTGAGAGAATAAGTTTAAAATCTATACTGTGGGAAGTAGTATTGCTCCTATTTTGACATCCTACCTAATTTTCAATTGTCCTTGACTAACATAAGCTCACGCTGAATTTTGTCATTCATGTGTGTGCGCGTGGTTTAAGAAAAAATAAAATGATATAATTTTGATTTAGTTGGATTGCTCTTTAAGGCATTGACTCTCCTGTGGATATCACAATAATAAGCTGCAGTAAGCCCCCAGGCTTGCATGTCCACAGTTTCTCCTGCATAGCCAAGAGGAAAACTTCAGAAGCTTATACTTTTGCTTCTATTTCCAGGTGATTAGCATCATGAAGCTGCTTATGAAGTCTGCCTATGTAAGCTAACCATGTTTAGTGCAAACTATGGGCAGCCCTGTTGAGTGCGCAAGCGGACCAGGGCTTCTTCATGGCTCTGTCTCAGTTCTGGAACTGCCTCCCTATAAATGCGAGGAGGGTCTTGACCTGGATGGGCTTCTGACAAATGGTGAAGGCTTCCTTACTCTCCCAAGCTTGCAGAGGCCACAATTAGTTCAACTTAACTTTCTTCTACTGTCTAGCCCTCCTGTTAGATTGTTATGATTCCATTGCTCATTTAATTGTACTTTAATCAGTTTCAGTAATTCCCATTGGAATGTATGGTTTTGACACAAACCACTCTTTGATATAAACTGTATTTTTTTAAAAAAATAAAAATGAAAAGCAGTATACAGTGGTGCCTCGCAAGACGAAAAGAATCCGTTCCGCGATTCTCTTCGTCTAGCAGTTTTTTCGTCTTGCGAAGCAAGCCCATTGACGGCTTAGCGGATTAGCGCTATTAGTGGTTTAGCGGCTTTTAGCGGCTTATCAGCTTAGCGGATAAGCGGCTTAGCGGCTTAGAAAAAGGGGGGAAAGGGGGGGGAAGTCGGAAAAACTCGCAAGACATTTCGTCTTGCGAAGCAAGCCCATAGGGAAATTCGTTTTGCGAAGCACCTCCAAAACGGAAAACTCTTTCGTCTAGCGGGTTTTTCGTCTTGCGAGGCATTCATCTTGCGGGGCACCACTGTACAATAATACAAAATAAATGAATAAACAAATCATGCACACCCCTTGGTTTGGACAAAAGACAAAGCAGAAAACCACAGTTTATATAACTGAAAGTAACTTTTCTGCCATGCTCTTTGAAACTGTGTGTGGGGAGGAGACAGGAGGGGAAATGCATGCAAACCTGAGGCTCACAGTAGTTCATGTGCATCACAATAAACATGTCTGTTTATCAGTAAAGGTAAAAAAAAGGAAAAAGGTAAAGGACCCCTGGACGGTTAAGTCCAGTCAAAGGTGACTACAGGGTGGCGGCGCTCATCTCACTTTTATCAGTAACACCCTTCCACCTTTCATGTGTCCCTTAAAAGGAAAACATTTGCTAAAGATACACACATGCACACATTTAACAACAATATAGCATTTATACAGAGCTGCCTTTACTAAGATGTGTGTTGGAGAGGAGGAATGTAAGAAACAAATACAGGCTGCCATTGGTAAAGAAAACATGAATCACTCCCTAAATGTGACTAGATTCCCTGTTCTTGATGGTGCCCATATTAACATAAAGCAGGGCTTAGCAACCTTTTTCAGCCGTGGGCCGGTCCACCGTCCCTCAAACACCGTCCTTCAAACCTTGTGGGGGGCTGGACTATATTTTGCAAAAAGAAATGAACTAATTTCTATGCCCGACAAATAACCCAGAGATGCATTTTAAATAAAAGCACACATTCTACTCATGTAAAAACACGCTGATTCTGGGACTGTCTGCGGGCCGGATTGAGAAGGCGATTGGGCCGGATCTGGCCCCTGGGCCTTAGTTTGCCTACCCCTGCCCTAGTGCCTCAGTCCAGAAAAGCCTGTATGATTTAAAAGGATAGTTGTGGCCAAACCACAGGGGGAGCCAAAGCAGAGCAGACTTGCAGCTAGCTAATCTTCCTCACATTCAAGGAGGCTTCCTCCGAAAGGCTTGTGACTAAAATTCAGGGTAGATAACAGAAGTTATCAGAGCACTACAGCCAGAGAACTAAATTTCAAACTAGCACTTTAAACCAACATTACCAGTTTACACACACAATGTTTATTTCAGTGAGCGGAAGGCTGGGAGAAGACTGTAAAACCACAAGGCTGCTATCATTGGCCCTTGAAGGAATCCTTTTTCAAGTTGCACAAAATCCATGTGTGTCGGAGCTTTGCTGCTGTTACAAAACCATCGCAAAAATAGCAGCCAAATTCTGCTAGAGAGAGAGAGAGAGAGAGAGAGAGAGAGAGAGAGAGAACCTTTACAAAAGCAAAGTTTATAGCATGCTATAATTAAGCTCACATCCTGATAGAGGGAGCATGAAGTTTTATTCTAAATATAGCAGAAGTCCTCTTTATTGCACGTCTCCCCTCCTCCCTCTTTTAAAGTGAAATGTAAAAAATGAGTCACTGATATTGTCAGTGGCCTCCTTACCATTTAGATTTACAAAACAAATCAAGAAAAAAACTAACTAAAACAGAAGGCTTTTGTTTCCTCTCTTTTCTTTTTATCAAAGTGTTACTTTGAGTTTTTTAAATGGACGGGCAGATAAGAGATTATACAGAAGCAGTGCTCAGTGGATCAAACCCCATACTGTATATAAATAGCTGAAAATAAATAAATAATAATAAATAATAATAAATGTTATCCAAGGCAGACAACTAATCTTGTGCTATAATACTGACACTTTTAGCAACTGTTTTGTTTGCTGCAATATACTTTCTATGTGGATGCTCAGATGTTCACCATTAATACAGGAAAAATCTTCCATGTGGATTTCCTAAGACTGAAACTTGTCAAAGGGATGAGCTGCTCTGTGATGATCTGGAAACATTTTCTAGAAAGGTGGCTATTGCTAATGCACTAGTGGGCTCAAAGCACATAAAATGGAAGTGACAAAAGAGAGCAGCATTAAGGACATGGAGCCTGTTATTGCTGCAAAGTGCAAGGTTCTTGTGAACCACAAGCGTGGGCCCTGCAAGAAGACGATTGCTGCACTGAGAAAGGCATGGAGCAATGCCTAGCTGGTTGCTAGACGATGTACCAGAGCATTCAACTCACTGCTGACACTCACAAAATGTACAAAGGCACCAAGACAACCTTTGGACCAACAGTCAGGAAAAACTGCACGGCTATAAACTTTGACGGGAGAGATCATCACAGACCACAGCAAGCAGATGGCGTGATGGGGCAGGACAGAATCCCAACAGAAGTGCTAAAAGCCAGCTTCAATTCCCCTCTCATGACACACCTCCACGGCTTTCTCTTGCCATGTTGAAAAAAGGATCTGTGCCACAAGACATGCATCTCCCCAGCATTGTGACCCTCAAAGAACAAAGACGACTGCTATGATTGTAACAACTGCCACGGAATCTCCATGCTGTGGGGGAAGCCTCTGCCCATGAAGGTCTCAACAGATTACAGTCACTCACTGACAGGGTCTATCCCGCCCCTGAGCTTTAGAACTCAAGAGGTCAACAGTCAGCATGATTTTCTCACTGCACCAGTTACAGAAGAAATGTCAACAGCATAGACACCCCTTGTACATTATCTCCATAAACCGGATGAAGACCTTTGACCTTCTCAGCCAAAAAGGACTCTTTACACTGCTCAACCAGACAGAGTGCCCACCTAAGCTCCACAAGATGATTGTGTCCTTCCATGAGAACATGCACTGTACTGTCCATCCTTGGATGCCTTCCCTAGAAAGAGTGGTGTGAAACAGGGCTGAGTTCTTGCCCCAACTCTCTTTGGCATATTTGTCTCCATGTTGCTCTCCTAAGCCTTTAGTTCAACTGTATTAATAATAATAATAATAATAATAATAATAATAATAATAAACTGCCCATCTGACTGGATTACCCCAGCCACTCTGGGTGGCTTCCAGCAAAACGTTCAAACACGAAAGATCATGTGTACTTCCATTTAAGGAACAGCAGGGGTCTGTTCAACCTGGCCTATCTTCACACACAAAAGCACAGTGGTCTCTTATCAATTCCAAAATATAAGGTTCCAGTCAAATGAGAGATCACATTGCGCCAAGTATTCTAGAACAATCTTGTTTCTATGGAGAAAGGCAGAGTAATTCGTGAAGTGAGGCTACTGTGCTACCTGAACAAAAGGCAAGTCTCAACTGGCATAAGTATTGTGTCATCTTCACTAGATCCTAGTTGGTGCCTGAGTTAAGTTCAAAGTGTTGGTGTTGGGCTTTAAAGCCACAAATGGCCTAGGATTAGGGCAGGGGTCAGCAAAGTTTTTGTGGCTTGGGCAGGTTCATGGTCCTGCAGACGCTGCAGTGGGCCAGAGTGTGAGTGCAGGCATGCACGAACGCTATTTTTGGTGCTCCTTCCAGTGTGGAGGAGGCATGCACAGCTTCCCATTGGCTGCAGGAGCTTCCTGCAGCCAATGGGAAGCCGGCCAGCGTCGCAGAAGGCGGTCCCTGCTCTGCTCCACGCCGGTTTAGCGCGGTGCATGGGAACCGACTGAGCAGGTGGCGGGGGTCTCAGAGTGGGTGGTGGGGATCCATTGCAAACCCCTGAATTAGGGTCATAGCAACCCCATATATTTAAAGCACTCTTATAGCACTTTAACAGCCATAGCTTACCCCCAAAGAATCCTGGGAACTGTAGCTTGTTAAGGATGCTGAGAGTTGATAGGAGACCCCTTAAACTATCAGACCACTGCACTATTCTGGGTCAAAATCAAAGAATTCCAGATTTTGCATAGCTTCACCCAAATTTATTTGCCAACAGGGAGTGGCAAAATCAGCAGAAAGCAATAAATGCTATTCATTCGTTTTTTTCTCCAGCCCCCCCCCCCCTTTGGAAACAGTAACCCAGTCAGGAAAGCAACAGCCATATTTCAGAAGGCATCTCAAAATTGTCAATTTCATCTCTGTGATAATAGCATGCATAGCATAAGGTCCAAGGCATGGCATAAAACAATTCACAAACCACTTTTATGAAGGTTGCTGGTTCTTGTACTGCTGAGAATGCCAGATTCCATTAAAGTAGGCTTCTAGGCCTCATGACTGCTGTGAAATACTTTTCTTTTTCTTTCTGAAACATCAATAGCAAAATACTGGATCATAGAATCATAGAATTCTTGAGTTGAATGGGACCCTGAGGATCCTGTCTAATCCAACCCCCCGCAGTGCTGCAATATGCAGCTGTCCGATACAAGGATGGAACCTGCAACCTTGGTGTTATCAGCACTAGGTTCTAACCAACTGAGCTAACCAGGCTCCAGTGTAATAAAAATAAAATAAATAAAACAACCCATTATTTTTAGTCCATTCATCAACATACCTATCAAATCAAATTCTTCACGTTTGAAGCTTATAGTTTTGATATATGAATGCTGCATGCTCTGCCCACCGGCTGAGGTGTGACTACCGTATATTAGCCACATGTTACTAACGTATTCATACTGTAGCCTTCTTGTTCATAACATATATTCCAATTTGCCTGTTAATCACAATAGAAATATAAAGAAGAAAGATATATGTGCGGCTAATTCAAGAGGCTCAAAATGTATCTTGCTTAAGGCTGCTCCTCTGCCCTCCAGTTTCTTAGATTCCAATTAACACATCTAATAAAGAAAAGCAAACTAGAAACTTCTGTATTATACTGTCAACACCACTCCCCCCCCCACCTAGTATTTTCCAGAAGTCTTCACAAAAAAGCCGGGATAGCATGAATATGTCACAATGAGAAAGTTTACCATTTCTCTCCCCGCCCCCACCCCCAGGCAATATTCTTTGTGGTTTCTCCAGTACTGTGAATGCATACCTCTGGTGTTTACCATCAGCAATTTTCAACATGCTGACATGGCTAAAAGTGACCACAGAGCCGACGCAAGCAAGCTAGAAGGAGAAACACAAGCGGAAACACTATGATCTTTCGACTCAAACTTTGCACTTTTTCGACAGGAACTTAACAAGGTGGCCTGGTTATCATGGGAGAGGATTCGATTAGTGCAACTTGGAGTAGACTCTCTCTCTCTCTCCTCGCCTTCTTTTTCATTAACCGACAGAGCTTTGTTCCTGATGTTGCTATTTTTGTGGCTGACGCACGCAAAGCTGTTGGAGGAGGGAGCCATTCCCACTACAAAGGTTAAATTTCTTTCCCTGCTGTTGGGGCTCGCAGAAGGGATTTCTTCTCCTTTCCCAACAATCTACCTTCTCATGCTTTAGATCAGGTGGTTCATCCTGGCACTGTCCTGTTCCTCCCCCCAAATTGTTTTAAAACAGTATCTTAAAGTCGCCTGAAAACTGCTTGTAAACAGAAAGAGCAATTAAGGCTGCAATCCTATATCCACTTACTCCCCAGCAAGCCCTTCCGAAATCAGTGAGACTTTGTTTTAAATAGACATATATAGGATTGCTTTGAATATTTCAGAAATATTGATCAGATATCATTATTTTCTGATTTGTAGTTTAAATGTATAGAACTGGGTGATGTTTATAAAACCTATTCCTTCAACAAAAGTCCCCCCCCCTCTAAATGTAACTAGTAATTTAAGTATTAAAAGTTTGTGCAAGGCATATGAGAAAGAAATCCATAACCAACTCCTTTTGGTTTGTGTTGTTCAAAGACTCTAAAGTTTCAAATACTCAAAAGGCAGTCATTATCATTTACTAAGGCATACAGTACAAGAGAAAGTCCATTTTACAAAATGGAAAGTGTTAGCCTTTTGCCTTGTTTTCATTATCAGTTTACATACATGAGGGATTTGGAACCTGAGACCAGAAGTGTAGTAGTCTGGGGTTGAGAGTGGTTGAGGACCCATTACTGTACTATTTCTGCAGGAGGGGCCCAAAAGGGCCCTGTCTCCAGCATCCTAGAGCCCCACAATCAGCATGGAAAGAGAGTCCTTAGCCACTGAGAGGAAGTATTCTCACCCTTCGCACTGACTGAAACCAAACAGAATGAAAGGAGGGGAGTCAGCCACTGAGGATCGGCTCCTAGGGTCACTCTGGAAAAGCAGGAATACCACCCAGGAGAAGTTGCTCTGTATGTTCCAAAGCTAAACATTTAGGAAGCACAAGTCACTTCAGTTTCAAGAGAATGGTGTGCAAGTTCTGCTACATACAATAGAACTACAAGGAAAGCACAACTTAAGCAACACTGAAAAAGATACTGGAGCACTCCAAATCATTTGCCCATGTGTATGCACAGAAAATAGTAAATCTAGCTGAAAGGCAAAACATGAACATCTGCAGTGATGGATGCATTACATCTATTATTATTATTATTATTATTATTATTATTATTATTATTATGCTATTGTATAATCTCATAAAAGTGTGTCTTCTTAGAAGGGTGTGTGGCTGTGGGCATCATAAAGGGACCCTGCAACTTCTGGATTTGCCACTACATTACTATGATACCCGTCATCCTTGACCACTGGCTCACGCTGGCTGGGGCTGGTGGGAGTTGGAGCCCAACAACATATGAGGGTGACATGTTCCCCATCACTCATATATGTCCCCCCCCCACACACATACATACAGATGGCCATGTGTCTTCCATCTTCTACCAGGAGGAGCCACAAAAGACAGTAGCCCTTTCCTCTGAGGGGCTCTGCTATCCTGATTGTCAGATTTCTTGTATGTAAAATTTACTGCAAGCTATCCCAAGAGCTCAGTTCAAAGGTGGGGCATAAACGTCTCCAAATGAATGTGCTGCTTTATTCTGAGAACAGATCCTATTATGTCAAGGGCACATGACTAGGGTTACCAGATGTCCCCGTTTCCCAGGGACAGTCCCCAGATTTACGATTAAGTCCCCGGACAAATTCCATCCCCGGAATGTCCCCGGATTTCATCTAATGTCCCCGGGAAATGCAGCAGCGGCAGTCTCAGCAGCCTGGAGCAGTTGGCTCTGGCTGGCTTCAGGAGCTGCTCAGAAGCCCCCATATGATGGTGGGGCAGGGGCTCTAAGATCCAGCTTCCAGGCTGCCTCCACCTTCCTTGACCCCAGCAACTAAGCTGTGAAGGGAGGCTTCATGCTGCCTATCGGAGCAGCTTCCCAACTCCTACTTGCGTGCAAGCAGGAGCAGGTGGGGATGACATCTCAGCTGTGAACAGAGGCTTCACGCTGCCTATCAGAGCTTGCGTGCAAGCAGGAGGGGGCAGGGATCTCTCAGTTAGGCAATGGGAAGCCTCCCTTCCCAGCTGAGGGATCCTTGCCCCCTCCTGCTTGCACGCAAGTAGGAGTTGGGATGGGGATGCTCCTCAACAGAGACCCTTGGGACCTTCAAGGCTGATGTATTTATTGAGGCATGGGCATCTGTAGGCAACAGTCCCCAAATGCAGGCATAAGACACCCAACTCCTTTCTAGAACCAGATTCACCTGTATTAATACAGCATGCTTTGCTGCATGATCCTATGCATATTTATGCAGAAGTAATTCACACCAATTTAGATGGGATTTATTCCCAAGTAAGTGGTAATAGCAATGCAACCATATTTTTTACTATAGTTGCCAGGGTTTAGGAGCACAAAGCAGATTGCCAACAAAATAACCCCAATATGCTTCCCAACAGATAAAAACAGTTGCTGGCAATATCCAAATATCACCAGCCAAATTTAAAAACAAGCATGAATAGCAGGATTATACGTCCTGATAGACTTGATATAAGAGAAACATGTTTTGCAGGCTTCTGAAATTATACAACAAGGCTGCCTGCCTAATATTAATAGGCAGGTGCTGTCACACTGAAACTCTGACTCCTCTCAAATGTTTGTTTTACAGTTTAACAATCACTGCTTTACAATGCATGCTTCAGGGTATGATTGTATGTTGGCTGCATGCTGCACTTAAAACTATCACCCACGTTATCTTTGCAGGGAGGTGAACTTCATATGGCTCCTAATGATGCTTCAGTTGGGGCTGGGCTATTTGGCTCTCACATTATGGTGATGATATTTATTAGCATAGAAATGAGGATCTGGCTAACTCCCTACTCTGAAAACTATGTTAATAGGTCATCCCAAGACGTTTTACTACTAGAGCAGAATACTGCACCATACCATTCCACACACACACACACACACACACACACACACACACACAAACACGGTCCCTTGCTTTTCTCTGCATGGTAGAGACCTCTTTATCAGATCTCCACAATAAACACTGGTGTGTGTATACTCTCTCACTATGGTGTGGGGCATCTAACTTGCAATAGTGATTGTGAATACAGCTGAGGGTTGGATATGCAGTATTGGTGGATAGAAACCACTGCATAATTGGCAGTAGATTTTTATGTGGTGAAGCCACTTTCCAGATCTGCCTTGCTTTCAGACAAGTACGTAAAATGAAAGTACGTAAAATGAAATCTACAGGTATAGGATGGTATACCTGAAATCTACAGGTATAGGATGGTATACAAATTTAATAAACAATATATTATTTATTTATTTAGATTTAGATTTATATGGACAGCTTACGAATATATATACATATTTAAAGCTCCGTAAACTCCATAAAAGCAGCATCCAATAAACAGATCAGCAAAGGTTAAAATGACTGGGAGTGACTCTCTAGGGTCTTAGGCAAAGAATCTTTCCCTGCTATCTCACTGTAGATGCCCATGACTGAATCTGAGACCTTCTGCACACAAAGCATGCCTACTGCTACTGAGGTTGTAATATTGGCGAAATGGTGGAAATGAACTGATAGTAGGCACAACAAACACGTTTCGCTTCGTCCGGGAGAAATCTAGCAGGGAAACAAGCTAACATTCAGCCAAGCGTTGTGGGAGCCAGTGTGGTATAGTGGTTAAGAGCGGTGGACTCCTCCACTCCTCCACATGCAGCTGCTGGGTGACCTTGGGCTAGTCACATTTCTCTCAGCCTCACTCACCTCACAGAGTGTTTGTTGTGAGGGAGGAAGGAAAAGGAGATTGTTAGCCACTTTGAGACTCCTTAGGGTAGTGATAAAACGGGATATCAAATCCAAACTATTATTATTATTATTATTAATATTATTATTATTATCCAGAGACCATTTAGTACTTCTACCCAGGCCCTTATAAGCTTTGGCCAAGGGATCACCTCCATCCTTATTTTGCACCACAACTTCTGAAATCAGTCCTGGACACCCTCTTAATAAAACCTTTGGGGGGGGCAAACTGGAATATCTTGCTGCCAGTCGCTAGCATAGCTCCAGAGCTCTCGCCCCTGAACCAATGCTGCATCTCCCAGCATACTCCATGCTTGATAGTTTGTGAGAGGCTGAAAATAGTAACCTCTCCTCAGAGACAATGATAATCCAGTGCTTATTAGTGGAGCTTCTAGTAGTCATACAACTTCACAAATTTCAAAGGTATACAATCTCTGATGTTTCATCAAGTAGGTAAGGTGTGTTGTAGCTTTTAAACATCCTTTCTTTCACAACTACACTTTAAATTCCCCCCAAATTTAAGACAAATAAGGGCAATGCAATAATGATAGAGTCACGAAAGATAATGATTTGCATCTCTGTGAGTGGCACAGAAAATCATTAATTAGGCATTCAGAGTGTAAGTATATATGTATAAATTAGCATCTATTCATCATTGAAACTGCAATAGATTTTTCATAACGGAATATTAACTATGTGAAGAGATTACTAAGGTTTCTGGATGAAGGCATCAGGTAACTGCAACACAAAAGTAATGGGAAATTTAAAAATGTAAATACTGAAATGTCATACCTAAGTGGCTGTCATAACACCATAGTTTAATACCATTTGCTACAGCCTTGCTTGCTGGAAGAGGTTGCTCCTTTTCTCTCTCTTTTGTATCTCCTGATAAGCATAAGAAATATCAGACATTCATGCCTGCTCATTAAGGAGCAGAACAAATCACAATTAGTATTTTAACTTGATAGAGAATACTCAGTCTCTCAGGCCTTTACGTACTTGTCTGAAAGCAAGGCAGATCTGGAAAGTGGCTGGAGAGAGGGGAATTCAAAGAGACCGCTGGGCTGCAAAGCAGAATGAGTACCGTGCGGCATGTTTTTGTTTTTTTGTTTTTTAGCCCTAGAAATCCAATCTTGATAATTCAACTGTCACATTACAACTGCATCAGGTACACAGAGGACAGAACAATCTATCAATTGCAGGAGAAGACAGAATGGGACAGATCAATGTTGTGTTGAAAAGCAACTCATAGAGTGGCCAATTTCAAGAACGTAAAAAAGATCTTCACAAGAAAATAAGGCAAGCTGGAGACTAATCAAATCCTATTACTCCTTCAGTAATCAAAAGTTTCAAGAATAACTGAGAACTATACTTGACTCTTGGTCCTTCCTAATTAATAACATACAGGCAGATGCCCACATTCAGTAACCTAATCTGTTCACAATGGAGACAACGGGGATGTGGATTTATTCTGCTTTCACTCACATGCTGTCACCAATATCAAGGAACAGAGGAAATACCTGGGTTACTTTTTCTGTAGGATGCTCTAGTTAGGAACATCTGGACAGAATCTCACACTTTGCCTAAAACCAAACCTGGGCCACATGGGATCCCTCATCATAAGATCCCACAGTGCACAAGTAGTAAAATAATCCCACGAGGATTGGCAGAGTCAGTCAGCTTCCACACATGCTAAGTGCATGGAGAAATGAGCTGTAGAGAAAATGTAATGCAAACATTCGAACTGTCCTTATGGACTGACTGCCTGTGCATTAGGAGATACTAAGGTGTGACCAATCTAACAATAAATATCCCAGGTATTACCTCAGAGCATTGTTAGCCATCAATCAACCTTCTAATGCTACTGTATGGTTTATCAATCTGGTCCAAAAAGTATTTAACCCCAATTTTATACATATATGTATGTATGTATGTAATAACATATGTTACTTAAAATGACCCTGTGTGGCTATTTCTCCCCAAAAATTCCTCTGCTGAAGAGCAAAATTATTAACATTTTGTGCAAGCTACAGTGGTATCTTGGGTTACATACGCTTCAGGTCACATATGCTTCAGGTTACAGACTCCGCTAACCCAGAAATAGTACCTTAGTTAAGAACTTTGCTTCAGGATGAGAACAGAAATTGTGCTCTGGCGGCGTGGCAGCAGCAGACGGCCCCATTAGCTAAAATGGTGCTTCAGGTTAAGAACAGTTTTGGGTTAAGAAGGACCTCCGGAACGAATTAAGTACTTAACCCGAGGTACCACTGTATTGTCTTTCTTTAAAGTTGGATAATTTAATGGCCTCTATGTTCTGACATGTTTCATATTTCATAAGCATTCAGTAGTAGCAGAACTTTTTGTTCTTCAGCTGGCCAATTTTATATTATATGTTTAACTGCAAGAGTTGTTGGACTTTTTTGTTGCATACATTTGGGCATTTGAGGTTTTAAAAAGAAGTCTGTGAATTGGGCATTTACCGTATGAACAACCCACACCTAACACCAGCATAGAAAATGGCTTGCCCTGGGTGCATTCTGATGCAAACTTGCCTTTCCTGAGAAAATATAATAAGGAATAGAAATAGTTATGTTTAAAATAAGGGCAACTTAACCTTGTTTACAGAATGAGCAGGACTCTTCAAAGACTGTGCCACTGAAGGCTAAGAAAAAATAAAGATTTGTGGAAATGTACAAAACATGTGAAGAATAATAGCTCCCTTGTTGGGACAGAAATCAGCAACAGGAATGTTGAAATAATGTGATCAACAAAACAGAGCTGGCAATTTCAGCAACTGTTAGCATATATCAGCTTTACATAGAAAAATACCAATATTTATTCCAGACATAGGGACAGAATCTAGCTGCTGCTAACGCTCAGGGAGCAAACAACCACGCTTGTCCAGCAGTTGTGTGTTCATGCACCAAAAGTGGTTGCATGGGTGTGCAGCATGAACCTGAAGGTATAATTACTCTAAAATGCAGCATTTTAGTGATGAATCCTGAAAAGGCACCTGCTGGCTGCATAGCTGATGGCCCAGAAGCTCCTGCCTGGTTTGTCATTCCTTCTACTCCTGTGGCTCTGTACTAATGGGAGGGAAAGGTAGCTTGAGAGGCAGCTAGGAACCCAGGTAACCAATGTGGAGACATCCAGTCCTGGGTCAGGAATCTCTGGATATGGTGGTGCTGTGGTGGAGGTCTTCTCCCTGTGTTCCTTTTCCTCCTCTGAGACAGCAGGCCACAGGTCTGAGTAGAGCTGGACACGGAGATGTATCTGAAGTATTTCCCACCACCTGCTACCTGCTCTTTTTAACTAGAGATGTCAAGGATTGAACTTGTGCCTTCTGCATGCAACGCACAAGTTGAGCTATGGTCCCTCCTGTGAGCTTATGATGGTCAGGAACTACAGTGAAGGAGGAGTGGATCCTCTTGCCATTTAGGGCTCCTCCACCTTTAAAGTGCCATGTCCAAGTATTTTTTCCCGCCCCCAGCGCTTTCACCATGAAAACTCGCTCTTTAGTGCTTCATATGAACAAACGGCAATTCAGGTTTTCCATGGATTGCTTGGACAACCACAGAAATGTGCTAGAAATGTGGCACGAAAGGGAGTCTGGATGAGCCCTTAGCAAAAGCAGGCATATTTCCCCCACAGATCTCACTCAGCATGCTTATGCCATGGCAGCTAGAGCTGTGGATGTGATTTTGCTGCAAGTCTCATGGATTTCAATGGAGCTCACTTCCAAAAAACATGTGCTTGGATGAACCTGAGATATAATAAAGTGTGAGAAGGCACCATTCTGTAGTATCATTGTCGAGATTTAATGAGCAAGGTTAATTGGGAACTGATACGCCCCAACAGGAGAAAAGCTTTGTGAAAGTTCTTCAAGGGTATTTTTTTTTTATTTGAGGAAAGGTAATTATAATATAAAAGAATCGCACAAGGAGGATGTTCTTTAAATTCCTATGGTGGTGGTGGTGGGAGTGCATCTGAATGAGCTGCTGCATCTATCCTGAGTGGATGGGAGAGAAAGAGAACAGGAGGCCAAGGGGATTGTGTCACAAGAATATGCTCTATGTCTTCTGTAGCTGGTAATGGCTTGATCAAATAGCCATTAAACCCCTGAGAAAAAATGCCTTCAAAGATGAAATGAGGTTCTTTGATAGAAGCTTTGATCAGGATGGAGAGAGTTTAGATATTCAAGGACAAATCCTGCTTTTCAGCAGTGGTGTAAGGAACATAATACCAAGTCTGCCTGGAGAAAAGAAATAGTGGTTTGGTGGGGGGCAGTTGTTTCTCAAAGGTATTTGAATCTGGACACAAGTGCATCCCAGTGCCCCCCCCCATATTATTATTGTATTTGAAGGTGGTGTGCACACACTCCTCCATGCTATTTACTACCCTGTGAGGTAGTTTAGGCTGAGAGATAGTGACTAGCCCAAAGTCACCCAGTGAGCTTCATGGCCCAATGGGGATCTGAACCCTGCTCTCCCAGGCCTGGTCCAACACTCTTAACACTACACCAAACAAATATTTTGCATTGGGGTTACCTAATGGAAACAAGGTTGCCCCACAAGATTGTCAGTTGTGCTTTCTGACAACCATCCTCCTCTTTAGAACCACATTTAATTTTCAGTAATTCTGGTGAGACAGCCAACGTTTTTTGTTCCAAGTTGTAATTATGCCTAATCCTCTTCCATTTTGTTTCATGGGGGACTAATGGGAGTTGAAATTGTGCAACCAAATATGTAAAATCAAGTGGAAGACACAAATCTCACCCTTGTGATTAGTAGGGGTGGGCAATGCTAACAGGACTAAGGTAAGGGTCCTGGCGTCAAGATTTGCTGATCTTAAAAATATCCCTGAATATTGCTTGGCCTAGAGAAGGTTGCTTTGATGAGAAAAGCTTCAAGGCCCAGCCGGCTATCACAAGTCCTCCTTTGTGAGCTTCAGAACTTCTTCTGAACTGTTCCAACCACAGAAAAAGGAGTTACACAACCTGTCTTAATTGAAATATTCGGTGCCTGCTGATATGTTCAAACACATCCACCAGATCTTGATTATTCAGTGGCAATTAAAGCTATTAAGTCAGCAGACAGACAGCAGGTTATTTCATTGTGATTTGACAAAGCCAGCCGTTTCGCTCTCTCCTTCTATATGACAGCACTATAATTAGCGGTAATCAAATATGATTTGGACTAGGTGTTGCACGCCTGCTTTCTTAGCCAGAAAGGTATCCTGCCGGTTGCATAATCTGGAAACGCACAATTCTCTGGACAGAAAAGTAGCACAATGAAAACATGAAGACTCAGGGGGAGGGGGAGGCTGAAGTTTTTTCCCTTCCTTGCTGTGAGTTTACCAGGCAAGTTGCATCTTGCATGTTAGACGATTCAGAATTAACCATAAGTTTAATTTCGGTAAGTTATATTTAAGGAAAAACAATTAAGTTAAATTACAAAAGTCTGATCAAATAATATTGTGAAATGCGCTAATAAGTATAATTATTCTCTGCACAGATATTCTCTGCTTGAGAAGCGCCTGTAACCTCCATTAACATTAATGGGAGCTCTGCTCGTGCATCAGGCGCGGACTAGAACTTAATAGGGCATTACAGCTTCAAAGTGCTGTACAAACATTAACTAATTACTTCTCATAACCATATTGGATGGTAGGTGAGGAAGGATTAATAAAACTTGATTCCAGGTGGTATTGGAAATGTACTCTTCAAGAAAACCAGGGATTCACTGTGCTACCACTGCAGCCAGAGCGAGATGTACTTTACAGGGTGAAAGTGAAAAACATCAAGGCAAGTTGAATGAAAATAATGGTGTTCCTGCCCTGGCTAAGTGGAACCTTTCATGTCCCAAAGCAGAGATTTCTGTCATTCTGAATGTTTAAGGCTAAATCCAGCATAGGCTCATAGCTTAGTGGTAGACTATCAGCTTTGCATGCAGGACGTCTCAGTTTCAAATCCCAGCATCTCCAGGTATATGGTGGTGGAGGTGTTTTTTGGGGTTGTTAGTGGTTAAGTTACTCAAATGTCTCTGAGCAACTTGGATTAAAAACATCAACACAGATTCATAATACTTTTTTTTGTTAAAAGGACAGGGTTGGAAAAGACTCCAGTCTGAAATCCTAGACAGTTGCTACCAGTCAGTGTAGACAGTACTAAGCTAAATGGACCAGGGACCTGACTCAGTGTACGACAGTATCCTGTTTCAGCAGAAACTTCACAGTCCAACTCAAACCCAATGTATTCTGAGAAATTAGCTAAAGATTTCTGCCTCTCTCTCTCTCTCTCTCTCTCTCTCTCTCTCTGTGTGTGTGTGTGTGTTTTGACCAGAACCGTATTCCAAAGTTAGAGCACAACATTTTCAAATGAAAACTAGACATCAACTGTAGCAAGCAGTATTAGGAAATAGCAGATTCATAACCTTCTGATGCTAGTGACAAAATAATTCATTGGCTTCCAGTCTGTTTCTATATGCAATTTGAAATGCAATTATCACCTCTAAAATCGTAAATGACTTGGGTAGAATACACTTGTATATTTGGATGATTATAGTGTTGCTATTGTTCATAACAATGTTTACTTGGAAGTAATAATCAATATTTTTAAGATCCCCGTGACATGTGAGTGCAATTTTTATTCCCTATTATTATGCATGTATGTTAATGCCCAAAAACCTGTGTGTTAAATGTAATTTATACATAGTGGTGTTAACTTAATGCTATTTGTCTGAAATATTCAGGATATATTATGTCCTCCTTCTGGCAAAGATTTCTTCAAGTTCAAGATGTCTTAACACATTAAAGAGTATTAGAAAAGCATTTCAATTAGTTGGCAACCTGATCTTTTTAGAGACGTACCTTATTGTCTCACGCCCAAATTTTTTTTTCTTCCCCCTCCAATCATCCTAATACTTCAGTCTTAGAGCAGGCAGACAACACATTTGTGAAAACAGAACAGCCTGAACTCAAATCAAGAGTGAAATTAAATGCTGGCAACCTTAACTGCCAAGGTCTGCTAAGGTGGCAACCTCAGGGAAGGATTGAAAATGTCATCATTTATGATGTTCAAGTAGCCAACATACTCCATTCTAAGCACTTGTTTACCACAGCAAGTTTCATGATCAAATTACCTATTATAGCAGGCTCTGATCCCTTGGTGTGAGGGATGAATTCAGACAACAGTTTTCTCCCCACCAAGAAGCATTGATTTTGGCAGTAGTGAAAATGAAGGTGGCACTAGATTGCCTACAGGGGTCCAGTGAATGGAGGGCTTTGCAGCAATCAAGCATGCAGGGAGGAAACCTGCACTAATTCACCTTGTCAAAAAGTAGGCAGCCTTTACAAAAGTTGACCCAAGTTTGTCCTAGATCTCCTTTTCCCATCACTTTTACAGAAATTCAACATAACTACTTAAATACCATTCAGAACAATAATCAAAATACAAGCTGCTAAATGGACAAGAATACAGCAAGGTAACCTGTGGACCATGTCATCTGTTTTTTAAAAAACCTGATGAGAAACACACAAAATGCATCTGAAGGAAAATGTGTAGCTTTCAAGATGGTACTTGCCCACTCTACTTTTTGTAAATATTATGTCATAATGTGACAAGCAAAGACTTCAAATCTGGGAGCAAGTGTCTTTTGATTGTGCTGCACTAATACCGTGGTATTTCAGCTGACCTGTAAGACATAACGATCAACTTAAAACAGTCCACTGGTAGTAGTAAAAAATTCCTGTTCGTTTTCTAATGGAAATAATTCCTGTCCTTTTTCTAGTGACGATGGGAATTTGTCTGTTTCAGGTTAGGATGTTTTGGAGGAGAGACAGCTAAAACTAAAACAGTGGTTCTTTTAACATTCACAAACCAAAGCTAATTTGATTCACGGAAGACTTCTGCAACGTTGCAAAGGGTTTGTCTGAAGAGTTTTCTGCAGACTGAGAAGGCTACTATTGTGTTTTTTGTCACCATAAAGGCTAAGCAGTAATTAGCACAAACATGCTTAAGTGATTCATCCCATCACTATTTCTGCATCCAGCCTAGTTGTGCATAATTTAATACAAAACTACTCTTATTTCAACCTAAATAAATGGAAGATCACTAAGAGTCAGCACTTCCATGCCTGCATGCTTCCCTGAACAAAACCACCTAACTTCCACCCACCCTCACAATATTGCATCAAGGAATTAGAACTGCTGGAAGCATTTGAACTATAGAAGCTCATCTCAGCAAGTACTGTATGTAGAGTCTTTCCATCTTCCAGCACAAGGCCTTTCAAAATTAGCCTGAATGAGACTTCCAGTCCCCAACAAACAGAGCCCCCTAAGAAAGTTGAATTGGCTGCCATCACTCAATTGTGGCAAAGGGCCAGCTACAAGAACACACACATATTGGCACATGTCTTCTTTTCAGATGCCCAATGGAATGCCACCTGGGAAGCAAAAAAAAGACCCTCTTGCAACAGTAGGAAATATGTCTACTCACTACTCTTACTTAATCCAAATAGGGGGGTTGCTTCTATTATACTGTCTGTTTGGTCCAGGCATTATGAAAAAAGTGAGCTGAGAGCATAGGAGCCAACTCCTAGGGGCTGAGGGGCTGCCCCCAAAGCTGATAAGCATTGCCATTCAGATGGTGTGCATGCATCGCATCATATGATCAATTATAAGTTGTGCAGCTTAAACCCCCCCCCCCAATATTTTATTCAAGTTGGCACCCCTGGCTGAGAGGAAATAGAGACTAACAACTACTCTTGGCTCTAGCTATGTCTGCTTGTGCACCTACAAAATCTTGTCCCTGGCACATTTCTCTGAATAGTGCTAAATTAATGCAATATGCAACTTTCATCACTCCCTCATTCCTATTCTTTCCAAGGATGCTATGGAGATGAATTGAAAAAAGTACAAGGCAACAGAAAGCAAAAATGTATTCATGTATGATTCTTAGCATATCCCATCAGGAAAAATGCCTAGGTGTTAGTAACTGAGAACTGAAATTGGGAGACGAACTTGGAGACCTAAGGATGCATTAAAGAAGAGGGTGGATCTAAAATATTGTTTATAATTTGCAATATTTACAAATGATCAGGTTTTAAAATACTGGTAGATACTCTCATAATTGAGCCCAGTACTGCCTAGCTCATATCAAAAAATATACTTCTGAATGAAAAGCCAGGGTAATTTCCTCTATCAGAGATTATGCTATGGAGTCATAAAATTGCATAGGGTATTGTGGGAGTGCGCATGCATGTGCGCACACACACAGGTTTTCATATCCATATCCATAGTGTTGCAAACACACTGCTCCACAAGCAACTTTGCAGCTTATTTCAAGAACTGGAGATGCATGCAGATAAGTGTTTTAAAAAATGAAACTCCTGCAAATGTTGAACAAAGCTGTTCAGAATAGAACTGTTCTTCAGTTAAAGAGTTGATTATGAGTTGATTTATAGAACAAAAATGGTTTTAAAAGTTTAATTGACCCTCAGGATTTTTCAAGGAAAAGAAGTTTGAGAACTGTTGCCACAGAGCTTGTTCTATTTTGACCACTGGCACTGTTATGATTCAGACTTCTTATTTTGAGTTTTGAGGGAGTAAAGTATCAGGTTCTCAGGTGTTTTCTAGCAATCAGGATCAATCTGTTGGAATACATCTGTACCAAGCTTCTACTTTCTATCTACTGAGGAAGTACCTTAACAGTTTTGATATCAGTGTGTCAACTGGGAACTAAGCAAAGATAAAACAGAGATACAAATACAAATATTAACATCAAATTCCTTGGTGATTATGAAGGAGACGGAAGTAAACCAGTAATGCTAAAATGCTGCTATAGAAACAAAAGTATTCAAATTCCAAGAGAAAATTCATAGAACACCCTGGAGATGTGAAAGATGGATACTGCCGAAAGATGTTTTGCTCTTCCTTGAAATGAGAAAATATTGCAAAGGCGGGGCTTCCACTAGCTAGAAAACATGGGGCTTGGTTCAAGTATATTATTTAACTGTAACACAAATTCTCAGGGCCAGCTCAAGGTATTTTGGCATCTGAGGTGAACCACAAAATGGTGTGTGCGTCCCTGCACTCCCCCACCAGGGAAGAAGGGGTGAGTGAAGGGCCAAATCAACCTTACTCGGCAGCTGAAGTGGGAATCAAAGGCTGCTGTGTGGGGGAAAGGAGCCTGTTCTAAATCATGCTGGGCAGGTGCAGAACCCAGGACACCTGAGGGGGCAGCACCTGCAATTTCCTACCTAATGGTCAGAGAGCAGCATTATACACTTCAAAACGACCTTGACAGATTAGAGAACTGGGCCAAAACAAACAAGATGAATTTTAATAGGGAGAAATGTAAAGTATTGCACTTGGGCAAAAAAAATGAGAGGCACAAATACAAGATGGGTGACACCTGGCTTGAGAGCAGTACATGTGAAAAGGATCTAGGAGTCTTGGTTGACCACAAACTTGACATGAGCCAACAGTGTGACGCGGCAGTTAAAAAAGCCAATGCAATTCTGGGCTGCATCAATAGGAGTATTGCATCTAGATCAAGGGAAGTAATAGTGCCACTGTATTCTGCTCTGGTCAGACCTCACCTGGAGTACTGTGTCCAGTTCTGGGCACCACAGTTCAAGAAGGACACTGACAAAGTGGAACGTGTCCAGAGGAGGGCAACCAAAATGGTCAAAGGCCTGGAAACGATGCCTTATGAAGAACGGCTAAGGGAGCTGGGCATGTTTAGCCTGGAGAAGAGGTGGTTAAGGGGTGATATGATAGCCATGTTCAAATATATAAAAGGATGTCACATAGAGGAGGGAGAAAGGTTGTTTTCTGCTGCTCCAGAGAAGCGGACACGGAGCAATGGTTCCAAACTACAAGAAAGAAGTTTCCACTTAAACATTAGGAAGAACTTCCTGACAGTAAGAGCTGTTTGACAGTGGAATTTGCTGCCAAGGAGTGTGGTGGAGTCTCCTTCTTTGGAGGTCTTTAAGCAGAGGCTTGACAACCATATGTCAGGAGTGCTCTGATGGTGTTTCCTGCTTGGCAGGGGGTTGGACTCGATGGCCCTTGTGGTCTCTTCCAACTCTATGATTCTATGATTCTATGATTCTATACCATCTACAGTGGTACCTCGGATTACATACGCCTCAGGTTACATATGCTTCAGGTTACAGACTCTGCTAACCCAGAAATATTACCTTGGGTTAAGAACTTTGCTTTAGGATGAGAACAGAAATCGTGCTCCGGCGGCGTGGCGGCAGCGGCAGTGGGAGGCCCCATTAGCTAAAGTGGTGCTTCAGGTTAAAAACAGTTTCAGGTTAAGAACGGACCTCCGGAATAAATTAAGTACTTAACCCGAGGTACCACTGTATTCACCAAGAAGCCGTTGTAGATGTGGCATGGCGGAGGGAGGGGGGCTGTTGAGGAGATGGCAGATGCGGCGCCAAAGATGCGCCCGACAATGCTGTGAATATTGCCCATTTGAATCCTGCTGCCTGAGGCAGTCACCTCACCTTGCCTCATGGGAGGGCTGGTCCCATGAGGTAAGAAAAGAGAAGGGAAAGTGTTGTAAGAAACAGGATTTCTATTCCGGGGGAAATCATGCACTTACAAACAGCTTTCCTTCCCCCACCACCTTAGTTAACTTAGCCAGCATAGTGCCATTAAGGCCTGTTAGCAGATCTTTAGCAGTCACCACACCTGCTTATTACAGTACACTGAATGTGAGTCAGAGCTGGAAAACTTACAGCTCAAAGGGTAGGAGGTGGAGCAGTGTGTGAAATACGTCTGGCAAAGTAATGTGATCAGCCTGAGCAATTCCGCCTGCATCAAGACATTGCTAGTATCTTTTTGTCACTAATATCAGCTAAAACAATAAACCAAAGGACAAACAATGGCTTCTCCGCCTCCCCATGTCCTCTTCCACAAATTATAGTAATTGATTTAGTCAAAGCAGGGGTAGAAAGTTGGGATAGATTACTTTCAATACAGCTTAGCAAAATTGTACTCACCCACTCAATAAGTATATTCCACCACTAGCACAACTGCCACCCATGGATGATCAGAGCTGTATCTCACCCACCCCCACAACCCACAATGATTCCAATGATTCAGATGCTATTGTTAAAATGAGCAGGGCAATATGAGAACATAGGAAGGTGCCTTATAATGAGTCAGGCAATTGGTCCATCTAGCTTAATGCCGTCTGCACTGAATAACACTATCTCTTCAGGGTTTCCCAGCCCTACCTGGAGATGTCAGGATTGAACCCATGACCTTCTATGTGCAAAGCATGTTCTCAACCACTCAGCTTCCCCTAATTTAGTGCATGATATGATACATTTGGCTACAAGTCACTTGTCCCTCGGACAAGTCACTTCCCAACCCTGCAAACAAAAGTATTAATTTTTGCAACAACTTTGCAAAACAGGGAAGAATACAAAATGAAATGATCCTCTGGTCACTTCTGAAAGAACACAAGTGAAGGAAGCCAAGCTTTTATGCCTATTTTCCACAACATGAATTAACATCACCATCTTTGGGCAAAGGAAGCCTCAAAGTAACTAGAAATGTGTCTGAGAGGACACACCTTCTTGATATATTGCATTAGCCTAGCAACAAGAGCACAAGAACAAAATAATTCTGGGTGCCCATCAAGCTGTGTTGGTAAATATGTGTGTTACTAAGGCAAAACTGCTTCATCACTTTTGCCTTCGGTTGTGACCTACAAAACAAATGAAAGAAGGCAAGAAGAAGGTCTGACCATTTTTCTCTATACTATAGGCAAGAATTTCAGACAACTCTCAACTGCAAGCAACACCATATTCACTGCTGAATCTGTGGCAGAGTGGAGGGTGGTCTGCATATAGGATGGAGCTGCATTTCCTTGATAGGCCTACTGTAGCAGGACTACTGAAGAGGGAATGCCGTTTGTTTGGTTGACTTTCAGTTGTCCTTGAAACAAGCATTTAGGTGCTGATTAAGTACTTTCCTACCTGCCTGCTATATCTTACCCCATCTTATTATTTTGTTTGCATAACAATCTTATCATGGGAGGATTCTTGTATGCATGTTTTGTGGTTGGGAGCACTGTGTTAGGCAATGGAGATATGTCAGCCTACCATCAATAAAATGGCTTTTCCCAGAAGTAGTTATCCAACCTTGGATCTTACAGTCCAGGAATTCTCCAGAGAGGGCCTTTTTGGAGATAGTGGCCTAATTATGGAATGCCATCCCCAAGGAAGGTCACCTGGCATCCACATTTAAAAACAAAGTGTTAAAAACAGTACCAATAGACTACATTTTTATTCACGTTGGTGGTTTTTTTGCCCTTGGAATGGATTATTTCTGCTGGGTTTTAACTGCTGCTATGCTATGCTATGCTGGTTTTAAACCAGTCAAATGGTTTTTAACACTTTGATTCTTTTAAATTAATGGTTTAATTGTATATTGACCTCTACAGGAACTGTCCAGAGAACTGTGGTGATTGGGTGGTCAGCAAATGTTCTACATTTAAAAAATAGTTTGGGTTGTGATTGCTGTTTTTGGTCTTTCCCAAATATGGTTATAGTCCAACCAACTTGTGTCTGCCTTGTGCCCTCTCTTCAGCTGCCTTTTCCTACACAAGCGTCTTTTTTGTTTTTACAGGGGCCAATCAGCTTTAACTGACCAGCACCTGGATCGTAAAATGTCTCTGAAGAAGTGTGGGGGGACGACTGAGGAGAAAAGGCAAAACAAGATGAAGTCAGAAAGCAACCCAAAACCAGAGGGACTTTTTGTTGGGAGACTGGTGGGGGAAGGGAGGAGACCATTCAAAACAGTGGTGTCTCCATGGCAATATCCTTGGGAGCTAAAGAATGCACACTAGGCCAAAGCCTCTCTTTGGCGCAGAATCCACAAAGTGCATCTCCCAATAAACAGTACAAAGAAGAGGAGGGGAGAAGGCGAGCCCAGAGAGCTGCTGAAAAGAGGCTGAGCTGGAGACCCGGGAGCTGAGTCAGCCGCAGACAGCAGGCTCTGAGCTCTTTAGCTGAGTAAATGAGAGGCTGCGGGAGGGTTCTCCCTGGGCCCTGGCGTGATTGATTCCGCTAATGACAGGGCTTTGTGACTTTTCACTAGCTAGTAATAGCTGCCTGAATGGGCAGAGGAAGGAGCTTGCTGCGCGAATAAATGAGTAATGATCTGCAAAGCCCTCTCCCCTTCCCCTCCCCCTGCTTGATGCAGGACAATGCCAGCTCTGGTCTCCCTCTGCTCAAGACTCTTTTTACACATCCATGCCATCATGATGAGTGGGAAGAAGAAGAAGAAGAAAAAGCTGCCTGTTTAAAGACAGCCCTTTCCTGCAGGAATATACCTGCTCCCTCTGGTATCCATTAACCTGCTCAGTGCAAGAGAAGCACAACTGATAGAGGCCCCAGTTGGCTTTCAGTGACCCTTTCCAGGCATGGAGAATTTTGCCAAGCTTGGCAACCAGTAAGTTGTCTAAAGTCTTTAGGCTTCTTGACTTTTTCTGCAGTCCAGAGTTGGGTGGATTGTTTTAATGGTCCTTCTAACTATGCGGCGTCCACTTTTTATTTTATGTATATGCTTTGTGTCCTTAAAAGATTTGTGTGCTTTCGTGCTTACAAAGCACACAATATGCTCTTCCATAAATTAATAACAATAAGCAAACAAACCTCTATATTTCTTGCTAGATGTACTTTTGGAAGTTGATCTGTAATAGTAAAGCTCTCCATATATACCGTTAGTGGCTGCAACTAAATGCCAGCTTCCCTAAACAGTGGATCTTATACCAGCACCTGTTAGCATAAACAGAAAATAAATGGCACTGCTGCCATGTGCTGCTGATGTGCTAAAGTTGCATATGATTGGACCACCACATAGGGAGAGTCCAAATGCAATTATTCTCTTTGTCACTGGATCATCACCAGCACTGGTAATGGCTTTTTGGTGGCAACCAAAGATTGGTGTATATTTAAGGTCATTCAGTCCCACAGCTACTCTCTGAAAGAAGCCTCCATGGTTCCTATTTTAAAGGTGGGGACTGAGGCCAAGGGGGAAACTGACTTGCCATCAGTTACTCAGTGTATTTAAATTATTTGAATTTAATCAGAAAATCCTGTTAGTCCACAAATCTCTTGGGAATATATCAAACTCTCACATTGCAAGGGTACACAGGTTATCAAATTCTGATGGGTATGAATTCCATTCTTTTCAGAGCAAAGCTTTGGAAATATTGTCTACAAAAGATAAGCATTAGTTGATAAAGATAGTAGGGCTGTAGAGCAGAAATGGGGGATCTGCAGCTCTCCAGACACTGCTGACCACAACTTCCATAGTGTTTAAAAAGCATACAAATACACAAAACTACAAAACTCAGAACCTGTAATGAAGCTAGTTTAACAAATTTTTGTTCCATCTGTTTCCAATGGCAAGCGCTAGAGAGAAATAATACCAAAAAACAACCTTACAAATTTGTAAATTAGAAAGGGTCAATCCACCATGCCCAACTGATTTCTATAAAGTGCCACCCCTAATAAAAACACTGAGTAATGACTAACACTTGGTTCTTCTTGTTTACAAATATAAATAAATAAGGATTAGAACAGAAAAAGAAATTATGGTAAATACTGTTATCTGGATGCTAGCTATTTGTGTTAGTCACTCAAAAATTCTTTGTAGACCACTGCTGCAGGTCTTTGTAGTAAAAAGGGGGAGAGTAACTGAGGTTTCCCCCCTTAAGTTATTCAAATTAAATATAGATTCCCAAGTGCCTGCAACGTTTGTTTATTGGATAAACTTTATCCCAAGGGAATTAAAAGGGAAACTGCAATGTCTGCTAAATATAGGCTAGTAAACTGATGTTAATTACCTCAGATTTGGAGTAATTGGCCTTATAGCCAGATATTGATCCCAAACTGTCAAGCTTGTTCATGAGCAGTATAGTATAGCAGAAAGAAAATTCTCATGACATACAAGACCAAGATCCATGCGAATACCAAGCTTGTGCCCAGTGTCAATACTATAAAAATCCTTAATAACAAGGTTGCTCTCAAGGGAAATGGTTGAAGTGAGACAGTCTTACCTTGTGATCTTATAGAGATCATACAGGCAAGGTAGCTAATTAGAAACGATAGTAGCAGTTATGCAGCTTGCTGTGACAAAAAAATTAGGTCCAAATCCTATACATATAAATACACACACACACACATACACACACACAGACACTTTTATGTACCACCATTCTATGCAGTCAAAGGCTTTTTCTAGAGCTACCAAACCTATAGTTGATGTTTCAAGACCTTGACCATGTGGATTAGATTACAGTGTCTGTTAGTCATCACCCAGGCTTAAAACTGGAGTTACTGACAATATACCTGCAAATTGTAACACTCCGCTGCTAGGCTAATATGGAGAAGACTCTGGCTGTCTGACCAAACCCAAAGGGTGCTCATCAATGGTTCCTCTTCATCCTGGAGAAGAGTGACTAGTGGGGTGCCACAGGGTTCTGTCTTGGGCCCGGTCTTATTCAACATCTTTATCAACGACTTGGATGATGGACTCAAGGGCATCCTGATCAAATTTGCAGATGACACCAAACTGGGAGGGGTGGCTAACACCCCAGAGGACAGGATCACACTTCAAAATGACCTTGACAGATTAGAGAACTGGACCAAAACAAACAAGATGAATTTTAATAGGGAGAAATGTAAAGTATTGCACTTGGGCAAAAAAAAAAATGAGAGGCACAATACAAGATGAGTGACACCTGGCTTGAGAGCAGTACATGTGAAAAGGATCTAGGAGTCTTGGTTGACCACAAACTTGACATGAGCCAACAGTGTGACGCGGCAGCTTAAAAAAGCCAATGCAATTCTGGGCTGCATCAATAGGAGTATTGCATCTAGATCAAGGGAAGTAATAGTGCCACTGTATTCTTCTCTGGTCAGACCTCACCTGGAGTACTGTGTCCAGTTCTGGGCACCACAGTTCAAGAAGGACACTGACAAAGTGGAACGTGTCCAGAGGAGGGCAACCAAAATGGTCAAAGGCCTGGAAACGATGCCTTATGAAGAACGGCTAAGGGAGCTGGGCATGTTTAGCCTGGAGAAGAGGAGGTTAAGGGGTGATATGATAGCCATGTTCAAATATATAAAAGGATGTCACATAGAGGAGGGAGAAAGGTTGTTTTCTGCTGCTCCAGAGAAGCGGACACGGAGCAATGGTTCCAAACTACAAGAAAAAAGATTCCACCTAAACATTAGGAAGAACTTCCTGACAGTAAGAGCTGTTCGACAGTGGAATTTGCTGCCAAGGAGTGTGGTGGAGTCTCCTTCTTTGGAGGTCTTTAAGCAGAGGCTTGACAACCATATGTCAGGAGTGCTCTGATGGTGTTTCCTGCTTGGCAGGGGGTTGGACTCGATGGCCCTTGTGGTCTCTTCCAACTCTATGATTCTATGATTCTATGATTCTATATCTACTACTGCAGGCAAGAATCCCATAAAAGAAATGGAGTGGTCCTCATAGTCAACAAAAGAGTGGCAAAAGCTGTACTGGGATGCAATCTCAAAAATGACAGAATGATCTCGATATGAATCCAAGGCAGACCTTTTAACATCACAGTAATCAAAGTTTACGCACCAACTACCGTTGCTGAAGAAACTGAAATTGACCAGTTCTATGAAGACTTACAACACCTTCTAGAAATGACACCAAAGAAGGATGTTCTTCTCATAGGGGATTGGAATGCTAAAGTAGGGAGTCAAGAGATAAAAGGAACAACTGGCAAGTTTGGCCTTAGAGTCCAAAATGAAGCACGGCAAAAAGGCTAATAGAGTTCTGTCAAGAGAACAAGCTGGTCATCACAAACACTCTTTTCCAACAACACAAGAGACGACTCTACACATGGACATCACCAGATGGGCAGCATCGAAATCAGATTGATTATATTCTCTGCAGCCAAAGATGGAGAAGCTCTATACAGTCAGCAAAAACAAGACCTGGAGCTGACTGTGGCTCAGATTATCAGATTCTTATAGCAAAATTCAAGCTTAAACTGAAGAAAGTAGGAAAAACCACTGGGCCAGTAAGATACAATCTGAATCAAATCCCTTATGAATACACAGTGGAAGTGAGGAACAGGTTTAAGGATTTAGATTTGGTGGACAGAGTGCCTGAAGAACTATGGATGGAGGCTCATAACATTATACAGGAGGCAGCAACGAAAACCATCCCAATGAAAAGGAAATGCAAGAAAGCAAAGTGGCTGTCCAAGAAGGCCTTACAAATGGCGGGGGAGAGAAGCCAAGCAAAATGCGAGGGAGATAGTGAAAGATACAGGAGACTGAATGTAGATTTAGTCTACATCCCAATCCCAAAGAAGGGCAGTGCCAAGGAATGCTCCAACTACCGCACAATTGCACTCATTTCACACGCTAGCAAGGTTATGCTTAAAATTCTACAAGGCAGGCTTAAGAAGTATGTGGACTGAGAACTCCCAAAAGTGCAAGCTGGATTTCAAAGGGGCAGAGGAACCAGCAAACGTGTGCTGGATTAAACACAAAGTGGCCATTTGCGATCTGCCTAGTGAGATTAAATACCAACTAGCTGAAAGATAAAGAGAACAATAATATGCAACCTCGCTAAACTGTGTGCCACTTTCTGTAAGCTCACCCTAACTACTTTGCTATGCAAAAAAATTCAGAGTTAGGAAGAGGGAAGCTAGTGTCTACAGCACCAAGGACACCAATCAGGGCCCTCACTTCCATAAAAGACATTGGGAGTGTAAGTAAAACAAAGAAATCCAATCCAATCAGATGATAAACAAAGCTATTTCACAGAAGCTGTACATCAGGTTTGGGGAACATTTAGCCCTCCAGATGTTGTTGAACTCAACTCATATTAGTCCTAGCAAGCATGGCCAATGAATGGCCTTACTAAATAGTCTCCACAGAGACATAATAATTTGGGCAGTGGAATTACTGACCTTGTTTCACCATTGTGTGGAAGTCTAAACTTACTGATACAGAATCAAGGCATGATTATAATGTCTAGAGTTGAACATGGTCTTCAGTTGGCACTTTGATCTCTTACGTAAGTGCAAACTTTTAAAATTATGTTTTTAAAAAATCAAGGAAAGCAATTAGCCTACACTTGAAGACTGAAAACAGAACACTGGAAGCTACTTTTCCTACAAAATTAAGTGATAGCATATGCGCTGGGCAACTTGCTGTGCTTCCCAAGGGAGCTCTTCCCCATATGTTAGCTGGTTCTTTAGAGAACATGCTCAAAACACTGCTTGCTTCCAGAGAAACTTGTCACTGCTGCTACCTTACAATTTGCTCTTGTTTTTCTTAGCTGCTCAAATTCTTGGGCTGTTTTGAGGCAAAGAATGATAACTATAGTGATTTATCTTTTTTAGTTGCGAAACTCTTAAATAAAGTGCAACGTGGCTGTTATTTTCATCACCCGCCTTCCCTTTTCTGCCTACTCCATATTGCCCATCCACCAAACAACAGGCAAGTCCAGAAATCTGATTAGCTGCTATAAACAGACATTCAAGCTCAGAGCTGCAGATTTGGTTATAGAAACAATAGAAGTGTTAACTCACAGTGGCATGCAACTGATTAACAAAGCCTTAGCTAAAGTTTTCAGCTAGATATGGAGACAGAATTTACGGTTGCAAAAATATGTCGCTAGTTATTTCATGCTTATTCGCCATTTGTTTACATGGAATCTTTTCAAAATTTTGACTCACTGATTAGGATAAAATGTTCACCTACTGGAAATGTAAAGCTGCCAATTTAGAAAAGCCAAAGGACATAGTCCCTGGAATCCATCAAATGTAATTCTTAATAGTCTGAAAGCTTTTGAAATTGCATTAATTCAGTTACCATAATATTTTATACCTCGTCCGGCCCAGCCTTACCTTGTCTTTGCAATTTCCTGATATTCCATGGAGAATAATTGTGGCCAAGAGTAAATTTTGACAAAGGAAAAGCTTTAGGCTTTTGCTTGTTGAGTTCTGTAAAAGTTTGTGGAATTGGATCTTTAGCTGTGAGCCCAGATACCAATGGTGTTTAAAGCCCCTTGTATATGATAATGTATTTTCATTTCATTCATGTTACCTTGAATGCTCTTATGGGTGGATAATGCAAAAACAGTCAAGATGTTTGTAACAGTTCTTGTTTATCGTACATTGCAAAATGAAATAGAAACATTTTTAAAAGATATATATATATTTATATTATGATTCTGACATTCATACTTGTTTCTTAGTTACAACTTAAACCACAACCACTGTGGTTTTGGACCCCAAAGAAACTCAACTCCAGTTTGTTTTTAAAAGCACAATTCTAATAATATGTTCAAATAGCAATAAGTTTTTAGCTTCACTTATTTTCAAGCTATTTTATTCAGTGCTTTAGTCATAACTACCATTTAAAATTATTATAATTGAAAGAGATTAGGTAGCAATTTGTTTCACTCACTTTACTCTTTTGTTAGCGTGTATCTCTGAAAGAACAATGATAAGAAAATAAAAACGGAAGGACTACAAATTGCCTTTTAAAGGTTTATCTAGATATCACACTGAATATGAACACAACCATTAGAAGCATCTCTTGCACAAGTTGCCAGGCTTAATATTAAAAGATGATCTCCTAGCCCTTAAATGTTCTTCTATAAACTCATCTCCTGAGCATGCAAAGTGTTAAGAAAATGCCTTCAAGCTTCCCATTGCCAATGAGTAACCGCAAATCACCCATCTGCCTGTAGGGGGAATATCTATGTACCAGGACACAACTGATGCCTTTGAGGCAAACATCAGTCCCCATACTAGCACACATCACTGAAATCAATGGGAGTTTTGCAAAATCCATTACCATTTTAAGCAGGAAAACTCCAAGAGATCAGTGTAAGTTGTTGCCGTACCCTAGCAACTAGTTAATTACAGCAAGAAATTTCAGAGGCAACAACCTACTTCCTCTTTTCTTGATTGTTAATCCACTATGGCAGGGATATCCAACAGGTTGATTGGGATCGACCAGGATGTTTAGTTAGATCGCTGGCTCCTCCATCCAGCCCCAGCCACTCACCCCACCCTCCAAATCGCTATCATTAGCAATCTCTTGGTGAGCTTATTTTTCAATTTATTTGATCTTAACCCCTTAATTAACTGATATTTCTACTCTAAAAAAAGTTCAAGCACTTTGACCTGAACCCTCCCCCCCAAAATGGGCAGAACACTGCCAGATTTTAATTGTGCAAGTAGATTGCAGTCTATTGGAAGTTGGACGTCCCTGCACTATGGGAACTAAAGCTCTGTAAGGGGAATAGGGGCATCCTAACAACTGCGGGACGCAGGTGGCGCTGTGGGTTAAAGCCTCAGCGCCTAGGGCTTGCCGATCGAAAGGTCGGCGGTTCGAATCCCTGCGGCGGGGTGCGCTCCCGCTGCTCGGTCCCAGCGCCTGCCAACCTAGCAGTTCGAAAGCACCTCCGGGTGCAAGTAGATAAATAGGGACCGCTTACCAGCGGGAAGGTAAACGGCGTTTCCGTGTGCGGCTCTGGCTCTGGCTCTGGCCAGAGCAGCGATGTCACGCTGGCCACGTGACCCGGAAGTGTCTCCGGACAGCGCTGGCCCCTGGCCTCTTAAGTGAGATGGGCGCACAACCCCAGAGTCTGTCAAGACTGGCCCGTACGGGCAGGGGTACCTTTACCTTTACCTTTAACAACTCTCAACACCCTTGTCAGACCACAGTTCCCAGGACCGTTGAAGTGGTATTAAGAGTGCTTTAAAAGCAAGGTGCAGATGTGCACTTGCTCTCTCTTTCCTAACGCCACAACTTTCCTGAACCATAAGGCCCCATGGAGGGCTCAATCGAGTGCTTGGATGCACGGATACCAAAGAAGAACATCAAAAACCTTAGAACAGCCAGCTCTAGTGCTTTATTTATGAAGGTGTAGACTTACAGCACAGCAGCCTGCCAGGTCTCCTTGCCTTTGCAGACATGGGACGGACACCGCAGCAAGGAGATGGCTTGTCTGCTTCCAAGCGAATGTGCATATATTGTTTATACGCAAAGTAGCATATGACATTTCACCTAACTAGATGAGGGCATGGGTGGCAAATACCCAAACTTTACAGATAGCTCCCCTTTCTGGGCTCAGAGCCCAGCACCCCAAGCCCACAGATAAGAAGAACATCAAAGCAAACCAATTAGCTTATATCAAAGCAAGTGAATATAAACATATATAAGCTCATTGTTACAACATTACCAATTAATTGTGGGGTTATCTTGACTACCAAGATGGCGTTAGCAAAGCTTCCGGAATAGTTTACCTTGGGTTCAACACCTAGGGTCCTTCTTTCTTTCTCCCCCACTTCCCACCCTCCTCATCCTCTTTCAATGAGCATACAAATATGGGGAAGGAAAAGAATATATCAGATAGCTCTGGGGGCAACATGAAATCAGGCCATGGGCAGTAGGTGGCCCCCAAGGCTACAGATGGTTCCACACCTGCTTGACCATTTTCCGATTCCCCTCGCCCAAACCACATTCCTTCTGCAGCCTCTGTGAGGCATTGTGAGCTTTTGTGGCAGGGGATGTCAATGTCCTTTGTTAATAATTCCTCTGGAAAGAAGGTCCTTGGCAAGCCCAGTTCTGTATATATCTTATGAGTGCCCAGTTCAAACTTAAGTAACATAGAGCTGACTGTTTTGAAATGCTTGAGAATGGATTGAAAACAAATGAGTTTTGAAAGTTTGGGGGACTCTGCATGGCATCCCAAATCTAAAAATAGTACCTAGACACCAAATCAAAGAAAGGCAAAGGAAATATTAATTTGTAGTGCATCTACAACCCTCTTCAGGCATTCAGTTTGACCATATGAAGGAACAAACATAAATGCTGCATGTGTGGGGCACACTCCTCTGCCAGCGCATGATCCATGTTCATACGAAGGCCTTACTGCAGTCCCCTTCAGAATGATGTTGATCATGCATTAACTAAGAAGTGTGCTTGGCCTGTGCAATATCACAAGGTGGAGGAACCTGCCCCACACATTTGCCCCTTTGTGCATTCAAACGGAATGCATAAATGCAGTTAATGACTTGCTACAAATGCAACACAATTCTATCCATGGAAGTAAATTCCACTCATTTCAACTGCACTTATTCCAAGTAAGCATGCGTAGGACTGCAGCCTTAGCCACACAGTAATAATTGGCATACTCAAGATATAGATATATCAGTCCCTCTAGCATGCCATAAAAATGTGGTGTTCTTCTTCTTCTTCACTATTTAATGTTCAGGATTCTGCATTCAGGCAACCAGCTCTCACTACACTTTGCCTTTGGAAATGTAATGGGAGCACAGAGGCAGACAATCTGTCCCAAACAGGAAATGCCTCAATGTTCTCTAGGCAAAAGGCATGTGGCAGGAGAAATGGCAAGCTCTAAGAATATCCATCACTTCCTTTGCGTGGGCAGTGACAGAAGTCAGCACAGGAAGTTGGTTGGCTATAGGACAAATAACAAAGATGAAGCAGGTGAAGCATTTATCTGCCTAAATTTCAAAACTGAGTTAAGTGCATCTCTTCTGATATGTTACATTGAAATGGACAGAACTTTGACTCCCAACAGTCACTAGTGCATATGAATATTTTTGAACTCTGAATATGAATATTTTTGAAGAAGTGTGCATGCACACGAAAGCTCATACCAAGAACTAACTTAGTTGGTCTTTAAGGTGCTACTGGAAGGAATTTTTTTATTTTGTTTTGACTATGGCAGACCAACACGGCTACCTATCTGTAACTTGGAACTCTTTGCAAGTGTTGGATTTTCCATTATCAGAACTGTTATCAGAGAATGCAAGCAAGTAAGCAGCAGGGACAGCGGCTGTTCCTTCTCCTCAATTATAGCAGCTCCGTGGTGGACCCTCCTGAAATGCAGCTGGCCCAAAATATTGGTTCTCTAACCAGAGGGGTCCTAAAATTGTGGCTTGCTATAAAACAAAACAATTTACAGTCACATATTGTGAATGTTTTTGTCCATGGAGTTTTGTCCAGTGAGAGCTGGACCATAAAGAAGGCTGATCGCCGAAGAATTGATGCTTTTGAATTATGGTGCTGGAGGTGACTCTTGAGAGTCCCATGGACTGCAAGATGATCAAACTGATCCATTCTTAAGGAAATCAGCCCTGAGTGTTCACTGGAAGGACAGATCCTGAAGCTGAGGCTCCAATACTTTGGCCACCTCATGAGAAGAGAAGACTCCCTGGAAAAGACCCTGATGTTGGGAAGGATTGAGAGCAAAGGAGAAGGCGACGACAGAGGACGAGATGGTTGGACAGTGTTCTTGAAGCTACAAACACGAGTTTGACCAAGCTGCGGGAGGTAGTGGAAGACAGGAGTGCCTGTCTTGCTCTGGTCCATGGGGTCACAAAGAGTTGGACACGACTAAACGACTAAACAACAACAACAACAACATTGTGAATGTATACCTAAGGTTTTTTGAACTAGTGAACCAGACTATATACTCCACTCCCTCCCAGACACCTAACAGTTTCCCAGTTTCCCATAGAATGTCTGAGGTAACACCAGAAGAAAAGTAGTGTTTGCTTAAATAAGTATGCAAAGCAGCAAGAGAGATTCCTGTACCAACCTGCTTGTGGGCTTTGGTGCAATCCAGCCAATCAGGAATTGCTAGTTAATTGACAGAACTCACAGAATGGGAAGGAGGAGGGGCCAATTCTAAAATCAAAGGCCAATTCTAATAACAAGTAACGTGCTTCCTTCTGTGAAACCTCTTAGGGTTTTATATGGCAAACCCTTAAGGAGATGTGCATATTTTGGTATCTCCACATCTAAGGGCAGGAGGTTGTTTAACTGGCCCACAAGTTGTCCCCGAACTGAGCTGCCTGCTCGGCAAGTCCCCGTGCGCTGCGCTAAACTGGCGCAGTGTGGCGCAGGGACTCGCTTTCGCAGTGCCAGAAATCATGTCTGCGCAGACACAGGTGCCAGAAATTGTGGGTGTGCGCGCTCATGCACACACCCGATCCGGCCCATGGAGGGATCTCCACTGGAGTGAACTGGCCCAGGCAAGGTAAACATTGCTGACCCCTGTCTTAGGGGGTGCTTCCACCCATGGGAGCTTCCCCATCTTCAAGAAGTACAGTAGTTGGTGAGCCTCTACTTAAATTGCAGTTTCTGAGAGCTGTATATCTGGAGAGTACCATATTTCTTCTTAGCAAGGTAGTTGCCCCAAAGCTGCAGATGACCTTTCAAAAATAAGGCTGTTTATACTCAGGGGTGAAAGTATTTAGCATGGCAGACTTAAACAATCTTGCTGTGATTTTACAGTTCTGTCACTGTGTTTTAGATATGCAGATGTAGTTACAATAATTGTTTTATACTGTTTTGTTGCTGATTCTTTTATTTATTTATTTATTTATTTATTTGCATTTTATACTTGGAATGTTTTGTTGTTGGTTACTTGAAATGGTACAAGCTTGAAAAAGTATGTTAGTATAATTAGACTTTGAAAACCCCAGATTGTTGGCTTCAGAGATGGGTCAGTCCTGATTCATAGGAGAAACACTGTTGGGTATATATCTTTCAGTGCAGTGGCGTAGCGTGGGTTGTCAGCACCAGGGGCAAGGCAAGTAATTTGCGCCCCCTAACCCGTGGATTTGCGCCCCCTAACCCGTGGATTTACGCCCCCTAACCCTAGCCCCCAGATGTTGCGCCCGGTGCGGCCGGCCCCCCCTGCACCCCCCACGCTACGCCACTGTTTCAGTGAACTAAAGGGAATGGATCTTCCTTCAAAATTATATGAAACAGATGCAGGAAAAAGATTTTGCATTCTCAATAGGCAGGGTTTGGCACAGTCAGCAGAAGAAGCTTTGGGAAGTAAGGGGTTTTTACTTCCACCCCTGGCCTTGTTAGCTTGCTGAATATCTTGCAACTATGAACATACATTCCAGCAACTTTGAGTTTTACTACACAGAAATGTTGTCTTTTGATCTTATAGCAGAAGTTGATTCAGCTACTGAAATAACATTTTTAATTGAGTCCCATTCATTCCAGAAATAGTTTTAACAGGACACAGTTGTTTCTTATCCAGCTCTACATACATTTCCTACTCTGTCTATCCTTTGATTGTTCAGTTCTTGTTTCACTTAGAAATGGGGAGTAAGGTTTGTCACAGATGGCCACAAACACCTGAGGGCAAAATCTCAAACCTATGTGGTCAGAGAGTGCAGCAGATTCAGCATCTTTCTTGTTAAAAGCCATCTTTCGCAAACAATGTGAACTATGTGGTATTTTTGAAATATCTACTGCTTCCAGACAGATGCTGAGACATTCGGGCTTGGCCTGCAAACCCCTGCAGGAGGGCTGGAGAATTTCTGGTGGCAAGCCAGGCCTAATATACCTTGCTATAGCTACAATTCTGCCTGTGACCCAGACTTAACATTATAGGGAGACATGTGGCAAGTACCAACCCCAACTCCCTAGTACATCTCTGTGTCATGATGGCATTACTTCACCCCCTGATCTGCTTCATTGGCTGTCACTTGTGGGAAGTGTGGAATGTTAAGGAGCAAACTATCACTTCAGACATCTGGCCCATCTACTCAGAACAGCAATGACTCTCCAGAGTCCCAGGGTACAGGTTTGTAACATCACTGGCTACCTGTTTGTTTTAACTGGAATGCCCGTGATCCAATCCTGAGTCTTCTGTGTGCAAAACATAAGCTCTAGTAGTGAGTTGCAGTGGCATGCAGTCTGTGGACTAGGGGGACTAGGCTAGGAAGCTTCTGCCTAGTATAGGGAGGGAAGTGTGATGCTCCGACAGGTCCAAGAGACCTCCAATATCTTCCTCAAGCCCACCTGGCTTTGGGAAGGAGGCAAGAGGGCTCCAGAGTCCTTTCAGAGGCCTGGCGCCCAAAGCCCAGGAAGCTTCTGCCCAGTTTGGGGAGGAAGGCACAATGCTCACAAGTGCAACATCCCCATTGCCCTCACAAGCTGGTGGGCCTGGCCCTAACTGTTCCCCTACGAAAATTTCACCGCATGCCACTTGTGAGTTGTAGCCCCTCACCACACTATGCCATTGCAACATTTATGGTTTTCAGCTCCATAAAGAAACATGGAGAAAAACACAAGCCAGCAGCATCCATAGGTCTGCCTGTAATACAGTGTTTGGGTCTCAGACTTCCATCCTGATCCTAAACGTATTTACTAAGCAGTCTTATGACTTCAACAGGACTCAGTTCTACATATGCCTGCTTAGGTCTGCAGCATTGCACCTTCGCTCAGGCTCTTGTGGGCTGCACAGTATTTAAAATAATTTCACAATTGTTCCAATGTTTCTGAAGATATATTTACATACAAGATTTCTGTAGATAAAATTTTGCACCCTGCAGTGTAGTTTCTCATAGCTCAGTGTTGAGCAAATGACAAAAAACAAGTCACTTCAGTGGCATCTGTTGTCTGGCATCTGTTGTCATTTAACGAATTTTGGAAACCTTAACTTTCTGCCTACCACCTACGACACACACACACTCTTGTGCATTTAGATACCACAAACCTGTGTGTTTCGCAGCATGCCATACAAATTTAGCTTCCATATGTTCAGAGTTCCCAAGCACACTATAATCTACCAAGAGCTACACCAGTAGCAGCAAAGCCAGCATTCTACCAACCAAAATCAAAAGTATTCAGGTATAAATTTTAGATAAACATCAATAAGGAGCGCACACTGTAAGATAATAGTTATGCTGTATGTTAGATCAGGATGGCTCAACTTTTCATACCTAGAGTGCTGCAAGACTACTTCAACACAGAACTCATGGGCAGCACACTGCCTTGTTGTGCGGGTGGGGGCAAGGGGAAGGCACTGGGTTTTGGGAAGGAAGTGCAAGGCTCTAGCAAGGTCCTAAACCCCTCCCACCTCCTTCCCAAAGCCTAGCCCCTCACTTACCCAGTTCTGGGAAGGCAGCTCAAAGGAAGGGCATCAAATGTTTTTGAGGACCACCATAAAAGGCCTTGAGGGCTGCACCTCGGGCCATGCATTGGACTATGCTGTGTAAGATCACAAGGGCATGTAACCTCTCTCAACAGTCCTTGGGTCCATCAGCAGAGCCCTACGCTGATTTTTGCTCACTATGGTAATCAAAGCAAGCTCGGTTTCATTTAGGTCTATGCTCCAAGACGAAAATAAGAAATGAATCAAGGACACTCTAGATATGAAATGGGTTCCTGTTTGAATACTTACAAATAGACTGAATAAGATTCATTGACAAAACGCGTGTAGAGCCCCAGTTCTGGTGATTTCTTTTCTCTAATCCCCAGGTGATTGTATACATAAATAGCATGCTAATAAACCCAGGTCATTTTAAAATGATGAAGAAAGCTCCCTACCCAAAAGAAGAAGAACTCTTTATTGCACTGGCTGGTTGTTCCTGGAGTTTCTCTAGATAAGACCACCTGCCTGTCCTTCCAGCCGTCCTCTATGCTGCTTTCATCTGTGTTGAAAGGAAACTAGCAAGACACACCTGTTCTGTGCCTGGGGGGAAGCACCCAAGCAGCTTTGCATTTTGATAGAGCCTCTTCCTACATCAATTCTCTCTACCTTTGCAAGAGAAGAATCTTGCCACAGCTTGAGAAGCCTGTGACACCACACCAATTTTAGAGTAACTTTTCTACCGGCTTTGAAGTTCCATATAATTATGCAGACATGTGACAATCATGTAGCAGTCACATCGCACTTCTGATCTTATCATAGGTCCCCTTTTGTTATGATGTCTACATCCCATATGGCAAATTCACTCCAAATATGGTGGTTGCCAGCTTCACTAGTCAACAAAGATCTCACCAACAAGAAGAGAGATTTCACCAACCAGAAAAGCTGAAAGACTAACAGTACAAGCCTAACTATGTCTACTCAGGAGCAAGTTTTGTTAAATTCTGTGGGACTTGCTCCTAGCTAAGTAGGATTAGATTTGCATAATCACAGGTGTATGATTATGTGTGGGTTTGCCCCACCAACTACTGGAATGCAGCCCCCTGCATCTTTCTTAATTTAGGGTGAAATCTACACACATATAAAAAACGCTGTGAAAATGCTTTTTTTAAATAAATGTTTTGAAAAATACAGTATATTGAATTTGCCACCTAGTGTCACATTTGTAAATTGCACTTTACAACACATTTAAAACATTTTATTTGCAGCTGTATAGATGAGTCGCAGCCAGATAGGTGGGGTATAAATAATAATTTTATATTATTATTAATTATTATTATTATTAGCTCCCAGCCCAAAAATATTATTCACTGTTGATTTATAAAATTTGCAGATGGCTTATCTATTTCTATAACATCTTACAACAACAAAAAAATCCTAAAAATTAAAATAAAACAAGTCATCTCAACTGAAATCACAGTAACAAAATTTGTTAAAATTAACTAAAATACAAAGAACATTGGTGAAGACATAAAACCAGCAGCTTCATTGCCCTGAAGGAAGTGCAAGGTTTTCATCTGGTGTCAGAATACCAATAATGTGGGTGCCAAATTTCAGGGAAATGGGAGTTTCAGAGCTGGTGCTCCCTCACATAAAAAGCCCACCTACACATTCTCATGAAACAAACTGTCCTCATCAGAGGAACATACAGGAGAGCCTCTCTGAACAATCTCAGCTCAGGGGCGGGGAGGCGCCTCTTTGGAGACAGACCCTTTTGCAATACTTGTGCATATTATCTAAAAAGGAGGAGTAGAAAGGGGTATATTTGTTTTCCTTTAGCACAACTGGTGGTTTTTCAATATGCAAATGAGTGCAATCTAATCAATTGGTTAATCAGTTCATTGACAAGACCATGTGATTCACAAGCTAAAGTTTCTTTAATCAGATTCCTTTTAATCAGGTGACAATGATGGGGAAAGGGTTGCTTCACAATATTCTCTAGGTAGTCAGGCACATGTTAAAAGGCAAAGGAGAAAGACCAGTTAAAAAGCAGAAGGTGACCGCCAGGAAACCCCTAAGAAAACATGGTTAGGATGTAAACAGAGGTGTAATGCAAAGGGTTTTACTTCCAACCGAAGCAAAGTTGCCACCTTTTTCTTTTTACATGTTAAAAATGCACAAGAGACATGCATTCTCTGCCTTGGGCACTGGGCCACCAACACATATGCTTGTTTGCTGAAATTCAGTCCTTAGCTATTCTCCCCACCTAGGCATTTGAACCTGGGAGCCCATGCACCCAATTTGAAAATCATACCCCAGACTGCAATCCAGGTACCATGATGAGAAGAGGTCCCAGGATCAAAGCCCCAGACTAGTTCTTTCTAGGTGAGGAAAACTGGCCGTACCATTTGTGGAGGGAAACAGCTCAATGGAAGAAGGCATGCTTTGCAACCAGAACTTTCCAGGTTCAATCCCTGTCATCTCCAGGAAGAAGGATCAAAGGGCAAGAGATACAACTGATCTCTCTCTACCAAGAATCTAGGGAGCCATTTCTAGCCAGAGCAGACAATAATCTAGCCTAGATAGAAAAATAGCCCGGGCTGTCACACGGTAGCTTCTTATGGCTTATGCACAGGTGCAAAGACGTAGCTTATGGCCCGTGTGTATAATCACTGCCTTGATATTTTACAGGAGTTGGCGGTATATAAATACTTTTATAAAAAAATAAAAATAAATCATGAGCTTTCTTTTCATCTCCCATCTAACCTGTATCAGTTCAACAGGAAAGTAAAAGCAAGCCTTTCCGTTTTCAGATATAGCTTCGTTTATCCATCATTTTCCCCCTAATTTCTTCCCATATTGCTAGGTGATTTCAAGACACTTAACCCAGTTCCACACACCCCAGCCCTCCACACACACCCCCTCAAGACTTTGCTTACAGCAGGCAGAATGTGCATTTGCCTGGCAGAATGACATAAATATCCAACCAACCAGCAAATAAACACTGGCACACTCCTAGCTACAATTTCCCCATGCATAGCTTTTGAACAAACAAAGCAAGAGCTGGCCACAAGACAAAGGAAGAATTTGTTCTATTCAGTGAATTTTCTGCTCTGTAATATGGAAGCTGATAGGAAGCAACCGGCTTTTCACTTCAGTGTCTTGTTCTTCCCCCCGCCCCCATTATGATTATCATTATTGTTTTACTGGATCCTTGTCCAGCAAAATGTAATGCCTGCTCCCAGGTGCTTCTTTGCTGACTGTGATTAATGAGCACAACCCCATAGCCAGCAAAAAATAAAAATAAAAACATTAAAAAGCAGTACACTCTTCTTATCAGAAAACAGAAACAAAGCAAAACCTATTCAAATGGGCAAAAGCAGCTTGTAACATTGTGATCACAGGAGTTCTCAGCAGGTTCCAAGATCCACCAAAGCTACTGGACATCTGTCACCATATGCAGAGCAAACCTGGGTTTGCCAAGCATACGCTCAACAGGAAACTTTGGTCAGAGGTGCAAGTCTAGCTATAAAGCTCTCCCTGGTAGAACAGCAGACATCAGCACCAACTTCCCAGCAGTGATGGATGTGTGTAGCAAAACCACCCACAATTTATATTTCCTAGGGTGCCCTGATATAGCATTGTGGGAAATTCAATATGGCAGTGCCTCACAGCTGCCCAATGCAAAGGGGGAAAGCAGAACCAGGGGAATGAGCAGATGGGCAAATTGACTCTCCATCCAGCATACGCCCCAGCACCCATGGGCTCAAAAGATGCTGGATGCCAACACTGAACCTAGGTCTGTGTCTCCTGGGTCTCCAGTGAGCTTACCTCATCTGCATGGCACATTTTCATTGCAGTCACTTGTTGCATTTGTACTTTAATATGCTACGTGCAAACCAGCCACTACTCAAAATTGGAAGCATCTCCACTTAGCACTTCAATTCCCCACAAATATACTGGCTCAGTAATGTTGAGAGTTCTTCCCTTCAAATGCAACAATCAGACATGGAATTGCACACCCTAAAAATTCCAGTTGGGGCAGTTGTTCTATATTTGGGGTTGTCCTGCACTGTTCAGATTGACAAAAATGTCTCTCACCAAACATAAACGAACTGTGGAAAAGACTATGAATTGAAAGAGGAGACAATAGATGTACCGTTCCCTGTTTATCAGGCTTGAAAATGAAGGCGGTCTGTGTGCCCTCCAAATACTATGGAGATCTATCCTGGAAGGTCTGATTTCTGCAGCCCTGCTTAAGAATGTTTCAAGAACTCCAATCAATACAACAAACAGTGTCAGAGTTATTTAGTTGGCATGTGAAACTTCTACACGAACACACCCTTTAATTAAAAAGTTTAAATAATGTTGAAAATCACAGACCTCATGTGTGCTCTTACATTCCCCTTAGGGCAAGGAAGATTTTTTAAAAGGAAGCAAGGCACATTATTTTGTTGCTAGGTTATAGAACATCTCACATAAAACATCCAAATGATGCAGCAAGATAAAATCTGGCATGCAACAAACTTGCTCATCTTAACATCTATATCTTGGCTTCTTCAACAATAAGGATGATTGAGATCTGCTTTTTACCGATAGTGTAACTAACTTCTTGTCATTTGTGCATGGGGTCTGAATATGACTGGGGGAAAGGAGATGTGAACCCATTGCCTCCTTTAACTCTTATCTCATGGGCCTGAACTGTATCCAGCTGTCTCCTGCCTGCCAAGTGCGCTGAACAGCCAAGGCATGGAGCAATTTAAAAGGGAGAGGAAGGTGATAGATTGCATTTCTTTGTACTTTTTCCCCACCCAAAAAAGGTGCATAATTGGGATAGGAGCACCATCAGTGTTTATTGTTTTTGAACCCTCAATGAACTGAAAAGGATTAACTGATAAGAATTGCAATGAGAATGGCACCCAGTCTCAGCCAAAAGGAGTCCCCCATATTAGACCACACCGACCCAATATGGCCAGCATTTGAGCATCCCAATGTATGTACTCATTTAATAAGAGTCTACAGCCACAAGGTAGCCAACTAGGCCAAATGACAAACCAGCACTTTTGACTCCAACAATGTTATACAACAATTGTATATGTGCAGGTTCAACTGTATCATGCATCAAAGTTCAACCAATGGTATATTAAAACAGGACCTATTTCAAAGCCCAACCCTTGCCTAACTTAAGAAATGTTAAGCTCCATTCTGGGAATTGATGCGCATGTCTGTCATAATTCTTAACTAGGCTGTCATGACTTTTCAGTGTCAGAGCTGAAATTCCATAGAAAAGCTGTGGCAGAATCTTTCCATAGCTGTAGTATGACTGCTGGCTGTATTGACCTATATAGCATCTGATACGGATCCAGGAAGGGGAGAGGGTGCTGGGCCATTTGAACCAAAAATGTGGAATTATTTATAGCTTGTTTTCATTATTATGTTCCAAGACGGTGCAAAATGCATTAGAAATACATCACTTGCTGTTATTCTTTCCACCAAAATCAAACAAACGGCTTTCCTGCACTCACTGACCTCTATGAAGGGGGTCAGGATATTAAAACATAAATATTGACAATGACAGGGTAATATTTGTAATTGCAAGGATTCAACCCTTTGGTTTGGCAGCACCTACTCTTTGGAACTCCCTGCCCATTTTTATTAGGCAGGCACTCTCACTTTAATGCTTTTGGCTCTGGCTCAATTTTCTTTCGAGCAAGCCTACCCAGACATGCAATTTTTAACATGCATTTTTATTGCATATACTTGTTTTAAAACTGCTGGCATTATTTATATTTTGATACCAACATGTTTTTAATGTTTGCTTTCATCTCTGTTTTTTAATGTATATTTTAGATTATTCTGTGTAACCCCCTTGGAGGCTGTTGTCATCAATTAAGCAGTATATAAAATGTGTGTAATAAATTGTAATTAAAGTTCAAAATCTGTACATCTCAATACTCCAAAAAATTACTTCTGTCTTTGGCAGAGCTGCATTTTGGAATTGTCAGAAGATTCCAACAGGCATCACTACACTGATTTATCTTTTTAAAAATAGGAAGAGTAAAATGCATGGGAATTGATTTTTGAAATAAAATAAAAATTGATACACAGAACAGCATCCGTGGTGGTAGAGTGGAAGTGAGCTTAAATCTCTTTCACCATTGAAAATTGTTAATTTATATCCACCCAAATCATTTGTTTAATTTAATGCCATAACATCTGGAAAGGCTGGAAAGGCTGCTCATCGCTTTGGTCAAAATGAGCACAAGCTTTGCATCCCAGGAGTTCTCATGTTGAAACCACCAGGTTAAAAAAGTTTCAAGGCTCAGAACAGATCTTTGCCTGAGATTTCAGTGGGCCATTTGCAGCTGCACCAGACCCTAATAAGCCCAGTGGAACAATGGCCTAAGTCAGCTAGCTTCCCCCAACCTGGTGCCCCCCAAATGTTTTGGACCACCAGCTCCCATTATCCCAGACCACTGTCACGCTGGCTTGCCTGAGGCTGACAGGACTTGAATTCCAAAGCCTCTAGAGGGCATCAGGTAGTCTAAGCCAAATTATGTGTACTACAGTAAAAATCCCAAGGCAAGATGAATTTTATGGTGGTACCCTGAGTAAATGCTGATATTGTGGCTTCTAAGTTTCTCCACAACTGTTCTCTGCCACCTACCTTTGAATATTAGGCCTCCAGTTAACAATGCATTTCCAAACCTAAAATTCTAGTTACTCCTGCCAGTTTGTTTGTTTGTTTCAAACCCTGCCCCCCCTTCCACCAGAGCACTTGCAAATTGCTGGCAGTCTCAGTTGACCACTTAATAAAAAAACCTATTCTACAAATCAAAGCTTATTAAAATAGAAGGCTTTCTTGTCCTTTGGCACTGGCATCATTCTGTAAATCAGTGCCACATTATGAAAATCACAGGCTGTTAGATAGGCTTTAAAGAAATGTGCTTTTAACTGGTCCTTTTTTGGGTGGGGGGAGGGTTAGTAGACTGCTCCTGTGCCATATTATGAAATCACAGGCCCTCGACTAGGGTCTTGATAGCCTGATTACCAATCTGGTCCTGGACAAAACAGCTTTGATCTCCATCGTGAGGCGGGAAAATACAACCGTGGATATTTTTTACTGTTCTGCAACCTTGGTGGGAACCATTTGAATGGAGCTAGCAAACCACCAGTGGTCTAAGGACTAGAACCTCTGATTTAAGAAGTTTCCATGTAGGAGAGGTTTTTCATTTGCTTGTTGGTTAACTTTAGCACATCAGTGCATTTGGATGTAGGTAAGAACAAGGACTGCCTTGTTTATTCAGTGTTAAGTATTAACAGGGCCCACACCATTTCATCCACAACAGGATTTTCTCTTGCAAGAAGTGTGTACATGAGTGGTCTTATGCTAACAAAGGCTCTGCATTTGAGAAAAGAAACTCACTGAAGTTTGGTTATCTTTAAAAAAACATGTGTTCCAGGTTGTTGTTTTTAAAAGGCCACATTTCGAAACAAAGTATTACTGTCTATGCACAGAAAATTCAGCCATTGCAAGATGTCTATGTAAAATATAGGTGAAAGTATTTTCTTTTACACAGATGACTACCAGATTTGTCATAAATAAAGGCTTTTTGATAAGCAAATGAAACCATCCTCTCTTTGGAATCCATTCTTTGGTGTGTATTTTTCCTCCAGTATCTTATATAGCATAGAAATGTAAATTTTGTTATCTCTAGATGTAGAGAGAGAAAGCTGCCGAAAGTTTATTAGAGTGCATTGCCCGGATTTTAAGCAAACCATATCTTATACACACAGTAATGAGTTTTGTTTTAACTCCTTTTGGCAATTCAATTTCAGTGTCCAGTAAAGCAATTACCAGCCATTCCAACAGAATGAGAAAGCATAACATGACACAGTAAGAATCTTTGTCATTATGTTTTAGAAAGGCTTGCTCTTAAAACCAGGTGATTGAAAACAAGTGTGGCTGCATATCTGAGGATACAACTGAATATCCTGACTGCTACATATCTGAGGATAGGACTGAGGGCAGGAGCAGCTATAATGTTTTGCATTTAAGAAGATGCACTCATCTCACTCAGCAGTTTATAAATTTGCCCCAAACTGAAATCTCATGTGTCTTAACACCAAAACACTTCATTAATAAATCAGTTTAATTGCTTCAAAATGCAACTGACAAAAGGTGCCCCCAATTAATCAGTAACATATTTTAATAATAATAATTATTTTAAAATAAGTACTGTACTTACACTAACAACTGAAAATCACAAGTGCTATATTAGCATTTCCTCTTGTGTGAGAGTGAAAGAGAAATATCTCTTCTTAGATAAAGCCCATCATCTTAAAAATATAGAGAACCTGTTTCTCACTACAAATACGTTGTTTTCAGCAATATGCTAATTTATGCAAATATATTTATTAACACACTGGTTGATTGATCAGCTAAAACTTGTATGAGTAATTGACTAAGATTTCTTTAATCATATGGCAGCCCCCTGCCTTTTTTTTTTAAGCTACATTTTATTCAACTTTTCATAATTGAGATTGTTGGATTTGAAACTTTTATGGGGGGGGGAATGTTTTTAGCTCTCATGGTTGCAGAGAAGGGTTTGACAATACCTTGGCATTAGCTGTCAAAAGCTCAGAAAATGAGGCAAAAGAAAGGGGGGGAGCATCAGCTGTCATCTCTGCTCTAAAGAAGGCCATGCATTCTGCTGCCTTGCCATACAAGAGGTGGCAGAAAGAGTGTGCAGATGGAGGAATGGCTGTATGTGGCACATGGAAAGAGCTGCAAAAACTTGAGGGCAGAGTGCACAGCTGCAGAGGACTCCATGGCACTGACCTGAGTCATCAGGTCACCTTAAAGGTAAAGGTAAAGGTACCCCTGCCCGTACGGGCCAGTCTTGACAGACTCTGGGGTTGTGCGCCCATCTCACTTAAGAGGCCAGGGGCCAGCGCTGTCCGGAGACACTTCCGGGTCACGTGGCCAGCGTGACATCGCTGCTCTGGCCAGAGCCAGAGCCAGAGCCGCACACGGAAACGCCGTTTACCTTCCCACTGGTAAGCGGTCCCTATTTATCTACTTGCACCCGGAGGTGCTTTCGAACTGCTAGGTTGGCAGGCACTGGGACCGAGCAGCGGGAGCGCACCCCGCCGCAGGGATTCGAACCGCCGACCTTTCGATCGGCAAGTCCTAGGCGCTGAGGCTTTAACCCACAGCGCCACCTGCGTCCCCAGGTCACCTTAGTCACTGCAATTACTGTAGGTAGGATGCCACTTTAGTGCTTGTGGTCACAACACCTAAACCTAAATAATACTGCTAGCTCAGTATTCCTGCTACTTGTTCTTGACAGCACTTGCAAGGCTTACAGTGCCCATGCCAGAAGAGCAAGCATAAATCAGAAATATAGGAGAGCCTCACAATATCTTAGCAGATAGTTACAGATACAGTGGTGTTTGGGCAAAGGGGTTGGACAGTGAAACTAAAACATGTACCAAAAGGAAGAGTAAATTGGAAGAGGAAGAACACCCATTATTAGATTAGTTATCCTAAACCATTTACAAACACTGCATCTATCTATCACTTCAATTATGTTTGTAAACAAGACTGGAAGCAAGATACCCATAATTATGACCGAAATGTTTTTGGTTTTTGGTATTTTTATTTTTTTAACATTAGCCAAGCAATTGTGTGCATTTAGCTTTGTGAAATGCAATAAACAGCCTGGCAATTTATTATTTTCTGTAAATTGAAGACAGATTAATCAATCTAGCTACTTTCTTTTGTCACCGCTTGCATTTTTAACCCAGAATCTCTGTTTATTTTGATAACACAAAATGATACAAGGCCCTGAATTAATTTCTGTCTGCTCACTTGTAATATCCAATCTTCGACAATAGTCAGGTTAAGGGAAGAAAAGCACAGCTAAAATCTTAAAGAATGCCTCTGATTCCTGATTGTTAGTTTATTTTTATATATTTATACATTGGTTTTCTATTCACTTCCATTCATATTTATTTTCTATTTCTGTTCAAAGTGGTCAGCCACTACATCAGAAAAGTATATGAATCCTTTATCAAATCAGTAAGAATCATAATTTTAAAATGTAGAAAACTAGCACAACAACACATTCGTAAGTAACACCAATATATTGGCTAAAAGATCCAGTTCCTTAGTCATCAGAAGTAAAAGGCCAATTGAAACAGATGGGTCTTAAACACCTGCTAAATACCAGAAGACCCTGGTGGCTACTCCCAGGAAGAGTGTACAAAAACACAGATATTGTTACAGAAGGTGCCCTATCTCCTTTGCAAACAATAAAACAAAATAAAATGCTAGAATCATAATAGCTAGTATCGCAGGAAAGGCAACAATCCTGAACCAGATGTACTTAGAAACAAATCTTAAAATCAATGCCTTACCTCTGAGTAAACATCGCTAAGGCCAGGTTGCAAACAGACTCTTGCCTGAAGACAATGTCAACACTTTTAAATATTCTGACACAGTGTATGAAACTGCAGCGATCACTTTGCCTCCTCTGCCCTTCAGTACCAGTTCCCCTAATCTACACCATCCCACACAGATTTGAATACTCTCGGCATTTCTCAAAACAGGGGTGGGTAACCAATTACTATCCAGTTGTTGCTGGACTACAATTCCCATTGTCCCTAACAAATAGCATGCTGGCTGGGCTGATGGGAGTTGTAGTTCAATTGGCATCGGAAGGATAATAAGTTCCACACCCTTGCTTTACACCCCTATGTGCATATCTGCCAACTGCATATGATGAAGTAGGCGATAGTCTACAGAAACCAATGCCGCAAGATGCAACACCACCTGGTACTTGTAGACTTCTGATTTCATCCCACTGCATTTGGGCTAAAGAAGCTACACGGTGAGAGGCACATTGGCTTCTGCTAAGCTCAATTTTTTGGTGCATTTAAAGCTGTTAACACCATATTTGCATTACGAACGTGAAAGCCCTTTAGAACTTGAATGGAGAACCTCAGGCCTGGAGCCTGAATGCAGCCCTCCAGGCCGCTCTGTCTGGTCCTTTGGATTCTTTTCAGATCATAGAATTGTAGAGTTGAAAGGTACCCAGAGGAACTAGTTCAGGAGTGCCCAAACTTTTTCAAAGAGGGCCAGATTTGATGAAGTGAACATGAGGGCTGACCAAAGTTGTTTAGCTTTTTTTAGGATTTTACCCCAGGACATATACTGCTGGATTAAATCGACCAGCAGTCCGGATTAGGCCCCCAGAACACACTTTGGACATGCCTGATCTACTCCAACCCCCTGCAGGAATATGCAGCTTTTCCTATGTGGGGATTGAACCTGCAACCTGGGCGTTATCAGCACCACACTCTAACCCAGTGTTTCCCAACCTTGGGTCTCCAGCTGCTGTTGGACTACAATTCCCATCACCCCTGACCATTGGTCTTGCTAGCAAGGGATGATGGGAGTTGTAGTCCAAAAACAGCTGGAGACCCAAGGTTGGGAAACACTGCTCTAACCAACTGAGCTATCCAGGCACACTTCCCTTTCTCTGGCTCTGCTCCACACCCTTCTCAAGTGGAAAATGTCCTTGAACAATGAAACTGTTGTTTGCTGGCCTGAATGGAGAATGGAAAGGCTTTGAGCCCTCTGACTTTTGAAGAGCCACATCCACTACTCCACTCACTTTTGCCTCTGGCCCTGCCCAACCTTTGCAAACACTGGAAGGTTGTGCAGAAGTGTATGGAGCCCTCTGATTGAAAAAGTTTCCCTGTACCTGTTTTGGAAGAAGCTAGAGAGACAACAATGCTGGGCGAGGCAATTAAGTTAACTAGATGGGGATTTTTTTTGTAGATACATAATTATTACAAGTTAACATCCATATGGTGTAGCAAAATTTGTTGAGTACAGTGGTGCCCCGCAAGACGAATGCCTCGCAAGACGAAAAACTTGCTAGACGAAAGAGTTTTCCGTCTTTTGAGGTGCTTCGCAAGATGAATTTCCCTATGGGCTTGCTTCGCAAGACGAAACGTCTTGCGAGTTCTTGCGAGGTTTTTTCCTCCCCCCCCCCTTTTCTAAGCCGCTAAACCGCTAATAGCCGCTAAGCCGCTAATAGCACTAATCTGCTAAGCCGCTAATAGCCGTGCTTCGCAAGATGAAAAAACCGCAAGATGAAGAGACTCGCGGAACGAATTAATTTCGTCTTGCGAGGCACCACTGTATCCTGCAGAATTTTTTGGGGGGTGCGTGTGTGAAAAAATTAATAAAATAGTTACAAGATAGAATTTTAGCATTGTACCCTCAGTTTCCATCCCAGCAAAATTATGACACTGCAGATAATATCTTTTAATAAAATGGCCTCTGCAAAAGACAGGCCATGACTGGGGAATGCAAGGAAAATGTTTTCATTAAAATGATAATGGAACTGTGAAGTTTAGGACCGTACATTTTCCCACTGAAGTAGAAAGGCAAAAGCCTTGGTGCAGCTCCTTTCACAACAACCTCTGAGAAACAGGGCAATTATCGGAAAATGAACTGAACTGAACTTAGAAGCACAAAACAAAGCCCAATTGTGCAAAGGGATGAGACCTGCTACTTTTCTTTGTACCAATGTAATGATATGACAATTTGGTGCTCTTGGTACCACAAGCTTTATACACTTAACTGTGGTCTGCTCTGAACTCTGGGAAAACAACAAAGCCCTAAAACTTAGGCTCCATCTGCACTATACATTTAAAGCAGTATCATGCCACTTTAAACAGTCATGGCTTCTGCCAAAGAACCCTGGGAACTGTAGTTTATTACGGGTGCTGAGAGTTGTTGGGAGACCCCATCCCCCTTACAGAAATACAATTCCCAGAGTGGTTTAACAACCAATCCCTCATCACAAGGAATTGTAGCTCTTTGAGGAGAATAAGGGGGTAAATGATATTTGAGAGAGGAGGAAGAGAAAATGCTCTTGTCGTTTTCCCACAGGTTTCCCTTCTAGTGAGTATATTTGTGTTTAGAGCAAGTGTTGTAAGTCTTTGGCCTTCCAGATGTCGCTGAACTACAGATTCCATCATCCACAGCCATTGGCCATTCTTGCTGGGACTGATGGGAGTTGCAGTTCAGCAATTTCCAGAGGGCCAAAAGTGTCCCCACATCTAGTTTAGGCAGGGCCAGATTTAGGTTTGATGAGGCCCTAAACTACTGACGGTAATGAGGCCCTTTATATGTCCAGCTGTCCTTTGTCAACAACAAATTGTCGCTGTTTTTTGTGTTGAATGTATGCTATATGGTAATTTATGGACCTAATAGATATCTAAAGCCATTTGCCACTGTTGCTGTATGTAGGTTTAATTTTATTTATTTTTTATCTTATATTTTGGAAATGTACATCCAGTTGTTTTCTTCCTTTAAAAAATTTTGGGGCCCCCAAGAGAGTGGGGCCCTAAGCTATAGCTTGTTTAGCTTGTATGTAAATCCAGCACTAAGTTTAGGGGAAATGTAATGTGGCAAGCAGCCATTGGGGGGGGGGCCCAGATGTCAGGTGCTAGACCCTGGCTTCAGATTTTGGGAGACCTTTGGGCAAGATGCTTTAGGTGCCCCCACCCCCAGTGGGCCCTCCTAATCCCACCTGATATCACTACCCATTCATTTACTCTCTCCACTAGAGCCCCCTTTCACACCATTGCCCCCAAGGACAGAACACAAGACAAGGCTCCTGCTCCTTCTCCTTACTCCTGTTCCTGAAAGCCTGCTCAGAGAGGGCAGATGAACAAGCAGCAACAGGAAGGACAAGATGCCTCCTTACTTCCTCAGTGGCAACAACAGGGGCTATAGAAGTCAGGGACTTGTGTGATGCTACTTCTTCCTATCAGTATTCATAGCAAGGTCACAACTCAGACACTGGGAATCCCTGAGCCTTGTCCATTTATAGGCCTATTATCACCACCAATAAGACATTCAGAATTGTCGGTTTCAACCCCCTGCCGATATCTAAGCTTGCCTAGGGCTGCATGCAGATAGGCAGAATTGGAAAGTCTTCCATTTATTTTACTTACAGTTTTATGAATGCACACTAACTAAAAAATCTCGCAGCTGACTGATTTTGCAATATGCAAGTGTTGTGACAAGCGAACCACACCCAGACAAGCTAGCCAGGCAAGAAAGCTGGGATTAAGATAATTTGTGCCATACGGGTTGTGCTGCCCACTGTCTGGCACAATTCAACAGTTTACTGAGAGAGCCACAGTTGAAGTTGGAAGTTATGAACCCTTCAAAATACTGTCTCTACTTGGGGGGGGGGATGTGCGATTTGCAACCATTATTCCGGATGTGCTTGACATGATTGCATCTGTATTTGTCTTTATGGGGCATTTCAGGTTTTCTTCCTAAATCTGGTCTCTAATTTTCAAACACCCATTTCGACTACAACTTCCATCATCCCTGACCAATGTGTGACTGGGGCTGATGGAAGTTGTAGTCCAAAACATCTATAGGGCACCAGGTTGCGGGCAGCGGATACACTAGCTACAAACAAACCCTCACAGAATAATGTATAAAACATTGTTTAAAAATTACCACATATAGAATCTTAATAGTGCCGTCCACTACAATCTGGGTAGCAGTGTTTTTTAGGGAGACCGGAATATTTAGGATCTGCTCCACCTAGTGAGATTCAGGCAATGCCAGGCTATGTTTTTCAGACAATTCTCTCACAGCTTAGCAAAATCTCAGCTGGCACTGTCACTGGATATAATTTGATAAGGATCCTTTGTCTCTGCCTGCAGTCTCCGGGTATATAGCACACTTTGCTGTGATAATTGGTTTGGCTGTCCATTCCACCCATCAGGTGATAGAAAACTATCAATCAGGCTAAATGCAATGTGAGAGAAGTCTCTTTAGCCAATTAGCTGGTAATGAGAACATTAGCCACAATATCTTCAGCAGAGGGCACCTTAGCAATTGTTCTATCTAGGTGATTAATAGTGATCATATGATACTACAGGAATTTTATGCTGTTATATTAAAAAAAAATCCAAAAAGAATTATCCACTTCACACTCTTAAATATTTTAAAAGCCACTGATGATCTTATGTTTGTCCCTGCTTATTTCTGTGTATTGGAGATTAGTACTCTTTGTACCAAAACAGCATTCCAATTATATTAGAATTTTCCTAGATGAGAGGAGTTACATAATATTAACTCATGTCCCATAATTTTTAGGAATTATGTGATTTTTCTAAGAAAAGGAATGGTAGTAGAGGCCAAATCAGTAACACAAAAACAGAGGCAACATTGCTATTTGAATGCAACCACACAGAGGCAGCTTCATGTGCCAAGCTATTTATGTAAAGTGGCTCCGTGCATAATATTCCACCCAGCAAATAATGCAGTGCTTGGAATGAAATAGTTTGGTTTACCAAAGTTCACTAAATTAGTACAAAAATCTCTGAATTACACCTGAAAGTAAGTCCCCATAGTTGCCGAGTGAGCTGAATGTGCATTAAATTCATTTTGGGGTTGCGTTGTTGTTGTTGTTTTTACTCTTTGGACACTTCAGGCCTTTAGGCTTAAAGATCATAATTGTTGGGGAAATCGTAGACTCACAGAACCGTAGAGCTGAAAGGGACCCAAAGGGCCATATATTCCCATACCCTGCACTACAGGAATGTCAGCTTCAGCTGCCTAAAGCCTGGAGGGTCCAGGCAGCTGGCATGAACAGCACTGGGCAATTCACATTTCACCGTGCATGTGTGTTTTGATATTTTATTACTCTTAAGTATATTCTGTACTTGTAATGTTCTGAATGCTGAAAACAAAATTCTGAGGATCATTTGGGTGAACTGGAATTACGGTAACTGCGAACTTCAACGTGAAACAAACTAGTTCTGCAAATGAATGAATGTGAAGTGGAATTAGTTTATTTCTGGAAATGTTGAACTTGAACTAAATGAGCTTTCTGAGCTGTAACATTATTCCAAGAGAAAACAAAAAAATGAGTGCAAGTGTGTCAATGTGAGGAAAAATCAACAGAAACATGAAAGGAATCATTTCCCCACACTGAAACACTTGTCACTTGAACCTGCCTCCATGCCAGCCAGCCAGCCTTGTATGTATTTAACAACTCACCTGGTAACTATTGGCGACCAGGAATTCTGTGCAGGTTAGTGAACAGGCTGGTAGAAGAGAGACCGATTGCTCCTCTCTCCTCTACCAGCCTCCTTGACTTCTATCTAGTTCATAAGGAAGTTAAGTCTCTTCTTCCACAACCATCACAGAAACATAGTGGGCTTGTGTTGTGGAAACAGATTGCTCCATCCTTTTCCACCAGCCCACTTCTTAGATAGCAATTTATTTATTACTAAGCTCTTAACAGGCCTGCATTTTCATGGTGGCTGCAAAGGTGGTGGCAAGTATGGGAATGCAGGCCAGTGGACTTTTGTGTGTGTTGGGGCTGTGGCTTTTCACAGCAGAAAATGCCTCTTGCCTTGCACACATATTTAACGAGCAAGCAGGCGCCACTGATTTAGTCCCAGGTAATTTCTGCTGTATTCATGGGGACTTACACCTGAGTAAATATGCTTTGAATTGGGTTGTGAAGTGCCTTGCTTCTACCCAAAGTCAATGTCATATTCCTGAGTGCAATTTTAGCCTCCGAAAACTCAACCCTAAATGCTATGAAGCATGACAGCTTGGAGCTTCTTACTGTCCTGTGCTTGGTTACATTTTGCCTCCCACAACAGGTCTGTGTGGGTGTTATGTGCATGTGTATAAGCAACATGCAGGATTTAGCAGTACAGATCACAGAAGCGTACTTTCGGAACAGGAAATGCAAAGTAGATAATTGCCAGAGTGATTGATACAAAGATACATATTTTACTGCCTTAACTTTACCATTTTTGTACTTTTAGGGTCAAATGTATCGCGCGCGCACACACACACACACACACACACACACACACACAAAACTTCAGGTGCTATCCGGAGCTTTCAACTGAATGTGTTAGGGATTCTGCTGGCATACCTGCCATCCTACTACCCACCCGTCTCCCTGCCTGACCTGGTCTCAGGTGTGGTGTAAGTGAATGCTTAGGCAATAAAGCAACAGGCCCTGCCAGCAATTCATTTTTCTGTGTGGCAAGGATCTTCTCTGGCTGCAAGAGCGAAGCTCTCAACAGCTCTCAACTGCAAGCGTGTGGAGAGGGGTGAGGGTCAGGTAACCACTTCAAGTGCAATCTGGCCATCTCTGCCTATAGGGAATGCGAAGACGGGGGAGTTTCTTTCCTTCTTGGGATTCCAGACAGACAGAGGGAGGCCAGCTATAATATGCACTGATGCACTCTGTACATCCCCACTCACCACTAATTACAGAGGTGTAATTAGTAATAATATAGTAACTCCAAGTGTTCATGACAAAACTGATTCTGCCATGGGTCAGCATGCCCTGTCTACTGCTGAATGGACCTTAGAGAGGAAAGGCAGAGAACTATGGAGGGCTCAGCTTTCTTCACCTGCAAGTCCCTTCTGCAGTAAACAAATCGGACCATCCCGTCGTATACTGTGACCAGATGAATAAACAAACATGGCTTCCACAATTACGGGGTTGCACAAGGCCTCAACTGAACCAGGAATGTCTCTTAGGAGATATCCAAGCTTCCTGAATCATCTTGTGGTCCCTGAAATAGGGAGCTTTACCTGAAATTCAGATGAGCACCATTTTAGCCCTAGTTTGGAATTCCTATCATTTCCCTGTAACACCTTAAGATACCTTAATTGAATTACATACGGTCCAATTTTCTTAATACAGAGACAGGCTCTGAGTGATCTGTGCTAGAGGAGAGAGGTGAGGCAAAAGAGATTAGTGAGTGGAGTGATGATTGGAAGTGGCAGGGTAATCAATAGGCCCCGGTTCAGAGGGTGAACTGACAAAATTCAGCTGCACTCTGAATGCTATACATTCACTGGCATAAACTCTCCAAGTGAGATTGGGATGTAGGAGGAATGTTACCAAGTCAGATGATTAAAACCCATTTTTCTTCTCTAACTGTCCTTTAAAAATATTATTCCATTTCTCCACCCCACCTCTTATTCAGCCCCTCTTATATTTGAAACATGCAATGAATTTCAGATGAAATGTATTAAAAAGCGCTTAGATGCCATGGTGATAGGCACATTATAAATACCATAGAATAGAGGAGATGAGATAGACAGATTTAAGCACACAGTGAATTCCACATGAAAGATATTAAAATAAAGCTAAAAGGTAAAAAAAAAAAATCCATTTATAGGAATATTTTGCAATATACTCAGCCATTCAGTTAAAGGCATTGGTTCCAGAAAGATCAGTGCAAGCTCCTGCCAGTGGCTTCAACTTAACATCTCTGGACAGCTTCTGCAGTCACTCCCCATACAACATTTCTAGTGCATTTGCTGGAGTCTAGCAAAGAAAAGCAGTGGCTCAAAGATCCAAATGTTAACGGGGAAGTTTCATATTATTTAATGCAAAGGGGAAAGCTCATAGTCTTCCAAAGCAAACAGGAAATTTTCTCTCTCTCTCATATCTCTCACCCACTGATATTAATATAAGAGGCAGACATGCCACTATCGTCATGGTAGCAAATGTGGAGAGTGACATCAGGTTGGGAAAGTTTCATCGGGGGCAGGGGGCAGAAATGGGTGGGTATGACATATACTGGTAGACATATACTAGATTTAAATATACAATTGATTCCTCTAGTAATAATTGGTGGAAAGGAGCTAGTCGAGGACCTGCGTAGTACTAAGTATTTGACATACAGCTCAGAAATCCTTTGTTTAGTTATGTGCTCACTGGAAAGGTTCAGCAAGTCAGTTTCTTTCTCTCTGCTTGGGCCTTGTTCCTCATTTGTAACAATTAAACCCACCAAACTGCAGGAGCTAAGTATATGGCACTGACTCTCTGGCAAGTGTGTTTAGGACTGCAGCTGGGCAAAACAATCCTAGCAAGAGGGTGCAGAAGGTGAAGAGTACATCACTTATGTTGTGACGTGTGGTCTGTTGCTTGGCTTGCTTTCTTGCAATATATGCACTGTACTTGGTGGTGTCCTGCTTTTTGACTGTGACACAGCTGTAATCTGGGTTGTATTGGGTCAGTGATGGCCTGGCATCATGGGTGCATAGTATTGCTTGGTGGCAGGCAGCTTGCAAACACATGGAACAGGGGAACACATCAGATTGGTAGTGTTTTCTCTGGTCTCCTGTGCGCTCTAGATGCACCAGGATCTACCACTTGGTCTGCCAGGTTCCACTGGCACAAACAGCTTGCCTTGGGGGGATGGGCAGACCCTGCTTTTTTGGAAGCATAAGATGGCCAACAGGTGTAGTGTTGCAACAATATAACTAAAAATGTTACAGATCTCTACTCAGTTCTTTTATTTTTACAACAGGAGAAAACACAATGGTGGCATTGTGCTGCGCTAAGCACATTTTTTTGTTTACCAACAGAAGACCCGTTTGCTTGAAAAGGATAGTGTTGTGTCCCTGGCACAGCAGCAGCTGTGAAACATCTAAACATAACTACATGAAAGAGTCTATGTTGTCCAAACTGCAGATTGAATTTGTTGAGGTCCAGAGAAACACTTATTAAGTGATCATGTATGACCTTTCATGAAGTCATCATGTCATGTTGACCAGCTGCTCAAATTTCAGAGTTCAGTGCTGAAGTCCACCCCTCCTTTTATTTTTGTAATACAGTGGTACCTTGGGATGCGAACGGGATCCGTTCTGGAGCCCCATTCACATCCTGAATAGAACGTAAGTCGCAACTGCGTGTCTGCACATGAGCGGGTCGCGTTTCACTGCTTCCGCGCATGTGCATGACATCATTTTGACCATCTGCGCATGCCCGAGTGGCAAAACCCGGAAGTAACGCACTCCGTTACTTCCGGGTTGCCACGGAGCACAACCCAAAAATACTTATCCTGAAGTATATTTATCCCAAGGTATGACTGTACTAGAAAGTTGTGTAGTTGTTGTTTTTCTCCCACAGTAGCACAAATGAACACTGTGGCAAGTGAGTGAGGAAACGCAGGTGAAGACTTGACACACTGCTCTCCTGACTCTCTCTTTTTTCCTTTTTCTTATGTGCAAGTAGGTTGTTGCTGCTGGACTGACCTAAACAGAAATTCGATTCAAAACAGTATCACTATATGGATTTTAAATCAAAGGATTGTGCCATATAGTACATTTTTTCATATATGAAATCAACACTGCACACCCATGTGTGGTGCATGATATATCTTGCTTGAGCTCTTAAATGTTATAGCTATTATTAACTATAGTGTAGCCATGTTATCTTTATATATTTGAGTGCAAAGCTGAAGAAGTTGCAGATTGAGCTTGGGAGACCTGATTATCTTTTGTTTTCTAAATGTGAGCTGTTTAGTTTCTAAATCCTGTCTGTATGTATTGGTGTGTGACTATTGTTTGTACATTACATTTAATATGGAGAAGAGAAAGTGGAAATATTACAATTCTTTTACTAGAAGGGGCATGGATCTAGTGTGAATTCCAGAAGTATGAACTCAAGTGATAACATTTAACTTATGGTGATTCCACAAAACTATACCAATCACATAAGGTGGGATTTTAAGATTTCAGAGGTTTATATACTACTTTGTGTGACATATACATAAGGCCTCTGGATAGAAATTCAACTTTTGCAGCTAAGACATCAAGGGGAACATCTGATTGTAAGAAGTGGACAGAACTGTCCGCTTTGTTTTGCTGGTGTGGAGACTGTCAAGGGAGCATGACAAGGTGCTATGTTTTGGAAGGTAAGATTTATTTTTGTTCATAGAAAGGCTGAAGTTTAAAGGCCTTCGTTGCCTTATTTTATCTCTGTTTCTATTTATTAATCTCTACGTGGTCTTAAAAAGAACTTTTATAGGAGTATGAAGCTTGGAACACCTGCCAAAGAGTTCTAATATAGCCCACACATGAGCAGCTTTTTACTGTATGTTAGTGCCACACTTTATAAAGCAGCATTTGATTTTTACATTACACACTGTAATGAAAAGTTTACCAAACCTTATTTTTAACTACCTCATAACCCCGGCTGTTTCTAGACATGTTGCAGTAAGATAGCTAATTCTTACGCCCTGAAAAAAAGAAAATTCTGTACATATTTTTGTAATTCATGAATTGTGGTGCTGACATTTACCCTTCACAATGAAAGGTGTGTGGGGAGGGGATATGAATAATCAAGAACATACACATGCACTAAATATATACGCTGGGGGTGGGTAGTGGCTTGGAAATGCAGGGAACACATCAAGTGCTTATCTCAAGTGCTTATCTGGTCAAGAAGGGTCCCTAAACCCAGCTTATAACAATGGCAAAGCAAAGAAACAATATGACAGTCTTAATCAGAACATTGAATTTAGAGCACATGTGAGAAGTAATGTTCTCCTCCCTCTATTCTGTACATGCAAAGCAGCAGTATATCCACCCCTCTTCACATGGGAAAATGCTGTCTATTTCCAAAGAATCAATGGCTATTAGGAGTTCCCGCACCCATCTTCTCTCTCCTGCCTAACCAACCTCCCTCAAAAAGGATGGGGGGGGGGGAGAACAGACAGCTCCTCTTTCTTCAGCTTTTAACAGCTTTGGGAGGTCAGGATGCTATTGGTTCAGCTTTGTGTGCGATATGGAGCTGTTCACTTAGCAACAGCAAGCAGAAGAAGCAGACAGCCACACCACCTGGTTCAGTGAGCGTCTGAGTGGTTTAAAAGATTTGCTCTTCTACAGCACAGAAACAACTCGGCTCCGAGAAGCATTCAGCATCTCCTGGGGCATCAGGGAGGGATGTGGTGCCCAGCACCTTGAGTTAACATGCCCGGAGAAAGGAGCCTTGGCACAGCACAATTCACTGTTAATAACAGGAGGCCTTAAAGCTGACGGAAAGTAACTTGGTAGAGCACATTTTAACGTAGCATGCAAAAGCACAATCTCTTGGCCCAAAAAGAGATAATCAAGAGGAACAGATGTACTAAGAGAAAAAGATGTGGACAAAATTATTACTAAAGGTTTTCATAAACTATTACCCACTAGCAGTTTGTTTCAGTGTTCCTTGTCTGTCAGGGAACTGCCATCGGAGAGTCAGGTGGTGGAAGGGCTCAAGGAGGCTAGGAGACCCTCGGATGCTGAGGAAGGAACCAGCAGGGGGGGAGAGAGAGTTCCCACAGAAACTCAGTCGGAGGGATGGCTCCAAGATACTTCCAGTGAGAACAGCGGAGAGGTCTCAGGACCTCCGCTGGGGACGCCTACTCCGCGCAGGAAACTGTCACGCAGAGAATCCAGAAGGAGAGTTTCCGTTAAGGAACTCTTATGTTGGCGTAAATTCCGGAAGCGCCCACTGACGGATTCTGCCAGCGATTGAGGTAGCCATGCATCCATGGCTCCGCAGACTGGGAGAGTTTAGAAACTGATTGCATGAGTTGAGAACTCAACCATTTACGCACAAGCAGCCCCTTAACCCATTACATTGTCCAAAGCAGCTTTTCTCCAGGAAACAACATGGAAAGTTCATCAGACTTCAAATTCTACATTCCAAGCCATATCTCTTATCACATTATATATTAGTCCCTTGTTTTCTGGATTGTTTTGTTTTATGAGAGAAAGGCGAACTCTGAAATGCACTAGGAAAAAATAACCCGATCACAAAGAGATTCTCTCATCTAAACCTAACTTTCAAAATGACACCATCATCCTCATCTACACATCAGTTCTCATAAACAAATAATCTCTTTACCTAACAGTTAACCCCACACAGTCCAATACATGGGGTGACTTAGAATCTGTTTGCACCTGCTGTTCTTCAACATGGTGCAGCTCATCATGATCCTCTCCCTTGTGAAAAAAGGCACTAACTTTTCAACAATATTCCTTCAGATGTCTATACAGGTGTAGTGGAAATGTACACCCTCATCCTTTATGTTAAATCTTTCTTTTTTTTTTTTAAGTGACAGGAGGCAGCATTTTAGGAAGAGAGATTATATATGGACAACAAAACAACAAAGAAGTTGAACAAGGACACACTTGTAGTCTGGTCCAGACCTACCCTACACTAGTCTTTGTCAGCGGACTGGCAGAAGCCACCTTATCATGAGCAGTCCCAGTGACTGGCTACCTAAGGGATGCCTTTTATAAACCATGTTAACATGGATACTTGAAGGGTCCCTTCTAGTATCCAGGTCCTAACCTGCCAAGGGCTTTAAATTAGGGAGAGTGACACTCCAGATGTTGTTAGGGGAAGGGTCGTAGCTCATCAGCAGAGAACCTGCTTTTTATGCAGAAGGGTCCCAGTTCAATCCCCAGCATGGCTTGAAAGAGGGCCCTGCCTGAAATTATTGAGAGTCGCTGCAAGTCAACGTAGATAACATGGTGCTAGATGGAACAATGGTCTGACTCAGTATAAGGCAGCTTTCTATCACCCTATACTAGATTCCCATCAGCCTCAACCAGCATGGTCAATGGGCAGGGATGATGGGACTTGTGATCCAGGAACATCTGAAGGACCACAAGTTCCCCATCCTTGCCTTAAAGGCTAAACAAGCCAGTACCCCAGGCTATTTCTGGTTCAGCTTATACTATACATGTAAGCAATTGCTCATGTAAGCAATAAGTCCTCTTTATTAACTCTCATTTGACCACAATTAAATATATTGATGATATCATGCTACAGATGTTTCTACAATTTTCAGTACGTTTGCTAAACCAAGAAGACTCTGCTTGGCTATTAGTAACCTGGAAGTCCTCCTCCACCCACTCCAAGTAAGAATCCACCAACGGTGTGTTATTTTATCCTTTTAACCCTCCTTGAGAAAGTATTTTGTTAGATTTTCCTCACATTCAAAAATACAATAGACATACTATGAAGGAGAGGAAACAGTACTTCCTCAGATAAATCATATGCAATTATATATTCAGTAGGAAAAGTAAACCCTGTAATTTTCTAAAGACAGAGAGATGTGGTGCTTGCTGAAACTCTTTTATTGAGGCTCAGCAATGCCTTCCACAATAGGCACAGTGTTTGAATTATAAGAAAGCTGCGAAGACTTCCTCCAAGGGTTAACTCACTTAGGAGGCCACACTTACATGGAGCCAAAGCCTTGTGGTCTGTAGAAGGAGGGAGCCCAAGAAGTAAGTGTGTGGTTTGTGGTAGCTCAGAAAATGTGGACACAAGTATACAATAACCATTTGGCCTGAACAAGGTCTCCACCTGCACCCATTCTTGCTTTCCGCAGAGGACCTTGCCCTGCCTCTCACTAGACAGGATCCAAGGAGTGTGAGACAATGGCATCTTATAGCAAATACCATAAAGGACAATGTGTGATGCATGTATGACAAGCATCCGCCTGGTCCTTGGCTCAATCCCCGGCATCTCCAGGTAAGGCTGGAGATGTGGAAATACCTCTGCCCAAAACCTTGGAAAACCACTGCCAGTCAGTGTAAACAACAGTGAGCTAGATGGACCAATGGTCTGATTCAGAATGAAGCAGCTCCCTGTGTTTCTATGAACACTGTGGCCAGCTGGCTAGTTTTAGCATCATCTAGACTAGATGGAGTCTTGCCTTCATTTAGAAGCCTGCAGTCATTGCTACCCAATGGGGAAACGTTAAATTTGGATAAGCAAATCCAGCCCATCTCTTTGCAAAAGAAGAGCTGGCAAGTGAAGATAAAGTAATGACTCAGGAAAATTGAGAGTTCTCTTCTTCTTTTATCTTTAAGTCAAGGCAAGACAACATTGTATTCTGCTCACCAAGGTCTTTTCCCAGAAAGAAAAGCTTCTTTTAAAAAGCCAGCCGGCAAATGAGCTGCCTTGTGGAAGCAGCCTGGCCAGGCATCCATGACGCTTCTGGCCAAGCTGCAAAATGCTTCCAGTGCTCTGGCAAGCAAGATACCTGGCAGCACACAGACTGCTGCTCTGCAAAAACCCCATTCCCACATTTTTCAAGTAGGTAAGAAATAGCAGGAATTCTTTTGAAGCAGCAAGAGACCCCCACTGTTTCTTCCCTGTATCTTGCACAAATGAGGTATGACCCTGAGTCTCTCCCAAGCCTCCTGGGAGGTTGCAAGTGAGCAGACTGGTGATGACCAGAAATGATGGCTGACTAGGAACATAAGCCAGCATTCATGGATCCCGCAGCATGGTGATGTTGTAGATGATCACAGGCTGCATGCCTTGCACCCGCTATGTCTGCATAAGTCACTGTCTTGGATATATGAGGGTGCCAAAACAGCATTTTTTAAAAAAGAGAAAAAGGTGAATTCCTATAACCAAATAATGCCTTTTGCCCTTCGACGTGACACCTAGCTCAAAGTGTTGAATTGGAAATTATCCTGGGACATTTTCTTGCATTATCTGGAACACTGTACAGTACATTCATGAGAAACAAAAATGTAACCTTTTTATTGGTGGCACCATTTGGCAGGCACAGACGCAGTTGTTTCCCAAGTGGGATGAGATTGTGTTAAGCTATCAAGAAGAAAAGTAGAAGGTAACGTTGCCAGCTTTAAAAGAGAGAGAGAGAGAAGACGTATATATTTCACCTTGGTTCTCTCCCATCCCTGAAGCTATGTATCTTTGGTTTTTTACTTCAACAACAACCGGGCAACACATCTAGCAGCAGGATGTTGTACTAAAAACAAGATAAGTCTCTGCTTTTTTCCCTGCCCTTCTTTGCAGATGACAGCTCAGTACATGCCCCTGCAATGTTTGTAACATGACACTCCCATCTGCATGAGCTCAACAAGCCAACCAGCCCCCGGCTACATCTTTTTCTGCAGCAGCACAATTTCACACCCTTGCTCAGAAGCTCCAAAGAAAAGGAGTTAAGTGGATCCTCCCATCATAAATAATCAGAGTTCTAAGCAACTGCTGCTCCTTCTCAGTACATACAGCTTGGATTTAAAAAAACAAGAAATCATGGTAAAAGAGCAGCCACGTGTTTTTTCCTACCTTTAAAATAGGGTTCTTTTTTGGCACCAATCCACAAAGCAATCATCTGCTATCAGGCATATATTTGTAAACAAAGCACCATAATGCAACTTTGTCATTTTACAATTTGTCAGAAATAAAATAGCTTGCTACGCACTCCTGTTTGGAAAAAGGAACAACTGATGAGTAACTATTTGGGAAAACTGAAACACAGATGTGTTTTGCTTAGTACTAAAAGAGCTGCAAAGTAAAAAGTTACAAGGTTGATTCAAAACCTTCCTATTGAAAGGTGCCCCACCCATTAATCCACCAGCAGATCTTTGAAAATATAGTATTTTAAATACAAATGCTGCAAATGGCAAGCTACATTTTAAAGGAGCAATTCCAGCCTTTGAGTGAGAGAAGAGGAACTGGATATCATAGCTAACGACACTGGACTGCAGGTAGTGCAAAAGTATCACTTAGAAGAACATGTATTCTTAGCATATGGTGCCGGGGGGAGAGCATGGGGCTGTAATTATATGGACACTTACCTGGAAGCAAGCCCCCACTGAACACAGTGGGATTTACTTCAGAGTAAGCATGCATAGGCATGTGCTGTAAGAATCACTATTGCAATCTATTAAAAGCTGCTAAAAAGCATTTGGTGTAATAGCTGTTTCATGTCACACCAGTGGTAACAGAACAGAAGCTGAGAAAGCGTGACTGCTAGTGTCAAGCGGGCGGGAAACACAGAGAACCCAAATGCTTCAGTTTCTTTTTTAAAGCTTCAACAGCATGATCGTGCTTATCACCTTGGCAATAGAATCCCACAAGGTAGAAGAAGAATGGCAAAAGGCTCCAGGAGTGGCAGAGTGAATCCAGTCCTGCAGATAGGCCCATTAAGACACACCAGTTGGAAGTTATCAAATCAGATCAACACAATTGTGGAATGCCATTCAAGACTTTATAAATCAGCATGAAGAGATTACAGCTGATGCCCTCCTAAACAAATAATACTGAGACTTCACCTGTTCCACATAGATTCTTACAGCTTTATGTTTTCTTGAATTTGCTCATGCACAAAAAACGGAAAGGAATTAATAATAATAAAATGCCAGCATAGCACCCAAGAACAGTGACTCAAGATCTGTTGCGTATTGTTTGGAGAACTGTTTAATGGAAAAGCTGAAGGCCAATGAAGTAGCTGCCTCTTAAGTGTCCAGGCTTTTGCTCTCCCTTAGTGGACTTTGCAGGTTACAGACCGCTACGTGGCCTTCCTTTCTCACAGTTACATTGAACTGTTTGGCTCTGGACCTAGGACAGGAACAAGCACTGCCAGCTGGCCATCTGTCTCGTATTGCTTAGCTGCACCTTCAGGATTGAAACAATATTTTCAGGCAGCTCATGATGACAAAGGCTGAGAACTCCTGTGAGTGAGTTCTGATAGCATCTGCCATAATGCTCTCCTCCTCTATAAACAAAGTTATGTTAGCACATAACTTTAAAGCAGCACATGCTTATACACAGGTACAGTATATGTGTGTAATCTCTAGTGCACAAACAAAACAATCAGAATGGTGTGTTGGCTAGAACTGGAGGTTTCAATGTGGAAGGAACAGAGGTAAGGTACTTTTACAAACCACTATTCCCAACCTAAATTACTTTACAGAGGTGTTGTAAGGCTGTCCTAGACACTGCTCTGAGCTTTATGGAATACATATATAATAAGAAAATAAGTAACTGGAAGATAAATGCATACTCACATACTATATATCTGCATGCCTCCATGTCTTTTAATTAAGATAAAGGTAAGGCAAAACAGCCCTTCCAATGATTTCACAGCCCTCTTTGTTGAGCACAAAAAGGAAATCCCACTTTTGGTTAGGTTACTTGAAGGTTTTGCAAACAGTGGCTAATATGTCTAGAAATGGGGTGGCAGAGGGGGAAGTACAGAACTATGGAACTATCTACATCAACTGATCAGCTGCAATAGCAGATGCAGTTCATTTTGTCCCTCAGTATGCATTCATGCACAGAATGTGCGCACCATCGGCCACTTTACAGCTGGAGGGAGGCAGGGGCCATCTTGTCACCCCCCCAGAGTGGCACCTGGGGCACCCACCCCCTCCGCCCCCCACTTTGTACGCCCCTGCCCAGGAGTTGCAGTTCATGGCCAAAGTCCAATATGTTCTAGAGTGCAGTGACTGACTACTTAAAACTCTAAGGCCCCCTGAGCATTATGGAACAGGCAGATGCACAAGCTACAGACCTCAAATAAGCTGCCACTGTTAATGTTCCAGGCAAAAGCAGCCATTAAATAGCCTCCAATCTCAGGATGATTCAAATTATTTTCCTGCAGCCATATCTGATAGTCTATTTTTGCCTTATGCCATTTATCTAATGATAATGTGGGGAAAAGCAATTCTTATGTTAATGCATGATTCGGGGAGTCTGAATCCTCTTAACAAGATGCAGCAACCAAGCCAGACATGTCCCAAGGAATGTCTTTGCTTGGTCCTTTACACTTCACTTGAAATCAGGATACGGCACTGAGACTTGGCAAGATGTAGAAAGAATAAGCTTCCAGTGTGATTGCTGCATGGAAGAGCCCAGAAGCATTGTAGCTTGACGTTATTTATCCAACCTGACTTGCTATGAAAATGCAGCTGAATCAAGCAGTTGACATAAAGGACACTGTTATTTATAATAACCTGTGTAGAAGAAAGTTAGTAAGAAAATCATGCAAGACTTAAGGGGAGAATATAATGTCGTGTGAGCAAAAGCAGGGCCACTGAATGATAAAGCTTTAAAGGGTGACGTATGAAACCTGCCCCATGTAACAGATCCCTTCAGCAGCATGTAAGTGAATCATTAGAGATACCCATCTGAATGCACTAATCACTGAGGGTCAAGAAACAAAGACAGCTTAACCACAAATCTGAGATGATGGAGGAAAAGAAGTGAGAACCAGGAAGAAAATTTGAACCAAGAGCAAGAGGGCAATAAATGACCAAAATTAAAAGAAGATTGATGGCGTCACAAGAAACCGTAATGTGTTCCCGAGAATTATGGCGAACTATGTGCCAAATGGAACAATTTAAGGAACAGAGAGACATAACTGAAGTGCTACTATCGTGCCTCGAAAGTCAAAATTTATGGGCAGCCCAAACATCAGGGAAAGATGCTCTGGCTATTATAAATCACTGCCTCTGGGCCAGCAAAGAATTGTGGATTTCAGTGAACTAAGACATGCTTAGGGTTACACCTTGAGCGAGAGCGAGCCAGTGCGATTCCACTGATGAAGCTTTACTGACTTTTAATGGTATCTTTATACTTGAGCTTTAGTATTGACACACAAAATACGTTTTGCATCACATAGTAAAGACACATGCTTCTGTGATCTCATAGAAAATGGGAGCCACAAGCACTCCACAGAAGGACTTAATAAACTTGTTGTATTCAAGGCAGGTTGAACAGAACAAACATAATCCAAAATAATGAATGAGTCCTAGTAAAATGTATTTTTTGTAGGATAGCCCACTGATACCTCTATGCACATAAAGAAGGTGTTGACATCTCAATACGTATGTAACAAAAGTCTGTAAACCAGGCTCAACCAGGTCTTGATGCAAGGTTCTATTAGCAACTTGGTCACTGAAAAAAATATTCACACCTGTTTGAGAACTTTGTGCTTTCTAACCCAAAAAGGCTAAACACTTGAGAGCTGAATATTTCACATATTTTGCAGAGGCAAACCCAGTTTAGACACTAACAGCACAATCCTGCGCATGCCTACTCAGTAGTAAATCCCACTGGGTAATGAGGCCTACTCTCAGGTAAATAGTATTGAAAGGCTTACCTGGCAGAAAGTCCCATTGAACAAAGTGTGGCTTACTCCTAAGTAGACATGCCCAGGATTGTCTACTATAATCAGGAAGATACAGACCATCAGGGCTCGCTGATCATACCCATATGATAAACTTTTTCACAAAATCATGTTTGATGTATTAATATTTTACATTTTTAAGTACACACTGTGATTAAAGCATCCCAGGTGGACATCTAAAAATGTAGTTCAAAGAGAATGGGGCAGAGTTCAGACACTATCTGTAGAGCAGGAGAGATGATGTCATCTGTACTTGTTGCTTGCAGGGTGAGGGGCTTTTAGGTTTATTGTGATTACCTGCTCAAATTCAAAAAGTGTGGAGACAGAGGAAGAAAAAGTCAAGCCGGAAACTCAGCATAGGACAATGCATGTCTGGTTATCTTATCTATACAAATTGAGGAGAACAAGCAGAGATTCCAGCTTAACAACAAGGCTTGGGGAAAATGAGAGTAGAGCTCTTTCAGTCTGGAGCCATTTTTGCAGACACAATTATAACATTTAACAGCACGTACAAAACGAGACATAGAAATAAATAATCTCTAGAGGGAAACAAGAAAGTGAGGAAAACAAACAAATAAACAAATCCCATATTTGCTTTTCCAGACCCTACCAGCCGAGTTTTCAGTAACTCAGCTCGGGAAAAACTGCATCTGAGAAGTATGACACTTCCACAAAGCAGTTTACTCTAGACTCTCTGCAAAACATCCATGAATGAACAGTACTGTTCATGCATGGAAGTTTTGCAGAGAGTCCATCTGCTGTCCTTTTCACAATGCCATCCCCTATTACTCTCTCATTTAATATGGAGTTACTGTTTTCACAGAAAGTGTGTTAAATAGAAAATAAGCCCAGGCACCCACCCATACAACCCACAGAGGCTGAGTACAAGCATAACTTTAAAGCACATTCGAATCACATCCCCCCCACCCAAGAATTCTGGGCACTGTAGTTTTCTAAGGGTTGCTAGGAATTGTAACTCTGAGGGGAAAACTACAATGCCCAGAATTCATTGAGGGTAAGAATGTGCTTCAAATAGGTGCAGTGTGTACCTAGCTCCACCCCACACACTCATGCACAGACAAATGCATACACACAATTACACACACCAGAGAAAGAAAAGAATATGACATCACTGTAACTACTACCTTTGCAGTTCAGATTTGACTATCTTTACATGAAAGGTAAGTCCCAAATAAACACATTTAGGCCACCAGCTTTGCGGGGGGTGGGGCGGTTGGAGGGGAAGAATGTATTTATGGGGATGATGACTGTGTGGGGGCATCAGGGCCCTGCAGAGCTTGTTGGAGGCCCAAGGTGGGAATCTGATTAGTTATAAATTCGAAGAAAAAGCAGCTGGTCCCTGGTGGGGCCCCACAACCAGCTTAACCCTTCAAGGCCTGCGGCAAGTGTACCTGTCTGACCTCTCCACTCTGCACAAGCTGGGGGGTGGCTAGCTGTTTTAAGTGGGGGTTTTTAGAAGTAATAAAATAAAATGTTGGTACTCATATCTTGATAAAAGTGCCATGAGTGAATTTACACAATGACTGCCGTTGGCAGGAAAGAAAGAAGGAAGGAAGGAAGGAAGGAAGGAAGGAAGGAAGGAAGGACAGGAGTCCCTTCTGGTGGATCCCATTTGCCATCATGAGATACTCCCACACTTCAAAATTTACCCCGGCACCAATGAAAGAAGTAATGTGAGCATTGCCCCCCCAACGTCCTGTAGGAATCTAGTTTAACCGTGTCAGGCTATCACTTCAAAATAGTTTTCAGTATCATGTTTATTTATTTGAATTATGTAAGCATTCATTCTGCACTGTGCTTGTTTCTGAGCAATACCTCTCTCGACCTGCTCTGACTGTAATACTTCTATAGAGTATATAGGGTTTGTTACTGAATATTATTGATACTGGATGATATAGTTTAATTGTACTGTTTAATTAAAAAACTGATTCCCTTTCTAGAATGTGATTTCCCCCCCACCTCTTGTTCACAAAGGTAAGCTTTCAATAACTCACCTTTGAACTGAAGAATGAGGGCTGGCCACATAGGAGTCACTAGCACAATTAAAAGCAAAGATTGCTGATGGAAATGCATTGTGTTCTAAGTAAGATGCTGTTCAGCACAAGGTTCAAGGTCTTCCATTTACAGTAAGGTAAAGGTAAAGGTACCCCTGCCCGTAGGGGCCAGTCGTGTCCAACTCTAGGGTTGTGCGCCCATCTCACTTAAGAGGCCGGGGGCCAGCGCTGTCCGGAGACACTTCCGGGTCACGTGGCCAGCATGACGAAGCTGCTCTGGCGAGCCGGCACCAGCGCAGCACACGGAAACGCCGTTTACCTTCCCGCTATAAAGCGGTACCTATTTATCTACTTGCACTTAGGGGTGCTTTCAAACTGCTACGTGGGCAGGAGCTGGGACCGAAAGACGGGAGCTCACCCCGCCGCGGGGATTCGAACCGCCGACCATACGATTGGCAAGTCCTAGGCACTGAGGTTTTACCCACAGTGCCACCCGCGTCCCAGTCCATTTACAGTAGTAAGTGTTTATTTAGAAGGTGATATTTGATTTGATTTGATTTATTTTATTATTTGCTTCACACTTCTGGAACTTAGTATCTGGCCAATTTCCCATCACTGTCATTCTCTAACCATTTGTTTATCCTTGATCCATCACATGGAGATTACAGAATTTAGGCCTTAGGTCCCTCTTGTGTATTAAAATGTGCAGTCTACAAATGCTGTTTTTTAAATAAAAATATATATTTATATTTGTTATTTATTTGATTTATATATTGCCTTTCATCTAAAGATCCCAGGGCAGCTTGCAAGAGATAAATTACTTTTTAAAGGATCTTAAATCCAGCACAAAAACTGCAATTCCAATGTTATTCACCAATCAAATTCTTTATCAAAACAATTATTTCACTGGCGATTCCTTTTCTGTTTAACAAATATTTGGGTGATGGTCTGACTCAATAATATGTTCCTTAGTTCTGTTTAAAAAAAAAGTGGTATCAAGTGTTGTTGAATTATCATTTTTATTTATTTATGTTTTAGCTTGCAGTTTTTAAGTTCTGAATTTTGTACTATTTTTGATGTGTTTGTTTTGACTGTATAGGGATAAATTAGGAAGAAAAGAGGTAGATGCAAGGAAGGGGAGCAAATGACAGATGTGATTAAATGAAGTTCTGCACATGACAGAACCCTCACTTCAGCTGAGGGTCAAGAGGACTAAAGGTTTAAAATGTGTGTTTAGAATCACAGAGTTGGAAGGGACCCCGAGGGTCATCCAGTCCAACCCCTGCAATGCAGGAATCTTTTGCCCAATGTGGGGCTTGAACCCACAGCCCAGAGATTAAGAGACTCGTGCTCTACTGACCAAGCTATCCCAAAAGGATAAGAAAGAAAGAAAGAAAGAAAGAAAGGAAGGAAGGAAGGAAGGAAGGAAGGAAGGAAGGAAGGCGGATCTATCATCATAAAATGTGTTCTGCAGTCACATTCTATCCACAAGGAGCAGCAAGAGAGAATGGTTTGACTCACTGAAGGCTAAACTTTGCTAAACTTTTCCAGTCCAATTTAACTCTTACTCCAAACACCCATTTTTGAAAATGCTAACAAATAAATGGATGCCATGATATATACTTGTAGCAGATGCAAAGTTATGCATAACTATTTTATTTTTATTTTTTTGCATTCTGCACTGCAGACAGGAGTCGAAAACTGTAATGACTTCTATAGCAAAGTTACACCAACATAAAACTGGGAACAGCACGCGGGTCTTGAATATGTACATCCACAGATTTATAGTTAAGCATTTATAAGTACCTTGCCAGTTGACAATTATATACAAACATGCCTTCATATGCATACATTTATAAAGAAGATTTATCTGTTTATATAGCCACCGAACTGGGGATGCAATCAGAGAACTGTAAATAGTCTTTGCCAAGCCGGAGATGATCAACACACACAGGAACTGTTAACTCCTCTGAATGTGATGATTGTGAACTTTAAGCCCCCTGGCATCCGAGATGCCTTTTGTCTGAATTACCAGCACAGCTCTGTCTTACCTAGCCATGCTGCAGTCTCAACCATACTTCAGGAGTTTTGTTTGGGTTAATAACATCTGGAGCATTGCTCTATCAGGACACCTCACATACCATCGGTGACTAATCAAAGCCTACCATCAGACCCATATAAGTCTCAGAGAACAAGGTTCCTACTTCAAGAAATTCTTCACCCTTTTGCATACAGTCCACTTACATATCCCTCTGGTTATGTAAACTTCGGGATACGTAAACGGCAAACCGGGAAGTATATTTCCAGGATTTTGCCATGCGCGCATGCACAGAAGCGGTCTCTCCGGTTGCGAAAACGTCGGGATCCAGCCAGACCTCCAGAACGGATCCTGTCCATAAACGGAGGTACCACTGTATTTTATGTTACAATAGATTGAAAAGCTACAAAACTAAGGCAAAGGGTTTAACAAAGGGGCTTGGTGCAAGCAAACCTTGGAGCATTTGTGCCTGCGTAAGAGGTCCAGTTCTCTTATGTTTCCTTATTGCAAGAGAGCCTTGTACAGGAGAGATCCAATTGAACGCTGAAATTTTAATAAAGCAAAGGAAAGCAACACCCCCTCTTGTTAAACAGCACCAAGTGACACAACCTGGTACCCCTTGCATAATTTTTTAGCTCTGGAAAATTCAATCACTGGAATGACTGGTGACACTTAGAGGACCTAAAAAAATAATCAGGGGACCTTGGAAAAAAGATCAGAAATGTTTGCAAAATGCAAACAGAAACGCCATCTCTGTTTTCTCTCCCTGGTTTGAGCCAAGGAAAGGGAGAAAACACAGATATGAGGATCTTGGGCTAGGCTGGGAATGCGAGGTAGACCTTGAGAAGCTAGAAGGGAGCCATGTGATTCCTGCAGCAAAATACTGCTGTGAAAGTGATAGGGAAGTGTGGGTTCCCCCGCAAAAGGAGTGCTATCTTGAGTCTGCACAATAGCTCAGTTGTCAAAACGGTGCAGATGTTGCAGAGAAACACTGTGTATCAAGGCTTTTTCAAAGACTTTCCAAAGTAGCTTCCAGTTAAAAACAATAGCAATATGGCACTGCAAAGGTATTATGGACAAGAGGCATATGTCTCTCCCCCCTCCAACATCCCCTGTACTGTTTTGTCTGAGGGCAAAAGGCACACAAGCAAAGCCCCTCTGCAGTCATAAGCACAGGACTTGGCTTACACTGGCTAGATGCCTGCACAATTGAGAGCGAGAGACTTGTGCGCCTCTTCCACAACACTGTCTGTCTATCTATGTAAGATTTATTACATGTCCTTCACGACAAGGTTCCAGGGCAGGTTATACCAATATAATAAGATACATGCAGGTCCCATTTTCAAAATGCTGCTTATGCGAAAATTCACTTATCTTAACATACCGTATTTTTTGCACCATAGGATGCACCGGACAATAGGACGCACCTTGTTTTAGAGGGGGGAGAACAAGAAAAAAAAATTCTCCCCCTCTCTGCCCAGCGCCCCTTCAGCGAAGCGGCAGGAGGAGCTGCGCAGAGAGGGGGAGAATTTCCCCCCTCTTGTTTTCCCCCTCTAAAACAAGGTGCCGTTTCCAAGGCGGCTACCTTGGAAGCCTGGAGAGCGAGAGGGTTCGGGCTTCAGGTTCCTTTCGACCTGCTCTTTGGGGCTGGCAGGGAGAAGCCCACCACCAGCCCCAAAGAGCAAGTCAGGGAGCAGTGGAAAGGCGCACAGTGGAGAGGCTCCTGGCTGGAGAGGTGGCGCGCGGCTAAAGAGGCTGCTGCAATAGCCGGGCGTCACCTCTCCTGCTGGGAGAGGGTCGTGGGGCTATGACGTCTTCGCTCCATAGGACGCACACACATTTTCCCTTCATTTTTGAAGGGAAAAAGTGCGTCCTATAGAGCGAAAAATACGGTAGTACCCAAACCTCGATATACACACTGCAGATTCTGAATAACTTGCATTTGCCCACTTCCTTACTACTTTATGCTTTGCTGGTTGGTGGTGGCCATTTGGGGGCAGAAACCATGCAGGGAGAGAGATCAGACAAATCGGGGGGGGGGGGTTGCTGGTTGGCTGCAGCCATTTCAGGAAGAAACTATGGAGGAAATGGGAGGAGATTGGACAAACCACAGATTAGAAACATTCGCATAGGAAATAATGGAAATTGTCAGCTTCTTATGCGACCACTTGCCTAATGAACGAATTCCAGGGAATGCATTGTGTCCAAAAAAAGGACCTGAGTGTGCAATTATAAAAACAAGTAAAATTGTTCCAAACAAAACAGAACAGTACAGAGTGAAACAAAAGAAGTTGGGCCCCACAAAATACCTTAGCTGTTAAGTCACAGTAAAGAGTTGTATCTTCAGCGTACAGTGGAAGCTATACAACAAAGATACTAGATACACCTGTGTTGGAAGTAAGTTCCACAACTTAGGGGCCACCACAGAGAAAGCCCTTTTCTGGGCCACCATATCCTGCACAGCCAAGGACAGTGGAATTAGCAAGAGGCTCACTCTGCCAACCTGAGATTCTTGTTGTTTGGAGGACAAAGACTGTAAATCTATACAACAGCATGTACAAAGTGCTAAATAACAATGCTACAGGTTTATGTGGCACAACAGTAATCAAGTCATTAAAGACAATTGTATGTTGGCCTGTCATCCAGAGTAAAAAGCTTTTGGCATGTAGTTCTTGAATTCTTCCCCCCCCCCCTTGTGTCCTGTCCTCTCATTGGAGAAATGTCACTCTCAGATCTCGGTTACAAGAATGCATCTGTTTCCTTTAAAAGAAGGAAATGGAAAGAAACAAGAAAAAAACAAAAACAGAATAGATCTCAATTCCTCAAATAGCTAGAAAGCCCACAATTGCACCTGCATTTTTCCATTAAAAAATTTAACTGTAAAAATCGCACTGTTCCCCCCCCCCTTAAAAACCTCGGCTATAGTATTTAAAAACAACTACAGCAAAGCAGCTCTCATATGCCAATCCCTTGTATTCAGAATGTCTTTTCTAAGTGATTATGTGCAGCAAAGCCATCCATATTTCTGCTAGAACAAAAAAAGAAAAAAAATCTGCATGACCTGCCAGTTAGGCCAATTGGTGACAAGGTGTCTGGTTTTTAAATCCAAAGCTATTTTGACATTGTCAGAGCTTCCAAGACAACAGAGGAAGTCCCACAGTTCAGTGAGTTAACCTGATCAAAGGCACACACCCCACCAAGCACTGCTAAAGTCAGCGCAACCTCTTTTCATTTCAGTAGGGCCCATGTCAGTACTCTGCACAGCCCAAATTGGAAGGTATGGGTGTTGCACAACTATGATACTTCATGGAGTGTACCCTCCAGGCGCTATTTCAAGTACAAGCCAAATTAGATGTTTTAGTTAGCACAGAAGTCATGATTGTGCAGAAAGATTACCCTGCTTTGGCATGCCCTGCTTGGCCAGCAAAGTATTTTTCACCAAGAGCAAGCTAACACGTGGGCAACTTAATGCTAATCAGGGCTTCAGCTATTGCAATACAAACCTCTGCTCTGAAACATACTAGAGAAGCATGCTATGGAAGGCAAAGGAGACAGCTCTACATACATACATGCCTGTGTGCGCGCACACACACGCGTTCACCCACCCACTTGCCTTCTTGAGACCCTTAAACACACTTCTACAGCTTGCTCCCACTTAATCCCATCTTCACCCGACAAAGCCTCTAATACAGTGCTCTTATGCCACCATAGGACCATTTCTCCAATGAAGCAGCACCAACGGAAGCTTCCTTTAAATAGGTAGGGAAGAGATGAAAAGAGGCAGCTACCATCCAGCACTGTAATAATAGAATTAAGTGCATTCTTTTCCCCAGGAAGTCTGCACTCAAGCCTACACTCTGTTACCAATGCAGGGCCAAAATGAAGACCTAGCTCTTAGGGACAGTGCTGACAGCACTTGCTACCTAAAATATCTAGGCTAGTCCAAGGGAAAATTACAAATTTAAAGTGGTACAACATCTTTAGTTCACATTTTTATATGCTAACTTTTCAATGCATGGCAGACTCTTCCCTGGGATTTAGAGTAACCTAACCAAGTTGGCAGATCCCACTCTAAGCCCTGTTCATGTAACAATAAACATGTCAGAACCAGCTAAGAACTAGAGCTAAGGCAATGTAAGCCATTTTCCATATTTCCTAATGTCTGGATCTTTCTTGGTTCATTTTCAGCATCTTCTCAAGAGGGAGGGATATATAGAATAATGGGAAGCAAGACACAGGACAAGACGACGAAAATACTACCTAAAGATTTCCAGGGAGATGTATACTGAAGCTTAGGAGCTGCTCCAAAATCTTATCCTGAGACAGATGGCTTGGAGTGTCATAGACAAGTACCAGAAGAGGGAGGAGTTTCTAATTCAATTAATGAAAATAATAAGAAAAGGATCCAATGATATCTTAACTTAGGAATGAAAGAGGATTTCCCATAAGAGGCACATTCGTGAATGCAAGAGAGCCCCCAAGGCCCCGTAATGATGAGCTAGTGAAGCAAAGCACCGCAGTAGTAACCTCAAATTGGAGGAGAGGCTTTCATTCTTCTATGGTCATGTAAACAGCATGCTATTAAGCAAGGCAGTGACTACCAGCAAAACGTAGCAGGACATCTCTACAAGCATGAGAGAGAATCAACAGTTGTGGAGAAGCAAATGAGAAGCTTTGATACAATTAAGGTCCTTGTTGCTCACAGTCGTGATTATTTAGATGTGGTGGTAGTATGGGGAGTGATGTACAGTTTAGGTAGCAGCTGTCTTGCACAAAACCAGAAGGATAGGGAGCCAGTGCCAGCCCAGCAAGCCAGTGCCAGCCCTGCCATTAGGCAGCGTGAGGCAGCTGCCTCAGACATTAGGCAGCGTGAGGCCATTAGGCAGCGTGAGGCAGCTGCCTTCTTTGGAGGTCTTTAAGCAGAGGCTTGACAACCATATGTCAGGAGTGCTCTGATGGCGTTTCCTGCTTGGCAGGGGGTTGGACTCGATGGTCCTTGTGGTCTCTTCCAACTCTATGATTCTATGATTTTATGATTCTAGGAAATGCTGGCAGTAGGGAGTAGGGGTGAGGTGTTCAGAGGACAGAACCATGTGTGCCACATGGCCTGCCCTAAGCCATTTAAATGAGCCTGCTGTCATTCAGTGTGATGGAGGACGCTGCCCTATTGCCAGCATTGAAGTAAAATTCAGTTGCTATTTTGCTTGGCTCCCTTATAAAGCAATTGGGAGGGGGAGTCAACTTGTATTTAATAAAACGTCTGATAAAAACCAACCCCTTTTCAATAATGCAGTTCCAGCTGTGTAAGTGACACCAAAAGTCAGAATATGGGTGAAAAGGGACAGGCAGGGAACCAGTGCAAAATGGAGTAACTTGTTAATAAGCACAACAGAGTCATATTTCCACCTTTGGAAGTGTTGTGTTGATGGAACCTTGCCCATCATCTGATGATTAGGATATACTGATATGCAGCCTTATGTCAAACTACTGGTCCAGCTAAGCCCAAGTACTATGTACACCAGGGATTCCCAGTCTGCTGCCCTCCAGTTATTGCTAGACTGTAATTCCCATTACCTGATCATAGGCCAGTAGTAGTTCAACAACTTCTGGAAGGCACCACATAGGCTGCCCTTAGACTACAACTTTGCTGACAGGAGTGGTAATCCAAAAGGGCACCAAGTTGGAGAATGACTACTTTGGTATATCAGCATCTCTCCAGGGTTCCGGGAAAGGGGCCCTTCTATGCCCCTGATCCAGAATCCTTTAATTGCAGGTGCCAGAAACAGAACCTGGCATTTATTTGAATGCAATATTTGACAAACCTTCTCTATTGTTCAAAGCTGTGGATATTATGCATCCATAATTTTATTATGATGTTTAACAGCACACACGTATATCACTACATTTTTGTCACCAAATGAGGACTTCTGAATATGATTTTTTATTTGTCTCAGTCTTTCCTTGTATGCAGTGCAGGAAGCAATATATGCATATTTTCAAAACGTTATTTAACTGTAGAACAGAAAGCAAAGCACTTAAGCTTCACATTTAAAAAGAAAACCCTGATGTTTAAAAGTGGACTGTCATCAGGGCACTTAACGCTGACCTTCCTGTGTCCACACCTACTGCACTCACTGTTTTCAAGAGATCACTTATCCAAGCTACTGTTCACTGTAGCAATCTGGACTTTTGGGAAAGTATTCAAGCATCAACCTAATGCAATCCTCCTGAGGGGTGTGTGTGTGTGTGTGTGTGTGTGTGTGTGTGTGTGAAATAAAACTTCGTATCTACAAATAAACTACTCATTTTCACTTTTTTTTATCTAATGAGTATTTATTTTATTCTTCGTTGCCTCCAAGAAATAACACTGGGGGGAAACCCAGAGAGGGGTACATACAGCGACTGTGGTAAAGCAGAAGTGAATACCGTGAATGAGGAACAAAAGTAGAACTGTCTAAGGTCCCCAGATGTTGTTGGACTACAACTCCCATCATCCCTGAGCTCTGGCCTTGCTAGCTAGGGGTGATGGGAGTTGTAGTCCAACAACATCTGGGGACCCACAGGTTGATAAAGGCTGGTCTAAGCAAAGACAATTAAACTAAAATACCAGCGGAAGGCATATCCTTACTTCTTTGAGTTTTAAGCTGAGAAAGCCCCTTGGAATTCTAACAGATTTTGTCTCAAATACAGACTAACAAGAATGAACAGGAAGACTACAATACAACAACTTTCACTTCAGAACGCTGTATACACCTTCCCTCAAAACCCCCTTAAACCATGGTGTCTTATTTGCTTGCTTGCTGAGCTTGCCTATGGAGAGGGACATAAGATATTTTCCTTTATCCAGTCTTTATTGTATGTCTGGTACTGTATGTCTGAGTATCAGCACAATAAACAAGGCAGCTGAGGTGAGCCAAGTCATCAATGAAATCAAATTACTGGCTAATATATGTAATAATTGAAGGCTTGTTAGGATTCATTCTCTTCAGGTGCTCTTCATATATTTTACAGGCACCTTCCATGCATTCATTCACAGACTCATAATCAGCCTAAGTCCTGCCTTCTGGTCGTTTGGTAGTTGAACAAGCAAAATTGTGTGAGACACGGCGACTCGTTCCGTTCGGCTCAGGAACGAAGCACAAAATTCAACGACTTCTCTACCACAATTCACTGCGACCATCAGAAAGCACTACTACAAACGACTCATTTTAAAGCAATGCTAGTTGAAACTGAAGTATGTTGATTCTCTGACCTCACTGAACAAGTTTGTTATGAGGTTTAAAGCACCACAGAAGAACCTGTAATCACACAGCATTCTTGTCCTCACTCAGGGTTTCTCCTGCTACAAGCACCTAGGGTAGTACAACCTGAAGTCAAACAAGAGGATGATGGGCAAAACCAAACACCTGATGAAGTACTTTCATCAGGCCCTCTGACTGGACCACTTGAGCATCCTTATGTATATCAACTTGACAATCACTTCCTAATTCTTCTGATTAAGAGGGCTTTTTAAAAAAACCATCACTCATATAGCATTTTTAATGTGCTACGGGCTTTAGCATCCTTGTTTCATTCATCCCACAACCACAGTGGGAGAAGAATGATGCTCAGTAAGCAAGGGAACCAGCTATAGAGGGAAGAATGGGCTTCAACCCTCTCCATATTTCAAGGCAGGGTGTTGAGACCCCACCCAATATTGAGGGAACTCCCATCCCCCGCTGCCCCCGTGCAAACACCAGCACACCAGGCAGAAGGGCTGGGAAAGCAATTTTCACCCTCCATACCCCATGCCACAATTGCCAGTGTGTCTCGAAAGCTGCCCACACATCCTGGCAGGTGTGGCCCAATAAGGGGTGGGGCGCCACATGTGTGATGCTATGCACACAGGATAGCCCCCCGGTGTTGTGCCCAACTCTGTGTGCCTGCCAGCAAGTCAGTGTCAGAGGTGCAATTTGGATTCAGCTTTCCCAGATCACAGATGTGTGTCCATCTGTCCGCTTGTGGTTTCAAGGAAGCAGCAACAACAACAACAATCTGTAGGGCAATGTATCTTCCCCACAATGCCTTCCACCCTATAAATACAGTTTGCTCTTCAGGACTAAACATAGATGGTGGCGACATCAGCAAAACAAGATGGCACCATAACCTGTTGCTCTTTTAACGTTTGGAAATAAGGCACATTGTTAATGTCTAAACACAACACAGCACTTGAATTTCTGCTGCCCCAGATAATTTGCAATGCGCAAGACACTTTCCAGCTTCCTCACTTATTTCAGTGGAGAAGCTGCACAGCTCTAGGAACGCAAAGCTGCAACACAGAAACGTCACAGAAGTGGAGCTCTGTTTCACTGCAAATGTGTTTATAACTGTAGTTTAACTCAAATATATGCCAGTAAGACTGTAGATGTACAATGTATCTATGAATTACCTATTTCATTTCCTGCAGTTAACGCAATTGTTTCTCCTTCATTGTTTTTTGTTGTCCTACCTTTGCCATGTAATTGGTAAGGAATAACAGTATTACAGGTCACCCCAATGTCTGCCGAGTGGGAACAAGATTCCAGGGTCTTTGCACTCCACCAGGGTTTGTGCTCCTTTGGAATGAGGCATGGCAGAGACTGCAGTGTCTTTAATATGGTTTGTTTACACATATTTACACCTGAGTTTTGGTGGAGGGAGTGTAGACCACAGGGGCATAGTATGGGGGGCTGTGGCCCTGAGCGTGAACCAGACACCCCAGCACAGCATGGCCCGGTGCTTCCCTCTGCTCGCTGAGAGCCGTGCCAGCTGGTGGGGTCCCCCCTGTGTAGGCAGGCAGGGGGCTCAGCTTAGGCCCACGTGGCTCTGGTGGGGTCGTTCTAGCGTCAGTGGCTAGGCTGTCACCCCACCCCCAACCTAGCACATGGCTGCCCCAGGCACCAGCAACCGATGCTATGCAACTGGTAGAACATTATATCCCAATAGTGTCTTCTGTTGCTCTCTTCATAGCTTCAGCCCGCTTGAGTCCAGTCTCTCAGTGCTGCCTCTCCCAACCAGCCCCACATGATGTCCTGCCCCTCCCTTCTTCTCAAAAACCCTTGCTCCAAAAGCAACTCAAGCCTGGTGTAAAAGGACATCTTTTTTCCTGTGGTGACATCATGCCCCTCTGTAACCCTGGCAACTTTTCCCTCCCAACTCTGCTATTGTCTTTTGCTAACTAACACACAGCTAGGGGAGGAATTCCACCCTGCTCCTTGTCTGACATTGAATGTGCCACCTTTTCTCAGGGTAATGACTGCCATCAGCCGTCTTTGTTCTTTCATGGCATCTGTCAGCTGATCTCTTGAACAGGAGAACAGGCTCAGCCTGTATTCTTACACTGCACATGTTCCATTAATACTCCAATACTCCCTTAATACTCCAGATATTAATTACATCCTACCATTTGCTAAATCAAGAATTTTGAGGCATCTGGGCCCTCTCTCATACATTCATAACAATAATTTCATCTTCCTGGGGGCTCATATCAAAGTAACTCCAGTAGCAGACACTAGGGTCACCATAAAAAGTCTTTATTTTCATACACAACCTTTTCAGGATTCCTTGACTCTATCCACCTGATAGTGATAGAGTACACATGACTCTGTATTTTATTTATTTAGGCAGAAATTGCATTTTCATTTCCCTTCCTTTCAATCTTTTAATTAAATCTTTCAGGAAACAAAAACAAAAAGTTGTGGATGTCTGCATATCCACCCTCGAACGAGCATCTTAGGTTCCAGGACAGAGAGTGCATTGCACATTCTGATCAGGCCATTTCCATTGTACTTAGGAGTGGGGAGTTTAAAATTCATGAATGTTGCAAGGGAACGGACAGCGTGTCCACACTGTACAGCCTTTAACATGTGCGGAACTCTGTGATCATAGCAGCATGTGAGGTGGCAGTTTAATGATCCGCAGCTATAGCATTTATTCAAAGCTTTATGGGGGAGGCATAATTATGTAATAAAAATCCTGTTTCCCTAGTATTCTCCCTCTTCCAAATGAATAATATATTCTGCTGCAGTGGGGCTTTTTAGGACTGCCAGTGGCTAACCCCCTTTGCATTATGCTTGCTGTCAACTTCCTTCAGCAGGAGAAAGCCACAGATCACACCGTGTGTGTGTGTGTGTGTGTGTGTGCACCTTTAACATTGATTTTGTTTTTGATATACAAGTTTTCTGATATATCAGATTTGCACAAAAGAGGCACACACAGGCACACACATGTGTGTGATTCCGGTCCAAGAAGCCTGTGGTCAGTAGCATTTATGCACGGTGACTGTTTTGAAGATACTGCAGCAGGCAGATAAAGGAGCAAGCCCCCTACCATCAAAATAAATAAATACTTAATAATTATAATACACATCATGCACAACCTAAATTAAAGTGCACATGTAGTTAGCTTTAACGCCGTAGATCCAGCTAGTACAAGACTGAAGGAGGGAGTTAAACGGGTCTGCCCAGGGCAGTTCAATGTTTAGCACAGCAATTATGTTAACTTGGGAAAATTTTGTGAAATCAGGATCTTTATGGGAAGGACATGCAGGGGAAAATAAAATGCTGAGAGAAGGTAATGCAACACACAGTGGACAAAAATGGGGAAAACATTTCATGCTAAGGAATAGAAAATTAGAAAGCTGAAGCTTGTGAATGGCCCCCCCAGCCCGCGCCACTCTGGCCACATGCTTTAAGCTTGCATGGAGCCAAAGGAATGTATCTCTAGGAAGACAAGGAGGAAAACTGGATAGAACAAGTTTTGGGCAGTGTTGCAGCTTGTGGAGGGTGAGGAGCAGCAGTTTCAGTTACAAATTCAAGCAGCAGCAAACCCATTGCTTTTACTCTGTGTGGCAAAAAGGCTCAGTGTGGAAGAGTTAACTAGAGGCTGAGGGCTACTGAGGAAACCACAACAGCAAGCAATATTTTTAGTTTCTCAGCAGATGCATCGAAGGATTGTACATTCATGTTTACACAGAACAGGATAACTTGCCAAACTTTTGGCATGGCCAAAAGAGGCTGACATGGAAGGCAGATCAAGCTAAAACCTGAAGCGCACATTAATTGCAGTAACTGCTGAAACTGCAGCTGGTGGAATTTCTACATTCCTTGTAGGCTCTTAAGCAATTGTATGACTATAAGCCTCCTGGAATTAACTCACGTGGTGCATTAAAATAAATCTCCAATGGATTTTTGGAAAGGATGGAAAACACTACCTCCTATGATCTCATCTGTCTACAAACCCAACACTCCATCTCGAGCACAACAGCACTGAGATTGAGGCTACAGCATCTGTAGAATGACAGCGACCCATTTCCAACGTCATGTTCTAATCCATTTGGAACATCTTGCAGGCTCAACGGATCTCATCCTGTGTTTCTAGTTCCATGAAACCAAGGTTGCTGTGATATCAGAACTGGGCTAACTTACAGTTAGCAGTAACCCCTAAATCATAATTTAAAGCAGGTCTACAAAGCATGCTTTGAAAGCTAGTGCTAACCATTACCTGATTCCTGATGGCACAGCATGTAGAACTGGACGGGGGGAGGGGACTGTATATAAGAGGGAAGGTATTAGCCAACTGTTTGCTTCCAATAGAGGATGGGTACGCAAACGTGGGTGGCACTGTGGGTTAAACCACAGAGCCTAGGACTTGCCAATCAGAAGGTCAGCAGTTCGAATCCCCGTGACGGGGTGAGCTCCCGTTGCTCGGTCCCTGCTCCTGCCAACCTAGCAGTTCAAAAGCACGTCAAAGTGCAAGTAGATCAATAGGTACCACTCTGGCGGGAAGGTAAACGGCGTTTCCATGCACTGCTCTGGTTCACCAGAAGTGGCTTAGTCATGCTGGCCACATGACCCGGAAGCTGTACGCCAGCTCCCTCGGCCAATAAAGCGAGATGAGCACCGCAACCCCAGAGTCAGTCATGACTAGACCTAATGGTCAGGGGTCCCTTTACCTTTACCTTATGCAAACTAAGGCCTGATAATCGCCTTCTAAATCTGGCCCCTGGACAGTCCAGGAATCAGCATGTTTTACATGAGTAGAATGTGTCCTTTTACTTAAAATGCATCTCTGGGTTATTTGTGGGGCATAGGAATTTGTTCATCCCCCCCCCAAAAAAAAACAATATAGTCCAGCCCCCCCCCCCACAAGGTCTGAGGGACAGTGGAGCAGCCCCCTGCTGAAAAAGTTTGCTGACCCCTGCAACAGAGCCTTTGAACTGAGTCTACAGCCAGGGCAGGGCTGATAATCTCTTCTATGTCCAGAAGAGGTAGGGCCTGAACATAACCTTGACAGAAACAGAGAAAACAAAAGTGAAAGCGAAGTTTTGCAAAGGGGAATATTTATGTAAAACAACATAGTTTGTGAATCAAGTTACCCCATCATACTGTTAGTTAAGACAGTAATTTAACATCTAGAGTTATTTTCATTATAGTTCTCTGAGCTGCTAAGAACTGGACTGGACAATTTATCCAAACATATAATTTGGATACCAGTATACAGCAAGCGGGAGAGAGATAGAGAGAAGCAGTTGCCTTCTTTCCCTTCAACTATTTGACACTGTGTGTCAAAGCTATTGTTGCATCACTTCAGCTGTCCTGTGTATATTCCTTACTAATGGGTTTAACAGCTAAGAAACTAGTCCTTCTGCCAATATAAATGCAAGGCTATGCCTTAAAGCCTATCACTTTTATGTCGATCAGTATCTAACTTTTTATAAGTGACTTGGCAACTGTCTATTATGAGCAGTCGCTAAACATGCTTTTCAGCATGTAAGGTGCTTTCTGAAATATACTAAAGCATCCTCATCACTCAAGTCTACTTGACTCAAGGTGGGTGTTTCTGGGTGTGCAAACATGCCAGCCTTCCGAAACCTGGTGCTCTCCAGGAACTTTTGGACTACAACATCCATCAATCTCAGCCAACACAACTCTAGTCCAAAACATCTGTACAATGCCAGGATGGGAAAAGCTGATCAATGGACTCACTAGTTTCCAGGGCGGTAAGAGGCCACATGGTTACACGGTGACTCCATTGATGCTTGACAGGAAGTTTCCAGAGTAGGTTCTGCTTTCAATAACACTGGCTTAACTCTAAAATAATATCCAACAATGCCAGGGGGTAAATTTAAAATTAGTGATGAAAATGTCTTAGTACCACTGCTTCCTTCAGGTGACTTCATGCACCATTTTCACAATGCGCATCTAAATATGAAATGTCATAAGAAAAGCAACACCACTTTGAAATACAATATGAGTGAAGAGGCATATAAATGCTTCAAATGCCCCCCTGGGGGGACATTTAGTTCTGTCCAGTCCCAACATACATATGATGTTGAATTTTCAGTTAATTTTCCTTGTTTCATCCAGAGTCAAAGGCTGAAATATCTAACAAAGCTTATCCCCAGCCCCTCCAAAAATCTGCTTCAGCTTTGTGTTATCTTAATCTATCAACTTATCTTAACCTATCAACTTAACTATTCCATCAAATACAAAACACATTACATTGAAGTAACTCTAATTGATTTTAGTGAAATACACACCTTTGGAAATGTCTAAGTCTGCAGCCTATAAAGGTAAAGGGACCCCTGACCATTAGGTCCAGTCGCAGACGACTCTGGGGTTGCGGTGCTCATCTCGCTTTACTGGCCAAGGGAGCTGCCGTACAGCTTCCGGGTCATGTGACCAGCATGACTAAGCTACTTCTGGTGAAACCAGAGCAGCACACGGAAACGCCATTTACCTTCCCGCCAGAGCAGTACCTATTTATCTACTTGCACTTTGATGTGCTTTCGAACTGCTAGGTTGGCAGGAGCAGGGACCAAGCAATGGGAGCTCACCCCGTCGTGGGGATTTGAACCGCCAACCTTCTGATCGGCAAGCCCTAGGCTCTGTGGTTTAACCCACAGCACCACCCACATCCCTGCAGCCTATACCCATTCCTAATTTCAGTGCTTTTCAGAATACTTTTAGCCAACACTATGAAACATGTTTGTGTGCTTATATACAATGAACTTTAACTATTGGGAAGACTCCAGATTCTCCAGGGTGAAAGAAGTAACTGAACACACACAGCCACATACACATACACCTACAAATCTAAACACTGACTTCATAATATTGAGGGATTCGGCCAAGCAGCTCCTTTTCCAAGGGCAAAACTGCAGCTTTCAAATTCAGTGCACAAAATACCACACTTCCCTACTTATCCCATTCTGTGTACGTTAAAAACAAATCAACTGCCTTTAAAGGTAGGCAGATGTGGCACTGGGAGGAGAGGGAGATGAGGAAAGGCGAGTATGTCAATAATTGTTCTGTATGGAAATGGTTAAGTAAACAGCAAACACTAGCCCATCTTATTTCATTCCAGTTTATTATTATTATTATTTTGCAAACTCGAAGTCAAGGCACCACTTCATGAGACCCAAACACTGAGGTACAGAAGCTGGAGCAGAAAGAATCTATGAATTCCCCACTCCCCGACTTGATAACTGAAGTGTATCATCACTGAATGTTCTTCTGTAATGGAGCCAAAATATGGCTACTTCCATTTCCCACACCCAAGCAGGCTTCTGTCTGCAGAGGAACTGAACATTCCACTCCAAACATTTCTCCAAATCAAACAGCACCATTAAATGTGAAAAGTGAGATCAATGGCAATGGTGCAAGCCCAGCTAACTTACACAATTTCTTTTGTTTTTTAAAGACACAGTGTAACTGTCTAACACAATTTGCTGGATGAAGATGCAAAACAAAATGGAAAGCTACAGAATATATTGATTTCTTGGGTTACATTGGCCAGGTCCACACATCACAGCAAGTCATACATTATGTCTTACTGTGCATGAGCAAAATCTTGCCTGCTTCAATCTTCCCCAATTGTACAGGGAGGAACTGCTGGTTACACAGAGAGTCTTAACGATACCTAGACAGTAGGCTATGCTGTGAAATTATTATTGACTATTATGCTGTAAATGTTTATGTGCATGGTCATCTAAACCTATTTCTAAAACATTCTGTGCTATTCAGAGAATCCAGATCTGATTGAGAAATGGTATGCAAGAATACTTATTGCAAAGTATTGGAAGACACAAGATTTACCCACCAGGGAAGAATGGCAGATGAAGGTGATGGACTATATGGAACTGGCGGAAATGACTGGCAGAATCCGAGACCAGGGAGAAGAGTCGGTGGAGGAAGATTGGAGGAAATTTAAAGACTATTTACAGAAACATTGTAAAATGATTATTTGTTAGAAGGATGTTGGAATAATATTATATGATTTTAGCAGGAATGATATAAAGGATTTGGGAATAACTGACTGTTAATTGTTGAAAGGAGGAAAAGTAAAGCTACATTATATTAAGACAATTTACAGGACAAAAATTTTAAAAGAGGGAAAGGATTTGCTGAAATAGAACTTAGAATACAAAAAAGGGAGGTGTGAGGAGGTCAAGGAAATAAGTTAATTAAAGAATAGTAATGAGGAGATCTGATGTATTTTTCTTTGTGTTTTTGTTTTTGTTCAATGGGTTTTATTTCTCTGTTTTTTTTCTTTTTTTATATTGAGATGTGTTGTTTTGTTTTTGTTTAATGTTAAATGTGGTATGTTTACTTTTTCTTTATGTAATGGTTGAAACTTTAATAAATATTATTTGGCGGGGGGGGGGGGAGAGAAATGGTATACAGACAGAAAGCGAGTCTATAAAATATTTTTGTAGAGCATTAGGATTTGCTGAATACCCAAATGTCAATGTGGTTCACCAATTTCCTTCGGTCCTTTAAGATGTGGCTTCATTTTAGAAGAGTATTTTTAATGTTTACAGGGTTATTTCATTTTGGGGGTAATATTTTCCCTTCTTCCTTTTAATAGACAATGCAGACAGCAGAGATCAACTATCCCAGCTTGTATCTAAGCGCTAGCCTGGTAGCCACACGGGAAAAGAAGCTGCATAAGAACATCCTGTTCTCAGTGGCCAGACAGAGGCCAGGAGGCGAGTGAAACAGAACCTCTCTCCATTGGCAATTCCCAGAAACTGGTATTCAAAGCATACAGATTTCAACAATGAAGGCAAAACACAGCCATCATGCAGGTGGCTGCATTAAATTCCATGTAGGCAACTGAAGGGATTGGCAGAAGAGGGATGCAGTACTCAACCCCACCTCTGTGCCCAGCAAACTTTCAGAACTGAGTGAATTCCCACCTCTCTTCTGCCAAACTCCAGCAGACTTGTTTGACTGCATTCATTTATATTGCAGGCTAGTGACTTTTGTGAGCTCATTTACAAAAAGGTGCACTATTTTATTATTATTATTATTAATATCCAGATTTGGTTAAATTGTGTAAAATGGTTGCCTATTTACTGTATTTCCTGAGCCAAATTCAGTGTTAGGGACTTGCTTCTACAGATCGAGATAGCTTAGGAGTCAAATACTCAAAGGAACACCTCTCCCTTTACCAGCCTGACGATGACTTGAAATTTTCTAAGGGAGTTGACACTTTTCCACATCTCATTGTTAGGGAAAGTGCATTATGTAGTGATACATGAGAGGGCCTTCTTGGTGGCGGTGCCCTCCCATTAGTACTATGCCAGGTGCTGACATTGCTATCACTTTGGCACCTGGTCAAGACTTGTCTGTTGGTGCAGGTGTTTTAAGAGCTTTACTCTTTGACCAGCTCTGCTGCAGTGTGTTTTGTTTTTAGCAGATTCTATTCTGATTGTTTTATTGTTATGTTTATATCATGTACTGCACACCCTGCTCTGGGATCTATATAAATGAAGGGCAGGCCATAAATATTTTAAGGAACAACATAAATAAAATATTGTTGTGGCTCTTTGACTAAACCTCTCCCCCCACCCCTGCCCCAATCCACTGTAGCAATGAATCCCACAGATCAAGCAGCCTCTCCCCTCAAATTTTATATATAAACATTTTTCCCTTTCAGGTTACTGGATCAACTAGATAAACTTCTTCTTGTCTCAGTGCAAGTGCTATGAATTATCACGCCCTAATGTTTTGTTTTATGCTGCACCCAATCAATTTTCTGACTGCTCCGTTCCACACAGCAATTCTAGCCCTCTAATCCTGCCGACTCCTAAAAGGCTCTTCTTCCTGAACTTCACGGCCACTGTGGCGTTAAATGCACAGCCAGAATCTGGGTCTACCTTTCCTCCCCAAAGGCTAGCGTTTAATAATTAATACAATGGCCTCTGATTCCACATTCTGAATTGAACATATGGGAAGCCTCATTCAGACCTCCTCACAAGTTTTAATTTTCCTCGGCATAAAGTATTCCCTGTGCATACAGAGCTCCCAAATAAGAACAGCCATTGTTTATTTGTTTGTTTAAATCATTTTACCTTGCTCTTTTGTCAAGAAAGGCTCCTGGAGTGGATTACAATATCCATAATAAGGCAGCCTTTTCATTCATGACACAAAAGGAAAAAAGGATGGCGATAGGGGAGACACACCAGCTCAATCACCAGCTCGAAGTTACAGTTTCAAAACCCTTCTCCCCAACATCCAGAGCATGCAAACATGCAGTTGTCTCCTACATTCTGAAACTGTCATTGCATCAGCATAAAAATTACCGGTTTTATTTCCTGAAGCATCCACCGAGTTGGGTGCTTTACTCAGTTTACAAATAAGAGCAAATCTTTATGGCATCACTGTCACCACTAAGCAGTGATTTAGCAGTACCCGAGAGTGCTAAATAATAATAATAATAATAATAATAATTTATTATTTATACCCCGCCCATCTGGCTGGGCCTCCCCAGCCACTCTGGGCGGCTTCCAAAAGAATATTAAAATACTATGATACATCAAACATTAAAAGCATCCCTGAACAGGGCTGCCTTCAGATGTCTTCTAAAAGTCTGGTAGTTGTTGTTCTCTTTGACATCTGGTGGGAGGGCATTCCACAAGGAGGGCGCCACTACCGAAAAGGCGGTGGTGACTAAACAAAACAACAAAAAAATTCTTCCAGTAGAGACCAACTAAGTTTGTTACTGGTAGGGAGGAAGGCAGGGAGACTAACAGTAGGGGGAGCCAAAGTCAATGACAGGTCTAGCCAACCAGGGTAATTCTGCTTTTGTTGCCATACTTTTTCATATCGAGTTCAACATGGGCATCGCTCAGGTTACATTCACACCATACTTTCTAAGCGCTATGATTCTCCTAAACAGTAATGGCTTCCCCAGAGAATTCTGGGAGCTCTCGTTAGTTAAGGCACTGGAAGATGGTAGGGCACCTCTATTCCCCTTCCAGAGCTACAATTCGATGGGTGGTTTAACAATCCCTCTTCATAGGGAACTCTGGGAATTGAAGCTCTGTAAGAAGAACAGGGGTCTTCTACCAACTCTCAACACTCTTAAACTACAGCTCCCAGAAATCTTTGGGGGAAAACCACAACTATTTGAAGTGGCATCATACTACTTTAAATATATGAATGCAGTCTTAGATTAAAGAGGAGGAAGCCGACAGTCAGTGCCACCCCATGAACTGATAGTAAGTTAGAAGGCAGGCAGATGGGGGCTCACTGGGGCAGGGCAGACTGAGTTTGGTGGGGCAGGACCCCATACATCCTAATGGACCAGACTCCACTGCAGATAGAAGGTTCTCCAGGAACCCAGAAAAATGCAGAGAAGAGGTCTAAGCAGAGTGTGGTTTTATTAGAACAACTTTGGCATCAAAGCAAGACTCAAAGCAAGGCCTACCAAAACCTTTCATGGCTGTCAGGCAGGAAGTGAGAACTTGAGTCCTAAGCAAAACCTGGGCTTGGAATGGCTCCAGATTCTGGTATGCTAGACTGGATAGAACAGGGGTCAGCAACCTTTTTCAGCTGTGGGCCGGTCCACTGTCCCGCAGACCTTGTGGGGGGCTGGACTATTTTTTTTTAATAAAAAAAGAACAAATTCCTATGCCCCACAAATAACCCAGAGATGCATTTTAAATAAAAGCACACATTCTACTCATGTAAAAACATGCTGATTCCCGGACCGTCTGTAGGCCTGATTGAGATGGCGATTGGGCCAGATCCAGCCCCTGGGCCTTAGTTTGCCTACCCCTGGGCTAGAAGAACATGGACTGGGCTCTGTGCATATTGTGGAGATGATAAGAGAGCTTGCCATTGAGGAAGACAAGCCCCAATGTGGGCAAGAGTTCAGGGAATGTTGGGAAGGGAGTGTGTGTAATCTTCAGGCCCCCCAGGAAATTGCAGAGAAGCAGAGTATTGCTTTATTAAAATAACTTTAGAAACAAGTACTCAGAGCAGGGGTTCAGTTCAAGGGTCTTGTTCCCTTGTAAGTAAAATTCCAGTGGGGCACATGCCTATGGTGGGCATGGATGCTCTTACTGGGTTTTTTAAAAAGCTCCCAGGACTCTTTTTGGTTAAAGAGTGGGGCAGAAGTACTTTTAAAGCAAACACACACATCCTGCTGCAGGCCCCAACACAGATGGAATGGCCAGGGGTGGGGAAAATGGGGCCACGCCTGCAATCTGCATCGCCCAAAACTGTTCATTTAAAACTCCACTGCAAGATTCCATTTTAACTTGCTACTGCCAGTGTTCCTTCAGCTGAACAGTCATTCAAAACATACAGCCTTAGGGAGATGTCTAATGTTACTCATACTCTGAGTACATCCACTGAAACCAAGAAAATCCACTGCTTTCAGTGGGCCTACTCCAAACATGACTTAATTGGACGTCACCTTTAGTTTCTGTGTTAATTACCAACTTTCTCCATCTACTTCCCTTCTGCCCACCCAGAAGCACTGCAATGTGTTTTAAAGACATGAAAATACCTAATAATAATAAAAGAAAAATATGATAAACAAGTATAAGACTTAGGAATAAAACAAGGGAAAGCAAAAGCCCCTTTCCCAACCCTACTTCATGCTAAAGCTGAACCAGAGGAGAAACTATGTGAGCCACGTTAACCAAATAATTAAAAAAAAGCCCTCCAATTAAAGTGTTACAGTTCCTTTAAATCCCAGAACAAACGGTGCTGCTGCTCATGATCCTGGAGGATGCAGCGCAATAATTGTCACTTAGCCACTTAACTCCCTGCTGCATGGCTCAGTCACTCATTGTGGTTTATCTCTCAGCCAATTACTGCTGTCATTTGCATTTCAATGTGTACCATCAGGAGCCAGGGCAGAGGCAACAGCAGAACAGGAAATGGAAGCGCAGCAACTGGTTATTTGGGTTTGATTCAGACAACAATTTTGTGATTGGGGGACAGAGGTTTGCTCTCTAGAAATGAATTTGCCTTTGTTGTGCCTCCAGCTTCCTTTCAGGCAGTCTCTGGGGTTGAGGGACAAAAAGGCAGTCAAATTTGTGGCGGAATGAAGCAATACAGGTTAAGTTTAGCTGTAAACCTGCTGAAGCCAATGGAAAATCATCTAAGGCTACAAATCCAAGGCACATTTTCATGGTAGTAAAACCCACTGAACTCAGTGGGATTTACTTCAAAGTAGGCATGCATAAGATTGCCCAAGAAGGCTGAAGTAGTTGAAAACTGTTCTCAAATAAAAATAAAATGATGGACTGCATATTCACATTACATTATGCTCATATCTTCCTTACAATGAGCTCAGGGCAGTGTACAAGACAATGTCGTGTCTCAACAACCCCATGGAATATGTTGGGGCTGAGAGGGAGTGACCTGCCATTGTCACTCAATGAATTTCATGGCCAAGTGTCTCCTCTGCCCAAGTCCAAAAAACTAACTTCTACACAGGTTCATGTTTATTTATTTCATAAAATTTATACAGTATGCTGCTTGATTATAGGAAACCCAACATACTTGGGGAGCAATTTATGATAGGACAGTGCTTTCATTCCTCTTTGTGTATTGTCATTCAACATTTAAATTGAATTTTTTTAGTTATATGAGCCTATTTCTCTTTTTATTTAAGTAATTTAAATGTAAGATTTTGTTTGCTTTGTACTTTTAAATGTGCAAGCTGAAATTCACGCTAGCCCACTAGGCACAAATATAACCTGGAACACTGCTCTTAAAGCTTCTGCATTCACAAGGTAGCACACAGCTAAAATTTACTGCCAAATTCCAGACATCTCTGTAAACAGCCCAGATGATTCACAATATTTAGTGTTTAGGGACCAGATTCTTCTTTTACCTAGTTGACAGAAGGAACATTAATCTTCTCCTGCATCTATCAGCAAGCTCACAATGACATTCCATCACGATGTGGTCTAGCAGCAGCAAACCAAAGGGAAGGGAGGCACCTACCTATACTAGTGGCATTTCGATGTATTTTTCTCTGTTACAAAAAACAAACAAATTGGCTATCCAATTTCTGCAGTCAACATGAACCAGATGCTATACAGAACCATCCAATTTAATGGTATCGGGTCCATTTCTTTGACTCGGTTCATTAATGATTAGGACAATTCATTCGGAGATACAGGTATTATTAAGCACAAGTGGAATATTTGCAAAACACTGATGAAGAGCAAAATAAAATGCTACCCTTCGCTACAGAAAATACGACTGGAAACTGGTCTTGCATCAGCTTAATGCAATCGCAGAAAAGTGTTACGCTCAACTGACTGTGCAGATACAAAATCCAACAACAAAAAATATATCTAAAAGAAAAATCTGATAGAAAAACGTGGATGACTACAGTTCTCTTCCTTGTGCCACATCCACTTGTTCTAAATAAGAAAGAAAAAAAGGAAGCTGTCTTGTTCTAGGTCACACAATTTGTCCACCTAAGCTCAGTGGGTAGAGTGTGAGATTTTGAATCTCAGGGTTGTGGGTTCAAGTCCCATGTTGGGCAAAAGATTCCTACACTATGGGGGGGATGGACTAGATAACCCTTGCGGTCCCTTCCAACTGTGACTGACAGCAGCTCCCCGGCATTAGGGAGTGTCGCACATCACTTGTTATCTGGACATTTTAAACTGGAAATACCAGGGATTGAATCTGCATGCAAATTATTATTCCACTGAGGGATCCCACCCAATTAACCCTGACACCATAACACAAAGTGTCCAGAAATAATAACGCCTAAAAAAGCAAGCAGGTCGTGTGTGAAAATCGGTTAACTGAAGGCCAATACAAAACAGCAATCTTTTCCTGCAGCTTTTTATTAAGATTGGAAAACATAGATTCAAACCATCAGCTCCCCACCCCCAACCAAGTATATTGTTTTAGAGAGTCATGAAGATCCAGGCAAAACTCTGGATTGCCCACAGGCGAAGTTACAGAGTCACTCAGTCACATCTCTCCAGACCACCCTGTTTCTATTTTAGTCCTACCTCTTAGAGAGTGTCACAGTTAACAGGAAAAAAGGTCATGTGCAAATCTTGTTCAAGCATAGAATCTATGAATTCATGGTCCTAGACTCCTGTCCCAAGGTAACATACCCAATGGGCTGTTCCACCAGGAATACCAAAAGCAGAAATAGAAGCTTTTTACTATTTTAAAGGATATAATATAAAGAGCCCTACTGGATCACTCCAAAGGCCAATTTAGTCCAGCATCCCATAGCCCACACTGGGCAGCCAAATGACTATGGGAAGCCCACAACGATGGCTCTGCTCAAAAATCCTAGAACTGTATTGTGAACCTGCTTAAGTTTCTAATGGTCTTCAAAGACAGCCCCACATACAGGGTGCTGCAGTAACACAGTCTTGACATGACCACAGTCAGATCCACCTTCGCTAAAAAAACAGGCACAGCTGACTCACCAGCCCAAACTGGGTAAAAGCACTCCTGGCCACCAGTTGTTGGTGATCCCCCCCACCTTTTCCAAAATCTGGGCCCAGCAAGCAGCTGGTTCTCAAGTCCAGAATCTAACAACACAGTGCACTGCCATCGCTTGCACTGTCTGCAAAAAGCAGGCTGCCTCCATCAGGCAGAAGGGAAATGCCGAGTGCTTGAGGTGTAAGAATAGGTGAACTTGCTTCTACAAGTTATGTATGTGCACATCTAATTGCTTCTCTCTCTGAGTAGCATGTTTGTCTGTGGTAGGGCGTGAGAGGGTAGAGCAGTGCAAGCACTAGAAAATTATTACTTGCTTTCAGGCCTAGTACTATTCAAAAATAGCAATATTCAGGGCACTTTCCATTAGAAATGGCTCCAAGACCCACAACTCTCTAGACTGGACTATTCCAGCTGAAGGAGAATGGCAACATCTAGCAATTGTTAGCTACAGCCGCTTCCATAATATTCGCAACTGCAAATTACTAATGCTTCCAAGTAGGACACAGAGCCTGTGTATCCAGATCGGCCGGTCTCTGTAAAAGAAACACACCAAAAACCTGAAAAACAAACTTCCCAATTTCACTTCTAACCTGACCTCAGCTACTCTGAAATGCACAGCTAGATGAGGCAGAAACGTGACCTACTAAGTGAGGAGTACAAAGAAAAAAGACCTAAGCATAATGAACAAGAGCCTGGAATGAAGATGGGAGGGAAAAAGAATGCAGGAATCATGCTAGGTGAATTTGCTGACCTTCAGAGGTTATGACAGTAACAGAGTGACATAACATGGGCTGCAGCCAAAAACAGCACAGGCAGCCTTGAGAATACTCCAAGCAATCATGTTGCTTTTGTTAATACGCCTCAGTCCAAACTGGTCACACTGCTTCGCTTTTCCCAGAACACATAAAGCAGAGCAGAGGCAGCACAAAGGGCACCATACCAAGCTAGCTTCTGTTTAAGCATATAGAACACGTCACAGACACACTTAAGGGCATGATTCATACATGAATATGCCGGAATAACCACTGTGGATTTAGGTCTATAAGGCTAAGCTGGGGTGCTGGGTTCCTAATGCAACAAAACAGAAAATGGCAGCAAGAAAATGGCCTGCCACCTAACTCACTGGCTTAATCATCTGGAGCTGGTTCACTCTGCTGGTGGCTGTTTTGTGGGGCACATGTACCACTTCCTCTTGATTGTGCAGGTTGCTGAGGTGGGAGGGAGAGAAAATGGCGGGTGTAGGGAGTACAATTAGTAGGGAGTACAATTAGTTCAGTAGTGTGTTTAGGTATGGGAAATGAAGGTTTAAATGCCTCACTTGGTCATGACACTTAATGGTTGTCCTGAAGCAAATCACCACAGCCAATCTTACAGAATTGTTGTAAGGATAAAGAAAAACGAGAAAGCTCTTTCACAGAAAGGATACTAGGAAGAATAAAAAATGGCCATTCTTGCCCTCTCAATGCCCCCTCAAGAAATGAGAGGGTTGCCAACCCATGGCGCCCACGTTTACCTACAGTGAAAACTCCAGGTAGTGGGCCTAGACTATTTCTTTAAAAAAAAAGAATGAAGGTTCAAGGTATGCCTCTAACATTCCTGAAGGAAAATTATGAAGCTAAGTGTTCAGGTTCTGATCTAAGTGATTTCTGTGAAATGAGTGAAGTTAGCTACTCCCACCAGTCAGTGTTTTCAGCCAATGAGTGATTGATAAATGTTGTTTAGACACCAAGCTACAGGAATCACTGTGGTCCCAATGGGATATAAATGCAATAAATAAGCTTCCCACTTAGCTGCTTAAGAAAGCTGGAGGGGCCAGCCAAGTGGAGATGTCAGTCACCATCCTGGCATCTAGGGATCTCCACATGGTCGCAACTGGACCCACACCAGTCACAAAACGTGTGTGATGCCTGGCTCATTTCTAGCACTGTCTGAAGCCCGCCACACATGCCCTCTTCCTTGTCACAACAGAATAGAGATAAGAGGGGCAATTGTGTGAGCCCCCTACAATATGATAGATAGGATATTTTATATTCACAAAGTATGGTTGTGGAACAGGCAAGTACAAGTTTGCAGTCTGCACAGCTGTCTTCACTATCTCCCAGTCAGCTTGGAGTATTATATCATTGTTTTGTTTCATGCTGAATGTTATTTTGCTGAATGATCACTGGCTCTTGGGATCTAAGCCCTGCTCTTACCTAGGAATGTCATGCTGATAATGAAGAGCAGTATGCCAAAGGATACAGTCACAAGGAGGCATCTTTGGCAGAGGAAAGACTGAAGGAGTAGTGCCTTTCATACAAAATGAACTGAAGCTGGCAAGATCACACTGAACTCTGCTCTGCCTCAGAGACCATGAAATAAGTAGATGTTAGCAATGGAGTTCAGCTGAACATACAAGAGGTGACCAAATTAAATATATATGCCTTTAAAACTAGAAACCTGGGAACTTGCATCCAGTGGATCAACTCGATCTGGCAATTATGCAGAAAGAGGGGGCTTGTCAGGTGGAAAGTGTCAATAAGCCATTTTATCACAGATGCAACCCAGCTAACCTGCACTATGGGGAGCATACACTAAGGATAGTGAAGGGCTTGGAACTTTTTATAGATATTTGGTTAAAATGTGTTGCTACAGACATCTTCCCCAATCTGGAGCCCTCATATGTTGTTGGACTATTTTTAGGAAATAAAAAATAATTTCTCAAGCTGAAGAGAGATACAAGTATTTCACTGACCCAGAACCTGCACTATTCTCGCTACAGCAGTGGTGGAAAGCCTGTGGCCCTCAACATATTGTTGTGCCTACTCCCACCAGCCCCAGCCAGCATGGCCAACAGTCAAGGATGAGTTGCAGTCTAACCCCAGTGTTAAGAGAAATAGTATGTGTGTGTTATAAAACCTCAGGGTCGTCTGCCAATATTGAGGTGTTGCATCAATGGGAAAGAAACTGCTTTTTTGTTTAATGGAATTCTCTCACCAAGGCTATCGAGAGAAGAATTCTGATAAACTCCTGTGACGCTAGATTTTAAGTTTTGGAAACAGAACTTGCTCCCTCCACGTCAATTAACTTTATGTTACATTTGGTAATTTGGAGCAAATAAGTGTCTCATATGATATAGTGACTAAAGACCTGCATCCAAAAATCTAACTGGCTATTAAAACCAATGTGCAAAATTCAATGACTTGCCATCCAATATTTGGGGAGTCTACTAACCCTTTACGCTCCCTGACTCACAATTTTCCACTCACCTTGCTCCTCCAATATCTCCTCTCTCAACCCAGTAAAGTTGAGCTGAATTTTTTCAGAAGACTTTCATCTAAGATTTTTCTTTCTCTCACTGCTTACCCCTCTCCCCAAAAAACAATCTATTTGCAGAACTTTCTCTCGGGGGCATTGTGGAGAATGCAAAATGGCGTCCAGGCTGCTAACACAGTTACTGCCACCGCCATTTGCGGTGGCAGCAAAATAACAAAACTTCAGGAAAAAATAAACTGCACTACTACCACTGCTAGTTCCACATCCTGAGAAACTAGGTGAAATGTTCTGCTGCCCACAAACAGGATGGGCAGTTACAAGAGGCCATTTGCATACAGCTGTAACCTTTAAGCCTTTCTGAGGTTCTTTCCTCCCAGCCTTCACTATCCCTCTGTAACCCAGAGCTAACAGGCAATCAGTTATTAACCTGTTACAGTCGTACCTCGGGTTAAGAACTTAATTCGTTCTGGAGGTCCGTTCTTAACCTGAAACACCACTTTAGCTAATGGGGCCTCCCACTACCGCCGCGCTGCTGGTGCATGATTTCTGTTCTCATCCTGAAGCAAAGTTCTAAACCCAAGGTACTATTTCTGGGTTAGCGGAGTCTGTAGCCTGAAGCATCTGTAACCCAAGGTACCACTGTATATACAAAAGTTCTACATACACTTTGTTCCTATAAAGCGCCATGCATGGATAACGTGTCAGGTATAGATACAGAAAACTTGATCTAAAAACAAAACAAAACAAAACATGGTGATAAACCTTACAATTAATTATTTGTAAACAAGCTAAAAAGAGGAAAGTAAGGAAATATGGAGAGAGCATCCACAGTCATGTACTTGAATCAATTTCTAGTGTGGCAGGAAACCACTCACATGCAAATACAGACAACTCTTCCAAGGGAGACATGCATCCTGGCGGTAGCTGACTTCATTGTAAGAGGAAGCCTCCCCCTTCCCATTAGGCACTATTGGATTGTCTGAGGCAGACACTAACAGCAGCTTTTGCTCTCCTGCAAGGAGCTACAGGCTGCCAATTACAGGAACACAATATGTACAGTTGATGCAATAAAAAAAATTGGAGGACGCATCAACCTCTGGCAACAACACAAATATTTTCATTCAAATGATTGAAAAGAACCAAGACCTCACCCAAAATAATAAAAGCACACAAGGTTTCCCCCCCCCCAAGCCTAAGATACAGCTTTTAAACAAAATAATTCCAATATTGGCTTTTTTAAATGGCTTGTTATCAATTGTGCTGCAACTGCATCTGTCGTTACAAAAGCTCTTTACCAGTGTTAATGTTTAACTGAATGTTTACCAATTAATTAGCACTTATAAGCTAACATTTTGTACTAAAAAAAAAGCAGAGGGCAGTGCAAATTTAGCTCCTTTCCTTTCCATTCTTTGTAGCTATTTTGTTTTTATGGGTAAAAATGTTTATGAGACACAGACCACCTTATACTTTCCTAGCAGCCTACAAACACAGAATAGGTCCTACCTGACAAAGCACTACAAGAGAAAACTAACAAAAGGCTAAGCTGGAAGCGTGATCTGCAGACAGTAGAGGCCGACCCCAGCAACGCAAATGCACAAAACTGTGGAGGTCTGTGATTATGCTGTGAACTGCAACCTTGGCTGGGAAGCTGTATCACTTTGAAATATGTTATTGGTATTGTCCATCTCCTCCCCCCACCCCACTCTGCATGAGCACAGATGGTCAAACCTTACAGCTAACCCTGTGCCATGGATAATGAGGTAATAACTTTGCTCAGGCAACAGCCCCTCTGGTTTCTACAGCCATTAACATCCAAAGAGCATCGATCTGCCACATGCCAGAAACAGAATGTGTCTTCACCAGCTAAACCATCCTGTGGTAAGAAAATGGTTCTAAGAGCTGAATAACTGTACCATTTTAACTGCTTAGAAGCTGAGCATATAGATTGCTGCATCACAATGGCACAAGCCGTCTTACCTTTGAAATACAAAAAGCACAAATATATGCACCGAAACTCAAGCATGAGAATCACAGCCTACAAATGCAACAAAGAGTACTATTCCCATTGCCAATTTGCCTCACAAGGGGTACTTGAAAACAAAGCCAGAAAACATCACACTTGAAAAGAGCCAAGACAGAAACAAGAAGAAAATGAGCCCCCGGCCTACCTGGCAGCAAGTCAGTATGTCAAATCCAAAGTCTAAAGTTTGAGAGTCAGTCCACACAAGCAAAGGCCAAAGGTCAGGAAATGCAGTTGAGGGTCACTCAAAGTAGCCAAGTCTGAAGTCCACCAGTCAGAATACAGTCCAGAGTCAAACCCAAAGGACTGTCCTTTAGAAGTCTAGGAACATAGATGCCAACGTCCCTCAACACGGGCAGTTGAGCAGACACAGCACCTCAGCTCTGCTTTCTTTCTGTACTCTGCATTCTGATTGCAGCATCTGGGCTTGACGAGGCATATGATCCTCACCTGCTCCAAGCCTACTCCAGCTGAGGAATCACACCCTTCCTCCCAGAGCCAATGAGTCCCACCTGGCTAGCCAGGAAGCTGGCCTGTGGGCCCTTGCCTGCTACAGCTCCACTCCCACTGTTCGCTATACCTCAGAGCCTGCGGTGTTTGGGTCCTGCTGCTCTGGTTTCTGTGCACTGATCTTCATCCCCCTCGCCATCCTCTATCACCCTGTGAGTACTCCCTTCCCGGTGTGTCCCAGTCCCAGCAACATCCCTCCCCAGGATTCTCTTCCTCCTCCCAGTCATCCTGCCAGTTCTTGGCAGATGGTTGGAAAGCGAGGAACCAAGAGGCCCCTGGGTGATGTGAGAATAGGCTAAGGAAAGAAGGGAATCATGAGAGGAGGCCAGAGAGAAAGCAGGTGACGGCTCTTTCCCTGCTTCTGTGAAGTCACAGAACATTCCAGGGAAGAAGCCTGACACAGAACCCAGACCACAAAAGGAGCACTGTGAACTCTCTGTTTGCAGAATACTCTCATCTTGTGGTACTAAACATCAGTCGGCGCAGGATGTCAGGGCAGAACTCCAGGATCCCTCTCCGCGGAAAGAGCAGGTGGGTGGGGGTGTCCCTAAACACAGCGGGGCTGGCTTACCACATGTTGACGCAATTGAAGTAATGTGCAACATCTAAAGAGGGGTCTGCCTTAAGACCAGTGAGTGCAGACTAAATTTATCTAATTGCACCACTGACTAAATTTAAGGGGACAGGGAGTAACGTGAAAGCAAGCAAGTGTAAACCACTAGTGAGATGTGCATTTGTAGAAAGATGAAGGGCTGAATTTAAAGAATACCCTTCTGCACATTTCTTTTGGCACGCTTCCAGAAGCAATTCTGCAATTACCACTTCTTCCCAATCAGTTGATGGGAGAACAGGAACAATTTCCTGAGCTCCCTAAAAATGCAGTGCAAGGCATGATGAGAACAGACTTTCCCAAACTGGACAGTTTAACTTGGCTAAGGAAATGCTCATTTTAGCTTTGATGGTTAAGCAGAGGTGGCTTTCCTTCTTCTTCAGAGCCTGTTAGACCCACCAGAAAAGGGTATTCAGGGTGGGGGTGGTCAAAGGGTATATACCCAGGGAGGGTCAGTCTAACAGTATAATATGTTTCCTACACTAGGCTACAGTTATGGTTACATATTTCTATCTATCATTGTTTTTATAAATTGTAATAGTTCACAAAACGTCAGGGTTGAAACAAGTGAACCAAGAAGCCACAATTTTAGCAAAATTACAGAAGTCTATACCAAATCATTTAGTGAAAATCTCAGAAATGCAAGATGGAGATGGAACACTTATGAAGACTAAGGCTACCTAATATTCTCATTATGAGCCTTTGTCAAGAAAAGTAAAACTGTTAAGAGGTCCACAAGCACAACTTAGGGCTCATTAGAAGATCTTAAGAGGCAAGTTAGTCATCCTTACCTCAAAGGGTACATAAAGATTGGTCTATAGGTAGACTCTTTGCCACCAAATTTGATAGTTAACCTATACAGTGGTACCTCGGGTTGCATACGCTTCAGGCTACATATGCTTCAGGTTACAGACTCCGCTAACCCAGAAATAGTACCTTAGGTTAAGAACTTTGCTTCAGGATGAGAACAGAAATCTTGCTCCAGCGGCGCGGCAGCACCGGGAGGCCCCATTAGCTAAAGTGGTGCTTCAGGTTAAGAACAGTTTCAGGTTAAGAACAGACCTCCGGAACGAATTAAGTACTTAACCCGAGGTACCACTGTATTAGCTATTGTGAGAATCAGGGGGTGGTATTTGTGGGGAAACATGAAAGCCAGTTGTGCAAGGAAGGGTGTAAGCAGGCTGTCCTAGCCTCCCACTTCCATTGCAGTATTTACGTAGGAGAACTAGGGCAGGATAAAACAAAAATTACAGTTCAAGTGGAAGTTTCATGTCCTTGGTCTAACGACAGGCAGATCAAAGGAAGAGAACAGAATGTTTTAAGGTTCAAAAGGAGAACCCAAAGGGGTACCAGCCTGAAACAAAAACTAAGGAGCAGTCACAATGCCTCCAGTACCAATCAATAGGGAAACAGTGGAATATGAAGGAACTGATCACACTTTCACTGTCCGAAACACCCACCTCAGTATTTCAAAATTATAGACTGGTCAAGGAGGTCTTCTATGTATTTTGGAAAGTTCCCTGTTCTCTATGCATTTGGACATTTGGACATCTCTAAAAACACTAACTAAATTTTGCATGATGTTTCCTGTGATAAAGGAAGTTTCATCTGTGTTTGGATATGATTAGACACCATTTTGAATCAAGATGGCAGACTGAACCTTTCAAAACTGCACTTTTTTGGTTTCTTGGAATTCCCAAGCAACACAGGGCATAAGGCTGCTATAAGGGTGCCTTAAATGAGCAGTACTGCATTATTTTATAATAAGTTGAGTCCATGATCACTGATCTGTGTAAGCTGCTTCACACAACTAGCACAGCATGATGAGCATAACTCTGAGAGCTACCAGCAGAAGAATGGACCTTCCAGGCAAATGTTTGATAACAAAACATTACCCTTTAGCTGACTGAACTGGTAAGGATGAGTAATGGCAAAATGCTGTACTTGGACTGGGTGTGTGTGAAAGGGGTAGTTTCTACTCAGCCACTGTCTCTCTCGCTCAGATAAGTAAACTTAAATGGGGATTACAACCATTTACCTCAAGACTGTTGTGAGGAGGTAATAAGGATTTGTTGAGTTAAGAATTCGAATTGGAATACAAAAGGGGGAGGTGAGATGAGGTCTGGGAAACAAGGTAATGGAAATAGGTAATGGAATATGATATTTGTTTTAATTGTTTGTCTCAATTTTGTATTTTTGTTACTTTTTGTGTATTTTTGTTCTTTGTTTCTTTTGTATTAATTTGGAAATTCTAATAAATATTTTTTTAAAAAAAAGACTGTTGTGAGGAGGAATGTTATAATTGCTGTACAACACTTTGTAGGCTAAAAAGTGCCTTTATAAGATTACTGCTAATGAGTAACTAAAAGTATTGCTTTTAAGAAACATTTAAGAATCATAACTGAGGTTATGCACCTAGTACGAGTCTCTGAAATTTACTTTTAATCATCTATATTCAACCTGGTTCCCTCCCAAACCCTGCCAGTTATGTCTTAGCAGGGTCTCCATGCCCAGGTCTACCTACAACCATCTAGTGTTCATCAGAACTATATTTTTAAAAACTGCCGTGAACCTTTGAGGGTGGGTGAATTGATAGTGCTGGCAGCTGGAATGTATTTTCCTATGTTGCCTTCCATATAATTTTATCATCCAAACTTTTAGAAAGGGTCTAATAATTACACATATACACGATGCATATATTTGGTAGTGTCTTATACCCACTTTTAAAAAGCCATTTCTGCCCTTATGAAGAAAGATCTCTCTTAAGAACTATTTCTAAGCCACCTAAAGCTTGCGCTCTCTCTCTTACACACACACACACACAAACACACACACACACACACACACACACACACACACACACTTTTCTTAAGAGAGGCTAGCTTTCTTCCACCTGATCCGACAAACACTGCTGGCAATCCCCCCCCCTCCCCTCAATGCCTCTAACATATTTTCACTTAGCACCAGTTTGATGTATAAGATCTGACAGCCAGGCAGTTATAGGCCACCTGCATCACTGTCGCCATGACAACAGTGAAAGACAATCCATGATCCCATGCCCTGGTCACACGTTTCAATACAGCTTATCTGTCCAAAGCCACTGAGTCTAATGGAAGAGAGTAATTACAATCTTCCACTCATTGTCAAAATTCTTGCCATATAATTCTCTTCAAAATTATTTTATTCCTCTCATACGGCTGCTTTACACACACACAACCCTAAAAGAAATCCTCAGTGGGAGTGGTAAGGGATGGGGGAGGAGGAAGGAAAGGGAAAGTGGCAACTATAAATTGAAGCAGAATATTAGTGAACTGTCACTTTACTGTGGTAAAGAACTGAGCTGAAACAGAAAGTGGTACTAGCCACCAGAAAGGATCAATCATGTTTTTACTTACCTACTCCTGTTCACACACCATACCTTTGTACTATTTGAACTTCCTGCCATTACAAACTGAGCAGCCACAATCCCAGAAGGCAAAGCAACAGTGAGTAAACAGGCTGGTCTGTCCAAACACTCTGACAATTAGCAAAGGGGTCCAGAATCTGAGCGCCTGCGATTCTGCTGTGAGCCATGAAATCTCATTTTGAAGAATTATTCATTTCTAAGGTGGCTCCTGTGTGTTACAATAAAGCTCTTGAATGTGGAAGACCCAGATTCAGATCCCCACTCAGCCATGAAACTCACTGGGCAGCCTTAGGCCAGCCACTGGGCTGGTTCCAATGTTACACCAAATCATGGCTGGATGCCACATAAATGAATAAGCTACAAGGACCCTCATTCTCACACTTTCCGCTCCTCACTGCATGCTCTGAAATTCCCTCTTCTTTCTTGGTTTGAGGAAAAACATAGTTTGTCATTTTATTCATGCCAACACACTATGGGTTATGCTCACCAGAATGCAAACCAGAATTAACCTGTATTTGCTTCTAATTTCCAGTTATGTTTTGCCTCAAACCAAGAAGGAATGTGAGGGGGAAATGATGGTGTGTAAGGAGAAGGATCCTTCACGCAGAACCAAACAATGGTTTGGCATTACTATTGAACTAGTCTGCTATTCCTAAGCTGGCTCACGGAGCTGCTGGGAAGGAAACATCAAAATAGAATACACTATCACTGACACAGAACTTTAACAGAATCTTGGGTACAGAGCAGGATTTTCCCATCCTATCACAATGTCACCAATTCATCCTCACCACTTACATATAAGTTAAGTGTTTCCACTGAGCAGCGCTGGCCAACCCATGAGGCGGACTGAAACAGCCATCTTGGGTGGCAGAACCTCAAGGGGCAGTGTCCTCTGGGTACCCCATATGCACCTGCCGCCACTCCTGGGATTGTGTGGCAGCTTCCCGTGCAACCTTGGAAAGCAAGGCTGGGGGGGGCAGGGGGAGGCAATTTCCCATTTTACCTCAGCCAGCAAAACGGGATGGGCCATACCTGCCACTAAGACAAAGGTAATGGCCTCCAATCAACAAGACTAGGGGCCTTAATGCACCAATCTAAAGCCTCCTATTGAGTATTGGATCATCTACCAGTATATCAGGCACGTCCAACAGGTAGATCGTGATCTACCGGTAGATCACTGAACGTCTGTGGTAGATCACTGGTTCCCCCCAAAGAAGCTCTACAACTTTGTCTCCTCTAAAAAAAGCTCAACATTTCATTTTTGCCCTGCACCCCCCAAAAACGGGGCTTTCCTCCTCCCTAAAGAAAGCTCAACAACTTTGACCTGAACACCAAAAAACAGGGCTTTCCTAAAAAAACTCAACAACTTTGACCTGAACCCCAATCATTGCCAGTTTTTAACTCTGTGAGTAGATTGCAGTCTCTTGGGAGTTGGCCACGCCTGACCTATATTATTATTTGTCACAGGAATAAAATATATCTAGATCACAGTAAAAAGGCTAGGCATAGCTGTTCCCTCCCAGTGGTGTTCTGGTTGATTTACTTCCTCACGTGTAGCTGAATAGCTACCATTCAGTCTTATGGAGAAAAGCACAGTTTTGGGCCTGGGGATACAATTGTGGTGTGAGCACCTCCCACCCCTAATCTAGAAGGCCCAGCCTCCCCTGGTGGACCCTCTGGGGAAAGATGCAAATGCATTTCTGTGCCTGGGATCCCTGCAATATATGGACCTTCTTATCTCCTTGTCTCACCCTATAAATAAATTTCAGAAACTTCACTAGTTGGGGAACTGGACTGCATTGTGAAAAAATGTTTATGTGGATAAGATGTTTGGACAAGGAGAAGGAACAGTTCACTGACATTTTACCTGGCAAACCCTCTCAATAGTAATAATAATTTATTTATATGCTGCCCTTCTGTCTGGGTTGCCCCAGTCTCAAGCAACACCCATGTTTATAGAGAATAAAACAAAAGCAATTGTACACTTAGATACATTAGGCACCCGCACACAAGGTTCTCTTTCAATCCCAATTAATTGTTAAGTTGGGCTATGTTGTGATGTGTGACTTGTGCCCAATACCTTAATGCATCAGAAACAAAGGTCCACCTGAGGCCTCAATCAGCATAAGCGAGAAGCGATTGCTCTGCTGTTGACAGTATTACTTCCCCCTTCCCTCCTCCTGCGCCAAACAGCACAACATCATTTATCTGTCAAAATTCCCATGCCCAAATTCCTTCATCCACAGTGAGCTACGTGACTCGAATCCATAAAACGTCTCCTTTACATGCGATGTAAAAGGAGTGCAGGAATGAGAGAACATTTTCTCTGAAAACATTTTACAGGTAGCGAAGTAACCTCAGGACGCAAGGGTCCTTATTTCTGCAGCGTGGTGTTTATTATATTGTAATCTATCATATAGGAAAGATTATATAATGACAACCATCACGCTGCTGAATTATTAGATTTGCAAATATTTGCAATATAACAACAAAAGCCTTCATTAGGGTTCAGCCCCATTGACTCAGTAATGCTGCAAGCATTCGCAAGGGAATAAGGGACAACAGAGCTAACTGAAAGTGGTGGGTAGGCAGACAAAATGAGCTAAATGAGAATTTGACAAGGACATCACATTCTGATGAACTATGGAAGAGATTTATGGCAAGGACTTGCTCATGCAAAATGATATGCCAGGCTTGCAGATAATGTACCCGTGTGGCGTGAGATGAACTGAACTGTGGCTCTGGAAACCATTCTAATGGAGGTTTGCATGATCAAGCCGTTAACCCACAGGGCTTACTTGGGTAAGATACACCTTAGATCAGGGCGGCCCAACACACAGTCCAAGGACCATATGCAGCCCTAAGGCCATTTTGGGTGGCCCTCAGCAACATTTGATTTCACTGCTGCCACTGCCACCCCACTGCCCTCGTGCTGCCTTCCTAAAGCCAAGTAAGCAAGGCGATGGGCTTTGGAAAGGAGGCATGAGGGCTCCGACAGGGTCGTAGAGTCTCCTTCCCAAAGCCTAGTTAGCACTTGTCCAGCTTTGGGAAGAAGATATGAGGTCTCTAGGACTATACGACAGCCTAGCACCTCCTTCCCAAAGCCCAGTGACTCACTCATTCAGCTTTGGAAAGGCAGCAAGACGGCTGCAGGAAGCACCACATTTTTGGCCTCACTCCCCCCGCATGACATGGTAGTGTGTGACCCACAGGTTCCATGTTGATGTACTATTGCAGCCCACTTGAGATGAAAAGTTGGACCACCCTGCCCTGGGTAATCAGGAGCCCTTCTTACATAGTACAGTTTGAGACAGAACATAAAACACTGCAAGCATATCACCTGTGTGTAGCCTGAGCTAATGAGTCTAGATGTGCCTAGAAACCTCTGATTCATAAAAAAAGGACAGAGTTTAACATCTCAGGTCTAAACACTCTTCTGTGCAAGTAAACTCAATGTGGGCCCATATATACATTTTTTAGTTGCTGGTACAGTTCTCCCCATCTCAGTTCTCCCCATTGTGAAGCCCCATTCCACGTGGTTATATCAGCATGCTTCTTCAAAAGATGTGTGTCTTGCTCTTCTTGCCTCACCTGGTGCCATGAGTCTATGATCTTTAGAGGAAAAGATTGGGGATTCAGAGTAGGAGATGGAATTGCCCTCAGGGCAACTGAACCACAGACTCTGATGCAAGGGCAGCCCATTGTGTCAGAGCCTCTCTGGCCTTTCTGGTTGTGTTGCCCTTCTCTGACCTTGAAGACTACAGCACAGAAACCCTATAGAATCACAGTCTCTTTGGCTTCATTGGAGTCAGTCAACAACTGCTAACATAGGCTGGACTCCTTTAAATTAAGAGCTCCTCTCACAGAAAACAGAGCTAGCTACTGAGACAGAGCTGCAGCTCCTATTCAAGGTAGTCTGATGATGGCTGCTGCTGAAACAACATCCCAGGTCCGCTCTTAGAAACCAGAAGACTCAATGCACAAATTTATTTCCATTGTGTAAGAAGACAAACATTACTGGATGTCATTGGGGTCACCAGCCTAAGCCCTACATGGAGCTGTCCAGGGTGACACTGAAACGTTGTCTTGCCTTGTCTCCATACTGCTGAGGCCATTGCTCAAAACATATACAGTGGTACCTCTGGTTACATACTTAATTCGTTCCAGAGGTCTGTTCTTAAAAATGGGGCCTCCCGCTGCCTCCGTGCCACCGCCACATGATTTCTGTTCTCATCCTGAGGTAAAGTTCTTAACCTGAGGTACTACTTCCGGGTTAGTGAAGTCTGTAACCGGAAGTGTTTGTAACCCGAAGTATCACTGTACCTTGTTCCTCCTAAAATCTGAGATATCCAAAAACATGCTGAGCAAAGAATTGGGTTTGATGCTCCGTGTAGCTTGTTTCAACTCATGGCTAGCAAGAGCATGATAAATTATGCAAAATCAAGGAATATATGTGCATGTTTTAATTTTGAGGTAACCCAAAAGCATTTTGGTTCCTCTCTCTGTCCCTTTCCCATTATGTGCTGTGTTTTTTGTTTTAGATTGTAATCCTGAAGGCGGGGACTGCCTTGTTTAAAGTGACTGTATGTTAGCCACTCTGGGAGCTTTCATGGCTGAAGATAGGGGTGCAAATGCTCTAAATAAATAAATTTCAATGGAATGTATTCCAATCCACACATTTAGAAAAACCAGGAGGCATGGCTTTCCAAGGAGTGTAGTTTTCAGAATGCAGAGGAAGGACTGAATATATTGCCATGTTAAAAAAACATACTCCAGCTTCTGGTAAGTGGAATGCAGGTCAGTGGAGGCCAAACAGAAGTCTTCTCCAAAGTGCTACTTTCTTTGCACAGAGAAGTTTTGTGGTTTTGTGTGTGTTTATTAGGGAGGGTATTCAAACATGTAGCACAAATTCATCAAGTCTTACAAGGGCTGTACAAGAGAGTTTTCCTGTGTGGCAGACCAGCTCTTAATTACAAGTATCGCAGATAAGCAACAGGTGAAGAAAGAAAGCAAAGCCCTATTCATAAACTAGTTAGCCAAAGAACAAAGATAAATTCATCCACTGGGAAATACAGTATTTGTAATAATTTGATCTTCCAAAATGTTTTTAAAAGTAGAATGCTAGCCTCGTTAAGCTACTGCAAATTAAACATAATTTTCTTGTGTACATTGCAAATACCTATAAAAAAACATAATCTGTGAAACACACCTTAGTTTTCATTATTCATCTTGTTTATAACACTGAAATTACAGGAATGGAAATGAAACAGTTCTAATTTAAGTTATTTACTTCAGGAGATGGGCTAGCCTGTCACCAATAACTCACTAACAAAGCATGCAATACATATACTTGCTCTATTCATATTCATTTGCATGTGATGAGGTGAGTGAAGGGGAGACATGAGAGAGGGGTCTAGATTATGCCTGGTGTGGAGAAAGTGGACAGGTGTCAGTTTCTCTCCATCTCACTTAACACTTGAACTCAGGACCAGTGGTCAGGGATAATGGGAGTTGTAGTCCAACAACGGCCGGAGACCCAAGTTTGAGAAACACTGTATTAAACAATTATCCTCACTGTAAATAGTCCCTGTCCAACATATGAGAGTTATACCAACATATCTGAGCCAGTGTTAGAAATTAGTCGGGTACCAGATGCATTTTACTACTCGCGTGGGTCCAATTGCAACCATGTGGAGACCTCTGGATGCTAGTTTGGCGACTGACATTTCCATCTGGCTGGCCTGCCTTTTTCTCAGTTAATCCCCACAACAACTCTTGTGGGGTAGGTTAAGAGTGGCTCAAGATCACCTAGTGAGCTTCATGACTGAGTGGGGAATCAGACCTGGATCTCTCAGGTCCTAGTCCCATATCCTAACTGCTACACCACATTGTCTTCCTAGAGTACTTCTGCTATGGGGCAACTATAAATTAAGGAAGTAAATAAACATGGGGAAAGCAAAATGTCACTTGGAGAAGGATCTGAAATATTTTCCTTGAAGTTTCAATTTGTTTTATCCTGGATTGTAATGTGTTAATGTGCTGTAAACCACTTTGAGATTTTTTTCTTTATAATATAAAGCAATATAGAAAAGAAATGAATAATAATAATAATAAGCCCCACTGCAAAAAAGGCACCTAGACATTCCATTGTGGTGACCGTAAGCCAGGTTTAATGTGCCTTTTGTCAATTAGCTTATACAGTGGTACCTCTGGTTACGTACTTAATTCGTTCCGGAGGTCCGTTCTTAACCTGAAAGGTACCACTTTAGCTAATGGGGCCTCCCGCTGCTGCTGCCATGCCACCACCACACAATTTCTGTTCTCATCCTGAAGCAAAGTTCTTAACCCGAGGTACTATTTCTGGGTTAGCGGAGTCTGTAACCTGAAGCGTATGTAACCTGAGGTACCACTGTACTGTATATGGCTCATTCCACATGCCTACATTTCAAATTGCTAGCTCATAATATTTCTCTGCAAGAACTGTATTAGAGCAAACAGCCAAACAGATCAGATAGGCTTTACGTTTGGTTAGGGAAGGGCACATATGTTCATGATTCTGCACTCTCGTTTACTGTCTAAAGGTCAGCTGGAAAGGAACAACTGGAGAAGGAATTCTGGCAGCAGTAACACTAACTTCTGATGTCAGAACACAGAGCTTAGTCACATGGTAGAGGAAAGAGTAAATAAGGAAAACAAGGGTCATTAGTTATAGCTGGCATTGTAAAAATAGCACTTCTGGAAGCCACTGCTCAACCATCTCCAGAGTTAACTTGTCCACACATCTTTTGAGAATATGTAAAGAAAACACAAAAATCAACAACTAGAGTTGTGAGCAACCTAGGAAACAGCTGTAATGTGTTCTGCAGTGAGATAACTGTAAAGAACAATGCAGGAAAGCAGTAAGCCGTTTGTTACTGCTGTGTCAATTAGGTGAAATTTCATGGGGAGAACAGAAAGCAACAGCAGAAGAATCCAAAAGTACTTCTTAAAAACAAACAAAATCTTTTATTAATGCAGGATGCCTTGCTTTGGAATAAAAGGTGGCGGTTGTTTTGAATCCAGTTTCAATCCACACAAAAAGGAGTACAACATTATAATTTCATTTTTCTTTAGATGTGTACAATGTAAGTGATCACTGACCTACAGTAAATCGTGTTGTTGGGTTGTTGTTTTTAAGCTCTTTTGAGACAATATACATGGTGATATGATCAAACTATCCTAACTGCACTACTGAAGCTGCAAAATGTACAGAACAGACAGAAAACCCAGTCTGTTTTAGCCTGCTCATATGGGACTTGGTGTCTTAGAAACAGTTATTTTTAAGACAGCAACATAGTATTTCATTTCAGGGAACTTAACCATTAAGGATCCACCAAAAACTTTTCTTATGAAAAGACACATAAAAAGAGGCATGGTGATATTTTTTTTCCCCTCTTCCTTTTTAAAGCAGTAAGGAGGAGACTTTGCCAATTGCAAAAGCAGAAGTGTGTGCCCTTTGGCTGCTGTTTACAGATAGTGTGTTCGCCTCCAAGCCTCAGATACTGTGACTCATAACTTTAAATCAAAATGTGGTCTCCCTGCAGAACAAGCAAGAAAACCCATTCACTGCCAGTACACTCTACAAAAAAAGAAGCACTATGTTCTTCCTGAAGCACTACTTGTGCCCTCCTATCAGCCAAGAATCAATTTGTTTCTAAGTAGTTCAGAAAAGAGGCGAAAAGATTAACTGAACCATTTATTGGCTCTAACTGTAGGGTGAGATATCCTTACTCTAGAGTCCTTGAACATTTCCACTGACTTTTTGGCCCTTCGTTTGAAGTGAAAATGGAATTTAGTATAATGAAGTACTGTATATCCGAATTATCATACAGTGAGCTAGCTACATTCCAAAATACCATTTTTAAAAAATTCTGATCAAAATTCCTACAACAAAGGGATTTTTTTTTAGCACCAACTAAGAAACAAAATGTAGCAGCTCTGATATATAATTATTGCTTTAAAAAAACTGCAAATTGTATTCAGATTTTTTCACATTGCAACCTCAATTCTTGATTAGCTATGTAGAAGAAATGCCTACATCACAGAGCTGCTAATGAATAATGAGCTTATTAAATTACAAGCTGTTATATAAATAACTCATTTTTTTAAAAAGTTCTTCCGTGCAAGGTGAACTCTTGTACTAATGGACAAACAAACCAAATATTTTACCAATCCCCACTTGCTTCCTTCAAACCCAAAACACCACACCCCCTTCACAAGCATGTATTTAATTATTTCTAGTCAGTTCAAATAATTTGTTTAAAGTTATGGGCCTCTTCTTGATTCTAATAAGTAGGCAATTCTTTATGGTAAAGGAGGTGGCATTACTCCATCATTCCCACTGTCACCATATTACCCATCACGAGAGAGTGCATTGCTATGAACTGTGCCCATAGACAGTAATAATAGAGCATGTTATCCTTCAAAATCAGGACAGAGGACATTCCCCCCAAATGTACAGTAATTCTTCCTTACAGATTCTAGACATAGAGAGCCCGGCTGTCCAGAGAGGAATGAGAGCACCATTAGTGGTGCAAGAGAGACCTTGGTACTGTTTTAAAAAGAAAGAAAAGGGATCTGAAGCAAGTCAAACTGCTTCTCAGCCTTCAAGGAAGGTGTGATGTGCAAAGGCATTAATGAAAAGGAGCAGGCTCTTTCAAAGTCACTGTTCTTGGACAAAAATGGATTTGTAATAGAGAAAATTGTTGAGTGGTCATGGAACAGGGCCTCACTCAAGGTTATCACTTCTCCAGGCTGAAATGATGTTGCATCCCATCACAAATACGGTCCCTACCTCCACAGCTCTAACAACATATTGCATTTGTATTTGTTCAGTTCTTCAGACATGCAAGAAAAAAAGATTCTTGAAATTACCATGTAGTGTTAGTACTGCAGAATATTTTTTTTATCTTGTCACCACAGTTTATTATATCTTCCATTCACAACATTCTCCAGTGTCATACTTAAGTTGGAGTGGCTGTAATAGCAGCTCAGTTGTGTGAAGATTTAAACATGCACATTCATTTCATGCACAAAAATGGTCCCTCTGAAGCCAACTACATCTGGAATGCATACAGCTGGCCTCTCATGACCTGAATCAGACTGTTTCATTCATGAATAACTTAAGTCTACTCACAGTCTAAAAATGTATGCACTTGTTTCATACTTTCTAAGTTGCAGAGTTATATGAAAAGGGTCCCCTTAGTAAAACCCACATACTGCCCTTTACCCCAGGCAATAATGAATAACTATCCCCATTTGTTAACTTTCAGCAAGCAGGTGTTTAACTTTCTCTTGGTGGGCGGGGGGGGGGGGGGAACGAGGGTAATTTGCCTGACATAAAAAAGAAACTTGCTGGCAATATTGCACACTCACTACATTATTCCACTAAAGTTAACACATGCCAAAACTGTAATCAGCAAGATTTAGCTGACATCTTACACTGTGGGGAAAAAAGTTCCAAAATGTACATAGGTGATGCAGGGGAAATCCACAAAACCGAATGTGCAGGGATCTATTTCCAGCTTTCATTGATTTCCTGCCATATCCATGCAGATTTGTAATTCCACATATTGTTTCCACAGTCTTCCTCAGATATATCCCCCCCCGGGGGGGGGGGGATGATGGTAAGTTATTTTAGAACCAAGGCAGCTTCAGTTCCTTGAAAGCAAAACAATGTTCTAGATTCCTTAAATAGTAAGGAAATCTTATGCAAGTTTCTTGGAAATGGTGATGCATCGTTGTTTTGTAGACATCACATATTTATTTCTAAAAATATAACACATTTCACCTCCCAGGCAAAGGACCATACCAAACTTAATTGCTGAAAAGAAACAGTCTGGGTGAAACCCCACTATAAAAATTCATATTCAAAGTTTAGTTTAGCTTCTTTCATGTGCAAGAAGCATGGTGGAATCGACACTGAAAACAAATTAGCTAACTTCTGTGCTGATGTTGAAGAAGTAATATGATAGGACTGCTTGCTGTTTAATGCCTGTTTTTAATCTGAGAATCCCCACCCCCAACCCTTCATCTCGGTGGTGTGGAACCTCTTTCCTGTCTCGGGAGTCATCTGCTGGGGCAGGGGGCTAAAGTAAGTGTGGTGGTTCCAGAGTCAAAAGTGGGTGGAGTGCACCCCATTCTCCTTCTCTTCCCCCCTGCCCTGTCCCAAGGAGGTTGCTGGGAAAGGGACAGAACGCACTTGCCAGGTCTCAACTGATCACTTGCAGATGACTTTTATTTCCTCCTGCTTTGATCCATCCATTTCACCACCACCCCTCTCCATTTTCCCACTCCTGCCCTTCTCTCTTCCTTCCTTCTCTCTTGCTTTCCTTACCTGGCCTTCATCATAAGGTCCCAGGACAGGTTACAACAATATAAAAATGCAGTATTAGTCAGTTAAGACAATTTACATGAGCATGGGCCTTAAAAGGGTATCGGGTGTCAAAGGCCAGGGTACTAAGGCGAGTCTTCAGCAAACAATGAAAGCTATGCAAGGAAATCATCATACACACCTCTGTGAGGAGGGAACCACACACCCTAGGGACTGTCACAGAGAATGCCCTCTCCCGAACCACTCCACATTGCCTTCCCAAGTGCTTTTTCTCCCAATGGACTATTATCTGGGGAAATGTGGGGTGTTTTTTTTTTTTAAAAAAAAACAACCCACACAACAACAACTCTATACTGGACACTGGAGAACAGCAGCCATGTGTAGGGAAAAGGTAAGGCACTCCCCCCCCCCACTGCTCCTCGGATACCAACCACCACTTCAGAAGTGGCTTTAGTCATCTAAGTGGGTGCTGATCTACTGTTAACTAAGCATGAACCTTGGCTTCAAGGTCTTCACTCTCAATGCCTCCCGTTTCCTTCTCTGTGGCAATATCAGGGTATGTGGCATGCGGCCAAACAACTAATCCAGGAATCGAGGCTTGCTCATTAGGTTTTGCAGGCCTCTGACCGAACGTAACATAATGTTCCGAGGTTATGCAATAGAAAGCAGCAAATCACACAGCAGTTGAATGAATAATGCTAATGAAAACTTCTGTTAAATATTATGGTGAGGGGGAGAATCTGTCCTGCTGCCTTTGCCCGTTCTGCCTTCCATTTAGATCTCTAGCAATACAGTAGACACTAGTTTTGTCCAAGTGAAAAACAACCCGATTCTACTGAGGTACAAACTAGTGTATACATTTCAAATTGAACTGACAATATCTTAACACCTTCAGAGTGCTATGAAGAGATAGGTTCGGATCATATCTGAGAGTGCTTCCAAGTTGTTGTTTCTCAAAAAGTCAGGCTTGCCAGTTATTCCTTGTTGATTTCATGGTATTCCTCTCCCCCTCTACTTTTGTACTGATTGCACTAAAGGTTGTACCAAACTTTTGCTGTTTTGTTGTCATGTTCACAAAGCACCCTCATAACTCTTAATTCCGTGGGGGCATTTATCTGAACAAGTAGTTAGCAAATTTTCTTATACTAAACAGAAAAAGTACATTTGTTCGATAGCAATTATCTTCAGGCTGAGATTGTATTTTTATATAATAAATAACAAGGAGGAGGAATGTTTTTTGTAACGATGAACACACTAAATGAATCATGAGTACCTGTCAGGCAGGTTGTATAAGTAAGGTGGAAGAAGACTAGGGAACTTTAATAAATAAGCACCCTTTTAGGCCTGCATCTGTTCTGCTGTTCTCAATAACTGAGTGCATGTGTGTGCGTATGGGCCTGCAGGAGAGATCAAAGTGAGAGCTCCAATGAAAGAGAGAGAGAGAGAAATAATCCTTAGTGCAGATGAATAATAGCATATTAGACAATATATGCCCATGAACGAGTAACTAAGATATCAGAATATGCTCAAGACAATAACACAAAGTATATGAAACCTCAAATAACACTGCCATTGTCATTGTTATTTACTCTGGGGAAAAATTGGTGGTCATACAATACTTTCTATTTCAAGTTGCAGAAATTGCCTAATGGGGCCTAGATGCAAAACAGTAGTAGGAAAGTATTGTGTGAGCTTATCCTTGGAAGGTCAAGGCACAGACATTTGTTTTATTATTTGATAGTCATGTTTAAGGATCCTTCTACTGCACACCTTTAATTGGATCTACATTTCACTACCAGCTGGTTTTCATTATCAGCCACTGTGACATAGTCATTAAATCAGGATGGCACAAGACATTTCGGCACTTGAGGTGAAACACAAAATTGCACCCCCTCCTCCCCACAAGGGAAGAAAGGGTGATCTACATCAGGAACAAGGATGGAATAAAGATCTACACTGGGATCTGCTGCCCCTGTGGATCATCATGCCTGAGGTGGTTACCTCACCTCACCTCACCCTGCCCTTGGAGGGTCAGCCACAAAATGCAATCAACCATCTCTTAGCCTAACCTCCCTCACAGTACTATGAAAATTAAATGCAATGGAGGGAGAACCATGTCTGTCATCTTGAGTTTCTAGGAGGAAAGGTGGGATAGAAACATAATAATAAAGGACACTATTAGCCTGACAAGTTTAAGTTGACAGTCCCAGAAAAAAACCCAATCCCTGAACATCTGAAAACATCAATGCATGTTGAGAATCATATCATTATTCTATATACTAATTTGCTGCAATATTTGCTGGCATATGTCTGAAAAATTGGGCGAGGCAAGTATCTCTCTCTCTCTCTCTCTCTCTCTCTCTCTCTCTCTCTCTTGTCACAAAATTCAGCTGGAATTGTCATCATTCACAAGTCATTGTCAAGATCCTAGAGAAAAAATCCCTTTCATACGTATTGCAATCACTTATGTTCCTTGAGAACCCCACTCTGAGATACAAGGGACACCATGGCGTAATTCATATATAACAACATTCCAGAGTTGTTATATTCAGTGGCGTAGCGTGGGTTATCAGCACCCGGGGCAAGGCAAGTAATTTGCGCCCCCTAACCCATGGATTTGCGCCCCCTAACCCATGGATTTGCGCCCCCAACCCGTGGATTTCCCTAACCCCCAGATGTTGCGCCCGGTGCGGCCGGCCCCCCCCTGCACCCCCCACGCTACGCCACTGGTTATATTGTTATAAGAGCAGGCAAGTGCAACCCTCAAGCTTGCACACTTGCACACAAGGAGAAGGAATTAGAAGTGTTAGCTTCTAGTATATGACAAGCCACTGTTTGCCAGATTTGATGGAAAGGGCAAACTATGATTTACCACAAATTAGAAGGGCAGGCTTCCAATCTCTTCTCCTGGCACATGAAAAACACAGCACACTGAGACTCACCAAGGCTCTCAGGAGAACAAAGTTTGCCAGTACATCTGAACTAAGTCAATGTAACTCAAAAAGAATCTTTCCCCATTGACATCTATATGCTTTGATCAAGCCACCTCATATTGTGTGATTACTGAATAAATATATATGTGTGTATTTCTGTGGAACTGAACTATGTTCATTTCCAGTTCTCATTCCCTAGGGAAACCTAACCCAATCCAGTCCTACAATAGCTGCACCATCCACTTCCAAAATTCTGAGTAGCATTTTTACAGTTTAAAGCACCCATAAAAGGCCATGATGTTTGAATTGCCCATTTTACTGCCCATTCACTCAGTTTGGCGAAATCATTTGCCACTCTTCACAATCCCTTTTTTTTAATGATGCTGAACTATTTAGTACCTTCAGCAAACTTGGCCACCTTAACAGTTCTGATTGACAAGAGAACATCTCTTACCCCATGACTGCTAAGCTTTCTCAGGAGTCTTTGGTGATGTACCTGGTCAAAAGCTTTTTGAAAGCCTTGAGTACCCTTTGTGAACTGGACCATCTATATGCTTGTTGACACTCTCAAAGAACTCTAGCCAGCCCAATGCCTAGTGATATTCAGTTGAAGAGTGGTATACAAATTTAATAAATAATAATAATCTTGACTTGTGATTATAAGCAAATATTGATGCTAGAACCAGTCGAACAAGTTCTGCAGTTTGTGAAGTTAGAGGCAATGAAAATGAAAGAACATATATACAAGAGTTGCTAGGAATAACATAACAACACAGGAAAACTAATGAGCACAATAGTAGTAGAAAAGTGCAAGAAACTGGAATGTGAAAGATTTCAAATTTAAAGCAGCTAGACAAACCACGTAACAGAAAACTCAATCAATCGTTTTATTTGCATGCCGCCTTTCCAAAGTTAAAACAATGCTCAAGGTGGCTTACAGCATCTAAAAAATTACATAACCACAAACAAAGCAAGAGTAGTGATAAACAATATTAAAAAGTACACAATCAAACTGAAAAATTGCCGCATAAATCATAAGATCCAAAATATAGATACAGTGGTACATCGGGTTAAGTACTTAATTCGTTCCAGAAGTCCGTTCTTAACCTGAAACTGTTCTTAACCTGAAGCACCACTTTAGCTAATGGGGCCTCCTTCTGCCACTGCGCCGCTGGAGCACGATTTCTGTTCTCATCCTGAAGCAAAGTTCTTAACCCGAGGTACTATTTCTGGGTTAGCCGAGTCTGTAACCTGAAGCGTATGTAACCTGAGGTACCACTGTACAAAGATGCTGTTAACAGCCCCCCTAAACAATACCCCAGTTCAAGATTCTGTTCAGCAGTCTCAGCTGTTGTAGCTGGAGTCAGTCAGAGCCCCACCCTCCCAGACCAGCTGGGAAAAGGCCTAAAAGGCAGGGTACAGGTCTTCCAGGACTCACAGTCAAAACCATGCCAATCATCCCAACCAATCCACAGAAGAGAACTATTGGCGGTCCATCTACATTTCCTACCTGGATTTACTTATTACTTTACCAAGAACCTTGCTGAACTGCTGGGCCACACCAGACGGTTCCCTGCTATTAAAATGGCTCTCCTGACAGCACTTTCCCTCCCAGTTACAACATGCTGAACTGAACAATCCTTCAGCACTTTGCACAGGCATGGCTAAATTCAACAATGCATGAAAAGCAATTGTCTGGCTTGTTTGTTGAACATCCAGAGAGCAATGCTGAGGACCCATCCTAAGGAGAAATTTATAGAAGTAGTTATTGACTGTTTTGGCCAAGAGCCTCAGAGTCTCCCATTTTTGTTTCAATAGCGATCAACTTTGTAGTATATTTTCCTTTATGTTACGTGTGGACAGGAATTAACAACAACAACAAAAGCCTGGCTACTTTCTGATCCTTATATCTGGCACTCATCACAGCCAAGGGAGATTCTGTGTAAAAGGTGAAAAATTCAGCCTTAGGGGTTTTTAATTTGTTTTTCAGAGTCTTAAAGTATTGTTGTTCAATGGACAAATTATAGCTCTATGTCTTTCTGGTGCCTCTGTTATTGTTCAATGGACAAATAGAGCAATTTGTTAGAACTTAGTTCAGAAATATATAATCCCATACACTATAGTAAATCACTATTGTTTCTTGTTGCTGCTCTTCAACACCATGTAATAGTGTGTGGAGTTCAGAGGTAAGTCAAATACCTGTACTTTAAAGTCATGGATCTCTCTGCCCGTTCCCCCAAATTATTTCTGCAGACACCCATACCTCCTGTTGATTAGATATAGCTAAGTCTCTCTCTTTTGCCTTCTTAGCATAAAACTAACTAGGCCCACTGCTGGCTCTTCATTCTCCTCTCTGTTTTTACTGCCAACTCCAACCACTGATTTTTCATCAAAATTGGCCAAATCTGCATCTTCTGCTAAACTGTTCATGCCCTAGTTATTTTTTCCTTGGACCACTGCCACTCTGGCCTTCCTTCCTGTTCTCTCTCACCTCTTCAGTCAACTCAGAATATTCCTGCTGAAATAATCTCTCTTTCTCAACACATCACCCTTCTCTGCCTCTACGTTGGCCTCCAGTTGCCTTTTACAATGACTTTAGCCTCATCCTTGTGTCTAGTTTTTCTTTCATCCCATCTTCCTTTTCTCTGCATATCCCATGCTGTGCTCTTCCTGGCTGCAGGCAAAAACCTACCTTCTTTCAGAAGCATAAATGCTGCTGTAAGTACTTCCAATGAAGATTCCATAGCTACCATAATTCTAGCCTCTTATAAAACCAATCAGGAATCAGCACAGTGCTTCTCACTATCAAGCAGAAACGCCACCAAAGGATACCGTAGCACCAAAGGCTACAATCTTCTGCACAATTAGCCAGAAAGAAGCCCAACTGGTTACTTCTGAGTAAATATGTCTGGTTCAAAGGCAACAGTCCTATGCAGAGTGACCTGAAAGTAAGAGCCACAAAACTCAGGATCAAACTAGATGCATAAACTGCAGAGTTGGAAGGGATCCTGAGGGCCACTGAGTTCATCTACCTGACCCATTAGTTCAAATTCATATTTGCTGTACTAATGTAACTAAACAGTGATGTTCAATTTTGGCAACAAATGAGGAGTAGTGCAGAAGTTTCCCCCTATTAGCAGCTTACCTCCTGCAGACTCCCTCCCAGAACACTTTGCTTTCACCTAGCTGGGCTTATTTCTGGTACTGAAAGGTGATATCAGGGCCCAGCTGTGGAAAAGCAAGACAGACAGAAAGAGGGATTCCCTTGCAAACCTTTGCAGTTAAATCTGCACCCACCCCATGTTTCTACATATATACACCAGATGTGAGGCAGAACTCATGGATAACCACATCCCCCTTGACTCTCAGCGGGAGTTACTTCTGAGTAAGCAGGCATATGATGAGGCTGTCAGTATAAGATGTCAAGGATACAGTTACAGGAAGTCTTTTAGAATTTGACAAATTACAAACCAGTACAGAAGAGCAGAACTGTAATAGGCCATCACATGGGCATGGCTTAACATTAAATAATTTTTAAGATGGTTTCTAATACTGAAGCACATTTGCCAAATATCTAAGATGCATTCAGCAAGCAACACAGTAGGAAGTGAGAAAGCAGATTAGCTAAGAATGGGAATGAGCAGATGTTTCTTGGAACTAGTCTGATGATGAGCAAAGGAACATTTTGGAGGAATTGCAAGTTTACCATCAATAACTTTTAAACAAACCTAACTAGCACAGTATTAAAACATTTCTAGTTATGTAATAGAGAAATTAAAACTGGCTTTCACAATGACTAGGCTGGAAAATGGATAATACTTAATAAAGAAATGCAAGTTTTTATTGTACAATTCTTATTGTGTTTCCTAAATTCATTAGTCGCTGCTATAGCCAAATGAAGAAAATGTTTGGTGATGTTATTATTAATAAACAAATCAAAGATTTAGCAAAATCAACTATACATCCCCTATCAAGTGCTCATACCCAAACCTCACAAAACTGGGATTAAATGGTTATAAATTTCTCTGAGGTAGGCTATTCAATAATGGTATTTTGAATTTTTACCTGTGGTTATTTTTGGGAGGGAAGGGTCTTTAATAAAGTGGACCATTGGCCTCGCTTCAATTCAGACAAAAGCTCACACACAAGGACTTGAGAGCTAGCCCCTTTGAACACATGGGAATTTACTTCCAAGTAGACATACAGTTTCTGCTGTCAAGTGACTTCCAGTTCAATCCTATGCATTATTTCTGTCTCCACCTTACAAACAAGGTGTGACAAAGGGATGCATTGCACAGTAAATATGACAATAGAAAATGACAAACATCTGATGATGTTTATTCCAAAATTAAACTGTTTGACTGTCAGTGGAACACATACGTTGAAAAATGTGTTCTTTCTTCATGCTGCTAAAGGTGGGTGTCAGCACAAACTAAATGGAAAGGTGAGAAATCAGCTTCCCTCTGGAAGCTTGAGAAAGTTTCCCACCCCCCTCTCCAATTTACCATTCCTGGTGGAGATCTTGTAAACTGAAGGAAAGTATGGAATGACTCACAGTTGCACGTCACTTTGGGTTGCCCTAACAAATTTAATGAATAAATATTAAATAACAATAAATGCAGCTGCCCCCAGGAAAAGCAAATCCATCACCATATGCCTAGACTCCTTTGGGCTGTTGGAAGCCTTAGGTACATCTAGTTAGACCAAGGATTGACATCTGGAATGGCACAGATTCCCATCCTTAATTTAGAAGATTAGGTTTGCCAAGATGCACTGAGCATGCATGGAGCGTGCAGGTCCCTGGATGTGGAAATGAGGCAGTACTGACTTTCTATGAGAGATCATCAACTTTTAAGTTTGAGGTGCATGCCTTTGAGGAAAACATCTACAGTGGTACCTAGGGTTACACACGCCTCAGGTTACATACACTTCAGGTTACAGACTCCGCTAACCCAGAAATAGTAACTCGGGTTAAGAACTTTGCTTCAGGATGAGAACAGAAATGGTGCAGCAGCTGCGCAGCGGCAGCAGGAGTCCCTATTAGCTAAAGTGGTGCTTCAGGTTAAGAACAGTATCAGGTTAAGAACGGACCTCCGGAACAAATTAAGTACTTAACCTGAGGTACCACTATATTTATAAAAAGATGATCAGCTGTTCAGTAAAGCACACATTCTGGAGTACAGCATACGTTGAGAAACACGAAGTGTAGAAGGACAGTTTAGGCCTCCACAGATTAAACAAACAAGCAAAATACAGATCAGTAAAGGCAACTTATTGTTCTCTCTATTAAGGATTAGGAAAAGAGGAATCAGACACGTGGGGCTGCAGTGTTCTCTGAAGACAGAGCACCACCAGCACCTCACATTTCCCCCAGCACTTGTCAGTCAGTACAACCATTGGGGAGGTCTGTATTCATCAAAGATCATGTACCACTGACTGGAAGGAGGACACAGTTCTCATTATGAAGTCTCACAAACTGGATTCAAAGACACCGCAAAAAGCTTCACACCTATCCTGGCAACTTCATTCTCTTCTTTAGGGAGCTCCCTTACACACTGTTGAAAACCCCAATTCTCTCTTAATCTTTCTACAAATTGTAACTATATTGCTGGTGAAACCCTTTCTCTATAAGCACATTGTTGATGAAACTCTCTCCCTTATTTAAAATGGCTGTAAATAACACTGCATTCTAATTTTTTAACCAGCAAAGCACACACTGATCTGGCATGCTCCAATGATAGTGGAAGCCGAATGCAAATATCCCTAGCTGTGGATTTCATACTGGAAGTAATTTTAACCAAGAGAGTTTCAAAGATACTCACTGCAATCCTATCCATGTATATTCAAACACAAGACCAAATGAGTCCAATAGATACTACTTCCAAGTGTGTATGTATAGGACTGCAGATTTAAACAAGACATTAATTTTTATTTTAAAAGGATGTGCTATAAGCTAATATTTCCTGGATTTTGCAACTTACCTGTAACTGCAACAAATCCAAAACTTTTTTTAAAAAGGTATTTTGGACCCCAAAAGCAAAGCAGGGTTTATTAACTGTCAAGTGAAGAATATGATCGAATTATTGGCGTGTTAATACAGGTCATATCAAGGGAAATCAGTGGTTTCTTATCAAAACAGATGTTACAACATCCACTTTATTGTTATTACTGGTGGGAAAGGAGCCATTCCAGGGGGGAAATCTAGACCTGTCCAGCACATCAAAAAACAAACCACCCTCTTCTGCCCATGGCAAAGAGATTCTCCAACTAAAAGCCTTTCCCAAATCCCATCTGCAAGCTAGAGACAGAGAAGGAAACTATTGTTTCACTAGTGAGTCAGTACCGCAGCTCAAAAGAGGGGGGGGGGGGGTTGGAATGCGAAAAAGGCTTTTGTTTGTTTGCTTGCATGAACTCCCTGCCCAAGTCCTCCGAGTGCGCCACTGTGTCGCAAGCGCAAGCTCCATTAGGGAGCAAAGAGCGTGAAACAGCTTGAGGACTGAACCCAAATCCTATTAGAGGGCCGGGAAGGGCCAAGCAGACGGGCAGCCGAACAGCGCCTCGTCGGCTTCCTGTTTGCGAGTCAGGTGCCTCCCTTTGTGCTTTGCTCTGACTCGTCTGTCTCTCGGCTTTCTCCCTGCCAGTGTGTGTGTGTGTGTGTGTGTATGTGCGCGCGCGTCCGCAGACCGGGTCGGGCGGGAGGAAGGCGGCGGCGGCGGCAGCGTAAGGGGGGGGGCGGTTATTCCTGTGTGGTGAGGCTGAGCGCTTTATCTGCCTATCTCAACGCCCCCCCTCCTCCTCCTCCCGGCTGCACTGGAGAAATGCCCCGCTGTCTCCAACAAGGGGCGTTCCCTCTCCGGCTGCCTTTTCCCTGGAAAAGCAGGGAGGCGGCAGCAGCAGCAGCTTCCTTCTCCAAGCCCCCACCCTCGGAGGGAGGGAGGGGGGAGTGGTGGTTTCTCCACGCCTGAGGAGGAAGGCGGCACGCCGCGCAGCAGCGTTCGCTTCCAGGAGGGCGCACTTCGGGCTGCGTTTAAGCTCTTCCCCGCCCCCCACGGCTGAGCGCTCGATAGAGCAGACAAAGCGCCGCGGCAGGCGGGGGGGGGGGGGGGAGAGAAGGTGTAGCGGACTCCGCCTGCGGGTCGCGGCTGAGCCGGCCTTTCGCGCGCCGGTGGGAGGGGCCGAGGCGGCTCCGGTGAACTGAGGAGGCGCGCGCGCACACACACACACGGACGCCGGGGGTGGGGTGGGGAAGAAGAGTCCCACATCAATAAATGGTCCTCCTCTCGACAGGGGAGGAGCCGGCGGCGGCGGCTGTCTCCCGCAAAGTCCGCGCCCGTTCCTTTCTCTCCCTCCCTCCGCCTCCTGCGCCGCACCACTCGCCCCAGCTCCTCCTGGGCTGCCACTGCGGCTGACCCCGCCGTCAGTCCGCGCCCTCCAGGCCTCCCACCCAACTTCCAGCCGGGGGAGGGGAGAGCGGCTTTGTCAGGCAGATGCCAGCTGGTGGGGTGGCTTGCCGAAAAGCTGGGCGGCGGGGAGGTTCCGGCTCGCTCCTAGCTTAGGGCGGCCATAAGGGCAGCAGGAAGGCAAAGGGACCTTGCAGCGCTTCTCTCCAGCTCAGCTAGAGCAGCAGACATTTATTAAAAACGGAACCTTGCGAGCGGTTGCCTAAATCTAAGCTCCACGTCTTACTTGGGCAAACATTCGCCGCGCGACCTTGTTCATGTTTACTTGAAAGTAGGCAATCACTTTTTTTAATGGGGGGGGAGGGAGAGTGACAACTCAGTCCGTGTGCTTCAATCCGAAGCGCGTTTACCTGGGAGTAAGTCCCACTGAGTGCAGTTGGACTTATTTTTGAACACACCTGCGTAAAATCGTTCCTGTTTGAGCCTCGGGATTAAGAGGAAGCTTCCTTTTAATATACATACTGTATACATATTTCAAATGAACACCGTATTTTAGTAATTGGTTGACTAGGGCGCAGCAGAAAAGCCTTAGAGCCGCAACCCTGGTTTAGGAGAGCTGCTGCAACAATAAGCAAACAAATCCGAAAGAGCGACAGCAGCCTAAGTAAAATAATAATAATAAAGAAAGGGATGCCCTCGCTCTGCCCTCCAGCTGCCCCTGAGACCATCTGCCTGGATTCCGGCAAGCAGCTCCCATCGACACAATCACTGCGCCACCAAAGGCAGAATATTTCACAGCTCTCCATAAACTCGATTAGCTTTACTCGGTTACACCTACTGGAAACCAGGCACGCTGGAAGCAGGGACTGACAACAGATCTGTTAAAACAAAAAAAAAAACAACCCTGGCCGCTTCTCCGCTCCCTTCACTAAAGCTGTCGGAGGGTAGTCGGGAAGGTAGAATGGGTGTGGGAAAGGGATTTCCTAATCGATTTGATCAGAGCAGCTCGCGGCAGACGATCCTTCCCGGACGATTTTCAAGGGGAGGGGCGCTTTTAATAGGGACACGTACTGACTATTTTGTTTTAAGACAAGATCTGTGACCCGGCGAGTTCTTGTTTAATTTCTTTTAACCATCTGGGTGAGTGTGAAACGCCACTTCCTACTAGTAGTTCTTACGCCACCGGCAGGTTAGCTCCCGCCCCTTTGCTGTTCTCTTCTAAGCCTCTTAAAAGGCCAAGGAAACTTTAGAATTACGAAAAGGAAAGAAAGCGGGGGGGGGGGGGGAGGCAAGAAAGAAATGCAGCCCAGGCGGCCGCTGAGTGGCTGGGGCGAGTTTGGAGAGACTTGATTGGTCCGCTGCACGCCGCGCACACTCACGCACCGCCGCCAGCCGAGGAGGAACCTGCCCAACTTTTCCTCCCGAGGGCTGTCACTCCCGCTCCGCAAATCCAGCCCACAAAGCTCCCCCTCCGCTGGATTTAAAGAGGCAGCGAGCATCCTTGCAGGCACGCACCCACGCTGGCCGGAGATATACACGCGCAGGCACACGCACGTGCTTTCCCCCTGGTCTTCCCGGCGCTACTCGACAACTGCCCACACAACAAGGGGGACCCTCCAAGCGCGTCGGTTCTCCTGTGTACGTTTTTACGCCGCTCTTCCAATGGCACGTGAAACAGCCAAATGCACAATTCATTTGTTTCATTGTTTTGCGCCGTGATCGATGCAATGATACCTGTGAGCGACTGGGGGAAGTGGGGGGGGGGTGAGAGTGTGTGACGCCGGCAGGTGAAGAATCATTACCTGAGTGATCGATCCAAGTGGCATGCGAGAGAGAGAGAGACAGAGAGCGAGGGAGCGTGTGCGCGCGGCTTAGCCACCCCCACCAATGCAGAGGCTTCGACAACTCCTCTTCAAATAGTCCATTTTGCTTCCTGGATTCCCATATTAGTTATAGGACCAAAGTTTCCTCTCTCCGCCCATTCCCTGGCTTCAGCCAAGCATCCCTCGCTTTCTCTCGCTCTTTCTCTCTCTTCCCCCACCCTCCTCCCCAACCTCCTACATCCGTTCCGGCGAGAAGGGAGAACGCCAAATGAGAAAGCGCCAGCCCACAAGTGCTCCGCAGCCGCCCTCCAGCCCCCTCTCGCCCGCCCCCTTACCATGATCAGCGTGTGGTTCCTCTGCTCGGCCGTGGCACACTCGGCATCTTGTTGCTGCTTGCTGCTCGGGTGCTGCTGCTGCTGCTGCTTGCTGCCGCCGCCGCCGCCTCCGGCCCCCGATTTCTTGGCCCTTTGCTCCAGGGTCCTCTGGTAGAGGCTCACCGTGTCCCTTCGCTCCAGCTCCAGCTGCTCGGCCTGGGCTTGCTGGTACCTGTTCTCGCAGTTGACGTGGTGCCTCCTGCAGCCCTCGATGCGCTGCCTCAGCCTCTCCACCACGGTGCTGTGCTTGGGAACGCCGCTGCTCCCGTTAGTGCCGCCGCCGCCGCCGCCGCCGCTATGAGTAGCGCTGTTACCGGGAGGAGGGCCGTGGGGAGCGTTGTTCACGCCGATCCCGGCCCCGCCGAGGCTGCTGCTCAGGTTATTGTTGAGGCAAAGGCTGCCGCCGTTCGCGGCAGCGGCGGGGGTTGCAAAATCCCCCATCCTCTTCTCCGCGCACACTATTTTGGAAGAACTTTTCCCCCCTTTGAGAAGCGGGCGCCACACGCCAGGCACAAACACGGGGGGTCCTCCGGGGGAAGATATTCTTTAACGGACCATGGGGGGGGGGGAAGGCAGCAGTTCCCCAGCGAAATGTTTTGGGGTTGTTTGGTTTAAAACAAAATACCCCCAAAAAAATTTAAAAGCCTCTCTCCCTTCCTTGTCGATCCTCTCCGGCAGGAAGAAAGCTTCCCCCCGCCCGCCCGCCCCCCACAAAAAAGAAATAAATTGCCTAAAGAAAATGTTAAAAGCCGAGACCCAGGAGGCGGTGCTGCGAGGTTATCGCCAGACACAATCAACAAACACAGGAGGAATCCCAACAAACTGATCGGTAGCTTGTTCGGTGGCAAACTCCAGGGAAGGAAGATCAGATCAGTCCACCTTTGAAATAATCCATCATTTCCAAAGCAAATCCCGGACCGAAAACCTCCTTGGTCTCCCCCATGTATGAAAACGGAGGAAGAGAGAGACACGCACCCACATGCGTGCAAAACAGGCAGGAATCTCTCTCCACGCTCCACACTTCTACACACCCACAACACACACTCGCACAAGACACCTACGGACATACACACCGGGCAGACAACGCGCACACAGGCACCCCAACATCGCACCCCGCGCCACCGGGCGGCAGGCAGCGCCGCTTTCTGAATTGTGTTTTCTCTCTCCCGGGGAGTAGGGGGAAAGGAAAAAAAAGTTTGGGTGTTTATGCCGCACCGTGTTCTCAAAAGTACTTTGGCTGCTCAGTTGTATTTTTCAACAGGAACCTAAAAGGAAAAAGGAAAAAAAAACACACACAGCAAAAGCAAATCCAGCTGGGGGGAAGTCAACACGTGAACAATCCGGGGCGATCTGCAAAAGTAGCTCGCTGAAGTATTTGCAGAACGTACGCCGAGCTGCTACACACGCAGACTGCTCTGCTCTGCTCTGCTTGCTGCTTCTCCTCCTGCCACCATCACAATGATCAAGTGCTGTCCTCCTCCACCTCCTCCTCCTCCTCCATGCCAGCGGAGTGATACCAGGACAAGAGCGCTCAATAAACAGAGCAGCAGCAGCAGCAGCCGCCGCCGCCGCTCCAGCTCCTCCAGGCCGTGAGGCAGACCCGGGGACAAGGTGCAAAATCCGGCCCGGACCTTTCGCCAGCAGGAACGGACACGGCGATTCCCCGCCTAATTCCCCCTCCGGCTCCTAGCCACGCTGTTTGTTACCTTGGGCGGAAAATCAGGGACTGCCAGGACCGAGCAAGAGCGATCCGAGGGGGAAGCTGGAGAGGCAGGCAGTCAACTTTTGACCTGGTCGCGTGGTGCGTGTGTGTGTGTGTGTAATACGCCTGCCCTGTGTGTCCGGTTTCCTTTTTCGGCGCGAGCTGAAGCTCTGTATCATGCTGGCCTAAATTGTTACATATTGCATGGTATAGAACCTGTGCATGATGATGACCACAGCAAGTGAACGGCAGCTTCCTAACTCTCCTTGCCTGACGTTTACCACGTGGAAAAGTCAATGGGAAGAAAAGAGGCTGGTGTTAGAATTAACCCTGATACGCCTCCCTCTACCCTCAATTCAAATATCCGAGGGGTGTTTTTTTGGGGCGGGCGGGATGCGGTAGAAGCACAGTCCTTGACTCACTCACTGGAAAGTAAATCTCATTAATTTGTTTCCGACTAAACTTATTTGCAAGTTGAATTTAAAACAATCCCAGCCCTGGATAGAATGTAGGTGCCGGACACAGTATAGTCTACTGAGTTACACGAACTTGCTATTATTGTTACATCGATAGGCATACCATATACTGTGTGTATACACACGTATACACACACACACCATTTCTGTCCACAAGAACACTTTTGTGAAGTAGGTTAAGTTCACCTATCGCAGTGCTACAATTCCTAGCACCCTTAACAAACTATAGTTCCCATGGTTCTTTGCAAGGGGAGGTGTGTGTTAAATGAATAGTGTGGACACAGCCATGGAGTGAGAAGCCCAAGGTACTTTACTGCCTTGCAACACCTTTAAAAAGGGAGAGAGGAAGAGTGAGATCCATCCATTATGCAAGGGAACATACAATCTAAATCAGAGCAAAGAGGGAATTAAAGTGCTCCCTAATCTCTCAAGAACGACTATAGGTAACAAACACAGTGCATGAAGTTGGGTGGTGTTTGACTGTTCACTGGTTGGACCGCTGATTAAAAGTAGTAGTTAAGAAAAACTGGTGCACTGTTCACTTTATCTACTTGGAACTGACTGAAGAAGTACCCGGTGCTGCACAGCTCTTTAGGAGGCAAAACACAAAATATGTCTCTCATTCACCTTTTCCACTCTTATTGGTTACTTAAAAGACTGAACAATGAGAATGATTCAAATAAGGGCTGATGGGCAGCATCCAAAAACAGGCCAGAACTTTCTGTTTTTAACAAGAAAACAATGTGAGGCTCAACATTTTTTCCCAAGAGAATAGTGGGTATTTGCATGCAGAGCTGCTGAGAATTGCCATGATGAAAATAACTGAGGAAGCAGGGTATTTAGCCCATCTCATAGGTAGTCACATTAAAATGCAACATGATAACATTGCACTCAATAGTAGTTGCAGTCCAGGGGAGGGTTTCTGGTGCCTTAAGGCTGTCATCTTAAACAGGCACTAAGGAATGATTCTTACTGAACTCTGCGGCACTTACTTATGAGTAGACATGCTTTGGCTCCAGCACACCATCTGCTTAATCCTGTGGTGATCAAAAACTATGTTAGTTGGACTACACCAGAGTAAGATGTACAAATATATTTTTTCTGTTACCTAATAATCCAAATTGTATTGATTTTTTTTAAAGAAAGGTGGGATATAGATATTATAATATTAGGCTGCTAACAAGAATTATTTGTATGTGTATGCATGCACATTAGGAAATACAAAAAACCCCTGAAAACCACATGCAAAAACACAGCCTAGGGAGTGCATTTTAACTGTAGGGTTAGCCAATCCCCAAAAGTCCTTCTAAACACGCTTGTTTTCAACAGACAGTAAAAACTAGGCAGTGATGTAAACCAAACAGGCCTCCCTAGGCTAGAAGTGAGCCACCACTGAAAAGGCCCTGCCTCATATGGTATAGAGCAAGATTTAAAATATTGATCTGAGTGTGCTGGGTGAGAGAATACTTAGTGGATCCCATGTGGCATGGTGGTTAGAGGATCAAACTAGGCCTAGGGAAGCCTAGGTGCAAATCCCTGCAAATGTCTCTCTTGGTTGTTGTGAGGATTAAATGGGGCAAAACATGTATGACATCCTGAGCTCCTCGGAAGACAAAGGAAATAAATGTGGAAGGAAAGACTCTTCCGTTTTCAACTGCATGGCTAAAACAATCTCCAAACTATTTTAAAATGAACAACGTAGATTCATTTAGTGTTGAAGAACAAAAGCCCCAAATCTAGAATGTAGCTGAAAGTGAATATTATTTTGTTCTCATATTATCCAATTGCGTGTTGAGTTCCACAGTGCCACCCCCCAAAAATTCACACATCACACGTTAATTTTTGTTTAAGGTTTTTGGCATAATTTTGGCCACAACTTTATTCAAATACAGCAAATGTGAGTGGTTGCTTAGGCATTGGTTATGACTATCTGTCCTTCCCCCAAGGACAGAGCTGGTCCCTTCCGGACACCACCGGAAGCCAGCGTGGGAAACAAGTATTGGGAGAGAAATGAGGCTGGGAATCAGTCCAACACCTCTCACCCTCATGTTCCGGTGGGGCTTGCATGGCCCAAGCCCGGCACCACGGACAAGGACGAAAGAATGGCAAGCCCCTGGATTCCTTTAACGGAATTCCCTTTCGCATCATTTGGAGGGATAGGCACCTTACCCCTCCAAGCACCAATTTAACCAATGCCTAACCGCCAACCTTACAAGTTGTGACGATTTGCTACGCAGTAGGCAAAAACCAAATGGCAACAGCCAATCAGCCAAATGGCAAAATTCCTACCAGGCCCCCACTCAAAGGCGAACGACCCCATGACAGGCATAGCAAGGTCAATTGAACCCAAGAACCACCCTATAAAAGGGAGGGGGGGCGGGTGATCCGATGCAAAACGGCCAAGAGGACGTCCTCTCGTCTATCTCCCCTACTTATAGACTCTGACCACTCCTCCGAATTGGCAACACTCAAAAATCCCCAGCAACCCCTTTAACCCTTTACAGGCTTGGGTTCCCACCAAATTTGCCTAGTCATAATGGTGGCCTGCTCCCCAACCGCAACACGTGCTCTCTGCTAGTGAGAACACGCTTTATTGAATTGGTTTTAGTCATTTCCATGTCTAGAACTGCAGACAGACAAAGCCCAAGCTTTGAAACCCCTGTCTCATGCTTGGAAAAGACTTGACCTTCTTTAGCAATGGCAACATTATTTAAAAAGTATTAATTTTCCTCCATATTATTTCCCACAGAAACTGCACTTCGAAATACAGAATCATTCTTAAAGAGAGACTAAAGACTGTTGTAATTTACCCCAGCCATCACCAACTACTTTCGTGTATTAGGTCACAAACCTAACCCCAATCCATCCTGCTGGAGTGGGTTCAGAACCAGTGGACAGTCTCTGGCCTCTGCCCATTGGAGGGGGCCTTTGCCACTGCTGAAGTCTCTGCTGCAGCCAGAGAAAGTTCCGTGCCAGCAATCCTACCACTGGCAGAGGGGGCCCCCAATGGGGCATGGTGTGGTGGGTGAGAGCTGGGCTGGTCAAGGATCCACTGGTTCACCTTCCAGAGCGGGGTCCCATTGAGTCATAATGGGAATACAGTGGTACCTCGGGTTAAGTACTTAATTTGTTCTGGAGGTCCATTCTTAACCTGAAACTATTCTTAACCTGAAGCAGCACTTTAGCTAATGGGGCCTCCTGCTGCCGCTGCATCGCCGGAGCACAATTTCTGTTCTCATCCTGAAGCAAAGTTCTTAACCCGAGGTACTATTTCTGGGTTAGCGGAGTCTGTAACCTGAAGCGTATGTAACACGAGGTACCACTGTAACACCTTTTGATTATTCAGTAGTTGGGCTCATTTTAGACACGTGTTCCAACTGGAAGGGCAGCTTGTGGATTCTCAATGCCAGTTTTGGATGAAAAATATGCATACACTGCACTTTATGGCCAGATTAAGTATTATTAGTAGTGCATTTGGTGTAGTTGCTTTTGACATTATATCTATCTATTTGGGGAAGAGGGAAATATACCACAGGAAGACCATGGGGTCAAAACACATCTGGTCATATTTCATCTCATTTAACTGAGTCGGGTGATTTCATATTTTGTTTGTTTATAATTGTCTGTATTAGCTACATAAAGTACTTTCATAATACCAAGGTTGTTTGGTTTGTGTTATTTGGAAATTCAGGTCCCAACTTGTTCCTAATCACCCCAAGCATATTCATATATGCAGTGTTTTCTAAAAATAAAAAAAGTTTAGGGGTATCCTCATTTTCTTACTCATATTGAAATACTGCCCCTCAATGAGGTCAAACTTAGATTCACAAAATGTTTAGGGGTATGCATACCCCTCCATCATCCCAGAAAGAAAGCACTACATATATGGATTTAACCACCACACTCACACTTTCTGCCTTAGTATTTTTGCTCCCTGGCCAGATTGCTCTGCGCATCAAACTGACAGTTATTATATACAATTGGGGCCTGCAACAAAACACTGCAGTATGAAGTCCTTCTGTTCAGGTTTCCAGTCAACCAGTCATATCCTTTTCCAGGATATGCCATTCTACTCTTCCTCCTCCCTTGGTTTTCCATCCCACCCCCTGCCCCACACCAGTCAATCAGGAGTCCAAAACTACCTGTCTTCATTGGGCTAGGTCCCCCCCCCGTGTGTTTCAGTGCTTTTGAAAACTTTGGGGTTCCTCCAAGATTGCAGGTATCCCCCTCTTCTACATTGGTGATGTCTTTTTGGCTCTTTAAGGACCCACACTTGGAGAATGAGTTTGCTATTAGTATATAGGATTACTTTCCTGAGGTTAAGGAATCAGCGGAGTAGCTATATTTCATTCACTTCCCTAGAACAACAATTCCTGTGTGTCAATTCTGAAACAAGATACAATATTTAAAATGAACCTCTGCCTTGCAGTTCTTGGACAGAACCAGATAGCAGCACCACACATTTGCTGTCCAGAGTGCTGGTGGTGTGTAACAACTATATGAAAGCAATAAACAACAAGTGGCAAACTATAAAGGCAAGTAAGTTGATAATGTCATCCAGAAGACCCTTTATAAATCCTCTACGCCATGTCACATTCAAGACTTTGCCCCTTTGTGGTTTGCCTTTCCTTGTCTGCTGCTTATGAGCTGGTGCAGCCACTGTTGTCAGACTTTTAGCGGTATTTTGAAGACAGGGCCCTGCCCAAACAGTTTATGATCCAAGGTGTTCCTGAAAAGATTATGTGGGTGCCCCACTCCATTCCCTTCCTCTGTAATCCTATTGATTTTAGGACACAAAGGATTTCAGGAGTCAAGTTAAGGCCCACTGTGAATGTTTTTATTGCACAGCTAATTGGATGATGACATTAATTTAATAAGACTTTTAGCAAAATTACAGTTAAGTAGGCCAGAGACCAGGTGTGAATAGGTTTCACTTAGCCTTTGACAAGTATTTTGTGCACTTCAATCGCAGTGCCCCCTAGAGCTGACTAGCTAGTTTGTGGGGGGAAATCTGCAGAAATTAATATTGATTACACACTGACTGTCACAAAGCCTGACAATGCAACAGTGGTTGTTGTAACATGTGGCGACGAAAAGAATACATTTGCTTTACTCAGGGTGTTGCAGCAATTTGCTCCCGGTGTGTAATAGGACATTATTTATTTCCATAATTCAAAGAAAGAAAGAAATACCATTGGAAGGAAAGGGGTTTGAGGCAAGAAATTATTTGTTTTATGCATTCGAATAAGCATAACTCCAGTGCAAATATGTAATGTTGGTAATTTGTGTGTGTTTTTCTATTTCTGGTTAGTACTGCAGGTCAGAAGCAAGATAAGATTCTGGGTTATTCATTTTGTTTCAGTATGTGTGGATGCAATACAGCCTAGTGTCTGTATATAATGCAGTAACATCTATACAATGTTATTGCGAGGAATGGAGATGTGAGAATCACCCATACTCTGCTTTCCTCTCTCTGACAGGTCTTTAGCCACTAGCTGGCCACCAGCAGGGTCTTCTCATGGTGGCTGCCACATATCTTTTCCTTCTCTGGTGCTTTTGAATGGTTTTTAAGTTGTTTTGGTTCAGCAATGTTTTGATATAACAACATATTTAATTGCTTTTTATTAATATTTATAACTGATCGGTGGTTTTGTTTTAAAGCTCTCTTTTTTAGTGTGGGAGCCACCTTGGGTCCTGCCCTGGGGGGAAAGGTGGGAAATGAATAGTAAAAATAAGTCTAAAATAAGCCATTTAATGAGTAGATTTCTGAGATGTGGCTCCACATCTTAAAGTAGGAATGGAGAAACCTTAGATGAGTTTGTTCTGTTCCGCAGCTGAATTGTGACACCATCTAGCCATGTCACATGTTTGAGAAGTGTCACTGGTTCACACTACAACTAGTGAAAAACCAAGGTCAGCAGCAATTAAGATATTATTGTGAGTTTGTGGGGGGTGGGGGAAGTAGGCTGTATGCTGAGACTCTTCTAATCCCTGGATCCAGGAAGTTAAAATATAAAGGTGCGAATTCCTGGTGAGGTGATAGCCTACGTAATTAAAGGAAGTGGATCTGTGCCAGGTGGTAAATGGGTAGGGCCCCCTCCCTCAACCCACTGGTAGTTAGAAAGATGAAGGCCAGAGTGAAGAGTTGAATGATGTGAGCTAGAAGCTGGAAGCAAGGCAGCTGGCCAGGAAGGCAGAGTGTCAGAGCTATGCCTGGTTTCTGCTAGAATCTAAGACTATGGTTATGGGAGAAGCAAGATGCTTGAGGCGTGTTGATGCTGTGAACCCCTCCATCATAGCCTCAAGTTGTATATCTATGTAAACAAACTGTATATCACAAAGACACTACAGTCTCCATGTATCCTATTCCAAAGGAAACACTGAGTAAGTGCTTGGAACCCCTGGGATCTCACACTGCTCAGAGATTGGAGTGGTGTGCAGCAATAACAAACAGCTAAAGCATGGCATCTCTAGTGGTGGTGTAACATGGAAATAACAACCATAGAATGGCAATCAGTGGAGTCCTTCAAGCAACAGCAACAAGAACAGCCTACTTTTTTGCAGCTAGGGCTGAGAACAGAGATTTAAGGCTACAATCAGATATCTACTCACTTGGCTGTTAGCTCCATGCTGAGTGATCAGCATGCATAGAACGGGATCGTCAGGCCAGAGCCAGGATGACTCCTCTTTAGATGAAGACCCTGGTGACATGAAGTCCAAGGAATTTATGTGGTCTCCTGACTGGGTCACCTCCAGCATTTTCACAGAGCCATTGTCAGGACCGTCTTCAGCAGATAACCCGTGGACAAGGTTACTGGCTTACCTGTGGCAGCACCTTTATTGGTGGAGAGGCCAAATTAAGAAAATGTATCAATAATTGTAAATGCTGAGATGAGTGGAAAGTAAAGCTGAAAACAAATGGAATAGCATATCAGCATTTTATTGATAAACTAGTTGAGAGACCATGAAATATCGGGGGGGGGGGGGGAGCAGTCTTCAGCTCTTCCCTTCCTTAGTCATCTCACCCCACCCTCAATACATCACTTCTCCCTCCTGAAAAGTCTGCCTGAATACAGTGGTACCTCAGGTTACATACGCTTCAGGTTACATATGCTTCAGGTTACAGACTCCGCTAACCCAGAATAAGTGCTTCAGCTTAAGAACTTTGCTTCAGGATGAGAACAGAAATCGTGCTCCAGCAGTGTGCCAGCAGCAGGAGGCCCCATTAGCTAAAGTGGTGCTTCAGGTTAAGAACGGACCTCCAGAACGAATTAAGTACTTAACCCGAGGTACCACTGTACTGGGTTGGGAAAAGTGACGACACATTCCCGACACATTGTTGCCCACCCTACGCCCTGGATCCAGCTGTCTGTCTCCTGTTTCTTTGACACACTGGGACATACAAAAAAGAGAGATTTACAGTGTAAGAAACTCGCTACTGCACATATAAATGCTATTGGTTACAGAATATGCATGCATGCATATGAAATACCTACCTATACAGAAAGACTTCTAAAGCAAAGTTGTTGCAAACACCTAAATGTAGACACTAACACACATTCCAGTTTCATATGTGATATACAATAGGCTTGCTGATGTTAGCATTTGGAAACTAATGGTGCTAAAGCTGACAGAGCACTAATTACTAGTTGTACTAGGTGACTGTCTTTTCAAGGATGTGTTCAGTGAGGTACAATTTTGAAACATTAGAGAGTACAGGCCAACATTGGAAAAAGACATATGATGTAAAAATAACCACATAAGCTCTCAGTGTGGTTGTCATAAATGAAATCTGCCTGATTAAGAAAGTTCTGTTATAATGCTGAAATGTGAAAAGGCCAGTCGAGGAAAAGGCATTTAGAGTACTACCAAAAAGCACCACCACTGCTCTGGCAGCACCTAAGTGTATTTCAGTGACCTCCTCTGAAAAGGAGATAGAAGCGGGGGGGGGGGGGGGGGACTAATCAGCATTTAATCACTTGCATATGAGTTAATTTGTTAGATGTTTGTTGCCAAAGTGGTAAAACAACGTGTATAAGTCAACGTACAGCTAATGTGGGATGGTATAAAGCTGGCATTTATTAACTGTCCTAAAATACCTTCTAAAGTAGAGATGGGGAACCTGTGGCTCTCTGTTATTGGACCAAAACTCTCATCATCCACGACTATTGACCATGCTGGCTGGGGTTGATGAGAGTTGGAGACCAACAACATTTGGAGGACCACAGGCTTCCCAACTTTCTTCTAAAATGTTATTAAGTTAGTTTCCAATTCTTAAGTCACATTAAGAAGCCCATCTGAGAGCTGGTAACACAGAGGCCCATGAGCTAGACAATCCTCAGGTCAAACCTTTCCTCATCTTCAAATTCACTGAGGCTGCAATTCTAATCCTATAGAGGAGGCTCCATTGAACACAGTGGAACTCCCTCCTTAATAATCCTGGATTGCAGGGCGGCCCCAGCATTAGGCAGAGTAAGGTGGCTGCCTCAAGCAGATGAATCTGGGTGGTATAAAAGGACAGCAAATTGTGATTTAATGTTTTATGATTATTATTATTATTATTGCTGCTGCTGCTGCTACTCCTAGGCTGGGGAGAGGTAATTGTGGAATTTTCTGACTCAGATGCTAAAATAAATTGGTCAGAACTGGTACTATGGATCTTGACTTGGAAGAGGTACTGCAATTGGGTGTTGTGCATCAGCCAGCAAAAAGTATTGGGTTGACCATGATTCATAGGATTGCACAGGAAGTGGCTTTAAGAACTCAGCCTTCACTCTATTTCTTGTGTGGGGATAATAAGAATGACCTACGCTTACAGGTTGATTGCAAGGATTACACATATAATATACATGTGGAGGCTTTGAACACTTGAAATGTGTTATATGAATGCTAGGCATGATTGCCCTGATCCAATTAAATTTAGTTGTGCTGGATGATGCAAACTCTGGACTGTACCACTTGAGACTGAAGCAGGGGCCTCATATTATGAAGTGCTTCTCCATAAATATCTGCATAGAATAATAGATGCTAGGGGAAAGAATGCTAGCCTTCTCCCTAAGATGCTAATTTTCTATGTGTGAGGAATTTTTTAAAATATAAAGAAACATTAAACCACATACCCTCCTCACCTGCAGTCTCAAGTGCTACAGTTAATGCAGAAGTTTACCACCCCAGTGACTACTAGGCCAAAGTCCCACTGAAACTTATTCATTTTAAAAAAACATTTGCATACCACTGTTTATTTTTAAAAAAATCAAACGGTTTACAACAGAATATAAAACCATACTGGGAGGGACATGGGTGGTACTGTGGGTTAAACCACAGAGCCTAGGTCTTGCTGATCAGAAGGTTGGCGGTTCGAATCCCTGCGATGGGGTGAGCTCCCGTTGCTCGGTCCCTGCTCCTGCCCACCTAGCAGTTCGAAAGCACGTCAAAGTGCAAGTAGATAAATAGGTACCGCTCCGGTGGGAAGGTAAATGGCGTTTCCGTGCGCTGCTCTGGTTCACCAGAAGCAGCTTATTCATGCTGGCCACATGACCCGGAAGCTGTACGCCGGCTCCCTCGGCTAATAAAGCGAGATGAGCGCCCCAACCCCAGAGTTGGCCACGACTGGACCTAATGGTCAGGGGTCCCTTTACCTTTACCTTTATAAAACCATACTATAAGTATGCACCCCATTATTTTGTCATGCGATTTAGGCTACAAACCTATGCATGCTTGTGTAATAGTAAGTTCCACTGACTTAAGTAGAACTCACTTGTGACTAGCAAACACATGTAAGGTCAGACTGCTAGCCAAGACATACATTAGCAGTATTTAGGGCAAAGTTATTAGTAGCTTTTTGTTTGTTTGTTTCCCCTGAGAGCACCTTGCAAGGAAGAACACATCACAGTAACAACAGGCAGAGCAGAATGCCCAGCATTCGCCAACAAAGGGTTCTCTCCTGCTCACCCACAACCCCCTTAATCCACATGTGGTGGACCCCCCCACACACTTACTGCAAACTTAACCTGTCTCTTCTTTATGAGAATGAAGGGAATTTTCCACTGGTTGAGTGAAGGAAGGTAATTACAAGAAGAGTCAGCATAAGTTTGCATTTTACACAGCCACCTCTCTTCTTGGGACTGGGCAAATTGAAGGTATGCAGGGATTCTGCTTTGAGACACTCTCAAATGCTGAGCCTCATTGCTGCCTTGTTAATTTAATTATTTTTACATAAATTTCTATACTGCTTAACTTTTTTTAAAAAAAACCCACCCACCCACCTACCTATGTAGTGTACAACACAGACTAAAAATATAGAATTTGGAATAAAATAAATTGTATTGATGAATGGACCATACTGTTGGTGTCCCAGCTTACCTTTCCTGGCTTACTTTGTTCTTCCAGCATCTGGAACTGGGGTTCCTACCTCTAGAATCTTGAGGCATTGTACCTATTATTTCTGAGAAGACGAATGTTAGTAATATGCCCTACTTGTGCTTCTCTTGTTGTCCTTGGTTACTTGTTTGTGCAAAGTGCCCTTTGACCAGAGTTCCCATGTGTGCTTGTCTTGATTTCTCAAAACATCAGGACAGAGAGATGTGGCCCTATGCTGTGTACCTTGATATATGAGATCTGTGTTTCCTGGCTGTTCCGAGAGTAGATGGTATGCTCAGTCTTGTATTCCCAGTTTGGGCTGGGAAGGAAGTGATAATTGTCAAGTGTTAGTGCTGACCTTTAAAGCCCTAAACAGCCTAGACCCTGAAGGAGCATCTCAACCCCAACGTTCAGCCTGGACACTGAGATCCAGATCTGAGGGCCTTCTGGCGGTTCCCTCATTGCAAGAAGTGAAATTACAGAGAACCAGGCAGAGGGCCTTCTTGGTATTGGTGCTCACCCTCCCATCAGATGTCAAGAAAATAAACAGCTCTTTGACTTTTAGAAGACATCTGAAGACAGCCTGTATAGGAATTTTTTTAAAAAATGTTTGATGTTTTATTGTGTTCTTAATATTTTGTTGGGAGCCGCCCAGAGTGGCAGGGCAACCCAGTCAGATGGGTGGGAAATCATCATCATCATCTGGAACTCTTTCTGTTGGCATAAACGAGAACGTTTTTAATTTGAACCACCCTTTTACAGGCATCACGTTATGCTGACATCACAGGGAAGGCCTGATCTCTCATCAAGTTTAGGATTATGAGCAAAGTTCACAGGAACCCCATCATGCTCCAAACCCTTTCATTTTCTTCACCTGAGTCAGTGGTGTCACACTGGTATAGAAGTTGCTCTATCAGCAGTATGTTGCACTGGCTTTTGAATCCTGCATACTTTTGTGTTCCGCTGGTGCAAAGAGGATTTAGCAACAATCTTATTGTCAAGTGAGTGGACATACCTCAGGGACAGGATTGTGCTGCTGTTTACTTTTTATCTTTTGTTAAAGGCAGGACTGTAGGGTGGAGATGCTGAAGAAGATTTACACCCTGTTTCTAGAGAAAGCATACCCTATGACACACACACACACATGTATCTAAGTGTGTTGAACCAAAGATGAACAGTTCCAGAAGCTTTGCTTACACTATTTGGTAGTCAAGATAACACCACAATTAATTGGTAGTTGTTGTAGCAATGAGCTTATATATGTTTATAGTCACTTGCTTAGATATAAGCTAATTGGCTTGCTTTGATGTTGTCCTTATCTGTGGACTTGGGGTACTGGGCTCTTAGCCCAGGAAGTGGAACTATTTGTAAGGCTTGGGTATTTGCCACCTGCAACCTCATCTGGGCAGATGAAATGATGGGAGGTCCAAGACAGGGTGAGGTATGTTGCTTTGTATATAAAGAATGTACTGTATGGATATTTACTTGGGCACGGATAAGTCATCTCCTTGCTGCAGAGTCCGTCCTGCATCTACAAAACCTAGGAGAACTGGCAGGCTGATTTGCTGTTAGTCTATACCTTATTTAATAAAGCACTAGAACTCATCACTCTGGTGTTTTTGGCATCCTTTTTTGGAATACACCAGCCTCCCCCAACTCAAGAGCTTCCAAATATCATTGGGCTACACATCTCCTATCAGCCCCAGACTGTAAAGCTAATGGTCAGGGATGGTGTGGCAGTCAAAAACATCTGAACGGCACCAGGTTGGGAAAGGTTGACACATTATGGAGTTGGATGGTAAAATGTAAGTGGCAATCTTCCACTAAGTTTTACTTAGAGTAGACTCACTGAAATTAGGGTGAATAGCACCCAAGACTTATAGCAAGGAAGGTTCAAGCATTAATTCAAATACCTAACTGAAGCTATGAAGAAAACAGAAATGTAAATATTCTGGATCCTCCTGTACAGCAATATCAAATATGCAGGGGTTTCTTTTTAAATTAGAAAAAGATTACAAATATTCGTCACTGAAACATGAAGATAGAATATCTTTCTGTGCCTGAGCGAATCAATGTATTGCTAGTGATTTGAAGTGTGTATGTGTATGAATCTTCTGAAACAAGGTTCAGTTATTTGAAAATTAAGATGCTGCCATTCTTTCAGGAAATCACGCCGATTTCATCTGGGGCTCTGTATTTAATCAATACTGGATTTAAATATATCAAATTATTCAATTACAGCAGCTATGGGGAACCTGTGACTCTTCACATTTTATTTACTTATATGCAACATAAGATAAAAATTTCTAAGCGGTATGCAGAGCATTACAGTTATAAAGTCATGTGATAAAAACCAAATGAACATATAATATCAAAACCCAGTAGCATATTAAAACAAATTATTAAAACAAAATACTGAGCAGCATGATCTAAACAAAATGATAATGATCAAGGAAAGCCCGCCTGAACAGATGAGTTTTCAGTGGATGTTTAAAACCTGCCAAAAGTTAATGCCTGAACAGCAGGAGGGAGAGTACTCCAGAGGGTCTGTGCCTAACCACAGAGAAGAGAATTCTTGGATTTCAATTCCCATCTGCCCAGCCAGCATGGCCCACTATCAGGAATGATGAGAGTTGTAGCCCAACTCGAAAAACATTTGGAAGGGTCATAAGTGCCCTGTTTCTCTTCTATTGTAATCTATTGTCACTCTAATTCTAAACATGTAATTTGAAAGAAAAAACAACTAAGTTCAAGAGAACTTTGTAGAGCTCTGTGACTTACACACTCAAGTGGGGAGAGCTTGATTGGTAAATAACAGCACTATGAGTTTGGGGGGCAGGTAGGTAGAAGGTAGAACTCCCTTCTAATTCCTGGATCCAGCATGGATTCTATTCCTGGAATAGCCAGGCTAGCTTCAAGGTAAGGGGTAATAGCCCTCTACGGATGGGCCATTAAGGTAACAAAGGAAGTGGTGCTGTGCAAATGGGTGGCCCCCTTCCCTCAACTCATTGGTAGACCAGAGTTGGGAATTGAGTTATGTGAGCTAGAATGTAGAAGCTGGTAAACTGCAGCCTGGGCAGCTGAGAGACAGAGCTGTGCCTGATTTTGGTTGAAATCCAAGGTTGTGGCTCTGGGAAAAGCAAGACCCACTTGGGGTGTTAATGCTGTGAACCCTTCCATTGCAGGCAGGGGTTGTATACATGTATAAATAAACACATATACAGTATATCCTAAAGACACCATGGTCTCCAATGTACCTCATTCCAAAGGAAACCAAACCCTGGGATCCCTGGGATCTTGCACCGCTTGGAGATTGTGGTAGCGTAAAACAAAATCCATGCAGACTAGGCCAGGTTCTTGTTCTTTGTATATAAAGCTTATCTACTTAAACAACTTTAACAGTGTCACTATGTGGCTAACCTATACAATTTACTGCATGCCAGAGATCCAGGTGCTACCAGACAGGTTGCAAATAGCTATTGTTAAGACAGTTTCAGTCCACATCAAACAAGAGATTAACCTCCAGAGTGCTTGCTTGTGCAGAAGGCTGCAGTAATTAAGTGGCTTATGGCTCTGGCATTGGATGACACAGCCTGGGCTGTTCTAGCTGGAAGGTTAACTTGACACCTAAAATCTAGTGTTAACTCTTCAGGATAACACTGAGGCAAAAAAAAAAAAAAAAAAAGGCATGTGAATTAAAAATGAGGTGACACATTGCTACATCCCGATAAATATTCTGTAACTGCTGCCCTATAACAGTCCTTGGCCTCTTGCCTATGTAATTGAATTGATGAGGATTATTTCAGGAACCACTAAAATCTGTTTTATGCATATTCCTTTAAGTCAGGATTCATGAAATTGTAGGGCTAGCTAAAGACCTGGAAGAAGTGATTGATCATCATCAGCAATGATAATAATATAGGTTCCTTTACTCTCACAACACTCCTGCAAAATGGGCTGCAAGTTTTACTGGTTTCTGTCACTCCTTTTCTTTTTTTAAAAAAAAGTTTGGTTAATCACCTTCCTTTTACCCAATCAATTAACTCATTGGTTCTATTTGCAAAACTTCAGTATGGATCATTTGAGAAATTCAAACATAAGGCAATGTAATATATATATATGTCCAGTAGCACCTCAGAGACCAACTAGGTTTGTTCTTGGTATAAGCTTTTGTGTGCTACTGGACATATTTTTAATTTCTTTATATATTTTGACTGTGTCAGACCAACACGGCAACCTACCTGAATCTATAAGGCAATGTAGTTCATTTAACTCAGGGGTCAGCAAGCTTTTTCAGCAGGGGGCCGGTCCACTGTCCCTCACACCTTGTGGGGGACTGGACTATATTTTGAAGAAAAAAAAGAACGAATTCCTATGCCCCACAAATAACCCACAGATGCATTTTAAAAGGGCACATTCTACCCATGTAAAAACACGCTGATTCCCAGACTGTCCACGGGCCAGATTTAGAAGGCGATTGGGCCGGATCCAGCCCCCGAGCCTAGTTTGCCTAGCCATGATTTAACTCATTGTTAAGGAAACACGGGCATCATAAATACTTTATTTTTCTATGTTATAGTAATAGTACCAAAATACCTCCCTCAAATAAAACAAGGGTATGGACCTTTAATGCACAGCTCTACTGACTGGAACTCTGACTAATCAACAAAAGATTTAGCTGATTATGGAGCCCTAAATTAATCATTGAAAAACGTAGTTGATTAATGATCTAACTAAAGTTTGTAGCTGCTACTATTAATTATTATACCGCTTGTGGATTGAGCCAAGAAGCTTTCTTTCAGGCTTAACCCCACGTGTCTAATATGTGGCTATTACTGATCTAACTTTCAGGGTTCTTGCATTACAACAAAATAATGTAAGTGACATGTGCAGAAGTAAGTTTCTTTAAGTTCAGTGGGGTTTACTCCCCTATATGTGCTTAAAGGGTTGCAGCCTAAGTTTCATATTGGGAAATGAAGTCAAAGCTGAGTCGAAATATGAACCCAAGACTCATAGGCCCAAGCTTACAGGACATCCAAGTGGGCATTCGTACTGAGGCAGAATCTTCTAAGTGCACCGTTGTGTTATTTCTTCTGATGTGCTAAATCAGACACATGACACATGAGAGCCACAGATGGCCTATACACTAATCCCTCCAGAAGCCCCTGCAGCAGACTGAAGGAATAATCAGGTGGTCCAAGACCAGTAAAGAGATGAAATCCACATGTGACAAATATATACCAAGAACTACACAATGTGGTGCCTTCTTGGTTTTTAGCTAATGTCCGAGCTATTTGTGCATTTTCCATAAATCTGGATATGCATCTTAGAGACGAGATTGGAGAAATAATAGCAGCCATTACTGGATTTTTCTCAAGTATCTCCTAATGAAAGTTCCAGTACACCCAAGGGTACTATTGCCCCAGTTTGGGAATGAGTGCTGATCATTACTTAGATGTGGCGGGGGTGGGGTGGGGGGAGAGAATACGCAAGCATACATAATTATTTGATCCTTTTCAGAAATGTACATGATCAAGTATCTCTCCAGACAAAACCTGTCCCCAAAGTCCCTAACAAACAACCAGATCTGCTCCGTTGTCCTAAAACAGCACTCTCTTATAGGGTGGGGAATGTTTACTTTTAAAAAGTATTTGTCTATTTCCTTTTTTTAAAAAAAGTATAAAGCAGCTTAAAAAACCCGTGCCAGTTAAAACCAATACAAACTACTCTTATATAATAACAAAACAGAGCTCTACTTAAAATAAAATAAATGGGATAGGCTTGCTGTAGTGGTGACTAGCATGCTGGGCAAATATGCAGAGGTCACACTGAGAGCCAGTGTGGTGTAGTGGTTAAGAGCGGTAGTCTCATAACCTGGTGAACCGGGTTCGCTTCCCCGCTCCTCCACATGCAGCTGCTGGGTGACCTTGGGCTAGTCACATGTCTCTGAAGTCTCTTAGCCCCACTCACCTCACAGTGTGTTTGTTGTGGGGGAGGAAGGGAAAGGAGAATGTTAGCCGCTGTGAGACTCCTTCGGGTAGTGATAAAGCGGGATATCAAATCCAAACTCTTCTTCTTCTTCACCTGCTTTCACTGTTAAAAAAAGAATAAACAAGTAGAAGTGAGCTCTAGCAATAGAATGGATCACATGAAATGATCTTTACTCACACAGCTTTACAAGAATCCTCTACAGAAGCAAATACACACCGTGAGAAATATGTTTTTGTATTTATTTAAGTGACTTTTATGCAGTTTTTCTCAAGACCACAGGTTTCTCAAGGCAGCTCACAATCAGCAATAATTTGTTACATTTTTATTTATTATAAAAGAAGAAAAGGAGTTCTACTTATTTATTAGGTAAACTTGGAAGATATAGGTCTAGCTGCAAGTCAGTTATTATTCTTTTCTGTGGACTGCCCTGAGACCTCCGGGTATAGGTAAAGGTAAAGGTACCCCTGCCCGTACGGGCCAGCCGTGTCCGACTCTGGGGTTGCGCGCCCATCTCACTTAAGAGGCCGGGGGCCAGCGCAGTCCGAAGACACTTCCGGGTCACGTGGCCAGCGTGACAAGCTGCATCTGGTGAGCCAGCGCAGCACACGGAAACACCATTTACCTTCCCGCTAGTAAGCGGTCCCTATTTATCTACCTGCACCCGGGGGTGCTTTCGAACTGCTAGGTTGGCAGGCGCTGGGACCGAGCAGCGGGAACGCACCGCGCCGTGGGGATTCGAACCGCTGACCTGACGATCGGCAAGTCCTAGGCGCTGAGGTTTTACCCACAGCGCCACCCGCGTAGGGCAGTATATAAATTCAATAAATAATAACAACATTTTCCTAGTAATACTCTTGTAGTCTGGTTGAAGCTCTCTGGAAATTTTATTATTAAGCCTGTTTTGCATTCTTTTTCATTTTAGATTTACTTGGGCAGTTCACTTATGCATGAATTCTTGTTTTATTTGCTGTTTAAATGCTTTTATACTTTTGTTTAATTGGTTTTAGGTTGTTTTAACAATATTCTTTCTTTTTTATAGTGCACACTTCTTGAAGATTTTTAAAAATCTTAAGCAGTTTATAAATGCTTCCAAATAAATAAATATTTGTGCACCCCATCATTTGATCACGAAAGACTTGATGAGCCACAGCTGAATGTGTAAACATTGTGCTTGAGACAATATAGAACATGCTAGTGCTTGAGGTAATGTAAAATGTTATGGCAGTCCCCTCTGCGGTGTGTGTGATCTGTTGATGTCTCATTCGCATACGCAAGTAACCACCAAAGGGGTATACAAAGACTAGAGTCACACCATCTTTCCCATAACAACTTCTAATGCAAAGGCAGATGTAATGTTTTACCAGAAGTTCATGCTGTGTGTCACTCTAGACTTTCCCCATCTCTATTGTTACCACATGACACCTTGATTCATGCATGTGTGAACCAACCTTCGTTGCCAATACTTCTACAACATATTTTCCTAGGCGGCTTGTTCTGTCTCAGGATACAGCAGCAGAAGCCAAAGCATTCGCTAAGTAGGCACACGCTTGTCAATACATCTATGCCCTGTGAGTAAGAGAATGGTAAAGCAAAAGCCAAGAAAGATAGAGTGCATCATCCTTGAATAACAAAAAAATAAAAATTGAACTGTCAGAGTTAATTATTTTCCTTGAGTCTTCTTGCGCACAATGCTGTTATTAAATGAGCAGACCATTAGAATGCGTATGAGTCTGCAGCTCTTCAGTTATGCTTTCAAAAGCCTTAGCAAAACACCAGGGGAGCGCAGAATCTCCATATTTTAAGTCAATTAAGACAGAAAGAAAATGACTGTTTGGCAGGACTACCTAATAAGGTAACAACAGGTATTTCATAATACATGTAGAAGTTTGGTATTATATATTTAATGTCCTCCTGCTGCCAGTTACTGTTTTTTTTCTCATGCTGTTACATGAAAGGTGTTTGGAGGGTTTGCTTTCAGAGAGACAAGACAGACAGACAGACAGAGATGCTGGAGCTTTCCATCCTGCAAGCTCAAATGTGGGATGTTGCTGGTAGTTATTTAGCAGGAAAGGGGAGAGGCTCAGAAGACCTTTCTTGCCGTGATTTTAATTTGAGGTGTTAAAAAGAACACTATTCTGTCCTAGCCCTGCTGCCTCACATGAATAGATGTGCTTCCAGAGCATGTTGTCAACTGGCTTCTCACAGGAGCTAATAAGAGCTCTTTCCCCCACTCCCCACACATGCTACTGCTTCACGGTACTAGGTCCACTCTATTGCAGTCAGGCAAGTTAGTGAAGTCCTTCCTGCCAGAACCACATGGCAGTCCACTTACAAATGCAGGAACATAGGAAACTGCCTTACCCTAAATCAGACCTTGGTCCATCTAGCTCAGTGTTGTTGACAGTGACTGGCAGAAGCTCTCCAGGATTTCAGGCAGGAGTCTCTCTTAGCCCTACCTGGAGATGCTGTGCACTGAAACTGAGATCTTCTGCATGAAGAATGGACGCTCCATCACACTGAGCTATTGGCCTTCCTCTCAAGGCTCTGGTGTGCAGACTAATCTCTTATACTGACTACAATATAATGCTTCCTTTAAGTTGAATTTCAGGGTCAGGGGAGGAAACCCTGCAGGCACCAGGGGAGGCCTCTCCAGGTACATGAGTGTTCACAGCTGTCAGGTTAGCAACCCCTGCTGTCTTCTTCTTTCTTTGGCGATCACTCGTAGCTGAGTAAGATTGTCTTCCATAAACACTGTTTTAACAGTGAGTCCATAAGTGACTGTGGAGGCCAATTCTGGATCCACACATTCTTCCACAGTGGGGAACATAGGTTTCCAGGCGGGAGTTTGTGCCTTCCTCTTAGCATGTTTTTCCCTTTCGTCCTGAGTTTGAGTGTCTTCAAAGTCCACGACACCTTTGGTAAAGCCTGCTCTCCAATTGGAGACTCGCAGGCCAGTGTTTCCCAGTTGTCTATATTTATACTACATTTTTTTAGATTTGCCTTGGGAGGGTCTTTAAACCTCTTGTTGACCACCAGCATTACACTTTCCATTTTAAAGTTTGGAATAGAGTAATTGCTTTGGAAGACAGTAATCAGGCATCCAAACAACATGACAAGTCCAACAAAGTTGATGCTGAAGAATCATTGCTTCTACACTGGTGATCTTTGCTTCTTCTTCTTTACAACCCCTGCTATAGGGCGCATGGCATGGTAGTGCCTCACCACACACATAGCATGGATTGGAAGAGAATGGCTTTGCTTGGCCACTTAGAATTACAGTTACCCACAGGCTACTTAGGAGTACAGTCACCTATTTTTTGCTACCTACAGCAGTTATTTTGTGCTGGCACCTACAGCACTTTTATCAAGAGACGAGTACCAACACCACTTTTTTATTTTTAACCAAAGCAAGCATTGCTCCTCAGAAAAAATCCACCACAACCTGCTCCCTGCATGTGTGCACATATGTGAAAGGACCAGTATTGCAACCTAAAGCTTTAGTTCAGGGGTGGGGAATCTTTGGCCCTCCAGATGTTACTGAACTACAACTCCCAGCAACCCTAGCCACTGACCATACTTGATGAGAGCTGTAGTTCAGTGATATACAGAGGGCCAAAGCTTCCTCACCCTGCTTTAGTTATCAATCTGCTGATGAAATCCCACATGCACCTCTCAGCACCTGAATTCCAGTGGTGGGTGTTGTCAAAGGATAAAGTGGGTGGAGCAACAGGTGTGATTCTTACTTTTGTACAATAGGCTACATTCGAGCTATGCAAACTTAGATGAACAAACGCCTCTCCCCATCCAAGCAAGGAAGATATATTATCACAATTCAGGGCCAGTGAGGGGCATGACCTGGGTGTTTGTAAATGTGGGGAGAAAGTGATAGAAGATCACCTAGTAGTAGAAAAGTGGTCTATTGTAATGTCTATGAAAGACATCTGTTGAAATTCTGTGAAACTTATTTAGTTGGGGAGGGGGGCGGGATGGGGAGAACAACAGAATTCTTTAGAAGCCTTGCCTCCAGTTTAACAGTATGAGCTGTTAAGGGAGGGTTTATGTGGCTTTTATTGACTGAAATTCTGTTTTAACTTAATTTTGTTTGCACAGCCTTTTCTTGCCCATAGCATGTAACAATAAAACAAATGCAACAAGGTAATTTTACATTTATTAGAATTTCCTAAAGTTGGAAGCTTAAGTAAATAAATGCCTGTATACTTAGGCACATGGCAACACAGAATTATTGTCTGACAGTTATGATAGCAAATGGCAGTAATATTTCGGTAGAGAATGGGGGGGGGGTCACCGAATTTGTTTTCACCCAATAACTGTTAAAAAACAGAACCCCACGAAACAGACTTAAAAAACACATACATCTTAATCAGTTGTGTGTGTGTTTATTACTAAACAACGCTCAATCTGATTCAGTCTTTTTGTTAAATCTACACTTGTGAACATAATACTTAATGTCTGTTTAAGGAGAGGCATTTTTCCAGAGAAAACAGAGCCTTGTGGCAACTTAAAGACTGAGACTGTGAACACACTGACCCATTTGGACAAAAATGTAGCTTTTCTAAATCTGGAATAGTCTGTGCTCGTCATCTACATGCTTTTAATCTGGATTTATTCTAGATCTTGCATCTACAAGGGAGGGTGTGGTTGCTTGATACACATTTGAAAACTCCCTTTGATTGGGTAATACAAGCCTTTTCTTTCCTGCACATGCCCCAGGTGGATAAAGAAGAAGGTGTGATTATTATCTTGGTATATGTCCGCACACAACATAATTGGGAAGTTGTGGATGCATGCCCCCCCCAACTGCTGGGACTGCCTACATCTGTTTTCAAATGGACACACGGGGAGTAATGCAGAATCAGTCTTAAAACCAACAATAACCATTGCTAAAAACATTATAAGCAACAGTACTACTAAAAGCAATTTTAAATGGCCAAACTAAAAAAAAGATTGTCCTTGATAGTTTTTCTAAAAGCAGAGAGAGTGGGAACCAATGATAGCTTTGAAAATGCTGAAACTTGCTTTTAAAAAAGTACATTTTGGCTCTACTGTGCTACTCTAATCAACAATGAACATGGTGGTGAGAGTGAAGGACTTGAACTGGTGAGACCCGAGTTCAAATCCCCATGTTACTCATAGGATGCACTTTACTCAGTCACATACTGCCAATCTAATCTCCCTGAAAGGATAGTTGTGAGGAGTAATCCTCCTGTAATGCCATCAGGGGATCTTTGGAGAGGAAAGGGTGGATTGCAAATGTGAGAAATAACAGTGACCCGAAGTCTGCCAAGCTCTTATCTTTTCCATTTGCAGAGGAATCTGTACGATAGTCAACACTTACCTAGCGAAATTCCACAAAGGTGATACCTTACTTCAATGCTGGTAAAGGATGCGCAGGCTAGTTCATAGGTCTTACTCACAGCTGATTTTATGCTCTTAGCCATTATAACAAAGGCTCTCAGCTGCTTGTTTATAGCCTTGTAGCTGCTTTAATCTTTTGTGTTGAAGATTAGAAGATGCCTCCAGCTGTTCCACCTAGAACCAACTTCAAAACAACTCTATGTGAATTGTTGGTGCAATATAACAGTTCTGCTACTGTTTGTTGAGTAAACCTTTTCAGAGGCATCCACAATACATTTATTGACCACTACACATACTCTAGCAGTGAGGCTTTGGGAGATGCTGAAAAGAATTGTGTTGAAGGACACCAGGAAGAATAGCAGGACAAAAGCTAGCTTTCCTTGCAAACTTGTGTACTTAACAGGCAGCATGCAATGCCTTGGGTTGGCCATGCACCCAGCTGAGCTTTTAGCTATGCTGTACTTTGCCAGTGAGGAAGTAATATTTATTTCAGGCTCAGGAGAGCTTTTAAAGAGAAATCACTAGTCACTGTGTTTTGTTTTTCCCAGTTATGCATGTAGCAATCTCATTTGCTCCTGTAAACTTACATTTTGAAACAAAATAAAAAAATTCTTCCAGTAGCACCTTAGAGACCAACTAAGTTGAACACTTTGTTAACAGAGATTACTAGGTTATTAAATAAATTCAATCATAACTGGATTTGTAAGTGGTTGCAATGGAGAGTATGGCCAGATTTGCTCATAATGGTAAATCATAAAGCATATAAAATGACTTACCCTGCATGAGACGATCACATGGCCAGTGAGGACGGTGCTTAACCATGAAGAAGAAGAAGAGTTTGGATTTGATATCCTGCTTTATTACTACCCGAATGAGTCTCAAAGCAGCTAACATTCTCTTTTCCCTTCCTCCCCCACAACAAACACTCTGTGAGGTGAGTGGGGCTGAGAGACTTCAGAGAAGTGTGACTAGCTCAAGGTCACCCCGCAGCTGCATGTGGAGGAGTGGAGACGCGAACCCGGTTCACCAGATTACGAGTCTACCGCTCTTAACCACTACACCACACTCGCACTCGGTTCGGATAACACAGCAATAATTTGACTTAGTTCAGTACAATGTGGGAGCAAAAAGGACTGGGGAGGAGCAAAGTGACTACAAGCTACTCTCCAGGAGTCCATCCTTTGCACAGTCCTGGGAAGCCATATTTTTACTTGCTGTGCTATGCAAACCAGGCCACTGTGGAAACAAGGTTTGTTATTGGGCTTACCGATCATGGTTTGTTTGATAGAAGTAACACTTAAATTACATAATTATTATTGGCAATTCAGAACACAGTAAAATACACCCATTACAAATTTGTGATTAAAACATCTCAAACTACATAGCTAAAAAGCAAATAACTTAGTGAAGCAGACAATGATATGAAAACAGCTGGGCTCCAAATTCCATGTATGTTGTTACTAAGCCAGGTATTGTGGTTTGTTGCTCCTGGTCAAGCTGGATGCCACCTGCATATTCACAGAAAATAAATAACTATGGTTTACAATGATGTGCAAGCACAACTGTTGTCTTCCATGAATAAAACTCCTTAAATACCATGTAATTCCGCAGGAAAATGTATATTACATTTTATTTTATAAGCAACTGTTAAAAAATGTTCAATGTTACCTGGAATGTTAACATACAGCATTATTAATTTATTGCATAATCAAAAACGTATTTCATTGTTATTACAATAAAACTTTTAGAAAGCAACTTAAGAAACAGTATGTCTCTGTAGTACAGTTTAGTTACATTCTTTATTAACAGAATTCATGTTGCATGATCAGCCCTAGGAACTACATAAATGATTTGCTAATCACTTTCACTGGATATACTGATTTGCAGAGATTTAGGCTGCAGTCCCAACCCCACTTACCCAGGAGTACACCCCTTTCTGAGTAGACATAGTTAGGCTTGTGCAATTAGTGTGAAGTTCTGTGCACACTTACCTGGGAGTAAGTCCTGTAGAATTCAACAAAGCTTTCTTTTCAGTACACACGTATAGGATCGTGCCATTTGAAACTGGAGCTGTGTGTAACACTATTATCTTCCATCCAAATTGCAGTATAAAACAGAGTGTCAATAGAATTTTGAGAGTTACCAATAATGCCTGGTTTTAAAGTGATCTTGGACAAGTGGGCCAAAGTATTTAAAATCTTGCTTCAGAGATTTATTGTGCAATCCTACACACATTTACTCAGAAGTAAGCCCCATTATGTTCAGTAGAATTTATTCCCAGGCATAAGGGTATAGGATTGCACCTTCCAACAATTCAGTGTGAAACACAGAGTGGGATAGTGAGGGAGTGGGAGGTGGGGAGATAAATCTAAGGAAAAATTAAGTGCAGGAAAGTATTTAGGAACTTTGGTGAGAATCACAAGAGCTACATTTTCATGAGCGCTGTTCATAGATGTGCAGTTTGAAACATTAAGGCCAGAAGTCACTATTCCAACAACATCTCCCTACTAGGATATTTTCTCCCTTCTTCCAAAAGCTTTAAATCAAATCACAGGCTAGAAAAATAAAACAAAACTCTCAGATAGAAGCATATGATTCTGTTCTTTATAAAAGTTTCAATCCTCCATGGTACAGATTCCTGGCAGCCAAACCCGGCCCTTCCTTCATTCGAACATCATTTAGGGTATATGTATGCTGAGGGACTCTCACCAACATGTAATGACTCGACAAGGGAGCCCTGCTCTCAAGTGGCAGATAATTAGGCTTCCCCCCTCCCCTCCACTCAGTGCCACTGTTCCGAGTCTCCATCTCTCAGCTGTACCCTTAAGAGCAGCTGATCTGCAGCCAAGCGCTGCACACTCCCCACAGCCAGCGACTTCCTCTGAAGCTGCAGCACATAATTATAACCAGCTGTTAAGGGTTGTCTGAGAGCAATCCAAACAGAATCTTCATGCCCAGAGACTGAAAGCCACCCCCCACCCGTCCCTCCTCCCCATTCCGGGCTTTGCTACAGTGGATAAGCTGCAGGAAGCCCTCTCAATATTTCAGTAAACAAGAGCAGTGACTCCCAGTGTTTGCTGTACCAACAGAGGTGTTAAGTGGACAAGGCGGTTCTGCCACCTCTCCGGAATCTGCCTTTGGTCTCCTGGCTTTGCCTGGCTTGCTTAAAACACAGGCATGCAAGCTCCTTCTGCGGCACTTGCTGCCAAGTCAGGGTGACTCTGCTGTAACCAACATAAGCACTCAGCCTCCTTGTTGTTGGCACTATTTCTGCAAGCTTCCTGCTCAGTGGCATTATACTTTGGACTACCAGGCACTGGGGAATAAGCAGCAGGTGGAAGATATTATGACGATGCCCTTCCGGCTTGTTGGCTTGCCTGCCTGGCTCTTTATGGGCAGGCGCAGAAGACTGAGCGAGATGGACTAGGAGCCTGACTCTGCACGGAAATTCTTACAGCAGGCCTATGATAGAGTGGGTGCATTTCTCCATAGCAGAGGTGGAGAATTTTCAGAGCAAGGAGCAAAGCCCCTTCTCCCCCAAGCATGCCAGGATCATTATCTTGCACTGCAACACTTAACAAGATTAACTAGGGCAAGGAAATTGGAGATCCCATGTGCTGTGGATTCTGTTTTAGGGCCAGTGGGATGGTGTTTAACTTTTCCTGTTTGTGGTTTCCTTCCTCTGGCCCTAGTAATTGACCTATGGGACAGCAAATGCATGCACCCATAGATAATAGGAGCTAGTGTGGCTATAGGGAACCCGCGGTCCTGGACTCCCAACTCCCATCAGCCCCAGCCTGAATGGCCAATGAACAGGGATGATGAGAGCGGTAGACAAACTGCATCTACAGGGCCACCAGTTCCACCATTACTTGGCGCAAGCTGCACATTGCAGGTTTTGCAAGCGTTATGAGCAGCCACAATTGGTGCTAATTTGACAGTGGGACCAATTAACCTCACCATGGACAAAATTGCCTAACTTTTTCCCAGCCTCTAGAGGTGAGCAGAAGCAAAAAAATAAATAAATTAAAAAATACCCCCCTCCCATGCCACACCTGTAACGGCCATGACAATTGTTGACAAAAAATGCCCTGAGGTCACGAACTGTTTCTTGGCTGCAATGGACTTTGGGCAACTAGACATTATATGAAGTGTTGTGTTATTTTCCTCTGTGCTGTTTTCAGAGAAAAGTAACACAGCACTCCTTATGATAGTCTCAGCAGAAAACAGAATCACTGAGAGAAGACAATATTATCTGCCATATTTTAATTTTTCCTGTGGGGGTAGAGAATTCAATCACTGGCTCTGTAAGGCAGGAGATCCGAAGCAGTATTAATGGAAGGTTTTCTGATGTTATGCTTACTAATGTCTTATTTAAATGGAGATTCAGAGTCCTGTAGATATAAACTGGGATTTTGCTTGATGGTGTAAATTTTATACACTGTAAAATAGGTACCATGTTGAAGATACTGGGAGTCCAGGGATTATAAATGGATGGCGATGATGGCGACTGAACTAGGTCAGACAAAGTAAGTCCATCCCCCCTTTTCTTATTTTGGAAGCATACCTGGTAGCAATAGTGCACTCTGTAAGCGACTCATAAGCCACTGTATTTATTCTGATGCAATATTACATTCATTGTAAAAAGGAGTAAGATTGAATTCATGTTCTGTCTAATGTGAGATGGAATCTTAATTCAGAGTTTCACATTTATTAATGGTTCTCTTCCACCCAGCTATGGCCTGTGAGTTTTTCTGCTCATAGCAAAGTTTCCTAACTTGATTCTTCTTTTAACGTCTCCCATCCCATGTGAACTAGACTGGAAGAGTATTTGCAATGTGTTGCTATAAATGAATCATCTAAGAACAGATGTTAGGTTGTAATCACATCCCCACTTACCTGGAAGTAAGGCTCTCTGAAAACAGTAGGTCTGACTTCTGAGTAGCATGGTTAGGATTGTACTGTGACAGTTGCTGCACATAATTCCTCCGCTGTGTGTTAGGAACAGGAGTCATTAACCCATTGAGCTCAGTATTGCCTACACTGACTGGCAGTATGGTTCCTTAGGGTTTCAGACAGAGGACATGCCCAGCGCTAACTTGAGAAGCTGGAGATTGAATCTGAGGCTTTCTTCACGCTAAGCAGATGCTCTCCTGCTGAGTTGCAGCCCCATTCCCAGCTAGTGGGCACTTAGCTCACATGTTTCTGATCTCTGTTTAGTGTTTCCTGGTTGCAGTACAATATAGACAATTTAAAAACATTTTGCAAAGCACCTTTGTGTCACTGCACTTGAGGTTGCTATTACTTTTGTCTGGCAGGCAGCTTGCACTGTGCTGTTGACCAGTTGAAGTTTGGCAGATGAAGCTGTGTTTCCGAGTTCTGTCATACACAACCTTTAAAAAAAAACACGGAATGGAAATATAGTTGGCAACTCTAAGTATGTTGGCACATAGGAAAATGGGAAGTTTACTTATATTAAGCCAGTCCTACTGGGCCATTCAAGGGATGCGGGTGGCACTGTAGGTTAAACCACAGAGCCTAGGACTTGCCAATCAGAAGGTCGGCGGTTCGAATCCCTGCAACGGGGTGAGCTCCCATTGCACGGTCCCTGCTCCTGCCAACCTAGCAGTTCAAAAGCACCTCAAAGTGCAAGTAGATAAATAGGTACCGCTCCGGTGGGAAGGTAAACGGCATTTCTGTGCACTGCTCTGGTTTGCCAGAAGCGGCTTAGTCATGCTGGCCACATGACCCGGCAGCTGTTCGCCGGCTCCTTCGGCCAATAAAGCGAGATGAGCGCCGCAACCCCAGAGTCGGCCACGACTGGACCTAATGGTCAGGGGTCCTTTTACTTTTACTGGCCCATTCAGCTCTGTGTTCTCTACACTGACTGGCAGCAGCTCTCCTGACATCTCCAACCTGAAGATGCCTGGGGTTGAATTTGGGGCCTTCTGCATGCAAGGCAGAGTTCTCCACCACTGAGCTACAGCCCTTCCCCACGTTTCTCCATATCCTATTCTCACAAAGTTACTTTGCTGAATACTCAGTCTATTCTGAAAAGGCAGGGAATAGATAGATTTAAAGTGGAGACAGACAGTGCTTAATTTCAAAGATGTCAGGTTCAAGTAGGGCTGCGTTACATTACCGGGATTTCAAAGGTGGAATTGACGGTCGGGAGGGATTTCCGAAAGGTGGCACTTTCTCCTGGATCTTAGGCAAGTAGTTTCTGAAAGAAGAAGAAAAAGCTCAACAATTTGGGGGTTATCTAAAAAAAGCTCAGCTAGGGGAGTCCTGGTTTTTACTTTTTGGAATATGGCAACCCTTGCTTCAAGCCCCTCCAAAAGGCCATTCTCCTTCATTCTGTAAGTGATGGGAGATGTCTGTAGTCACTGTCTGCTCCTGCATGAAGGCACTCTGTGCACATTTAGAAACATTCTTAGGAAGACAGGAAGGTACATTATCAGGGTTGTCTAACACTGATTGGCAGTGGCTCTCCAGTGTACCAGACTGGGTTCTCTCCCAGCCCTTCCTGGAGATCCTGGGGATTGATCCCAGGATCTTTGGCATGCAAAGCAGATGCTCTCTACCACTGAGCTATAGGCCATGAACCTGGGCATTAAAAAGCAAATCCAAGTCTAGTCCCAGGCATGAATTATGTCCTCCATCTCAAAAGTGAAGGACTGAGGAGGTCCCCTGGAATTTCTGCCTTTCTTTGTTCTTACAAGCATGCACCCGTATTTGCTGACACCCTTTTGGCACCATCCTGACTGCTGTAGGTTTTAGGATCCTGAAGCTGTGCCCTGAAAGAGGCAGAGGGGTCCCCATTCTCCACCTTGAGTTGGAGCTGTCAGCAGCAGGAAACACACTGTGCAGGAAAAAGTCTCAACCTGCTGCTGGTTCTTTGTGTTGAACGCTGGCTCAGCGCCATTCCTCTTCCTTCTTCCCATGCTGCTCTTTTCCCCAGTCCCTGTCAGGCGTCCAGCTGCTGACAAGCAAAGGGGGAGTCAAGGGAGCTGGGCTGCTCCGTTGTTTTGAATGCTTTAGGAGTGTCCCTACAGATTTGCTGCTACCTGCTGCAGCTGCTCCATCTACTGGCCAAACACAATTACTGCAAGGCTACGGCAGCTAGTCATGTTGGGTGAATTTTAAGTGGATCATGGTCTCCAGGGGACAAAAGACCCCCGCTTTCCCCCTAGGCATCTGAAAGGTTTGCAAAAGCTCACTTCGGAATCCTGAGTAAAAGCAAAACCTCTTACCTGCAAAGTATGTCAAACTCGCCTCATTTTTCTTTTCCAGAATTCTGCTTCTTAAAACATTCCTGATTCCATACCCCACCCCAATGAATTAAATATAATTTCTACTCACACTGTGTTCATCTTTAAACCCAGAGATATATATATTTCATCATGTGGAAAATAATATGGAATGCAATGTGATGACATACAAGTAGGGAGGCTGGTTTTACTCATTGGGCTTACATCTTGTCCACACCAGAGTTTACTGTGTTTTCGCCCTCAGTTACCCTCAGACAACACTATAGGAGCCAACTCCTAGGGGGCCGAAGGGTCTTTTGCTCCCCCAATAAAATATTTGAGGGGACTGACCCCCCCAAGGTTGATGGGCATTGCCATTCAAATGGTGCTTGTACGGTGTCATGTGATTGATTATTTGGGTGGGGCTTAACTAGGCTCCCCCAATATTATATTCAGGTTGGTACCCCTGGACAACACCAAGCCTGATGCTTATCTCCTGTAAAATTCAGGCCTGAATAATCTGATAAATTGTGGACAATTAGTCTCCAAGTTGATCCAGCTGGAGTCACAGAAAATTTGCCTCAGTGTTTTGGGGTGGGTGAATAACTTGTCACTTTCTGCAACTCTCCATTCCATGCCCACTACTTCCTCAATGCTTTCATTTGTTTTCTGGCTATGCTCATCACTAATTGTGGTGTGCTCCTGAACAGAGGAGCTATGCTTATATACACCCCCCCCCTTGATTCTTCAAATTTGCACAAAATCAGAAAACTGCACAAGCAAACCAGATCAAACAGCCTCTAGAAGTTGGCTAGGGTCTTTCTGAAACCTCCTTAAATAGTGGGAAGTTAAAGCTATAAGCATGAGAGTGTTAAAATAATGTGAGATCACACAAATTTTTATGAAATAATAAGTTTGCAAAGATAAAAGGAAGAGTATAAGACATGTAAATGTTACAGAGAAAGAAATGCAATGCCCCCAAATTACAGAAACCTAAATTACTCCCTTTGGAGAAAAAGCAAACCCAAACAGGATAAACGTGATCAAACCCTAGCCTAGACAATCCCTTAATTTGCCAAGGTTCCTGTTCAACTTAAAAGTACTTCCATGGCAGTTATGGCTGCAGGAAGTTTCCATATCTCCCAGCTGGTCTTTCCCAAACTGGGATCCTACATTGCTTTGCATTGTTAATTTCTTCTTGTTGCTAAGGGAAACTGAAATTACATAATTGTAATGCTCTAAATATGTAAGGTCCTGGAGCTCTTGAACTAAAGCAGTTTCAGATAGTACACTCAGAGTACAAGTGGCATTTGACTGATGAACATGAGCAGAGCCTGCTGGATCAAGCCACTGGCTCGTCTAGTCCAGCATCCTGTTCTCAGGATCTGGCCAACCAGATGCCTGTGAGAAACCGGATTCAAGCAGGATTGTTTTATATTGATTGTAATGTTATTATGTCACAACTCAGCAGCTACTTTGAAGGTATGTTCACAAAGAGGAACATACCATTTTAAATACATAAGGGAAATGCAACCAGAATCATGGGGTTGTATCCCATTAAGTCATAGAGTAGATCTACAGAAATGTATGGATAAGTTAGCAATGACCATCTTATACCCATAGATCTCAGTGAGTCTAATCAGAGTGTGACTTAATGTGATACATGCCAAAGAGCTTAGATCAAGGGTAGCCAATGTATATGGCATAGCTCAGTTGGCAGAGCGTGAGATTCTTAATCTCAGGGTTGTGTGTTCAAGTCTCATATTGGGCAAAAAAATTCCTGCATTGCAAGGGGTTGGACTAGATGACCCTCGTGGTCCCTTCCGGCTCTACAGTTGGGAACTGGAGCTCAGCAATGCCTAGATGGCACTACACTGGCAATCCCTGGCTTAGAATTAGTATGTTTATGTTGTTGTAGCTCAGAAAATACAAGGATGTGAATTATATTGACTCCAAACAATTGAGTGAATTATTTACACTAACAAGAAATAAGTTTGTTTCTCACTGAGGTACCAAACTTGTGTCTGGATAGCAGGAGGCGGCTCATATTACTTCCTTCATACAAAAATACAACAGTTGTCGCTTCCGGGTTGGCACCATCGCCGAATGGCGGACTCCCTCTGAGCTCCGGAGGGAGCCTGCTCGGCAGGGGCTGGGTTCTACCGCGCCGGCGACGCGGGGACCCTCAAAAACCATGGGCGCTGAAACCCATGGGCATGGTGACTCGGCGGGCACCGTTTGTGTCCCCCCGACCCGCGAAGAAGCCTTTTTAAAGGCTGCGGAGCGGGTAACAGGGGGGGGGTGGTGGTGCTGTGAGTCCTCTGCTTCCCCTGCCGAGCGAAGCCGCATGCCATTCAACAGAGAGTGCTGACTTCTTCCATTGAAAATTTGGACTTTAAAAGAATAACCTGTGAGTAATTGGAACTTGGATTAAAAAAGGGGAAAAATTCTTTTTAAATTCGGAGCGAGCGGGGGAGGTGCAAAAAGGAAGTCAGCCTCCCCCCTGTTGTAGAGGAGCTAAAGCAAAGGATTTGACAACTAAGATCGAGTGCAACCTTTTTTTGATAAAATTATTAACTTCGCGATGGAAAATTATAAGACTGGGCTGGAGGAGAAAAGTGGAATGTGAATTAAAAGGCAACCCCCCCCCCGGAAACCCCGGGAGCGATTCGTAAGAGCGCCGGGAGAGGAGAAATAGAGGTTTTGACAACTGTCAAAGGAGCTGTCAAAGCGGAAGAACAAAAAGAGAACTTTGTTACGAGGACTTTGCTGGTCACATTTGTTACAAATTGGATATAAATTGTTTAAAACAAGGAATAATAAGTTACTTTGACTGTTGGGTGTGATCGGGAAGGAAACTGAGCTACTATAATCCCTCTAGAGGAGCTGTGGGACACTACAAGTATTGTTGGCATCGAATTTGAATAGGACTTTTTATCTCCTGGGAAACTGCAGAAATGGAACACTATTTTGTCTACAGAGGTCTACACACTAAAGGAGACAATAGATTTATCTATTGAAGAATGGAAGGGACTTGACGTAATGTTTTGTTCCTGAATAACAAAGCCTCTGCAGAGGAATTAGAAGCTTTTTGGAATTAGAACATTTGTGCAGGAGAGCAGGAAAAAAAAAAAAGAGGAGGAGAGAGAACAACAAGAACAACAAGAATAACAAGAACTGGACAAAGTTGGAAGATAGACTCCTTCCAAGATTGGACATGTGAAATCAAAGATGACCAAAAGACGGCAAAGACTAATAAAAAGACAGCAAAGCGGACTGGTGAAGGACTGTGGTTTAGATGTGGGAGCTCCAGGATGACAGTAGATATTGACGGACATTGGGAACGCAACCGGGAAAGGGGGGAGGGAAATTTGGAATCCAAAGGGTGTTAAATTACATTTTATTCTTTTTTCTATTTTTCTGTTTATTTTAATCTGTATTGCATATTAAAGAGGGGAACTCGTGGAAGGGAACAGGTCGATTTTAGGGGATGGGAAAATATTTTTTAAATTGGGTCAATGATAAATAATTTTAAAATTTGGGGTAAGAATTTGTTGAATCTATTTGAAAGAATTGGAATACAAGAGGGGGAGGGGAGGGGAAGTCCTGGAAGGATGCCAATGAAAATTAGGTTTTAAATTTGGATGTTTTTCTTTTTCTGTTATATTTGAAAATCTTCCCTTTTTTTTACACCGCTTAGGTATTTTAAATATATTAAGCAGTATAGAAATTAAATAATCAATCAATCAATAAAAATAAATTAGTATGTCAGGGAAAGGCTGGCCTAGAATCTAGCTTTCTATATGGAGGGATTTGTTTGTTTGTATGTTTGGAGTTTTAAATGATACAAGCCACTTCTTGCAATCTATAGTGGCACAGCCCAGACATTCCAGTGAAAACGAAGCCATAGCAATTTCAAATTGAGGTGAATAATGAAGCACTACTGCTGTTTTTCTGACCAAAGTGTGGTCTGAATCTTGACCTCTTGGTGATATTAAATTTATTTTTTCACACAGCCCACATGAAGCATCCTATACTGGTTCTCTTTAATAACTAAAGGTTAATTAAATCATAAAGCTGAATTTCTTAAGCAGAAAGATATGTTGGAATGGAAGAGATTTATGAGCATGCTTTGAAAAGCAGGTTACCTGACTCATTTTTTGACCTTTCACATTGAACAAGAAGTTGTTGTGGTCAGTCCATCGCTACAAATAAAATTCAAAAATTCAAAAAAATAAAATTCAAAAATTGTCCAGTAGCACCTTAGAGATCAACTAAGTTTGTTCTGGGTATAAGCTTTCGTGTGCATGCACACTTCTTCAGATACACAATAGCTGGTCTCTAAGTTGGTACTGGACAATTTTTTAAATTTATTTTGACTGCGTCAGACCAACATGGCTACCTACCTGAATCTACAGATAAAATTATTTACTACATGTTAAATCATTAATGGTGAGTTATCAGTTGTCAAAGATGATGAGGGTGAGAAGTCTTCCTTCTGGCTTGAGAATTTGCAGGCAGCTCTGCCAAATTAGCAGGCATTAGGAAATTGAGGACTTATCTGCTCATCTACTCTGAAATGCTCCCCAACTGCATTCTAATTACTCTCAATTTTTCTGCTACAATAGCACATGCTATTGTCCACACTACTGTCATGTAAGCACAATAACTTGGTGGATCCCTTTAGTCAAACCTGGGGAGGGGCCTTACGGGCAGGAAGAGTCTGGTGTGTGTGAAATGAACCCAGAATGGTCAGAACTTTAAGAATTGTGACCTTTCATTGCTTTGTTTGTATACTTGCTGCATTTATATATCGCCTTTCTGCCAAGGCACCCAAGGCAGTCTGCAGTTTTAAAATACTAAAACAAACAAATGAGATACTGCTTAATATAGAGTGATGGAGCCCTCTGAGGCAGCTAACAGCACAAACTCTGTGGCCTGAACTTTCTCACTTCTGGTCATACAGAGCCCTCAACCAGAACCAATCAAAACCACTGATGGTTCTGTCAGGAGCCAATGATGTATGTGTTCCATGACCTGACCAATATTCGTATGTAGGGGTTGCCCAGGTTGGCCCCCACCAATGGCATAGGCCTGGGTGTATGTGCAAAAACTACACCTCTCCATTCTGGTTTGAAGTGGCTAGGAGACTGCCCGCCCATCCACATGCTCCCTGGGCCACTCTGCTGCTTTTTTTGGGGGGGGGGGAGATGCACCAATATATCTCATTGTCAAGGGAGCAAGTGATGGGGGGGCACTGATACAGCTCCTTATGTGCGTGGGAGCACCGATACGGCTCCTTGCCTAGTGCACAAGGTAGCCTAAGGTATGCCTCTGTCAATATGTTCAAAGTTGTTTAATTGCACTAAATATTAACCATACCCAATTACATTTTGATAAACATGAAAAGGATTGTTTAGTGCTTGCCAGTTTTTCTGGTGTCTCTGCACCCAGAACTCTGGAAGGCAAGATGAGATGCTTCTTAGTCGACTACTGGGCAGAATCCTGTTTGCATCTTTTTGCTTTTATCAGCACAAGTTTTTTTAAAAAGAAGAAAAACTTACTTAAAAATAAAAAATAATCATGACACCTGAGACTTCAGGGTGGATAGCTGGAATATCCCTGATATGCAGGCGGGGGGGGGGGGGGCTACAGCACTGCCTTTAGTGTGGAGAAAAAATGCTGGTGCTATTCACTACTTTCCCTGCCATCTTCCTTCTGCCTTGTCAGCTCAAGCCTGTATTGGATATGACAGTAGAGCCACCTTTGTATTCCCTGCCCTCTTAGCACTGTGGTCAAAAGGATGCTGCTGCAAAATCTGTTCCATATGGTCTCTGGGGAACGCTTGAGTATGTAAAATCTGAAGCTCATAACTATCATTAAGAACCTGGGCAATAGCTTGATCTCTGGAATAAAGTTCTGGATAATAGGTTCATAATGTTGACTTAATTGTGGTTCCACTATGCTGATGGTCTGATGTAGAATTCAGACCTATACAAAAGGGCACTTCTCAACAACACCAAATTCAATGGAAAATATTTAAGGATATGCTTAATTCTCCCACTGAAATCATTTAGACCTAAAAATACTGTTACTTTGCCTGCATTGCAACCTATGTTAAGAGGCTTTGAGGAGAATTGGCGGTGACAGTGATGGGCCAAATGCCTCCAGGTCTCTTTATCTGACGCTTGGGACCCTCCATAGGCCATGCACCCTTCTGAGCCCTTCCTCATCCAGTCTTTCTGCCTGGCTGGAATGTGTCTTTGATCATGCTTCTCACTTCCTTGGAAGGAGAATAGAGAGCACTGTAGGAGTATGTGTAAAAGTAACCCGCTGCACAGAGGTAAAATTTATATTCATTGTTTCATCCATTTTGTCTCTGGCCCCACCCACCACTGGCATGTGGCCCCTGGAAGGTTATGCAAAACGAACAGCAGCCCTTCAGCTGAAAAAGGCTCCCCACATTCCCTTCCTAAATGATGAGGCTCTAGAAACATATCCAACCATTACTGGGATGACGAGGTGATTAATGTTATCTCACACAAGTGGCCTCTAAGATGCTTACTCCTAAACTGAATTCCCCTCCTCCCTTCAGCCCCCAAGCTACATGCTGTAGAGCAGTCTTTGCCAAACACATGCCTGCCAGATATTTTAGACTACAACTCCCATCAGCATGAGTGTGCCAACTGGGGCTGATGGGAGTTGTAGTCCAAAACATTTGGCGGCATCAGATTGGTAAAGACTGGCCTAGAGTTAAAAAAAAATACCTTGATGATACCAGGTTGACGAAGGCTGACCTTCATATGCCACTGGGTGTTTAGTTCGGATGCCCTGACAAAAGCATGTGAATAGAATAGACTACCAGATTATACAGTGGCCATCTTTGCTACTCATGGAACCTATGAAACTAGAACTCCTGTTTATCCAAACCTTTGCCTATGTCACTGCTTCAGCTGTTCCTGGATAATCTGAAGAAGGGGAAAATGTTCTGTACTTGGTGTTCCCATTGTTTCCAGAAACCCCATTCACTCATTTTGTGGTTTGTCTGATTTTAGCTCTTTTCTTTAATTAAGACATCTTTCTGTGGCTTTAGAGATATCACTGCATGCTTTGTTCCTAGTTAAAGGATTACATTATTAAATCATTCTGCTCTCTACTCTTCAAAATTACAAAAACAAATGAAGTTATATCATTTGAATTATAAAATGATAATTTCTTCAGTTCAATCCCAATCAGAAGTACAACAGTTTAGATTTATAATAATCATGTTCAAACATATTCAGATTATAATTACTTTTCTTCTGGTAATGATAGCTCATCTGATTGGATGATTGCCTATTTGACTTTGATAAGTCTCAGAGGTCAAAGCAGAGATAATTGCAGACATCTGTTTTCTATGGAAAAATAAAACCTTGGAAAATAATGTTTAAAGTGACATCTGCAAATAGGTTAGAGGGAAGAAAACATGTTGCACATTTTAAAAGAAGCACAAAACAGTAGGAGTTCTTAGAACTGTGTTGAACAACAGCTGGAGGAGAGCCACTTTGCTACAGTGACTTAAATACTAGTCAGGAACTGATAAGGCCTGGGTTCAAATCCCCTCTCATTCATGAAGTTCACTGGGTGACTTTGAACTAATAACTATTTCTAAATCTAGCCTGTGTCACTGGGCTGTTAATACTTGGGGCTGTTAATACATACAAATGTATGTACAAATGTGGGATACAAATGTGACCTCCCCTATAGAAACTTTAGAGCTCAGATTTGATTAAAGCAGTATATTTTCTGACAGTGCAGCATGTTAAGTTCAAGCCTGCTGTCTACTCTTCAGAATGACAAAGTACAGGGCAGCTTGTAAGTAGAATCAAAATTGTTCTTAAAATAAGTATACTGAAGTATTATAGGCACATGTTCTGCTTAGTTGTTTTACCGACGGCAACAATGGGCAAACCTGGTGTCCTCTAGATGTTGTTGGATTACACCTCCCATCATCCTTGACCATTGGCCACACTGGCTGGGGCTGATGAGAGTCGGAGTCCAACACCATCTGGAGGGCCACATATTCCCTCTTCCTAAGCATTTTCAATGTTTTTCAGCCTTTGGCTCAATTTGCTCCTTCCAAACTTCAGTTGTGAACTAAGGGACTGCCTGTAGGAAAGTTTGTTTGTTTTTTGCTTCCCAACTTCCTTTCTAAAAATCAAGCTTTGGGTGCATTCTGGGTTTCACCATCACAGGACAATAGCCCCCCTCTCCCTGTCCAATGTATTAAGCTGGCCATATCTACTGAAGTGCTGTTAGGTATTGTGTAAGTGGCCTTGCAAATACATTATGAACTTAATTCGTTCTGGAGGTCCATTCTTAACCTGAAACGGTTCTTAACCTGAAGCACCACTTTAGCTAATGGGGCCTCCCACTGCTGCTGCGCCACTGCCACACAATTTCTGTTCTCATCCTGAGGTACAGTTCTTAACCTGAGGTTAGCAGAGTCTGTAACCTGAAGTGTTTGTAACCTGAGGTGTTTGTAACCCGAGGTACCGCTGTATGGCTTCAGGTACCTCTTTGAAATGTGATGGTCCAGACACTTATCAAAGCTCTCCTCTTCCCTTTGCAACGGTCTTATAGTAGGCAGAAATGTTAAGCTCTGCCTATCGTGGCTGGGTAATTCTCATCACCTCCTTTGCCAGTCTTATTAATAAAACATTGAATGATGATTACCTTGGGATTTGCCAAAACTCAAAAGACATTGAGATAAAGTTTGATTATTATTTTTTAGAGTGACAGATGATAATGAAATTGTAACAGAGAGTTCCATTAACCTTACTGGTGCTGTGTCATATGCTTTTGCCTCCCCTCCCCCCAAAAACACATTATTTCTGAGTGATTTGGTATACATAAACGTAGTGAATGAGACACAGCATAACAATGTTCTCTAAATGACAAATGCACTTATAAGAATGAAGGTGAAGAAAACTAATTAATAGAGCACTTTTTTTTTGGTCAAATCACACATTAATATTGATGTGATGTAGAACAATATGAAGTACAGTAGTCAAATGGTTTAGGCTTTTTACCATATCCAAGGTCGTTTTTAGTTTCCATCACAGATCTGTTATACTTGTGCAATTCCTTTAAAAAAGGTAGAGAATGGTCCCACAGTTCTGTCCATTGCATATTTGGGACTCTGCATGGAATGTCTGTCTCACATGTGATGCTGTGTGTTGGATGGATGGGAGGAGATAAGGAACATAAAAATATCCTTCCCAGATCAGACTAAAAGCCTATGAAGTCTAGCATCCTGTTTGCCACAGTGGCCAACTAGATGTCAATGGGAATCCCAGGGCTACCTAAGGCGAAGGACAAGGCAGTGCCCTTCCTCAATGCGTGTACAGAAGACATTTGGACATCCCTGGTGACAGGATAGCAGAGCTCTGTCCTCCAACATCTTGCCGCCACTCCCCTCATCTGCCACCCGAGACAGCTGCTTCACCATGTCTAATAGTAGGGTCAGCTCTGGGGAAGCCTGAAATAGCCCTCTTCCATTGTTGTTCCCCAGTGACTGACATTCAGGAGCTCTTCTTCTTTACCATATAAACTGGAGCACCAGCTATGTGACTTCTGATCAGCCAGACCATACTCCTCAAGTCTACATTATCCTTTGATATATAGCTAGCTTGGTTCTCCTAGCAGCAGAAGTGCTTAAAGTAAATGGGAAATGCTTCTTGAGGCATAATGACAGCATCTCCTCTGTCCCTTTGTTTTGACAGCAAGCAATATTTCTGAAGTCTGCAGGGAACTGTTCTTCAGGGTATAGTCAGTAGAGGTATACCATTTCAAAATTGCTGCCAATAGGAATTAATATAGCTTGGGACATCCTCTGCCCATGCTTTGCCAAGGCTACCACTGCCAGTGACAGTCAGAACTGCTATTCTATTAGTTGGCTTTGCTTACAGGGACTGTAATGACAAAGGTGCCCCCTTCTGCTTTTCATTAGTAGTTATCAATCTTCATTGGAAAAGGCAGCAGTTTCCTTGTGAACTCTCTGGGGGCAATAAGATCAAAATACCCTTTCTGCGAGGATCAGCTTGGAGTTCTTTATGTTGCTGTCACACCCAGGTCACTACTGCATTTATAACATGAAAAATTGTAATTAAGAGCAGAAAGCTAAACATCACCTGGATGAAGTAGGAGAAATTGAAGGCAATAGCTATTGATGTCTCCTGGCTCTGCTGGGTATATTTTATGTTCATTTTTGGCTTATTTTAATTTCCTTGATAACAAATTAAAAACCAATTCCCACATTCTAGCTCAGCGATGACTCGTCCTTTACTGTGTATTATGATAACACTATTGATCACACCAGTTTAAAGCATCCGTCATTTTGAATAATTAATCTCTAAGCACGAGTTAGCTTCAGACATGGATGCTATCATCAACCATCTTTTCAGACATCTTTGCATCAGGGAAAAGCTGACTGCCTGACTGCCAAAGAAGCGTAAACACACAAGGCTCAAGGAAAAATCAAGACAGAAACAGCTGAGCAAACACCCACACCACATTATTATTATCATTATTAATAATATATCCATTTAAATGTGTCCCAAGACAATCTACAAACGTATCATAGAACAGCTAAAGGTAGATTTAAAAGCAATACAAAATGGACACCTAACGCAAACATCCAGCTTGTTGAAACGGAATTGGTTTTGAAAAATATGGGTTGTGGGCACTTTTTCTATCTTAACAGGGATATCATTCCAAAAAGCAGGGGCAGCATTCCTAGTAACTAGAGATTTATTCATGTTAAAGGAGATTATACTGTATAGCTCAACATGGCTGTCCACCTGAGTCCTCTCTATAGATCTACGACCCTATGCTCGACAATCAAGATAGTGGTTGGGAGTGAATGACAATCTGTTTAGAGATCAGGAGATTACTAAGAAGGCCCAGAAAGCATTGAAGGATTACTTTGAGATAAATATGAACACTGCGGTGGAAAAAAGAATTATTTGGGATGCAAGTAAAGCTGTGATGAGGGGGTTCTTGATACAACAGAATGCGGCAAGGAAGAGGATACAAAATGACAGAAAAGATAAGATTTTGGAGAAAATAAAAGAATTAGAGAAGAAGTTAAGATCAAACCCGAAGTCCCTGCCGATCTTGAGAGAAATCAAACTCTATCAAGCACAGTATTCTAAACTGATAAATCAGGAAATAGAGTGGAAGATTAAATTAATGAAACAAAAAACTTTTGAATCGGCAAACAAATGTGGGAAACTGCTAGCTTGGCAGTTGAAGAAGAGACAAAAATTGAATACAGTTACAAATTTGGAAATTGAAGGAAGAAATATTCAGAACCCCACGGAGATTAGAAAGTGTTTCCAGAAATACTTTAAAAAATTATATACTCAAGGGCCGCAGAATGAGGACGAGATAAAACAATTTTTGGAGAAAAATGGACTTAAAAGGTTGTCACAAGAAAATAGATCTCTCCTGAACAGTAAAATAACATGTCAAGAAATTGAACAAGCCATTCAAAACATGAAACCGGGCAAATCTCCAGGGCCAGATGGGCTAACCTCCAAGTATTATAAGATATTAAAAGACCATTTGATTCAACCACTGATGGAGGTTAGCAATGAAATTATGGAGGGGAGGAGGGCGCCGGAATCGTGGAAGGAAGCTTTCATCACATTGATACCAAAATCGGAAGCTGAAAAGACGCAACTCAAGAACTACCGTCCCATCTCCCTTTTAAATGTGGATTACAAAATTTTTGCAGATGTTTTGGCAAGTAGATTAAAAAAAGTTCTAAATGAAGTAATTCATAAAGACCAGGCAGGCTTTCTCCCAGGTAGACACATGTTTGCTAATACAAGGAACATTATTGACATTTTGGAACTTTTGCAAACTGATATAAATACAAAAGCAGTGTTAATCTTTATAGATGCGGAGAAGGCCTTTGATAATATCTCTTGGAAATTTATGAAGGGAAATTTAAAAGAAATGGGAGTGGGTCGGGGTTTTGAGAATGGGATTGATGCAATATATTCAGAACAAAAGGCTAAATTGATAGTAAACAATGTGGTTACTGAAGAGTTTAAAATTGAAAAAGGAACACGACAAGGCTGCCCGATTTCCCCTTTGTTATTTATATCAGTTCTGGAGGTGCTCTTGAATATGATTAGAGGGGACCGGTTGGTGGAAGGGATTCAGGTCGGAGCGAAACAATATAAACTTAAAGCTTTTGCAGATGACCTAGTTTTGACCCTGCAGGAGCCAGAATCTAGTACAAAAAGAGTATTACAACTGATCCAAGATTTTGGTCGGGTGGCAGGATTTAAACTAAATAAACAGAAAACTAAGGTGTTGGGGGAAAATCTGACAGATGCAGAGTCGGAACAGTTTCAGAGAGAAACGGAACTAACTGTGGTTAAAAAAGTAAAGTACCTAGGGGTAAACATAACAGCAAAAAATCTGAGTCTATTTAAGGATAATTATGAAAAATGTTGGTCTGAAATTAAGAGAGATTTGGATAGTTGGACAAAATTGAAGCTTTCTCTGTTAGGCCGAATCGCTGCTGTTAAGATGAATGTATTGCCAAAGATGTTGTTTTTGTTTCAAACATTGCAGATTGTGGACAAGACAGAGTGCTTCCGGAAGTGGCAGAGAGATATATCTAGATTTGTCTGGCAGGGCAAAAAGCCCAGAATTAAGTTTAAGATACTAACTGATGTGAAAGAAAGAGGGGGCTTTGCCCTGCCAGACCTAAAGTTGTATTATGAAGCCGCAGCTTTTTGCTGGCTAAAAGACTGGCTACTTCTCGAAGACACTGACGTATTGGATTTGGAAGGGTTTAACAATGCCTTTGGTTGGCATGCATATCTATGGTACGATAAGGTTAAGATTAATAAGGTCTTTAAGAACCATATTGTCAGGAAAGCAGTTTTTAAAGTCTGGACAAAATACAAAGACTTACTGGAAAATAAAACCCCGAGGTGGCTTTCACCCCTGGAAGCTAAGGCCCGAAAAAGACCCAATATGGAGGCCAATTGGCCAAAATATTGGGAAATATTAGAAAAAGACGGAGATAACTGGAAATTGCAGAGTTTGGAGAAAATGAAGGATAAAGTGCGAGACTGGTTACATTACGCTCAGATTAAAGAAGTTTTTAAAAATGACAAAAAGGTAGGGTTCCAGGTGGAGAAATCGAAGTTGGAAACAGAATTGCTAGAACCAAAAACTAAGGTATTATCAAGAATGTATAACTTGCTGCTGAAATGGAATACACAAGACGAAATGGTTAAATCGGTTATGATAAAGTGGGCTCAGGATATTGGGCATAATATTATGTTCGAGGACTGGGAAAGGTTGTGGACCACTGGGCTGAACTTCACTGCATGTAGTGCTTTGAAGGAAAATGTAATGAAAATGATATATAGATGGTACATGACCCCAGTTAAACTTGCCAAAATATACCATTTGTCTGATAATAAATGTTGGAAATGTAAAGAACACGAAGGAACATTCTTTCACCTCTGGTGGACTTGCCCTAGAGTGAAGGCCTTCTGGGAAATGATTTATAATGAGTTGAAAAAGGTATTTAAGTATACCTTCACTAAGAAACCAGAGGCCTTCCTTCTGGGCATTGTCGGCCAGAAGGTGTTAAAGAAGGACCGAACATTTTTTATGTATGCAACAACGGCAGCAAGGATACTCATTGCCAAGAGTTGGAAAACTCAAGATCTACCCACACTGGAAGAGTGGCAGATGCAGCTGATGGACTATATGCAACTGGCCGAGATGACTGGCAGAATTCGAGACCTGGGAGAAGAGAGGGTTGAAGAAGACTGGAAGAAATTCAAGATTTATCTACAAAAGTATTGTAATTTGGTTGAAGGTTAAGAAGGATGCTAGATCATAAATAATTGCCTACCACTAAATTAGATTTGAAATTGATGATAAGTGAGATTGAGGGAAATATAAAATTTGTGGAGAATAGATTAAATTAACTGAACAAAATTTAAGAATATAAACAAGATGATAAATTGCTGGGAAAAATTTATAACGATGTAAGTGGGAGTGGGAGACGTGAGGGAGTCCAAAGAAGTTCTGAAAAATGTGTTATGATTTATGTTATATTGTTTATTATTTTTGCATTTTGTATTTTAAAAAATCTTAATAAATATTTATAAAAAAAAAAAAAGATAGTGGTTGGGAGGGTGAGGTGGGCAACACAGAATTAAGGAACATGGTGTCTCTGAGCTCATGTGAGTCTAGGGATTTGCTTTCAGCAACAGTCTGGGAGTTCACAGTCCTGGTAGGTCCTCCTACATGAGAGCCTCAGTGGGCAGAGCTCTGACTTCTGACCTTCTCCTTGTTTCTGCTTCCCAGGTGCTCCCTTATCTCCATTCCTAATACTAATTACTCATAACCTTGAGAACTGCCCTCCCCTGAAAGTGAAAGAGATAAGGAGTCTGGTGGTAGCATAACTCAGTTTTGGAGTTCTCGGGCTCCATGCTCATTTATAATCCATATGTTGCATTTAATTTTCAAAAGTAATCCCATGTCCTGAATGTACTTATAAATACTGGAAATGTATTGAATTCTGATTTAAAAAATAAATAAATTTAGAATGTAGCATAGTAAATGAGGGATAACAGATAATTAAACAAATTCAACAAAAATTAAATAAATAGATAAAGGAATTGGAAAATGGAGTGAAGAGACTGACAACATTTAGCACCTCCCAATTTCATTGGTGAAAACAGCAACTAGCACATCTGATGCTTTTGTGTCTCAGCCTTTGCAAGACTGCACACAGTAGGTTATTGTCACTCGCCATCCATCTTTAACAAGCTGTGCGTTTTACCTGAAATATCACTGCTTTATTAGTCTACAGCGGTACCTCGGGTTACAGATGCTTCAGGTTAGAGACGCTTCAGGTTACAGACTCCGCTAACCCAGAAATAGTACCTTGGGTTAAGAACTTTGCTTCAGGATGAGAACAGTAATCGCGCGGTGGTGGCACGGCGACAACAGGAGGCCCCATTAGCTAATGTGGTACCTCAGGTTAAGAACAGTTTCAGGTTAAGAACGGACCTCCGGAACAAATTAAGTTCTTAACCCGAGGTACCACTGTACACTAAGCAGATACTTTTCTTCAGAGCTAATTATAAAAAAAATCCACTGGCAGGTGCCTCTTTCTTTTTCTAACAAAACACATTCTTCAGAAACACTGCACTTTGCATTCTGTTCATGACCAAGAACTTAGAAAATCTTCACTCAATTATGTAGAAGAAAAGTAAATATAGTCACTTCCGTTGAACTAATTAAATGCTGAATAACAAACACACACATATATATTCAATGCATGTCGTGGGCATGATTCTGCAAGGCTTAACAGGACCATTTTTCTGCTTAGAACAATTTTTATGTGACTTGACTACCGTGAAAAGAACTTGACATGCAGCATAGCAAAACCTCCTCAATAAATAATCCCAACTAGGCTAACAGAAGTGCATTCAGATCACAGCTGAACTCTTACTAATTAATTATAATGATAGCAATAAAGCATAATTTTTCCTTGGATGTAAAAGTGTGCAAAACATTTCTTTTCTTTTTTTTAAGGCTACATTACATCTTGTCTCGCATAACAAGAAAAGTCCGCTCTGATTTGAGTCTCAATGTCACTGTGATGCCTACTTTAATGAGGCTGGTAGACATTAATCTCCCACAGATATACAGTAGAAGAGTTACAGAGTGATCCTATCCTTGAGTTAAGTCTGCTGAGTAAGATATGATTGCTCCTAAGGTCAAAAAAAGATAGCATTGCTCCTATGTGCCAGTGCAGCAATAGCCTTGCCTCTGTGATGAAGCCAACAGTTCACTGGGCACAAAATGGCCAAGGTGGGGATATGGCAAGGGAGGAGCAGAGCTTAAGTGGGACCCTATGACAGCTCAGTGTTCATTTCCACCTTCTGTAATGGTGCAAAATTGCACCAACGAAACAGGTGGTGTTAAGTAAAACGTTCTGGGAGACATCCAACTATGTCATACTCTTAGCATAGACCAAATTAAATCAATGGACTTAAATTTCTTAATTTCAGTGGTTCTACTCTGAGTATCTTAAACCCACAAGAATTAAGGAACTGGATCCCATCCTCCTATTGGAGTCATCGGAAACCTGAAGGTTACTGCCCCTATAACCTCCTCTTCCCCCACCAGCCAGCTCCTCAGTTCCACCTAACTCAAGTAGCCAGTCATGGCACAGCACTGAGAGAATACAAGCCCCAGCAAGAGAACATATTTCTTGCATATCAAGGTATCTGAATATATATCATAGAAACATAGACTCAAAGAATTGTAGAGTTGTAAGGGACCACGAGGGTCATCTAGCCCAACCCCCTGCAATGCAGGATCCCCCCCCCCAATGTGGGGCTTGAACCCACAACTCTGGGAATAAGAGTCTCATGCTCTACCATGTGAGCTATGAGGATGGGCTATGCAATTGTTTCATTCACACATGGACAAAAATGAAGTGTAACGACTAACAGACAAACTGATTTCACCACTTTCAGAGAGACAATTAATTTATGTCACAGTTCTACAAACCCTTTAATTTTCATGTGTGAACTTTACTATTTCATTTTATGTAATTCCTTAATACACAATTTTATTTTAAAAAATGAGAGTAATCATACAATTGAATGAACAGTAGGAGTTGTGTCAAGTTCTCAAGTGCCAAGAGAATTGCTACTGCACTGATTTGTTCAGCACATAAGACTGAACGCTATTGATTATGAAAAGGGGATTCCAGCATTAAAGTGCTGAAAGATTACCTCACTGCTGATGGCTTATCCTAATATGAAATCACGCATCAGAAAGAAACCAATGAATAAGTACAATAATGTATCCAGCTAAGTCATATTCAGAGGAGACCCACTGAAGTTAATGGACAGGGAGCATTCCTAATGGAAGCCATCTTAAAGTAATCTGGTGTAAAGTGTGCTGTTCAGGAACTCCTGAGAAGGGTAAAGGCTGGGTAAGCTGGCCCCAGCCCAGCAGAGAGAAAAGAAGGCAACAAAACCCAGAGAGCTAGCTCAGGCAGTATTACTATGGGGACAAGCCCACCTGTTGACACACAAAGGAGAGTTCTTAAGTGCCCTTATCAGTTGTGTATGAACGGAGAGACTTCTCAGAGACAGCTTATGGTAAGTGGCTTGAAATTGCCAGCACAAACAAATAGGGGACAGAGCACACAAATGGTGCCCCTAGCAATGCTCCCAGAGGCAGCCAATCAGCACACACTGTATACCACATACTCCAGGCATGCCCACCACAAGCTCCACCAAACCCACAGCCACATGTAACAACAGATGATTGGGTGAACAAGTGCACATGAAGCACACCAACACACCCTGTGTCCCACTTCATGCAACTCATAAGCACCCCGAAGATACGCCTGCAGACACCCCAAAGAACATGCAGGATACATGGGGAGATGCCAAAGGACAGTTTTATTGAAAGCACCCTACTGAAAGCTGGGTCCTGGCTGAGCTGGGATGGGGGAATTATACTGGCAGATCACAGCTGAGCTGGGAACCAGCTGGCTGATACAGAGATCCACTGGATCCTAGTTCACTTATCCCAGCAGACCTAGGATTAAGATTGCACCTTAAATTAGTAATGTTAATTGATTTATATGGTTCTTCTCGGAGTATAATCTACAGAACAATCCTAACTATAGGAAGCCAATGTAATATATTCTGTCATAAATTACCCCTGTTCTAAACTCTGCTCAAGAGCTTCTGGGAGGGGACGCTGCTGGCTGCTCTGGCAGGTGTGCATGGGCTTGAGTTTTGAGGATTGGTCTCTAGGTCACATGACTGAGATGAACAGGGTTTGGAAAAGTCTCTCTTTACCCTGTGCTACCCCCACCCCTCACACAGAATGCCCCCTTTCTAGGATTTCTTCTCCATACCTGCCAGGTGCCCCAGAAAAAAAAAATGGAATATCCCCATTTTTATGCACAATATCACAGTGACCAGTTTTGTTGCAGCGATCTCTCACGTTGCTTTCTTGCCCCGAAAAATGTGTTTTTCTGGAGTGAGAGCGAGGTGCAGGTCACATGACTCACCCAAGAGCATGTCCTGAAAGACACGTGTCCTGGTTTTGGGTCTGAAAATGTTGAAAGGTTGACGCAGGGTGAGGGTCAACCTTACCCCAGGATATCTGAGGCTCAGACAGCAAAGATCAAGATCTGTTGAATCCAAATTCTCTCATCCTGGTGAGATCTTGGGCTTGGTTAGTGCTGTTAGTTGGATACAACCCATTATATGTACAAGTGTATATTTGCATTTATTTTATAGTATCCATTGCCACATTGCTGATAAAGCGAGGAAGGCTAAAAGGCCCTGTGTTCACTCGGCAAAATTTAATCTAGTTTATAAGGAGCCAATACATTTCATTCATGTCAATTACCTACCAGAGAGAAGCCAGATGGCACAAATAATAGAAAACTATTGATAGTGGCAAGGAATATTAATTAAACATTTTAGATAAGATCTATAGAGTTCAAACAGTGCATATCCTGTAGTTCTACAGGCATATAGTTTAACCAAAGACAAATATATTGATATGTCAACAGGATTATTTAGACGCTTTAGCCCAATGGTTATTAAGGTTTTGTGCTTGTGTTGGCCCTGCAGAATGAAGCACACAACATTACATGCAGACTGTGCTCTATTTTATGAGGCTGAATACTTATTTTAAAAGGTATCGACAACTGTTAATTAAATCTTACATGATTTTTTTACTTAGGGTTAGGAGTTCAGAACAAAATTAAATGCATTGTACGTGAGCCAAAGGGCAACTTTGGAACTTTTCTGGCATACCTGCCCATTGCAAATACATACACACCTTGAAAAATTGATGCTAATGCTCAGGGGAATGCCCAAGCACAATTTGATGATCACGAGAGGATGCAGCTGGAGGGTAATTGGTAGGGGTGTGCACTGGATTCAGATTTATCCCAATATGAAAAATGTCCTGGCTATCCAGGAACTGTGATGGAACTTGAAATGACTTCCCAGCTACCTACCACTGCTTGCAGGTAAGCCCATAGCAAGTAAGGTGGGAGGGCAGGGAACTAATGTGGGGAGGGGGCATGAGATGGTACTTTGCTAAGGTAGTCCTGACTCCTAAGGTGGAAAACCAGGAACCCAACATGCCTATTGCACATGATACAATATGAATACTATATGAAAACAGAGAATTATCTCTGGTAAGTGAAATGTGTAGGTCAGACTTGAGCCATCACAGATCAAGCACTACACGAATCACAGGCCCTCTCTCTTGCAAACTTATCTATACACCTGTCAGGGGCTCAGGAGCAGAAGCACAGGGAAGAGGGGAGATGGAGAGCGAAGGGGAAGAATCTGAGGGCAGCGTAGGGGAAGATGACAGTGGCCCGAGAGATTCCATGAGCCTCTCCAGCGAATCGGAAGATTCACAGAAGGGGGCTCCGATGGCCAGGGCAAGGGGGGTCCCGGGAGGGACGCACCAGAAGCTAGGGGCCAGCAGCGACTCCCAAAACAGCAGCTGGAGATCGGGACCAGTTTCCCCACCAGAGCGTAGCGGGGGGGGGGAAGAGTCCCATGAGTCAGGGCTGACCACGCCCCTATCACTGAGTGAGGGAACGGAGGGGAAGTCAGATCCAGCTAGCCCCCCCGAAGGGGGAAGCAGTGACAGGAGCAGTGTAACGGTCAGGAGGAAGGTGGCCGGGTGGGCGCGCGCGCCAAGTTCAAATGTACAGGTGCGCGGGACAGCAGGGAGCTCGGATTGGGAGCCAGGTCCTAAAGCATGCCGGAGGCAGGGGGAAGAATCCGGGGACTCTTCAGCATCAGAAGAGTCCAGAAAGGGCAACACCCCGGCGGGCAGACGGACCCAGAGGAGGAAAGAACAACGGAAGAGGTGGAGTAAGGCTAGAGTCTTAAACTGGTGTCTAGGGGGAGGAGACTCAGACGGAACTTCGGCGGTCTAGGGTTTAAGACGTAGAGCTGCGCGCTACGGCTTTGGAATGGAAACTGAACTTCAATAAAGACTTTTGTATATAACCACGACCTGGCGTTGGTCCTCTGTGAGCTGGGACCTTGGGCAGCTCTGACAACACCTAAGATGTTCTCAGTTAGATTTATTTCCAAGTTAATGTGCATAGGATCACACTAAATTTGTTGTGTCACTAAATAAAATTATACACCTTTCTAAGTGTGTTTTATAGGGACGCGGGTGGCGCTGTGAGTAAAACCTCAGCACCTAGGACTTGCTGATCGCCAGGTCGGCGGTTCGAATCCCCGCAGCGGGGTGCGCTCCCGTCGCTCGGTCCCAGCACCTGCCAGCCTAGCAGTTCGAAAGCACCCCCGGGTGCAAGTAGATTAATAGGGACCGCTTACTAACGGGAAGGTAAACGGCGTTTCCGTGTGCTGCGCTGGCTCGCCAGATGCAGCTTGTCACGCTGGCCACGTGACCCGGAAGTGTCTTCGGACAGCGCTGAGACGGGCGCACAACCCTAGAGTCGGACACGACTGGCCCCTACAGGCAGGGGTACCCATACCTTTACCTTAAGTGTGTTTTGGACGGGGCTTTTAATTTTCAGATTCTGAATGGCACATCTGCCTGAGCTGAAGAGCAAGTGGCCCATGTCTATCTGGTTCTTCCATTATTCCCTCATAGAGAAAATAAAAGTATAAAACTGAAACAATGGTGATTACTCAGCACCTATTGGCGTAAGGCGTTGTAACTTGTAACTATTTAACTTTTGTACCATAGCCGTTTCCGGGAGGCAGCTCAGGGTTGCAGCGATCCTTCCGTGCACAAGCGTGCTGTTGTTAGTAAGAACAAGAAGTGTTTCGTTTTTAGTGCAAGGATCAAGTAGCCTCTGGTGGGTGGGTGGAATCATTAAAGATTTAACAAGAGGAAAATAGGATATGCTGCTTTCTCTTTAACGCACTCCTGAAATTTTAAAAAACTCACTGAAACAAAATGGAAGGTTCTCTGGAAGAGGAGGATGACAGCTTTACTAATATTTCCTTGGCTGATGACTCAGGTAAGGGAACATAGGTGGCTTGTTATAAACATGTATGACCTAAGGGCTAAAAATATATTTAGCCTTACAGATATCCATTCTGTTACATGAATGTGTGTTCACACATAACAATGCACATCTCTTGTTAATCATTAGTCTCTGGACTAGCATTTTTATAAAGCATTTGGAGTAAACTTTGATGATGGCGTAGGATTGTCACAGGCATTTATTTATTTATTTATTATGGCACTGAGATATGCCATACTTTTGCCTATGAAGTTCTCAGAGTGCTTTGCAACTGAGCTTCAAAATAGGCATACGATGTGGTGTGTTTTAAAGGGAGAGTGTTCTTAAAAGAATGATAATACTGTTTTAGAAAACTCAGTTGCTATTGTTGAATTAAAAAATCTGCCCTCTGTTGCCCCTGACAAATTAGTCTATGTTTTGGCTCAAAGTGGATTTTGAATCCCTTGTGCCTCTCTTAATTCTTCCCCGCCCTTGTGGCGTTCTCCTTCAATTACTGCTGTCCCATACTTCCTAAATCCGGATATTCCCTAGCTCTCCTATGGATTTTCAAAGTACAGGGACTCTCCAGGTTTAGGGAGAAGGAAATATGGGACAACAGTAGTTGGAGGAGAATGCTGCATGGATGAGGAAGAATTAAAAGAGGCATAAGGGGTTCAAAATCCACATTAAGACATGGTAGGGGCAGGCCCAAATGCTTCCAGTGGTATACCATTCCAGACTATTCTTCTTGCTTGTGGATGTGCAGTAGAGCATCACTGTTCTCAATGGTCACCTGATAGTTTTGAATATAAAAAGCAGACTATAGAAATGTCAGGCACTTTGAATTTAGAGATAAAGGTAAAGGGACCTCTGACCATTAGGTCCAGTCGCGGACGACTCGGGTTGTGGCGATCATCTCACTTTATTGGCCAAGGGAGCCGGCGTACAGCTTCTAGGTCATGTGGCCAGCATGACTAAGCCGCTTCTGGCGAACCAGAGCAGCGCACGGAAATGCCGTTTACCTTCCCGCCAAAGCGGTACCTATTTATCTACTTGCACTTTGACATGCTTTTGAACTGCTAGGTTGGCAGGAGTAGGGACTGAGCAACAGGAGCTCACCCCGCTGTGGGATTCAAACCGCCGACCTTCTGATCGGCAAGTCCTAGGCTCTGTGATTTAACCCACAGCGCCACCTACATCCCGAATTTAGAGATACTATAGCCTAAATACCAATGATTCATAGGAAGTTCCTCAGCAAGGCAATTAGACACTTTTGCACCCCCCAAAAGAGCAAAATGTATGCATAATTCCACAGTGGCAGATTTGGGCTTTCAAACTTCAGTGGTGCCCTGTGTGACACCAAAATTCAGTGCCCCCCAGCCTCTCACCTTCACTTCTACATCATTGAGGCACCTCTTCGCTCAGTGCCCAGTGTGACCATTGTACTCCCACAGATCTGCCTCTGCATTCTGACTCCTCTTGAGCCTGAACTATGGTTAAATAAATGACTATCTCTCAGGATGCACATGGTGGAAAGTTGCCCAATGCAGAAAATGTATCTGCAATAAAAGCTCTAAAAGTGCCCCCCAGAAGTGATAGGTTATACTATTTACCTGCTATATGACGGGCAACATCACACAGAGCTTCTGTCGATGCAACTGTGGCATATTGTAGATATTCATGCAAAAGTGCCAGAAAGTCTTTACCAGTCCTGATTATGCCTCTCATTTCTATTGAAAGCAATGACACCTGGCTTTAGAAAATTTTAATTAGAACCTGGAATACATTAACTATGGCTAATTATCACTGTGCTATGAAAATGTGCTGTTCTCATAGGCAGAAGATAATATCAGGTTATGATACCATTAATACCTGGCTAGAGTGTAGTCCTTAACCACCGACTGTAGCTGCTGGAGAGGGAAGGATATAGTGGATATGTTCACATGCTGGCCACTGCAGAGGCCTCCACTGTGGCTGCAGAAAGTGTGGTGGGTGATATGCTACTATGATAGTGTTTCTGCTAGAGTAGTGTCCCAAACTGGAACATTATAGGGATGAGGTGGGGTGCAGCAGAGCCAAGCTGAGCACAGGATTAGGCACAGGAAGCTGCCTTATACTGACTCAAATACTGGACCATCTAACTCAGTACTGTCTACACCTGGAGTGGGTAACTGGATCTGCCTGGTGGGACAAATCTCTCCCCCCCACCTGCTAGGGTCAACATTGACAGGTGGGTGAGACCACTCATCTGTCAAACACCTGACACCATAATGCTGTAAGGTGTTTGATACCTGTCTGTGTTCAAAGGAGGTAGCTGTAACTGCCAATCAACTGATTGTCGGTTATAGAAACCTCCTTTGAAGACAAGTTTTCATCTGATCAGTGCTAGAAGTGTGCCCACAAGTAAACTCCCTGTAACCAACAGTCAGCAGATTATCCGTTACATGGAACTCAGAAGCCTCTGCAGAGGGGGAAATTCTCCTAAAAATGGAGCATTTCCCCCTTTTCAGAGAAAGCTGTTGAATACAGAGTGGTTTCTCGAGAGAGAAAATGCTCTTTTAAAAAATGGAGCACTGCTTTATTCCCAGAAAAAAGATGATTGTATTCAATGCACTGGAGGAAACACTTTGAATAAATTCATCTTCTTCTATAAAGAAAACAATTATCAGTTTTTTAAAGGTGTATTTTTTCATTCTCCTGAGAAAGTGGATTGGATTTAAATCACTGCAGCAAGTGCTTTGAATCCAAGCTGTTTCCTCCAGCCATGTCAGCTGCTAAGGGGCCTCCTGATCTCCTTTGGCACTAAGAAGTTGCCTTCCACCCTGGCCAGTAGAAGCTGGCAGGGCTTTCATACCCTTCAACATTTCTCTGATGAAAATATGGACGTACAATTCCATAATGATAATTTTACTATTGATACCTCACACATCTTACTGTGTTGCCCCAGCCACTCTGGGCAGCTTCTAACATATATAAAAACATTAAACATAAAAACCTTACCTATAAAGGATTGCCTTCAGATGGCTTAGGGGTCAGATAACTGCATACCCTCCAACATTTCTCAAATGAAAATAGGGACATCCTAAGGAAAAGTAGGAGATTCCGGGATCAAATCAGAAACTGGGATGCCTTCTCTAAATCAGGGGCATCCCTGGAAAATAGGGACACATGAAGGGTCTGGGCTTTGAATGTGGCAGTTCTGCCCTCCCTTGTCCCACTGCTCCCAGCCAAAGATAAAAATTGTTCTGCCAAAAACAATCTTATACAGTACCTGGGAATAAGCCCCACTCAATTCAGTGAGACTTACTTCTTTCATATATAGAATTGTATTATCAAAGAAATATAAGAAACGAATTAAGAGGAAAATAAATGAACTAGCACTGTTTCATATTTACACTGGTGCCTTGCTCTTTAAAAAAATATCTTTGTAAGATTGTAATATGAAAATCCATATAGCTCAAGTGAAAGAGCTAACTGTATAATGTCTTAATGAACACGTAAATGAGCAGTACATTACTAATGGCAACTTTTAAGTCATTCCAGAAGCAGAGTGAGTTCTCTTAATTTTCTTTAAGCAACACTGACAGGGCATTAATCTCCTGATGAGCTGCTTTATAAAATATTACATTCAGTGTACTGCTCATACAATTATAACTATATTATATTGATTTTCTCTATGAAAAGAATGATAGAGTAGGATTACCATATTTTCAACTGGCCTTGTATCTGTGCCTTTAATAGCAACCTAATGCAGCAATGAAGTACATGAAGCCTTTAAAGGGCATGGGAAAAAGTAGTGGTGAAGTCTACACCTTTACTTCTTTCTTTCCATGGGCCAACTCTGGTATTCCAGCAGCCAGTGACCTCCCAGATCCCCCTTTCCTACCTATTTATGCTTATGTTTTTTCAGTCATTCCATCATCTTATGACAATGGCAACAGACTTATCCACAGACTGGGTGGCATTTCACATTTTACCCCATTTATTTTAACCCTTCCCATTGTTTAGAGACAACAGGAGACTCAGAGCCCATTGATGCCACCATCTTGGTTTCTCCACAGTGTACTTGAAATGATTGTGCTCTGTCATGATTAGCTACTACCTCAATGGTGTGCATATTCCTAGTGCTGCAGCATGGCTGGCCGCTGAACTAGTTAAAATTTCATCTTCTGATGTGGTCAGGGTGGTGCTGGGAGACTTGGAGGCACATGCAGTTGCTTGGACTCTCCACTGACTCTGCTTCTGGTGTTTTTGCTTATCCTGTACCTTTCGTTGGTATAGCCTCCCTCTGCTCTGGGGAGAGAGAGCTCTGAGTGAGCATAGAATTTTGATTAAACTCTGCATCTGCCCTCCCCAGTTTTGTTGATTCTCCTTTTGCACTGGCCATTTACCACTAGCAAAGCAGTTACAGCAGTGCAATGGTAACACAGAATGTTGGCATAAACCTAATATGCTGATCTCATGTTCTTTTCTACTGGATTTAGTAGAGAAGCTGTTTCTACCTAAGGTAGCAACTTAGACGACTGTCAGCATGCTTCTGTCCTTTAGAACAAGGGTAGAGAGTCTCAGGCCTGGGGGTCAAATGCAGCTCTTCCTTTCCCCCATCATGTGACTCTTGGGGCTCTCTCCAGCCACAATCCTTGCCAGCCCTGCTTTACACCCTCCATGAATGTTTTTGCCTGGCTGGAATGCTTCCTTCAGCTCTAATAATGTCTCTTGGTTGCCTGGGTGCAGGACACCAAGGAGTGTATGAGTGTATACACAAAATAGCCTACTGTACAAAGGTAAAATTTACATTTGTTGCCACCCACTTATGCCTCTTTCACCAACCCACTACTGACATGCGGTCCAGCAATATTCAGTGCAACTATTGTCTTTTCCTTGAGTCCTTAATGAAATGAACTGGAAGCAGGGGGAACTGGCGTGCTCTGACAATATCACAGAAGTAGCTCAATGGCCAGAAGCCTAAAATGACCTCTTGGTTGCTAAGTTGGTTTAGCAACCAGTGAAGCAAGCCGTCTCACAGGGGGAGAAACAGATTTCCTTCATTCTAGCAACATTTCACTAGCCAATGGGAGAGTGTCACAGACAAGTTCCAAAGTCACAGCTACAGAACTGGATGCCTGTTTGCAGGGATTTGAAAGGATTATGTAGGTTTTAAAAGGGCCTTTTCTGAAGGCAAACAGCTTGAAGCAGCTCTAATTATATTATCTGTATGACAGAAAGGGCGAGGATCAACTGTAAATCCTTTCATATATTGAATTACTTACATATTTATAAACTGTTGGAAGTGGCGTAAAACAAAAACCCCAAAGCGAATTTCCATCTACATAGCTTTTCTGCTGCACTACTTATTGTGTAATATTAAGTGGGCCATATATTTTCTACTAGGTAACTGCCTACTAGTTTGACAGGAGTGCTGTGGAGTATTGTGGTGTCCTTAACCAATCTTCCTTATCGAGCTTGAGCCATTTATTGCACTGCACTTTACATCAGGAGTGAGATTGACAGACATACGTAATAACAAATGCTTCTGAAAAGTCATGCTAACTAGGCTCAGCCAAGACGTAGCCTCCCTCCTCGCTTGCACTTTGGAAGGGGATTCTGAAGATGCCTATGGGCAAAAAAGATAGCTTGATGTCATTTTGATATCAGGTAACTGACAGGTGGGTATCACTCTGCCCACCTGCCAAACCTGGATCGTGAGGAGTCATGGGGGTGGGTAATAATCTGGCCTGTAAATCAGCTCTAGCACCCCACCCCTGTTCTAGATAAATGGGAGTAAGGAAATTTCTGATAACTAGAAGTGCATAAACACCCTAACTGAAAGAAAACACAGGTCTTACAGTTAATAGAAGGGTTGAAGAAAGTTACATCACTTACCCTGTACATTAAGTTCTTCAGAGGCAAATAGCCTTCACAAAGAGGCTGATAAAAATGTTCAGCTGTACAAGGTTGCAATCTCAGACATCTTAATCTGGATCTAAGTTCCACTGAAATCAGTGCAAACCTATTTCCAAGCAATGGCTAGGAGTCAAATAACTTCTTTTAAAATTTCACTAGCAAACCACTATGCCATAGTTCCAATGCACCTCATTATCAATGCCATCAGGGCGCTACTGGTCCAGCAGAATGACCAGGAGGCTCTCCAAATGCAGCACGGCTGGCTGACCACATTTTTAAGTAAGTGAATCAATACACATGGCCAGCTAAAGAGAGAGACATCATAAGAGTCCAGAGTCTAAAGTAATCTCGCTGCACGACTGACACTTCAGTTTCAAAAGCGGTTTGCGGTGTAGCAGTGGAGAAAACTGTTTTAGGCCCACCTAAACCCACAGAAATAATTTGGCATGATATGTGTTAATTTGGGACAGGGGTGTAAGTTGTCATACCACTGTGGGATTTATAGAACTGGGGCTACAAATACATTTCTACATACTGGAAACAACTGAAATTATTTACCAGAAAAAAAGCATTTGCAAGTCCCCTCTCTAGACAGCAGAGGGCTCCCTAACTCTGCCCTTTTTATTAGTTCCTCGGTATATTTTCAACACTTCTCTTTTCATTCCGTCTGAAATTTTGTTCCTCAATGAAACATGCCTATGGGAAAACAATATACCTGTACTCTTTTAAAAAATAAATATATTGGTATATTCATATTGTTTTTATCCTGATAAGCACCAGTACAACCACCAGTATTTCTTGACATGCATTTTGCAAGTGTTTCTGGTATAAGAATTTATACATTTGCTAAGTTGTGAGTTTGCAGAGAGGAGTGTTGAAAAGTAGCTAGTTTGCTGAAAAAACAGGGCTTGAAAACCTGTGACCATGCATATGTTTTTGGACTTGAACTCCCATCAGCCCCAGCCAGCAAAGCCAATAGTCAGGGATGATGCATGTTCTGATGACTGGTCCAACAACACCTTGAGGAACACAGGCTCCACACCTCTAAGATAAGCCCCATGCCTTACACCACCACACCTTACAACAGCCGTTTTCGTACATTACAGTGTAGAAGGTTCTATAGATATACTGAGGTTGAGCACTGTGTAGGGAAGAGAGTGTATTTCATCACTTACACAATAGTAAGAAAATTCAGCTCCCACAGCACAGGGTGACCTACATCTGTGTCACTTTCACCATTCAATCTCTCTTATTCCCTCTGAACCCTTAACTTACCACTGACCCAGAAACTGTGGGGTGCAGGCATAGTACAAACACAGATGAATGTAACAAAGACATTTACATTTATATGCCACATTACATGATTTAAGTGCACACACTTATCTGGTTACTTTAAAATCATATTGCTAGGTTTAAACAAGTACATACTATGTTAACTTGTTCCTGACACTTTAAATATCAAAAGCTTATATTCAACTATTAATGTTAAACTAAGACACCTTCAAAGAAGCAGTTAATTACTCTATTAAAACCCTTTAGCCAAATAGCTTTTTTCTCCTCTCCACCCATTAAGCCTCACTAGCACTGTAACTGAGAGCTCAGCATCTTTTTCCAACCCTTTACTAATCTATTGAAGCACAGGATTGTCCAGCTGTACTGCCCTAGAAATCTTCCCTCTGGTACTCCATGGTGGTATAATGGAGTGGGGAACCTCAGGGTTGAGGGCAAATGGGAGGGGGTGTGTGTAGAAACTAGCCTACTGGAAAAAAGGTAAAATTTTACCTCTGGCCCTAGCCACCACTGGCATGTGGCCCTTGGAAGGTGGCCCAGAGGGGGGCCCTTGGTCAGAAAAAGATACCCATCTCTTGTATTGCAACATTATGGAAGACCACTGTGATTTAAATAAGGGTTTAGGCGGTGCCTAACAATTGCTTATCCCATGCCAAATTCATGCCTAGGTATGGGCCTCAATCCTCCAAGGACTTAATTCCATCTCTTGTAGGCAGCATTGCTATGTAGAAGTTATGCCAAGAGAGTGTACAGTCTGAGACTGTCATAGGAACCCACTTATTTCTGGATAGTGGCTGCATGCCAACCACTGAAGTCCATCTGGTCCTAGTCCATTCAGGTGACCACATGATTATTGGGGTACCCTCCTGGCCTTGCAAGAACATCCTCAAGGTCATGTGAATGTAAACCAAGGAACAGGCTAATTACTTGAGCATCAATTTACTTGAACAACATAGTAAGGCAGTAGATCAAGGAAAGACAGAACCTGTTTCTGGAAAGAGAATCCCATCACAGCGCTTGAGCCAGTCTAAGTGTTGCATCTCGGCTGTCAGGAGTCTAACCTTGCTGCCACATAGAGGCAACTGAAAAGGGCCTTAGGATTACCTGTTTTGTTTTGTTTATTCTTCTTATCCTACGAATAAAATCTGCATAAGGAACAAACTTCGCATTTGTTCTCTAGTCTCCTCTAGCTAGTTTCTTGCAATGCTTCCTTCAAAAGTGCCACAGCATTCAGTTTGACCCAACTGTCTGTAGGGTTGCAGCCCTTGGTCATGATGTTGACCAACCTTGCCATGTTGTTGTGACAATTAAAGGTGAGGCAAAGCACTCTGGGAGAAGAGTGGGAAATAAATGTGATTACAGCCTCGGACTAGGACCCAGACTAGGTTTCAAATCTTCCCTCAGCCACGAAGCTCCTCGGGTAACCTTAGGTCAGTCCCTCACTATCTCTTTCACCTAACCAGGTGAAAGATACCATGAAAAGGAGGGGAAAACAACGTCCGCCACTTTGACCTCACTACAGGAAATGTGGGAGATAAATGCAGTTACAAAATAGGAACAAGCATTTTTCGCCTCAGAGCATGGCAGTGGGAGGTTCCTTCGTTTCCTTTGTCGGCACCCCTGACACACGTCGTTCCGCCTCAAAAAGTGTTTCTTCAGGTTGCGGAAAGATGTCTTGTAACTGGAGCGGGAGGTGCTTATGACGCAGCCCTGGGAAAGCAGCGCCGTTTGGGCGTGTTTTTTTGCAGCCGGTGCCGCTCTGCTCTCTTATGAATTAAAGCCTTCATTCAGGCCCACGACTTGAGGGAAAGCTGGGCGGAGGGTGGAGAGAGAGAGAGAGGGAGAAAAGGGACTAGCGATGGGAGGCGTCTGCCCCTGTCATCCCTATTTACTACTCCGCCCTGCGGAAGCAGGCCGGCGAAGGCGAAGAGACTCCGCCCCCACAGCCGATGGAAGCGTCTGCCGATGTCTCCCTCCGCTTATTGGCTGCCTCGCGAAGGGCCGTCCGCTTTCGTTGGCTGTGATTCGATGGTTGGCTGGGCCGTCTCTCTCCCCTTAAGCCCGCCGTCTCCCTCCTGCCTCCTCCCCCCCACCACCCCGCCGGTTGTTTTCATGGAGCAAAGCGCGTGCGCTGCCGGCCGGGCGAAGGAGAAGCTGCGCAGTCGCAGTTGGCCGCTGTTGAACTAGGCGAGGGTTGGGGTCCGAGGGCAACCTGGCCAGGTGGGGGAGAGGTGAGTAGGCGCGCGCTTCCTTTGCCTGGGGACCTGAGCGGGAGGCGGGGCTCCCTGCTTGCGGGTTGGGAGGGCGAGGCGACCGGTGTGTGGAAGGGATGTGCTGGCAAGGGGAGGGTTTCCTCCTCCCAGGCTCCGTTTTGAGGATGCAGCATCTAATCTGTTTTTGGGGGGGATTGCTGGGTGGTGCTTTTTCTTCTTCTTCTTCTGGGGAGCGCGCAAGAGAAAGCTCTGGAGCGCTGGGCTCTCCGCCTTTCCGGTAGCAGCGACGTTGCCTCCTACCGAGGCGTTGTGGGTGGAATGAAAATGAACAAGCCTCTCTCAAATGCCAGCCTTGCTTATGAGGGACCCAACATCCCCTGACGTTAATAATCGCCATCCATTTCTTGTTTAAGGTTGGCTCTCGCTCCTTTCACCTGCCTGGCTATAGGGAATGCACCGCTGTAGAGCAGAAATATACAGCATTAAAACTATGAGTTTCTTCGAAGATGTGCATGTGAAATGTTATGGTACTATAGGACGCTGTGAGGTGCGCTTATAGACAACATACAGAGTGAGTCTTTTAAAAGAGGCCCTGTGGAACATGTGTACTCTGTATCCACCGGGCCTCTTTTAAAGGACTCACCCTGTACAAAATTACATTGCGCCCAATAGTGTGGGACCCCAGACCACCACCCAAAGTTAACATGCAACAATAGAAGCTAAATCGATATGCATAACTTAAAAGATTATTAATAAAACAAATTGCATACTGCCTTTCATTTCAGGGAAACACCAAGATGGCTTTCAGAACAGTTAGACATCAACAACATATAACAATAAGAGCCACATGTTTTATGGATTGTTGTTGTTGTTTAGTCGTGTCCGACTCTTCGTGACCCCATGGACCAGAGCATGCCAGGCACTTCTGTCTTCCACTCATGTTTGTAGCTTCGAGAACACTGTCCAACCATCTCGTCCTCTGTCGTCCCCTTCTCCTTGTGCCCTCAATCTTTCCCAACAACAGGGTCTTTTCCAGGGAGTCTTCTCTTCTCATGAGGTGGCCAAAGTACTGGAGCCTCAACTTCACGATCTGTCCTTCCAGTGAGCACTCAGGGCTAATTTCCTTAAGAATGGATGTGTTTGATCTTGGGACTCTCAAGAGTCTCCTCCAGCACCATAATTCAAAAGCATCAATTCTTCGGCAATCAGCCTTCTTTATGGTCTAGCTCTCACTTCCATACATCACTACTGGGTAAACCATAGCTTTAACTATATGGACCTTTGTTGGCAAGGTGATGTCTCTGCTTTTTAAGATGCTGTCTAGGTTTGCCATCGCCTTTCTCCCAAGGAGCAGGCATCTTTTAATTTCGTGACTGCTGTCACCATCTGCAGTGATCATGGAGCCCAAGAAAGTAAAATCTCTCACTGCCTCCATTTCTTCCCCTTCTATTTGCCAGGAGGTGATGGGCCCAGTGGCCATGATCTTCGTTTTTTTGATGTTGAGCTTCAGACCATATTTTGTGCTCTCCTCTTTCACCCTCATTAAAAGGTTATTTAATTCCTCCTCCCTTTCTGCCATCAAGGTTGTGTCATCTGCATATCTGAGGTTGTTGATATTTCTTCCGGCAATCTTAATTCCGTCTTGGAATTAAGATTATTTATGGATTATTTCAATGTTTTAATTTTTTTGTAAACATTTAGAAGCTTTATTGCAATCAAACAGTATAAAAATGTAAATAGGCTTGAGTCAATGAAAGTCAGTGAAGCATCCTATCAGTTATAGGAACCAGAGATGCCAAGAGCCAGTATTAATAGTCCGAGAAAACTTGGATGGAGAGGTATTTTTTTAAATTGCTGGCAGAAGTAGCCAACAGTCAGTCAACAGATGCCTACCTGATCAGTTATTAACAAAGATGCTCAAAGCATATATCACATTGCAAAGTGTGTCCCAAGAATGTTGAAATAGGCTGGTGCAGTTGATATTGGTGTGCAAAATGTGGCAGATTTGGCTGCTGCTGGAAAAATAACTGTTTTGTCTTCCTTAGGAATATTGTTTTGCTTCCTTTTTTCTGGAAAAGTTCAATTTTACCACTTTTTTAAAAAAATAAGACAAAAGCAGATTTGTCTATTTTCACAGCAATGTTTTGTTGGTTGCTGTTCACACTGAAGTTTAGATAACAAATGCTACCCTTCTAAAACATTCAACTATAAAACCTGGTTCTGCATTTGTACATACCATTGACAAAATTTTATCTTCTTTAAGCAGAGTACATTTCTGAAGTACAAGATTCACCAGTGGATTGGATCTGTTCAACGATGATGAATGCGGATATGGATGGTATAAAGCATTTTTTCAACTTAATGCTTTCCCTCTTGTGCATTGTAATACTGTACTTGGCTGCACTAAAGAGTATCTCTTTTTTACAGCTGTTGAGGCTGAAAATCAAGTGGAATTGGAAGAAAAAACACGACTTATTAATCAAGTTTTGGAACTCCAGCATACACTTGAAGGTTAGTTTCTTAATTCAGAAGGTTAACCTATCTACATGCAGAATTACTTTAAGGATAGAAACTTATCATCTGCAGTTCTGATTGAGCTAAGAAGATGTTCCTGCAAATTCTGTTAAATCTGGTGGGGCATAGAAGCCAACAAGGGGTTTCACATTGTGACTATGGGTGCAGTCCAGAAAGTGCATTTTGTTCCCTCCCTTGCCATTTATACTATAGTGTGCCTTAGCATTCTATATTTTGTTCAGCATGTACATGAAACTGTTGAGTAAGGTCATCTGGGGTTTTGGAACACAGTATCATCAGTAAGCTGATGTCTCTCAGCTCTATTTCTTGTTTTCATTAAGTTTAGATGAAGCTGTGGAAGTGTGAATGGTCTAGAATATGATAGTAATTCCTGATAAGTTGCCGATGCTGTTGGTTAGTGGGGCCTAGGGATGTTATTCGACCCAACCCCTTTCTAAAGAGGCCTGAATAGCCTCTGAAGACATGAAGCGCTTTTCGTCTACTAACACTGATATTTATCTACTAGCACTGATACGCTGGCTACAGCCTTTCCTGGACGGAGATAGGTTGACCACAGTTATTCACGCTCTAATGATGTTCCATTTAAATAACTGCAATGCATGTGGCACCCTGACTCTGGAATGCTTTTCCTAGGAGGCTTGCTTGGGGCAGGGACTAAATTTGATACTGGGTTACTGCGTGTTTTAAGAACATTTTATTGGAAATCATTGGATAAACTTTCACTATACAGAATGTCTTTATAATGGGCTTTTCTTTTCATGTGACTATTTCTACCGTTTAGTTAAAACTCAGAGTAGAGCAGATGTTGTGATTTGCTTCTAAGATTCACCTTGTCCTTCCAGATCTGTCTGCAAGAGTAGATGCTGTTAAAGAAGAAAACCTGAAACTGAAATCAGAAAATCAAGTTCTTGGACAATATATAGAAAATCTCATGTCTGCCTCTAGTGTTTTTCAGACTACTGACACAAAAAGCAAACGAAAGTAAGGCACTGGTAACCAAACTGTAACATTGTATTGCTGCTGCTTTTGTTTAATTTTAAAATTGCATATGGCTACATGACTTAAGTTAGTTTGTAGCATCATTGAATATTTGAAGATTTATTGGCAGTGCTAGACAATTTTAAATGAACAACTGGGCAGTGCAAGTCTATCGTGTTAGCTTTCAACAATGTGCAGAGATAGTGTAGAGGAAATATTTATTACACAGTTTGAAGGCAAGAGTTTTCAACTCAGCTTTTATGTTAGTCAAAACATGTCATAAACTGCCAAGTACTTTAGATATCTTAATTTTTACAGTGGTACTACTGTTCACTAGCAAAATAATACAGTGTTGTGTAGAGTGATGTGAAAATCCTTATTTGGAATGAGTTATTTGCATGACTTTCCCTGGGCTCCAAAAAAGTTGTAACACTCCTCATCCTTCATCTCCTCAATGGCGTTCTACATTCTTCTAGGTAAGACCACGGAAGCTTAGCTTTTAAATATTACTTTGAAAGCAAGTGAAGGATTTAATATTATTACATACCAGTAATTGCTTGCAAAATTGTGAAGGGTTGAAAAGCCACTGCAATACCTGCATAACTTTTCAGAACTGTTAACATTAAGAAAACCACACCCTGCTTTAAATTATATTGCAAGGAAAGGGAGGTCACATCTTGGCCTTCATTGTTTAGCAATCTCTTAAAAGTGTCCTCCCCTATTTACAAAATAGCGAGTAGCATGGTAATTTAACTGCCAGCTGTAATGGTCATTAGTGGTACAAGCTCAACAGAAGTATCTTTGTGAACAATTAGTAGGTATTTAAGAGTTTTCACTAACCATGGATGCAGTCTATAGTTCTTTTTCTGCATAATCCTCATTAACTGCTGCTAGCCTTTAGCTGACACAGAATGTTCAGCCTTTCAGGATTAGAATACTTGGGGTTTTCAAAGCATGAAGTGTGCCTTTGAAATGTTAAAGAAATACTAGCAGTTGTTGGAGAAGGCACCAAGTTACTCTCAACCTATGACATAGCCATTCATTCTGCATAGGCTCAACAAGGCTTACTTGGATATGCCAACGTAGTGGGATGAGCAAGCAAATTAATCACTATCATGTATGCATAGCAGCAGTCCCATGTCTGTGAATACACATTACATGAAGTGGATAAATTATGACAACTTCATACTTTTGATAAAATGTTGCTGTTGCCAGACATCACATGTTGACAGATTAGGTAGTTCAGCTGGTAGGGGACAGGACTATGTGGAATAAAACAGTTTCTACTTGGGTCAGTTCTAGCTTTGTTTGGAATCTTATTGCTGCTTCCTTACTACTGGTTTAAGGGAAGATTTCATTTCTCACCTAAGCAACAGGTCACTTTTCTCTTTGTGGGGAGGCTGGCATATTGTCCGAGATTATATGTCCAGTAGAAGTCAGAGCTCATCACAGAATAATTCTTACCTTCAGGATTCACTGTTATATAGCACAAGCTAGTAGCGTCTTTGCATTCCAGCTGTCAGTATTATAAACAATGCAACCTAATTTGAGGCATTAGAGTCTAACTAAAACATCCCCATCACTGGACATACTTTAATAGACAAAAGTAAATTAAAGCTTTCTCTGGCATAACAAGGGTTTAGAATCTAGAAAGTGTAAAAACATTCCTAAAACGAGTGTAGTGCAGGATCAAGGCAAGATAAATTTAAACAGATGAGTGTGATGACCACTCTAGGGAAGTGGCTTTCCAACTTGGCATTTACACATTGACTTGTTTGCCAAATAACCTTTGTGCATCTGACATATAAATTGTTTTGGAGAGCATTATGGGACATGTTTCATGGCGCATAACCAATCCTAGCTTGTGCTTGAGTCAAGCACTCCATATAAGCTACCTGTGACACACCTCTGTAGCTGTGCATTGTAGAACTGGTAAACTGTCTTTTAAAGAAACTTGTCCGCATTATGGCTTTTCTCATTGAGGAATTTGTGGCTGTTAGAACATAATTTGGAACACACCGTTCTACAGCCCTACCTAAATTGTGAACTCTTTAGGTGGCATGTGCCTGTTACAACCATTAAGCCTTGAAGAGTGCCAAGGCTGGTGGTTTTAGTATTAGGATGGGTTGTAAACCAACTCAACTAATGCAGATCACCCTAATTTCAGCTCCGAATTTACATCCTCTTTCCCCCAACTCCTTACTGAGTTGGCGGGGGTGGGGGGAGCTGGAATACAGAAGATGGTAAGAAACTGAGGATTATTTCCTTACTCTCAGCAATAAAGGCTTTATCCAAGCCTCTGTTGCAAATAGGTATTCTAGAAAGTGTACATTTTTTTCTTGTCATTGAATAAGCAAAAGAACCTTGGAAAATAAACTCAACAGTTCTTTTCCCTACCCATTTCTTTCAACTCAGTAGTTAAATTTGAAAAGGAGAAGGGATTTGGAGAAGGTATGGAAATGGTGCAAGAGAGGATTGCTCCCATGAAGGACAGGTCAGGAAATCTGTAACTTGGTGTAGTGATTAGAGATATGATTTTTCAGAGCTTTGGATAACTTTTGGGTTGGTGTGGGACAAGGCTTTTTCAGGACTTCCCCACGAGTGGGCTTTAGACATCACAGTTATCTGCATTTCCAGAGGCGATTGAAGATTAGCAGGGACTACTAAGTAGTACACAAGCAAGGAATACACCACCTAGTCTTTTTGTAGGAACTTCTTCCCACACTAGTGTGTGGGAAGGTGCCATCTTGATATGATCGAGTAGAAGATTGTTAATGTAATGCTGAATTTTGGTGTCCTAGATAGTTGTAACTGTAAAGAACCTTACTACTGTGGCCTTTGTTAAACTAACAGTTGTGCTGTATTTCGGAACTTGTATGAAATAAAAGCTTTCAAGTTTCTCTCATTTGGTCTGTTACTAGAATCTTTTTGAAAGTTTTACTAGTTATAGCATGTGCCATAGTTGTAAAGTAGAAGTATGCTAGAAGCATTGTCCTTTCTTTGTACCATTAGTAGTTTGCATTAAGTAGGCAAAAAAATAGGCTCCTATAAGAAATCAGAGCTGCCCTTCTGTCCTCTTTGTGCCTACCTTTGCCACTTTCAGTCTGCTTTGTATTTTAGATACAAGGGACCACTTTAAACTGTTTTAACAGCTTAGTGCTATAATGCATATAGCTAGTCCATATTGTTAGGTTTAATATGGAATGCCTCATTGGGCACCACTTCTTAGGAAATGTAGTATCAATGGAAAATAGGATTTAAAGCAATCCTCTCTGAACTTGCCTGCATTGAGGTGTACATATAGCTTCATTTAAAAAGTAACGTTTGAGGGCTATGCTGAATATAGAATGTTATGGTTACAGTATATATTTACTAGTTTACTTCTAAGGAGAGTCATTTCAGTCATTCCAAAAAATACAGGGATTAATGAGTTTAACTTAAGCAGAACAGATTATATTAAAAGTTTTATTCAGGAGGCAATATACACTTAGCAAATATTTTGTAAACGGGTTATGCCATTCTGGCTTGAAACATGAAACTATAAAAATGTGAAAAATTCTCTTGTACACCATTGTACTTGAATAGAGTTAACATTTTTTGCATTTAAATGTAAAGCATGCTATTATGACAATGCAGTTCTCTGTAAAACAAAAACAGCAGCAACTGCTAACACAAACTAACATGTGACGCACAAACAGTAGGTTGACATTGCAGTAAAGGAAAAAAAGGTTGATATAAAAAAGAGCCAAAACAGTTCTTGCATTCAGCTCAGCAAAGAGTTGGCAGTCATCTCTTCTTTCAAGGCATCCAAGTGGATGTTGCATCTACTGTTCATGCCTTTTATCTAAAGTGTAATTTGTGCTAAAGCTGGAAAATCCCATTTACATGAGGTTTAAAAAGGGTAATATTTTGAAGCCAAATCATTTCCAAATATTTATTATCTAAACAACGTCAAATAATATTTACAATAAATCAGACATATCACCATTTTTTATTCTATGAAGTAAAGAAAACAGGTAACTTCACAAGTCGGAGCATTTCTTCAGAATAAAGGAAAAGTCTGACAAGATTAAGATGGTCTGGAGAATGGAAACAGAGGAGTCTAAGCTGAGTTCAGTCTTTTGGTTTAAGACTCAACAACTTGCATGCTGTTAGGCAAGTGAAAACTGCATGCCTATGTTCTGTAACCTGGACCTGTCAATACTAGGTGGAAACAAGTTAGTCCTTTCGTACTCTTCTTTTACGCACTGATTTTGCCGGCCCATCACCAGATCCTGTGCTTTCATCTGCTTCTTTCATCTGCAGGGGGTGGGGATGGGGAGAGAGATGCAATCATCTTTCCAAAATATGATATAGTTCATATTCTCTACCCAAACAATGTCTAAACTGTTGAATCCACTGGAGTTAAGCACAATTAAGCTGACTGATTTCAGTGGCTTAAGGGAACTTAATTTTGCTCAGATTCAGGCCCATGTTTGCTTCTCAAAGTACTCAATTTTTAGCTTTTATGTTTGTTCTTTCTTAACATAATAAAATGGGAATACGAACACTTAAGTTTATGGATGCAGTTTCTCTTACAACTTAACACCTATATTCCTAAACATCAGTTTCTTGTAATCAACCAGATTGGGGGGGAAGTTGAAGCTTGCCTCCCAAACTCAATACTACGTATCTGCATGAAAACCTTTCCAAATTGATTTATCTGCTGAGGAACTCCTACATGACTATCCTAGAATGCTTGCACACAAATGCCTTGTGAGGCTAGCTATGGATGCTGGAGTTCATGTTTGAAGCCACTGCCTCAACCCAATTTCTGACCTGATAGAATATGCCATATAGAGATGGTGACCTCCAAATAAGATCAATAGCAAACTGCTTGTATTAAAAAAAAATATATCAAAATTATGAGACTATGACAATTATACAAATACTCAGCAAAACAATTTAGGATGCCTTAAATACAAGGGAAAATATTTGAATTTCAGCACTGAAGTGACAATTAAGATCTCACAAGCCAGAACAATTCTATATTCCACTGTATTATTGTTTTATATTTATTTCAACAATTTATATACTGCTTAACACAGTTTAAAAAACCCAATTAAAATTATCAATGAAATCAGAAAAGTCTAATTTAAATGCCTGCTTAAATAAATTCAAAGTCTTCACCTAGTGCCTGAAGTTCAACAGGGAAGGGGCTTGTGATCTCAGTTGGGAAGGAGTTCCACAAGATTGGAAATAGAATGCCCTGTATTAGTACCGTGGGGGAAAGTTGCCATTATACCCCATGTTTTGACACAGCTGCAACATGGAATAATCTCTGTATATTATCTCATTCTTGGAAAGCTCACCTCATCTTCTTCAGAGCCAGATTTATTTGATTTATTAACTTCTTCCTCCTGACTTCCTTCACCACCTTCATTTTCTTCCTCATAATCTTCTTCATCTTCACCACCTTCATATTCTAAGACACAAGTTGGTTATTCAGTTTAGCTCTCTAAAGGCTAAAATACAGCAATGGCACAGGAGAGCATACTGGTTGGATAAACCCTTAACAATAAGAAGAAACCACAGTGCCTGTGTTGGTGAAGCATGTCAACAAGGGAGCTGCACAGCGCTGCAAATTGTGTATCCATAATGGGCAAGTTATTGGAATAGATCAATGTGAATTCTTAACAAGCACCTAAGTATCTCTCTCATTTTCATGAAGACGTAGGAAAAATGTTGAGTTTAAATTACAATACATTTTCAAATTCAGAATGTTATTGGGTAACATTCTGAATTAACAAAATAATAACAGTAACATTCAGAAAAGCATACAAACACCTTTCCAGCAACATCCAACAGTAGTAGCATATATTCAGAGCACACCCATACCCACTGAAATAGACACTGATTTCAATGGGTCTACTCTGAGTATGACTGAGGTCAGCTATCACCCTTTAGTAAACATTTAGGGATAAATCTCTGTATTGTTGTGGGTTGAAAATACTCCAGTTCTCTCAAGTTGTTCTTGCTGAAATGTTTTACTATTTCTATCCACCACCATTTCCATCTATAGCAAGTAGAAAAAATGTTTTTAATCATAATTTAATGTAGTGAAAGAAAAATAGTATCTTCAAAATATGTAGAAGTTCAACATCTCAATTTCTTTATACAAGATGCTAGAAATTCCAGCATAAAACTTAGAAAGTGATCCAATCATTAAAAGGGAGACAGAAGACAGACCAAATAATCTGTATTGTCCTCCAAGAGTTCCACTCCCATGTTCCCAACACCATGCTCTGTGCATTCACAATTCCATACGTGGGATTGCAAAGAGGTCACAGGAAAGCAAACAAAGAATACTATTTTTCGCTCTATAAGACGCACCAGACCACAAGACACACCTAGTTTTTGGAGGAGGAAAGCAAGAAAAAAAATATTCTGAATCTCTGAAGCCAGAACAGCAAGAGGGATCGCTGCGCAGTGAAAGCAGCGATCCCTCTTGCTGTTCTGGCTTCTGGGATAGCTGTACAGCCTGCATCCGCTCCATAAGACGCACACACATTTCCCCTTACTTTTTAGGAGGGAAAAAGTGAGTCTTATAGAGCAAAAAATACGGTATTTGAGGTTCTGCTTCAGCTGCAGGGTTTCCTTTGCTTGGAACCAGGGGTAGGTACTTGTCATTCATTGCAAAGCCCTCAGTGGAAAAACTCCATTAGTGTCTTAGATGCTGAGAAATATTTAGTCACTAAGATGAAAATCAACATTTATTTTTTACTGAGGATTCTAAAGGTTGTATTAGACATTTCTCAAAATGGGAAGCTAGGGTATAAATGTAACAAAGACAAAAGAAAGAGTCTGTATCAACCCCAGCCAGCATGGCCTATGTTCAGGGATGATGGGAACAGCAGTCCAGCAACACCTGTCTGACTGTCAATTCCCTACCCCAATGTAGTTGTTGACATGCTTTAGCTGACCAATTTAAATATTAGTATGACAAATTGCTATTAAGAGAACAAGCTATCATTCTGCAATTTATAAGTAAGGTAAGCAAAAAATTAAAAAAATGTAAAAAATCAAGCAAAGAGCTAAAATACTCCCAAATGTGAAAATAAATTGTGTCATATGATTAGGGAGAAAAAACACAGAATATTCAATTCCAAGAGTCTGGAATGCAGGAAAGAACTAACTAAGAAAGCAGTTAGCTACAAGACACAACTACACAATTTTGATCTTGCTGAAACAAAAATACACTTATCTTGAGTGCTGTAAAGTATAGGCAGCAATTTCCGGCAGAAAAACAAAGTGCTATGAACTGCATTGTTTTTGTTTTTTTCATTTAGTTACCATTTTTCAGCATTGATCACTACAGTTTTTTAAATAGGTATGGCTAAAATCCCTTACCGTCTTCACCACCATTTTCATTTGGTTTTTCTAGGTCTTCATCTTTCCTTTGTACCTCTTGTTCCAGTCCTCCTTTTGTAAGTGGCTTGGCTATATCGGTTTTTTTGTAGTCCATATCTTCATCTATTTTCTAAAATAGAAGGACAATCATGCAAAAAAAGCTGATAGACCCCTTTTTTTTAACACCCACCCACCATTGAGGCAAGTCTGCCAACTTCATCTTCCCTCTCACCCCAATGGATTTTTTGAGTGAAAAAATATTTGGATAGAAAGCACATTAAGCATCATGCAAAAAATGAGGATATCAGATTAGTTTCTCTTGTACCTTGGATGGCCAGCAGAATAGTACACCCAATCCTATAGGTAGTGCTAATGTCAAGATGTAAATAACCCAAAGCCATGGACGTTCTTCCGCAGCAGTCACCAGCTGACTAAACATACCAGGCTGGATGGAAGAAAAGAAAACACACATTACAGAGCTTGCCAAGTCTTGCCATAAGGTATTTTTCCGAAACAGCATGAATGAAACAGCAACCAAGGAAGGAAACTAACAGGTATGGGGACATAGAGAAAAGAAGCTGTTCAGGGCCCTGAAGATCTGCAAACAGCCCTGAGTAACTACACTGCACTAAGAGCCTTAGCTGGAAGTAGCCAAACTGAATGTCATGTGACTGCTGTAAAACATACCCGCAAACACAGTCAAGGGAGCTAACAGGGAGCACCACATAAGGCAGATAATGGAGCATGCGAGCAGGTTTCTAGCATGGGCATCTTCACAGTTCTATCATGGACTTTTATTAAGTTATTGGGGGTTTTACATTTTTCATACAAACAGTAAATTAAACCACAAAATATTCACAACCATTAAGTGTTAAGGATGACATTATGACTCAACTTTTGAAAATTAGAGTTTTAGGGCTTTCTTTTCTATATTTGACCCTGCCAAAATCCACTATTATGGTTGAAAAGACTCCTTTAAAGTTCTGGCTGGAAATAGAAATAATGACTGACTGCAAAATTACTTTAGTTTAACTCGGGGGGGGGGGGATGTTTTATTGATACAGTGGTACCTTGGGTTAAGAACTTAATTCGTTCTGGAGGTCCGTTCTTAACCTGAAACTGTCCTTAACCTGAAGCACCACTTTAGCTAATGGGGCCTCCCACTGCCGCCACGCCGCCAGAATGGACACCAGTTAATTTGGGAATTTTATTTTCCTTTACTTTCAATAGGAGTGAATTGGACCACTAATATTTTAATAAGTTAAATATAATTTAATGAATTGAGAAGGAGGTAAAGAGATGAAACACCCTGGGACAACTGAACCCATAACCGTTAATAATTTCATTGCATATGAGGTCATTCTGGTTTGTTAAAAATATTTACAAGTATTTCAAACACCTTCAGGTTCACAACAATCCTAATATAGGAAGGTTAAGACAAAAAGCTTTTTTTGCAACACTGTGTATTTGGGCACAACAAAATATAATAAATTCTTACTTCATTAGCACTTGCAACCAATTTTTTAAAGCCCCATCCATCCGCTGCCCATCGATCAGCAACTTCCTTTTCTGAGCAGATGATGAAGTTATCAAAGTAAATCTCAGATGTCATAGACCAAAGCTCTAAGCCAACAGCACCAACAGGAGTCATTTGAAAAGGATGAGAATCTTCAAAATAATCAGGATTAGGGATTTTTTGTGGACTCCATATTCCCTGTAAGAGATAAAATAAAAACATGCCACATTAAAATAGACATTTAATATTAAATAGGCCAGCAAGGCAGGTTGATTCAGTTCTGAAAAATAATTGAAATTTCTTAAATATACCACATCTGTTAAAAACAGGTAACACAGTTAAAAGATTGTGGCCTTCTAAGTGCATAGGGGACTTCCACAGCACGCTTGCTTCCACTGCCATTGGTCATTTGAGTCACTGACTTTAGTTTACAGTTTAAGAAAGGAAAGTATTTCCAGCATCTCTTAAAAAAAAACAACCCTGTTAAGTCTGATTAATGGACAGAGAAAAAACTAAACTAAACACTATTTATACTTATCCAGCAAAAATCAGTAAGATGAAAAGAACGAAGTATTTTATTAATGCACATGTCATGCCTAATAATTATTACCTGATAATTAGGATTCTCTATCATAGGTGGTTTCCATTTTCCTTTATAATTTGGATTGCTCATCATGGGGCGTACCCATGCTCCACAGCCTGGTGCAGTCTCACACTTTGGATTAGGAATCTGTGGAGCTTCCCATTCACCATCCATCTCTTCATCCCTGTACAAATGATCAACACGTCTGTTCAAACTCCTCCTGTAAATTAGTGTATTTTATTCCTATCACCAAACTACTTCTAGCAGCTTAGAAGAAAAAGCATCTCCTAGATTTCAACATAACAAACATTATTTGAAAAATGTGGCTACAGAATAGCAAAACAATCCCTTATATTTTCAGATAGACTGAAATGTGGTTCCCAAGTACAGTGCCAAAGAAAATGCGCTCCTTTCTTGTGGATCTACATCTTGCACCAGTCTACGTCCTGAAAATCAAATGTCATTTCCTAACTGCCAAAAGCTTCAGCTTTTAAGGCACTCATCAACACATTTATTAACCTCCCCAAATACATATGGAGGGTAGGACCCAAACCAATGGATTAAAGTTACAAGAAAGGAAATTCCAATTAAACATCAGGATGAAAGTTCTGATGGTAAGAGTTGTTCAACAGTGGAAGCAGGTAAAATCTATACCTAGTCCCAGATTATCTGTCTAAGAAAAAACTGTGGTCCATGTGAAAATAAGTGACAGTAAGAGCTGTTTGAGAGTGGAACAGATTCCCATGAGAGATGAAGGTTTTTAAGAAGAGGTTGGATGGCCATCTGTCACAGATGTTTTAGTTGAGATTCCTGCATTGCAGAGGGTGGACTAGATCACCCTCAGGGTCCCTTCCAACTCTACAATTCTATGGCTTCTGAACACTCAAACCAGATGTTGCAAACATACTTTTGAGATCCAGGCCTTGAAGTTGCAGACTAGAATTAGCCTCTAATTAGCACACAATCTAGTGAAATAGCACATACTGGTTAGGTTAGGGACAACTGTTTGATGTATTAATATTAACATTTTAACACATTCAGTGTTTAAAAAATTCTATCCCACTTTCGTTTAATCTTCAAGTCAGCTTACATATTATTTAATTTTGAAAATATAAAAACAGTGCAAAGATATAAAACTACTTCATAAACCAAAGCACAGGAGAACAAAACAGCTAATCAAGTCGTGAATAAGAATATCTAGACCTATCAGTCTAATTTGCTACAGAAATCAGAGCCTGTCTAAAGTTTTGCCACAGGCAGAGAAATCTTACCAATCTTCTGGTTTTTCTGCATTAGGATCTGGAATGTATTCTGGTTCATCATCAAGCCAACCTTCAGGTTTAACAGCATCATGATCTTCTATTTTGGGAGGCTCATCTTCATTCCTTTAAAGTACAGACCAACTTTACCAGGAGATGGACAAAATACAGTATGATAGATAAAGCCTAGTAAAGTTCTTCCCAAGCATTTAGATTTAGATTTAGATTTAGATAAATTTATTGTCATTGTCCGTATATACACAGTATACACAACAACGAAAATCAAACACCCAAGACCGGATTCACATACACATTTGCACGTATCTCCAACACTCTCATCCTATTCAGACATAATCTATTAAAACATACATAATCCAGAATATAACACAACCTATTAGAAGCATAGCATAACCTAAAACCTATCTCATTCCTTACTACTCACTGCTTGCTATTTCTTACAACTGGCCCTGAGATCATTGTTTAGTGCAATCAGAGCTCTTGGATAGAAACTATTCAGAAGGCGTGTAGTTCGTGTTTTCATTGTCCTATATCTTCTGCCCGAAGGCAACAGTTCAAAGAGGTTGTGAGCAGGATGGGTGGGATCTCTCAGGATATTGTGTGACTTCTTCAAGCTGCGAGACGTGAAGATCTCATCCAGGGTTGGTAGTTGGAGCCCAATAACATTCTAACTAACTAAAGGGTACATTATTTCAGAGACAAAACCTGTCTATGCTTTTGAGAACTTCAAAATAAAAAGGTAGTTAGGTGAAACGTGACAAAACTAATTCAAATTTACAATACAGAAATACAGAAATATTTTGGGGGTTTCCCTTCTACTTTATGAATGACTCCCCATCAGAATTAGTATTTCAGCTACCAACTTAGCAACTCAAGTATCAATTACATAAAGTCAAAATCAAACCCAAGAAAATTTGCATACCATGTACTTGGTAATAGGAGGGAAAGGGCAAGAGAACAGTGTAGGTTTTCTTTACCAGTCATCTGGCTTGACAGCCTCAGGATCAGGAATTTTAGCTCTCTCATCCCAGTCCTCAGGTTTCCTATCATTGGGATCTTCTATTTCTTTTGGGGGATTCACAGGTGGAACCATATCCTCCAGGAGACTTCCCTTGCCAACCACTGCCTGGTCAATTAGCACTTCAAAAGTGTCATCAGGTTTTAGCACTAAAATATAATAAAATACACATATAATGAAGGTAACATCTGGAGAGCTACATGTTTCTCATCTGTGTACTGCTGGAACCTCTCACAAAATGAACTTCATTTTAAAAGGAATTTCAGTCACTCTAAACTAAACCGTCATCGTATTTGAAGTAAACAATATAGAGAGTTCTTCTGATGTTTTAATATAGGATATAGCTAAAAGTTTTCCCCAAAAGTAGAAGTGAGACTGACTGGAAAGAAGAACTAGAGAAAATGGGATGGCTGTGTGAAGGTAAGCAGTAGGCAGGATTCAGTACGCCATGCCTAGATGCCCCTTTTGCTCTTTATGTCGGGAATAGGGGGATGGCACATATGGAGTCTCAAAAAAAAAAATGCACCATGCAACTACAGGGCAGTTCTGCATGGAGCAGCACCGTTTCTTGGAGAGGACACAGCTTTTATAACACATGCACAGGAACTAATGTTACAAAAAGTCACCATACCACAATTATGCCGTTGACAGCTTGAAAGTACTCGCGAGTAGCTGAACTGGTTTCGCCTATTTAACAAACAGTAATTCTGGCAACTTGTCGAGGGTAAAATTCTGGCTAATTAGCAACCTTAACTGCCACTCGGATTACTGTTCATATGCATTTGCTTCATGCTTCTTTTCCAAACCCTATGGAAGTACAAACTAGTTACAGGACATGGCCGTATGGCTTAATTGTGGGAGAGGGCAAAAGCCTTCAGTAGGAGTGGGTAAGAAGTTGATTCATTCTAAATGAAAATGAATGTGTTGGACCCTAGAACATGCAGGACTTCCTTCCCAAGGTTGATACCTTGATGTAAGTTTAGAATTAAAATAAAAAATATGAAGGCTGCCACTTAAACAAGAGCATTCTTGGTTGTATGTGGATCTCATTTACAAGTCTGTAATAGGCACGTAATTGATAAGATATGACAGTTCAACTGATTAATGTCCTATCCATATTTAAAAATAATTTTTACATGGTTAGAGTAAGTTATCAATTCTGCTTTAATAGCAGAATAAACCTCACTGCTTTCATGACTAAATCAAACTACTGTTAGTATAATGGTTTTAGAAATATCTTGCAATTTCAGCAGTTAGGAATGATGCAAAGAAGTTATAGAAGTTCCCTGATTTGAACTGCTATAAGAATAGTTCCATTTATTATCCAAATCTGCCCCAGTATGCCATGTGACACCCCCTACTTACACCATATGGACTTCCCATAAATGACAGCTTAAAAGCATCTTTAAAATATGGATATACATAACTGGCTTTGTAAAATGTTTTCAGTTCTTATTTTTCTAAACAACTTAAAAATTTAAGAATACCAAGAGTATATAGATGAGTCTTCCTGTCAGTGAAGATTTTTTTCAAGTCCACATCAGGGCGTTTAGCATGTTTTTCTTCGTAGTCTCCAGTTTTAGGATGTTTATGTCTGAAGATAAAATGTAGTTTGTAATCTTCACCACATTTATCTGGCCCAAACATAATTGTGTAAGATGTTCTATCATGGAAGTATTCCTGTAGGATGAAAATGAACACTGTTCTTAGTTTATATAGCAAAAAAGTTTAGCACTCCATTACTTTGGCACTTGGCATGCAGTTTGGTTATTTCCTACTTTGCCATAAATTACTACATATGACATGGAAGAGATATTGCTCTCAGTTATAAACCATGCCTTAGTTCCCTCACAGAACAATACGGAAAAGTATGCACAACAACCAACCAACCAATATTCAGGATTAGATCAAAAGCACTAAACTTTTAGACTATCCAGCATAAAGACTGGCCTTGTATCTCTAAGGTCCTTTTGCAGTTTTCATGTGAAGTTTGGTATTTTATTCTCCCTCTAAGTTACCGTCTCTGGTAGCAGAGGGAAATAAATAGATGTTTAAATGGCTAAAATGTTACACACCTATATGTGTAAATGAGCTCCAAAGCCATTTTAAAGTAGAGAGACACATGATTTTGAAAACAGGGTGGAGAAGGGAAGATGTCAAGTTCCATAATTTTGAGCAGGAGAAGATTTAAGCACTCTTCCACCTCTACTACTTTACTCTAAGGTACACTTTTCCCAAAGCTGCTTCCAATTTAAAATAATGGTATTGAGGCTCAGTTTGTGTACAGTGCATTAGCCGCTGAACTATATCTGTTATGTACGTGGAAGTAACTTTTCATACCAGAGGTTATTTTGCTTTAATTCTCAAAATTTCATCTCCAGACCTCAGTCCGTTTTCTAGACCTGAATGGTGCCCAGAGACAGGCTGCCATTAATGACAATGGTCATGCAGTGAGGACAAGAGGAAAACATTCCAGAGGGGGCAGGGGAGATTTGTTTTACTTACTTATTAAACTAGTAAAAAGCCTCCTCTGATTTGACTGATAATATGCCTCAACATCCACTGGAACTTCCAAATATAATTAACACTGTGACCTTAGGTAGCACATTAAAATAATGTCATCTTATTGAAACACCACCACAATATTTATTATTAGTCATGGAGATGTTGCTTCAATACATGGGGCACAATCAGGCAGACCTTTTCCCATTCCATTCGCTACACAGGAGTTTCCTGCCGCCATCCTCATCCCTTCATCAGCAGCCCTATTGCAAGCAAGGAATTTTGCTTGCAGAACTGCTCTGACATACATAAGGGAATAACTGGGTCTGCTCCTAAAGCTTTAGAACCAGCCATCCAAGCAGCAACTTTAATCCAGCATGAACTCTAACCATTCTGGAACCGCAAGTGCAATTTTTTTCTTGTTCACCAAGGAAAGATTTGAATAACCCAAATCTTCCCTAGGCTTGCACGATTATAAATAATCAAGACAAACATAAGCTGTGTTTTTTTTTTCATTTAAAAAAGTTTTTATTAAAGACTTTCTTGCGTTACAAAAACAAGAAGGAAATGTTAATATATGAGTGGTTTTTTGAAAAAGAATACGTTGCTGCATTTTCAGTCACTAAACAAATTATTATTTTCTCTCTCTACTAATGCTGTTCTAGACCAAGATAAGTAGTGGTGGTTAGTGTATGACTGGAGAGATCCAAGTTCAAAACCACACTTAGGGCTCATCTACACTTCTGCTTGTCTTGCCACTTTTCCCCAGGAAAAGATTTTTTGGCAGATTGACATTGTTGTCTCTCAGTCTATCCTAGCTCATACTGTTGTTGCAAGGCAAAAAAAATGAGGGCAGTAGAACGAAGTAAGCTGTCTTGAGCTTCTTGGGGGAAAGGCAGTTTAAATGCAGTAAAGTAGCCCAACATGTACCTTATTGCCTTTTTTGGTGACAGGCAAGAACCTATTTAATTTTCCAGGCTTTTAAGAAACAAGTTTAGATGATCTTGCTGCTTTTGTGACAGTGGCATTTTAAGTTTGCTAAGCGTTCTTTTAAATATACAATAGTACCTCAGGTTACGAACTTAATTCGTTCCGGAGGTCCGTTCTTAACCCAAAACTGTTCTTAACCTGAGGCACACTTTTGCTAATGGGGTATCCCGCTGCCACTGTGTGGCATGATTTCCGTTCTCATCCTGAGGCAAAGTTCTCAACCCGAAATACTACTTCCGGGTTAGCGGAGTTTGTAACCTGAAGCATTTGTAACACGAGAAACCACTGTATTTCAATTTCAGGCCTCATCCACACTTCCTTTTGTGCTCTGCCTTCTAGGCACAGGTCTGAGATTTCTAGGTCCATCTCTGGGTGGTTTTTTGTTTTGGTCCCACTGCTTTCATGGGAAAACCTGCTGTTTACTGCTGAATCAGAACAAACAGCAACCCAGAGAAATCCCAACTGCCATTTGTTTCAATTCAGCAGTAAACAGTGAGTTTTCCTGGTGAAGTCCATGTGACAAAATAATCCCCATGGACATGGACCTAGAAATCCTGGACCTGCGCCCAGAAAAAGCAGCACAAAAGGACGTGTGGATGAGCCCATAGTCCACATTGTAATTTGTTCTAGGAATAGGGTTGTTGAGCAGTATAAAAATACTGATACATAGTCAATGTTCCAACAAAAGAAATTTATGAAGAGGACCCATCAATACCAGACCAGGTTAATTCACTGAGTGTGCATATACATGTGAACTACTGAATACAGTGGTATCTCTGAATATGAACTTAATTGGTTCCAAAGGTCCATTCATAACTGGAAACCACTCATAACATGAGGCTCACTTTTGCTAATGGCACCTCCTGCTGCGGGCGCGGCGCCAGAGCACAACTTCTGCTCGCATCCTGGGGCAAAGTTCACAAGAAGGAGCACTACTTCTGGGTTAGCGGAGCGCGTAACCCGAAGCATTCGCAAGGGGGACGGTACGTAACACGAGGTACCACTGTATTAGGCACGTCACTTACAAAGATTAAAATATACCTAACCTATTGTTTATGAGCTGGGTATCTTATACCTTAGGAAATCATAGACATAGAATTGTATAGTTGGAAGGGACCCCGAGGGTCATCTATGTCCAACTCCCTGCAATGCAGGAATCTCAACTAGATCATACATGATAGATGGTCATCCAACTGCTGCTTAAAATCTCCAAGGAAGGAGAGTCCAACACTTCTTGTGGGAGTTTGCTCTACTGCTGAACAGTCACTTGCTGTCCCCCTTTTTTTTTTTACATGAACAATACTTTTTTCTCAGACAGATAATCTGGAACTAGGTACAGATATTACCTGTTTCCTTATAAATATTGGGACATATCCAAGCAACAGCTGGTATAAGAACCCAAAAATTTAGGCACTCTCCTTCCCAACACTGAAACATGTCTGATCATACCTCTCTCTCCCAATTACTACATACCAGATTCAAGTCATCAGTTTTGGAAAGAAGTTTAACATATGCACCACCACAATCAATGCCATCTTGAAAATTCACTTCATACCTGCACAACAGAAACACAAGAATAGTCTTCTGGAGACAAGTACTAATTAAAAGTTCACTTAGATACTAGCTTTCAGATACTTCAGCCACTGTGTGCAAAATTCTTAGTTACTCCTCCCCAGTTGTTCCTATGGCTGAGTAATTTTAGTTTTGAAAGTTTGAGAAGCAATTGCTATTATGCTTAAATACTAGGAACTGGGAACCCATGGACTTCCAGATGTTGTTGGATTACAACTCTTATCGTCCCCAACCACTGACCGTGCTGGCTGGGTTTGATAGGAGTTGGAAAGGCAACCTCTGGAGGGGCACAGATTCCCTATTCCTACAAATCAGAATCCTGATTTATTTTTTATTTATTTTTTAAATCACTTTGCAAACCATCCAAGTATGGATATACTTACTGAATAATCAGTGGTTTACTATCAAAAATAAATGGCTGTGTTAGCATAGCAGATATCGCATGATGCTTTGCTACTGATTTCAGCACCAGTCCTCTGTCACCAGGCACTGTGTTTTCCTTTAAAGGTTCTATTTCCCATCTTCCTAAAAGAAATACAGCAAGAGAAGTACAAACAAAACCACAATTATGGTGTATAAGGTATTCCTATGAATTTAGTCCAACTCATTCTTACTAGATATACTTAGTGCTCTGTAGTGTGGATTATTAGAAAAACATTGGCTTGGGATTAACTGTGTACAAACTGCACCGGAATATCTGAGGGAAGAGTTCAGTGAAAGATCACATGCTTTGCATATGAGATTCTAGGTTCATTCCCTGGCACCTCCAAGCAGGGCTCAAAAAGACTCTTGTCTTAAACTCTTAACATAGATAATACTGAGCTAGCTGGACCAATGATCTGACTCAATATAAGGTGATTCCTGTATTTCTTCCCATTACACAGTCAACCACCATTACTATCCCATCCCTACATTATAGCTATCATTAAAAGATCTTAATAAAAGGAAATAAATATAGTTTGGAACTATGATAGTAATTCAAACCATGGCAATTGATTCACCATGATGAATGCTCCATATTTTTTGATTGCTCAAAGTCATTAAAAGAAGAAGAGGAAGAAGAAATGAGGATTACAGTTATTTTACGAATTCCTAATCCTTTCTTCCACTTGCTGGCATCTAGACACACAGTTTTGACAGTCTTCATGCTGCTGACCGAATACTTTTCAAAGGATGGCATGCATATTTTTTCTGTAGCATCATTCTTGTGTAGTCTTGCAAAACATTTATTAAGCTACCAATAGAAAAACTATCTACCTTTTTTGTTTTCAATCTAAGCCCTATGTTAATATTGAGGTAAGAAATTAATGTACACCTAAAATGGCACTATGTGTTCTGTGTTCTAATGCTTAGATCAGGGTGAGGAACTTGTGGCCCTCTAAATACTGTTGGACTACAACACCCACGATCCTCCACCACTGGCTATACTGACTGGAGTCTGACAACATCTGAAGGGCCCTAGGTTTCCCATCTCTAGCTTACAGCAATGGAAAAAAATTGTTTATGCTTCTGGTCAAAAGTAAGTGTCATCTAAAAATATATAGATGCTAATAGCTACATGAAATGAGATATACAGAAAAGAATCTGTGTGTTTTTTCAGTCTGATAGTTTGAAATATTAAATGGAAAAGATAATATATTTACTAAAAATAGAAAACTCTGAAAGCAGAAATGAGAAAATCGAAGAGAATTTATACCAGTCACTCACGTATCAAAACAGAAAGCTTTAGTCTTACCATCATATTTAGCAATATCTTCATCTGTATCCTCCTTTTTGGTTTGAGACAGAACCCACCTGTTAAGACAGAAGTATGATCAGATCATACCAAGTTTCTGTAGTGCAAGGTAAAGGTAAAGGTAAAGGTACCCCTGCCCGTACGGGCCAGTCTTGACAGACTCTGGGGTTGTGCGCCCATCTCACTTAAGAGGCCAGGGGCCAGCGCTGTCCGGAGACACTTCCGGGTCACGTGGCCAGCGTGACATCGCTGCTCTGGCCAGAGCCAGAGCCAGAGCCAGAGCTGCGCACGGAAACGCCGTTTACCTTCCTTTGGTAAGCGGTCCCTATTTATCTACTTGCACCCGGAGGTGCTTGCGAACTGCTAGGTTGGCAGGCACTGGGACCGAGCAGCGGGAGCGCACCCCGCCGCAGGGATTCGAACCGCCGACCTTTCGATCGGCAAGCCCTAGGCGCTGAGGCTTTAACCCACAGCGCCACCTGCGTCCCTCTGTAGTGCAAAGGGTTTGCTTAATTGGTAATTAGTTTAATGTTTCAGTTAAATAGTATGCCAATTTTGAGTAAGGGTGTCACTGGGATTTTGAGTAGAGCTGACACTTGATAAAAGAAATTTTAGGCCTGGTTTACAAATTCAGCAGAATGAGGCGATAGGATCCCAAGGCAATAAAAGCTTCATATCACTTCAGACTGCAGGTGGGGAAGGATTCCATTTCTGAATGCTCTTTCATGTAAAAGATTGCTTGCAAGTAAGAAAACTAGCATGTCAGAGAGGGACGAACCTTCCAGCTACCTTTGTCTACTCCTCTCCCTCAACTGATCTCTACTAGCAGCCATTCCATCTGGCTGGAGCAGAGAGATGAGAAAGCAAGGCCCATTCAACTGGCACAACTGAGAGACCAGCTGCCTTTTGGCTTCTCTTCTCCCTGAACTATTTCCATTCAAGCTGGTCATTATAGTAACTATGCAACCTCAAGAACTGAATTTCTAGTTTTCTTCTTAACTCCCATATTTTATGTCACTTCTTTTAGATTTAAGACTGCTGGGGGAAGAACAGTCTCATTTTGTGCAAAGACAGAATGCATCTAAGAAGGCTCCCTCTTTCCACTTATTTGTAAATGTTTGGATTAAAATAGTTAATTTTAAAAATCCAATTTGGGATACTTTTTTATTAGATTGCAAATGGATTTACCAATTTAATAAATTTATCTACTAATACTGCAATCCTAATTTACTCTTTGAAAAGTTTTATCTTTAAATAAAAGTATTTACTAAAATTGAACATTTATTTCTCTTTTCAGGAAGTAATAACACTTAACAGTTTACATCAAATATGGCATACTATACTAATGAGTTTATCATATTTCTATAAGTAGTATTTAGCATCACCTCCCAACAGATTAAAGCACCAGCCCAAATAATGAAATCTGAATAGGTATTCCTACATGCGACCAATTACAACAAGCTAAGCTTTCCAGCTTTTGTCTTTAATTAATCATACTGCATGGACTTAATGCTTCCTTTGAAATGCTTACCCAGATAGCACTGCATCATCAAAAGTTTCAGTAAAATAAACTTCTCCAGTAGGCTCTGGCGTCTTGTATTCAACCTACCAAATATTTATAAAAATACATTCAAAATCTGAATAGTCACATTCAAGTAAAATGCACTGAGTTTTAAATCAATTAAATATTTTTATATTTATTGCATTAATTTAAAATAGCTAACCCATGTGTTATAGAATGAGTTTTCATAATCAGCCAAACCCATAAGATGCACAAAACAAACAAGAAGGTTTTGAGTGTCCAAGAGTTGCTAAATTCTGATCTGCAGAAGCAAAACTTCTGATGTACAATAGCTTGTGGAATTAAGTCTTTCAAAAGCAGGTATGTGCTAATAATACGTCCATCTGAAAAATTGTTCTGCAAATTTGCATCCAAAAGTTACTACCTAATAAACTGTTTTACTCACCTATATTTAGCTCGTAAAATGGGGTTAAAAGTAAAGGTAAAGGACCCCTGACAGATAAGTCCAGTCATGACCGACTCTGTTGTTTCGGGGCTCATCTCGCTTTACTGGCCAAGGGAGCAAATGTTTGTCCGCAGACAGTTTTTCCGGGTCATGTGGCCAGCACAGCTAAGCTGCTTCTGATGAAACCAGAGCAGCGCATGGAAACGCTGTTTACCTTCCCACAGGAGCGGTACCTATTTATCTACTTGCACTTTGACGTGCTTTCGAACTACTAGGTTGGCAGGAGCTGGTACCGAGCAATGGGAGCTCACCTGCCGACCTTCCAATCGGCAAGCCCTAGGCTCAGTGGTTTAGACCACAGCACCACCCACGTCCCAAAATAATAATAATAATAATATTAATAATAATAATAATAATAATAATAATAATAATAATAATAATTTATTATTTGTACCCCGCCCATCTGGCTGGGTTACCCCAGTCACTCTGGGCGGCTTCCATAGAAACCAAAAATACACTAAAATATCACAGATTAAAAACTTCCCTCAACAGGGCTGCCTTAAGATGTCTTCTGAATGTCAGGTAGTTATTTATCGCTTTGACATCTGATGGGAGGGCGTTCCACAGGGCGGGCGCCACTACCGAGAAGGCCCTCTGCCTGGTTCCCTGTAGCTTTGCTTCTCACAGTGAGGGAACCGCCAGAAGGCCCTCGGCACTGGACCTCAGCGTCTGGGCAGAACGATGGGGGTGGAGACGCTCCTTCAGGTATACTGGGCCGAGGCCATTTAGGGCTTTAAAGGTCAACACCAGCACTTTGAATTGTGCTCGGAAACGTACTGGGAGCCAATGTAGGTCTTTCAAGACTGGTGTTATGTGGTCTCGGTGGCTGCCCCCAGTCACCAGTCTAGCTGCCGCATTCTGGATTAGTTGTAGTTTCCAAGTCACTTTCAAAGGTAGCCCCACGTAGAGCGCATTGCAGTAGTCCAAGCAGGAGATAACTAGAGCATGCACCACTCTGGCGAGACAGTCCGCGGGCAGGTAGGGTCTCAGCCTGCGCACCAGGTGGAGTTGGTAGACAGCTGCCCTGGATACAGAATTGACCTGCACCTCCATGGACAGCTGTGAGTACAAAATGACTCCCAGGCTGCACACCTGGTCCTTCAGGGGCACAGTTACCCTATTCAGGACCAGGGAGTCCTCCACACCAGCCCGCCCCCTGTCCCTCCAAAACAGTACTTCTGTCTTGTCAGGATTCAACTTCAATCCATTAGCCGCCATCCATCCTCCAACCGCCTCCAGGCACTCACACAGGACCTTTAACGCCTTCACTGGTTCTGATTTGAAAGAGAGGTAGAGCTGGGTATCATCTGCATATTGATGTACACCCAGTCCAAACCCCCTGATGATCTCTCCCAGCGGCTTCATATAGATGTTAAAAAGCATGGGGGAGAGGACGGAACCCTGAGGCACCCCACAAGTGAGGGCCCAGGGGTCTGAACACTCATCCCCCACCACCACTTTCTGAACACGGCCCAGGAGGAAGAAGCGAAACCACTGTATAACAGTGCCCCCAGCTCCCAGCCCCTCTAGACGGTCCAGAAGGATGTTATGGTCGATTGTATCAAAGGCCGCTGAGAGATCCATCAGAACTAGAAAACAACTCTCACCTTTGTCCCTCGCTCGCCGGAGATCATCAACCAGCGTGACCAAGGCAGTTTCAGTCCCATGATGAGGCCTGAAATAGGCTTATGAATAATAAAAAAGGAGAATGGCAGAAAATTTCAGGCTAGAAAACACAGAAGACTGGCATCAAAGGAGTGGATTCCCCACCAGTCTGCATGGTTTTTATGCTAGATGAGTAGGATCCACATCCTGCAAGGAACCCACATTGGGCTATTGGAAGAGGGATAAAATGCTCCATGCCCCTGCCAGAAACTCACTTGGCTTCTATGCTTGGTAGGAAGAAAGTGCCTTCCTCCATGTACAGCCCAGCAATGCAATGCAATGAAGCGCAAGAGAAAGGGCCAAGAGTTTTGTCTCTCTTCTGGCAGTCTGCTCATTCACTTAAGTACAGTTCCTATTTGTCTTTGGAGACCACATCAGTGGTTAAAAACAAGGCAGCATTATACAATAGATATAAGTACATTTTACATTAAACTTTCTTCAAATGCATTGATGAGCTTCTGGATTCTTCACTCAGAATGGTTAAGGTATGCAGTTAATGGGTTAATTCTCATGAGTCAGCAGAGATTACTCATCCCCCACAATGCACCTTGTGACCTTATTATCTGTAAAACTGCCAGACTTCAGAACTCATAGAACTCTATTGGTTGCAGAACTTTGCATGGACTTGGTTGTGGACTGTAACACAGCAAGCACTTTGAAGCAAAGAACCCTCTCTGGGCTCAGAGAGAAAAGACTACTTGTAACATCTGTAAATAGTTTGTGTATGTATAGTGGTGAATGCTGGTGTTGGCCTAGTAAAGACAGCTCTGCTAAACGTGTTTTCTGTGGTGAGCTTAATCACTTAACTAAGTTTCCACAGCACATACACCCCAAACCCCAACAATAACCAAGTTTCTGAATACTATAAATATTATGAACTATGACTATTGGAAATTATGAGCCAGAGAGAGTATAAACAAACAGGAAATCTCTAGAGAAAGCTCCCCCCCTACCCCTATGTGAAGGGCACCACACCACACTATGGATTACGCAATGCATGAGCAGTTATACTGTATTCGTTTTCTCCAGAACTCATGCTCAAGTACAAAAAAATGACAGATTGGATGTGGCTTCTCCTCAAAAGTTGGAATGACTTTATGAGCTTCATCACTTTTGTCAGCAAGCCCACTTGGTGCTATTCATATCAGTGTGAATGAGCAGGTTTTCCATTTCAGATCTCCAAAACTCACCAAGAGCTTTTTTGCTTCTCAACAAAAGAAGCAAAAAATGATAAGTTCTTCTTTAAGATGGAATCTTACCTCTAGAGATGAGCTGCCTTTGTCAACATTAGTATCTTCTGAATTCTTGTCAAAACCTTCAACTTCTGAATCTTCAGATTCTGCACTTACTGAACTTAACAGCAAGACACTGAAACACAGCCAATCCCACTGGAATTGCATCCTGGCTACCTGTAAAAGAGAAATGCAAATGGCGAAAGATTTATACGATCTGAGAAGCCAGAGTACAAAATTGCAAAGACATTCATTCTGTCATTTCTACTAGTCAACTATCTACTAAATGAAATTAATATAAATGGTAAAATGGAAGGCAGCTTGCTCATAACACCTGGAATAGAACTGCAAATATGGAAGAAAAATAATTCAAAGCCACAAGCTGGTGTTAAAAACAGACTAAGGCAGTTGCACTTTAGTAATGATAATTTGAATCACACCAATTCCAGCAGAACTAAGGCTGCTGTTCTAATACTTGTAGTAGGAGTAAGAGCCATTGAATTCAACAGAACTTACTTCTTATTATTTGATGTATACAAATATACTGCTTACATGCCAAAATGGCTTTTAAGCATGTTAAAAGTATAAAATCAATTATAAAATATATACACATAATTAAAATACACAATAAACATCTATCCAAACATCAAAAACAACTATAATTAAAAGATACAAGTAAACAAACTACAGGCAACTCTGTTTGTGTGTGTTTGCCAAGCGTGTAACCGACACACATGCCATTTTCAGCCCTGGAAAAGGGTGGAACAGGGTGGGCTTATGTATGCCCCACCAATGTGTGTGATATCCCGAAACACAGCCACTGTGCAAACAGGAATCTGCCTGTAGCTAAAAAGCATAACAATTAGAGCAATTAAAATACAATGATGACACCAAGAAGTTCAAGTTCATAGAATCATAGAATCATAGAGTTGGAAGAGACCACAAGGGCCATCGAGTCCAACCTCCTGCCAAGCAGGGAACACCATTAGAGCACTCCTGACATATGGTTGTCAAGCCTCTGCTTAAAGACCTCCAAAGAAGGAGACTCCACCACACTCCTTGGCAGCAAATTCCACTGTCGAACAGCTCTTACTGTCAGGAAGTTCTTCCTAATGACTCCACCACACTCCTTGGCAGCAAATTCCACTGTCGAACAGCTCTTACTGTCAGGAAGTTCTTCCTAATGTTTAGGTGGAATCTTCTTTCTTGTAGTTTGGAGCCATTGCTCCGTGTCCGCTTCTCTGGAGCAGCAGAAAACAACCTTTCTCCCTCCTTTATGTGACATCCTTTTATATATTTGAACATGGCTATCATATCACCCCTTAACCTCCTCTTCTCCAGGCTAAACATGCCCAGCTCCCTTAGCCGTTCCTCATAAGGCATCGTTTCCAGGCCTTTGACCATTTTGGTTGCCCTCCTCTGGACACGTTCCAGTTTGTCCGTGTCCTTCTTGAACTGTGGTGCCCAGAACTGGACACAGTACTCCAGGTGAGGTCTGACCAGAGCAGAATACAGTGGCACTATTACTCCCCTTGATCTAGATGCTATACTCCTATTGATGCAGCCCAGAATTGCATTGGATTTTTTAGCTGCCGCGTCACACTGTTGGCTCATGTCAAGTTTGTGGTCAACCAAGACTCCTAGATCCTTTTCACATGTACTGCTCTCAAGCCAGGTGCCACCCATCTTGTATTTGTGCCTCTCATTTTTTTTGCCCAAGTGCAATACTTTACATTTCTCCCTGTTAAAATTCATCTTGTTTGTTTTGGCCCAGTTCTCTAATCTGTCAAGGTCGTTTTGAAGTGTGATCCTGTCCTCTGGGGTGTTAGCCACCCCTCCCAGTTTGGTGTCATCTGCAAATTTGATCAGGATGCCCTTGAGTCCATCATCCAAGTCGTTGATAAAGATGTTGAATAAGACCGGGCCCAAGACAGAACTCTGTGGCACCCCACTAGTCACTCTTCTCCAGGATGAAGAGGAACCATTGATGAGCACCCTTTGGGTTTGGTCAGACAGCCAGTTACAAATCCACTGAGTGGTAGCATAGTCAAGTCCGCATTTTACCAGCTTCTTTACAAGAATATCATGGGGCACCTTGTCAAATGCCTTGCTGAAATCAAGGTAGGCTACATCTACTGCGTTCCCTTCATCTACCAGGCTTGTAATTCTGTCAAAAAACGAGATCAGGTTAGTCTGACATGAGTTATTTTTCAGAAATCCATGCTGACTATTGGTGATCACAGTATTCCTTTCTAGGTGCTCACAGACTGTTTGCTTAATGATCTGCTCCAGAATCTTCCCTGGTATAGATCTCAGACTGACTGGGTGGTAATTATTTGGGTCCTCTCTTTTCCCCTTTTTGAAAATAGGAACAACATTTGCCCTCCTCCAGTCTGCCGGGACTTCGCCTGTTCTCCAGGAATTCTCAAAGATGACTGCCAGTGGTTCTGAGATCACATCTGCCAGTTCTTTTAATACTCTTGGATGCAGTTCATCTGGCCCTGGAGACTTGAATACATCTAGACTAGCCAAGTATTCTTGTACTATCTCCTTATTTATTCTGGGCTGTGTTTCCTCTGCTGAATCATTTGCTCCAAATTCTTCAGGTCGGGCATTGTTTTCTTTATCGGAGAAGACTGAGGCAAAGAAGGCATTGAGGAGTTCAGCCCTTTCTGTGTCCCCTGTTTGCATTTCACCATCTTCTCCTCTGAGTGACCCCACTGTTTCTTTGTTCTTCCTTTTGCTACGGACATACCCATAAAAGCCTTTTTTGTTGCTTTTAACCTCTCTAGCAAGCCTGAGTTCATTCTGTGCTTTAGCTTTTCTGACTTTGTGTCTACACGTGCTGGCTATTTGTTTGAATTCCTCTTTGGTGGTTTCCCCCCTTTTCCATTTTTTGTACACATCCTTTTTTAATCTTAACTCAGTTAAAAGTTCTTTAGATAGCCACCCTGGCTTCTTTAGGCACCTTCCATGTTTCCGTCTCATTGGTATTGCCTGAAGTTGTGCTTTTACTATCTCCCTCTTAACAAACTCCCAGCCATCATGAACTCCCTTTCAAGAGAATGCTTCTCTAAACAGGTGTGTCTTCAAAGAATGCCAATACTGATGGGGATCCTTGTATTCTGCAAGGAAGGTGTTCAAAAACTGGGACCAACAGTGAAAAAGGCCATTTCCATGCTACCACTGGCCAATAATTATAATCTCATGGCAAAACTAACTGGATTTAATTTCCTCTCTAGGCAGTAGAAGGGAGGATTTTTTTCAGCTCACTAGTCTAGAGTTGTTTAGGGGTTTATATGCAAGAAGCAGGATCTTGATGCTCATTCAGTAGAGTAGACATGATTAGAATTATGCTACAAACATAACCTTCTTAGACTGGATCAGCCCAATGTTTGCTGTAGCATTCACAGTATATTGGTTTACATTTCTTCTTCAGAAAAAATACCATTTTACACGCTTATTTCAGTTACTTATTGGAACAACAATCCATCAAAATGATACAACATATGGCATACTAATATGCTACAGTTAGCTTTCTATTTGAGAACCTTCGTCTCCTTTTTTTTTGGTTTTTAATCTCTCTGGTGCTGCCTTTTTCTTTGCATGGAAAAAATTGCTCTCTAGCTTTGGGCATAGCATACCAATCGTATCCTTCAAAGATCCACGTTACATGCATAGGCCACAAATGCATATCAAGCCCAGCCCATACATGCCAGAACAGTGTAATCACTAACATGCATCACTTGCACAAAAACACGGAAGCCAAAGAAAGAGCTAGATGCAGCAAATAACTTTTTGTAGCTTTTAATTCAGACATTGGCAGAAATAGTTTTGCTTGCTAGCTTGCTTGGCAGGGGGTTGGACTCGATGGCCCTTGTGGTCTCTTCCAACTCTATGATTCTATGATTGTACTTCCTGGCATTTTAGAAAAAAACTTCAACATTTTGGTCTGGTAAAGACATAACTGGGAAGATTAAGCAAAGCAAGGCTTATAGCAGCCTTGGGAAGTATCTATGTATGATTGATGAACTGGTTAGCAATTGAAAGCTAAAAATATGCAAAGACCATTAAAAATAGTCTAGCAGCTCAGGAGAAGAACTCTTAAGTTGTCATAACTGTGAACCATGGAAGATTTTATGAAAGATTTTACCTATGAAAAAGTTTTATACTCCACCCTTCAATATTATTGCTCCCAGGGTGGCAAACAATAATCAAGTAAGATAAATAAAACATAATTAAACCAACAATAAAAATCAGCAAGGGAGTAGAAGAAAAATCAAAAGCAGCAGAATAAAAGCTAAAAGCTTAGTCACGTTTTTCAAAGGCCTGCAGGGAGCAGGGTATGTATTTGCACAGTGATGAAAAAACATTCCAGGACAAGGCATTCAAGAGTCAAGCACCACCACAAAAAAGAACTCCCCCATACCATTCACTGGCCTCACCTGTGAGAATGGGGACATCTAAAGAAATGCCACCTAAGATATCTTTGTGTGCAACAGTTCACACTGAAGAAGGCATCCCTTCCTCAATGTGTCACCCACATTGGCCTGCTATTATTATTATTATTATTATTATTATTATTATTATTATCATCGGAGGTGCCAGCATGGGCTGAATTCAGGGTGAACACAACTTAGGGGGATATTCAAGTAAGCAGAATCACTGAAATTAGTGTACTTAAGTTAGTCATGTCCATTAGCTTCAGTGAATCTACAGCCCTCCTGCGGCGCAATGTGTCAGCGCAGCTGGCTGTTAATCAGAAAGTTGGTGGGTCAAACCCACCGAGGGTTGGCTGTGGGCAGAATTACTGCACTGTAGGGGTTTGACTAGATGACTCTTCGGGTCCCTTCCAACTCTAGGATTCTAGGATTCCATTATTCTATACTCCAAGCAGGACTAGTGTTGAATATTATAACCCTTAATTGCTTGGGTAAGAATCCAATAACAGAGTAACAAGCAAATGGAACTGGATCAACCCAGCATGAGGGCAGTTGAGACTAGGTACTTCAATTGTCAGATTTTGCTTTCCATTAAGGATAACAGAAGTGCCAAATGAAAGAAATGGGATGCAATCAACTGGGGGGAAATCTTACCCAAAACTTAAGTGAAACCAACATGGCACCGACAAGAGAGAAGCCTCCCTGTTCATTTTCAGTGGGGCTTGCCAGGAGCATTTCCCAAAGGATTGGACCCACTTTTCACTAGAACCCCACTGGATCAGACAAAAGGCCCATCTTGCACACAATTAGGTCTCCCACAGTGGCCAACCTGATACCAAAGGAAGCCCACAAGGATAGGCATGCAATGGCCCTCTCCCACTGTCCTACCCAGGACTGATATTCAGAAGAATGGTGCTTCTGATCCGGGAGGTAGTTTATATGACTAGCATGCCTGAGAATACCATTTGGACTTTTGTCTAATTCAAGTATCAGAATGCCTTGGGAAAGTCCTAATCAATATTAAAACCCAAATTCATACTCCAAGGTCAAGTTTTCAGAATCCCCTGACATTTTTCATAACTGCTATTTTTGTGTGGCTCTATGCTGTAATTTTATAAAAACCTAGGATAACTACTATAGTGATACCTGATCAGTATGCCAGATCTTCATAAATAAAATGGGTATCCTGCAACAAAATAGCAGCGTGGAACATTCCTGTTCACAATTCCAGCTAGCCAACCATGCCTTCTTCCCATATACTATATTCTGTTTCCCCTCTTCTATGGTCAGCAAACATTTCATGCTCACTGAGCATGGTCAGTCCTCATTGGGCTCATTTTTGGATTTCTCTTAAGTACCGTATTTTTTGCTCTATAAGACTCACCTTTTCCCTCCTAAAAAGTAAGGGGAAATGTGTGTGCGTCTTATGGAGCAAATGCAGGCTGTGCAGCTATCCCAGAAGCCAGAACAGCAAGAGGGATTGCTGCTTTCACTGCGCAGCGATCCCTCTTGCTGTTCTGGCTTCTGAGATTCAGAATATTTTTTTTCTTGTTTTCCTCCTCCAAAAACTAGCTGCATCTTGTGGTCTGGTGCGTCTTATAGAGCGAAAAATACGGTATTTTCCTTAAGGCTTTTTGTACTTCTGCAAATCTTGGGGCTTCCCCAAGTCTGCCAATAATTCATTGTACAAGTGATGCTCTTTGGGCTCCTCCAGATGACCTGTTTAGTCACTATTCACCACAATTTGATTGTACAAAGCTTATACATGTTTTCTCTATATTTGGTCTTTATTGAGCATTCATTCTTATTTGTTTACAAGGTTTGTCATAAGTCAATGAGCATTCATCTCAATTTGCTTGCAGGGTGCTGTTGACACATCTTCCAAATAAATAATTCATTCATCTCACACTTTACGTTCCTAACTGTAAAAACTTCTTTTTTAGTGCATTTGCTGCAGTATCGTGACAGCATTTTAATCCGCTTCAATTGCACCAACCTAAAAATATGGCATGTGCTTGAATTCTTCCTGCAAAATATTGACAGTTGGGAGGCACACTCTGGCTACACAAGAATAGACTGTCCAAAGAAGAGAGTTCACCATCAGTAAATATATGGTGTGTGTGTATAATATATTCCTACCCTTCCAGAAAGGAGCTCAGGAAAACACATCACAATATTTCTGAGATATATAGGTTAGGCTAGCAGCGTGTGACTGGGCCAAGGTCATAGAGTGAGCTTCTTGAGGAGTCATTTAAACCCTGGTCCCAGTCCAACACAAAGAACAATGCAACATTCTGGCTCCAAACCAACACTGACCCACCACAGGCTTAATCGTCACAGTGCATCTCTCCAGTGCCCCAGAGCAGGTCTGCCATCTGTGGGACCTGCTGCCACCATTTGTTTAGGATCCACCATTTGTTTAAGACTTCTTGGCTGCTTGATGATACCAAACAAACAAGTAGAAATGAGGCGCTGAAGCTACAATTAGCAACAATTTCACCCGCTTCAGGCAGGTAATTATGGAGACCTCGGGTCGTCCTGGCTGCGAAGCCTCCGCTGATGCTGCTATTGCAGCAGCAAGCAGCTGCCTCCGCCGCCACCCGGGCGTCCTTCTCCTCGGCTACCAAAGGCTTAATTGGTGTTGATCTCTGCGTCTCCCCCCAGAGGGCCCGTCCCCAACGGAGGCAGCGCTGCCGCCGGGAGAAGGGGCGACTCCGCACCGCCCTGCGGCCATGGGGCTGACGGGGATGCGAGACGAGGCCGAGCGGAAAGATGCCTCCTCCTCCTCCCACCTCTCTCCCCGCGAAAGAGAGCACAGCCGCCTCGCGCCGAAGCCTCGCAGCCTTCAAACGCCAACGGCAGAATAACGGCTGAGCCCGAAGGCGGAGGGATGGGGGGGGGGAGAGAAGGATGGAGGAAGCCGCTTCTGCGAAGGGCTTTCTGAAGAAACCCGCACCCGCCCTCCCGCCGCTCGCGGGGCCCTCGGCAACGCGCGGAACCGTAAGCAGGTCGCCCGCGCCCCATCTACGACCCCCTGGAAAGGCCACGCAGCCGTTACCGTCCGCGAAGCACGGTCCCGTCAGAATCTCTCCCCAGCAAAAAGCCCGGCCGCCTGCCAGAGCGCATCACCTCAACTGCCGCGCGCGCATGCGCCGCTCGCCCCGAACCAGAAGGCATCGAAGAAGCAGGTGCTTCGACGCGCGACGCGCCGCCGCCGCCGCCACCGCGACCAATCGCGAGCCGGCGCTCGGATGGTTCGAAGCCAATCGCGGCGGAGGGTTTCATTCCCGGCAGCGCTAACCCGAGAGCGGATCAGCTCGCCGCTCTTTGCTTAGAGAACGCAACACGTGTGGCCTCCTCCAATCACAGCTCTCGTCATTCCCCTTGTTTAGGGAAGGGTCCTGATGAAGCGCCTGCTCTGTGCCAATCGCAGCTCTTGCTAGAAAGAGCTGGTGTCTCTTGAAACGTGTGATGTAGTGAAAGATCAGTGTGGGAACGCATGATGCTAGGGCAATTTTCAGAGGGAGTCTTATTATTATATGCCTGTTAATATCTGCCATTATTATATGTCTATTGTAGCAAAACAACAAAGAATTTTGGGACACCTTAAAGGCTAACATATATTATGTCATACCTGGACTGTTCATCTGTTCTGTCAGCCTACCTATGTTAACACTGGTACTGCCAACACATCCTTGTCAATTGTCACTGTAAGTCTTTTGCTTTTATATAACTATTAACTACCTGTTTTTTTGCATATTCTCTCCATGTCTTGTCCTCCCTTCCCTGCCCTAAACTGTAAGTACTGTACTGTATATACTTCATGCACCTGATGCAGTGGCGTAGCGTGGATTGTCAGCACCCGGGGCAAGGCAAGTAATTTGCGCCCCCTAACCCGGGGCAAGGCAAGTAATTTGCGCCCCTAACCCCTAACCTGCCGCCGCTGCCAGCTTCTTCTTGCTGCTGCCTGGGCTGGGGTATTTATGGTAAGGTAGCCACGGCGGCGGCAGCGTGTCAGGTGATCTGAGGCGAGTTGCCGCTGGCGCTGGTGCCCAAACGATGCCGCTTGCCCGGAGGAGGAGGAGGGCAGAGAGGCGAGGAAAATGCAACATGGCCCAGCAGCTGCAGCGGCGGCAGCGGCGGCGGCGGCGGGGCTGTGAGGAGGGACTGCCTAGCGCGCCCTCCGCGGCCAGCGCTGAGAGCCGCTGCCTGCTGGACGCCTTCAGCCCAGACGTGCGCACAGCTCGTCGGTTCCGCGAGACATGGGGCTCTGCTACAGCCTGCGCCCGAGGCTCTTCGGCGACTCCGGAGGCGGCAAGCGCGCTGCCCCCCCCAGATGTTGTGCCCGGTGCAGCCGGCCCCCCCCCCCTGCACCCCCCACGCTACGCCACTGACCTGATGGATTCTGACCTATAAAAGTTGATGTACCAGTAGCGTGTTGCAGCCATTTAAAGCACATGGCTTCCCTGAAAGAATCATTGGAACTGGATTTTGTTAAGGGTGTTGTAAATTTTGACTTGTGAGGGGAAAAGTATAGTTCTCAGGATTCTCGGGGGGGGGGGAGCCATGTGCTTTAAATACCGTATATGGTGTGCATGTGACACATCTATACTCAAAGCCAGCCCAATTTAATTCAGTGAGACTTGCTACCAGGTAACTGGGATTGAGAGCGCAGCCTTGGTGTTTTAATGTGCCAAAAGCCTTTTCATTGTTTTTGCTTGCTGCTGCAGTCTGCATTAATCCTTTTTAGTGGGATAAATTAGAACAAAAGACTGAAATTGGTTTTTAGTTACCTACCAGTAGCTTATTTTGCACTGATCAAGCCTTAGTTCTTTAATCATGGCATTAGTAAGAATATATTAAAGAATTAATATTATATGATAATTTATCAGAACCACATGCATACTGTACTTATATAAGACTGCTTCCTGATACCCCCATGCCTATAAATGTTTTGTTATGAGTGTGTTTTATATACCAAAATGTAAATAAAAGTGTAGTCAAACCAATTTATTAAACTTTTTTTTTTATAATATTTATTAAATTTTAGTTTAACAATAAAATACATAGGTAATAACACAATCTTTTCCAAAATCCACATTTCATATTCGTCTTTGGACTTCCTCACAACCCTTGTTCCTGCTGGTTTCTCTTCAGATCGTATAAATCTTTCGCCTTTTACCAATTTATTAAACTATTGGCATCTAAAATTGCTCCATGGGAAAAAATATTTGCTCCTGGATTTTGAAATATTTTAGTTGACCAGCTCACATTGTTATATTATTATACCTGCATTGTGAAACCAAGAACAAGAATGTAGCATTTAAAACACAAGATTTTAACATGAATTGCCTTAATCAAATTTGCAGGCTGCTATGCATACTTCCTCCTATGTTTCAATTTGGACTGTCATTATTATAGCAAATGGGTTCATCATGAGATATGCTTTTTCACCCAAAAATGTCACCTGAAAATTCTTTAACAAAAGAACCTTAATGTTTCTTTGACATTATAGGCTTTGTGATGTGAGGTACATTTTGGGGAGAACCAAAGAGACAACTACTGTACAGTTTGGAGCAAGCTTTATAAGTTGACTAATGCATGAAAGATGCAGTTGCTTTATTTGGGAACCTGATGCAGTATTAGTAGCTGTGCTATCTGCCTAAAGAGCACATTTGCCTCTACTAACTTCTGCTTGTGTATTTTTTTTATATAAAATATTTTAAAAAAACACCATATGTCTCTAGTGCTCTCCCACCCAAAAGAAATTAAATCCTGTATTTCTGTGCCTTAAGCTTATCATCAGAAGTGTGGTGTACATAATGCTCTCCAAATGAGCTCAGAGGGAATAATGTCTTGGAGCACCAGTAAAATTGCCTTCCCTTATTTTTAGCTAGTGTATCATTCTATTCAACAGCCTCATCCATATGGCGCTAACAGTGTAACCATGGAGTAAGTTGCTATGGAAAAACTACTCACTTGCCACTGTGGGTAGAGAAGGGAATGTCCTTGTGCAACCTCAATAGCAAGAATCTATATCTCCCCATCTACACACCACAGAGAGTTAGCTTCATGGTCTCCAGAGCTTTACATGCTCCATCCTTGCCTCCACTCCATGTGTTTAATGACCATTTGTTTGCGCTGTGCCAGATTACATGTCATGAAGTAGTTCCTTTTGCATTAGTTGCTTACAATATTTTCATTTCGGATTTCCTCTTAAAAAACAACAACACTTCCGCCATGCAGGCCTTGTGATAAAGAGGGAAAGGAACGGGTGTTGTTGCACTGAACGTGACTCTCCAACAAAGCTTGGAACTAATCTTACACATAGTGTTCAAATTTGTTTTATTTATTTAGAAACATTATAAACCACTTAATCAAAATATCTCTATAATCTGTTCTGCATATCAACACTATAACATAATTATAAATAATACACAGATACAAATCAGCAAAATTTGAAATCAAATATTTAATACAGATCTGGATAGGGCCATTTAAATAAATAAATAATAGTCTAATCAGGGTATCTGCCTAATGTTAGCAGTCAGGGAATTCCAAAGTGTAACTGTTGCCATACTGAACGATCAGCTCCTAACAAATGTGGAACAATTATCATAGCGGCATTTGTAAAAAGTGCAAGCTCTGTAGATCAAAGCTATTGAAGTGACACATAATGGGGCAAGGCAATCCTTTTAGGCAACTGATTCTAAACTATTCAGGGTTTTAAATACTAATAGTGAAACCCTGAATTTGATCTGGTAGCCAATTGGCAGGCTGGGCATATCTTTTGAGCCGAGGTGTAATATGCGGGTAGCATCTCCTGTCAGCAGTCAGGCTGCAGCATTTTTCACTAACTACCATTTCTGCAGCAAATGCAGATACATTGCAATAATCCAATACTGAAGCTGCCAATTAAAATAATTTTAAAAAATCATAATTTATCAATTTATAAAGTGATAGTACCAATTCACAGGGATGTGGAATGAAATTCTACCCTCTGTGCTTTATTTTTTTCACAGCCAAATTTCCGTTTCATAAGTTCATTGGAAACAATGAATGGATGCCAAATGCAAATACAATATTATGCAAACTTGGCAGTTTCAAAGTTTTTAGCTGTGCTTAATAGATACAGGTAAAATAAACATACTAAATTATATCCAGTGCAAACTGAACATTTTCAAATGCTTATTTCCAGTTCAAAATTTTCTAGAAAACTCTCATCCTTACAGCTCAACACAGTAACAACACTGTACATCTTACTAGAAAAGTTTTAACCTTTTTTTTTTAACCCTATGAGCTGCCATTTCTCTTTAAAGCTTTCCTAAACTCTGAATAACCAGATAGTTGGGCATGATAACCCCAAATGCATAACAGTTCTGGAACATTATTGAGTGGGTTTAAGGGCAGCTAGATGGACCCATGAGCCCAAGAGAATGGGGGTACCTTACTCTATGTTTAAAATATGCTGTCCTCAAACTCTCCTGCAAGGATGCCTTTTCCTGGAGATGGGAGGAGGAGACTAGAAGTCTAAAAAATGCTGGTGACAGCTTATGAAATCCTAAGGCACAGGCTGTGTATTCCTTACCGACTTAAAATGCAGGCAGTTTATTTTTCTCAATTCAAATTGAAACTGGTTTGGGGGGTAAACACATTAAAACACAGTATTTCATTTTTTAAAAAAACAAACACTACAGGGCAGATACGGATAGTGGTTAATGTTGTGTGTATACCACTTCCCAAACCAACAGTGAGAATATACTGGATGTAAAGTTAATGGGAAGGTGCACAGAGCCACTGCCCAGGGGAGCTGGTTTGCAAAAAACCACAACACCCTGTTGTACAATGAGGTCTCTGAGCTGTAGGATCCTCTGCCTAGGGACACCTGACTGGCACCAACTTTGTTATCAGATGAAAGAAGTTTTATTCTTCTGTAACTTTATTATAGGGGTATTTAACCTTTTTTTGGATGGATGGCTGCATTCACCCTTGGCCAACTCTCAGGGGACCAAATGCCAGCAGTGAAGGTGGGCCAAAGTCAGTGTGGTCATCTGACACTCTCATGTGCACACACACACACACAGAGGACGGGGACACACACACACACACACACACACACACACACACACACACAGGACACAAATAGGCAAGCACACAGCCTCCCTTCTTAACTGATCAGTGAAGAACAGCTAAAGGGGTAACTGTATCCTCTACTAATCAAATGATCATTTGATGACCAGGGAGGGGAGAATTTGTATCCCAATCAAGGTGCCAGCCCCATTATTCTATCCACTTTTTCTTTTGTCACCACTGCCATAATCTGTGGACTTGGCGGTGGCAGGGGTTGGGTGGGAGCTGGATCAGGCTCCTCAAATTTAATGGACAATTTTCCTGATTATTTTTGCTATGTGTCTTGTTTAGTCTTGATTTGTGGCTATCTGATTTTAATATTTTATTAATCTCTTGTTGATTCAGTGTTAAGCAACTGTTGTTGTTTTTTAAAAATTGGTTAGTTGCCTTGGAAAATCCTGCCCACCAATCCGACACAAAGGACCAGTTATGAGGTGATAACTATGCTAAGTTTTGCATCTGTACTGTATAAAAAGTTATTCCTGAGTAATATATTCAGAGTTGAATTAAACACATTGCAGACTATAAAGGCACTTGGTTGTGATGTGTGTGTTGTTGTTTTTACAGAATTTCTTCAGTTTTTCATTTTATTTTAAAACTTTTCTGAGTCGTGGACATATGATTCAGCATAGATGCAAGGCACAAGAGTGAATGATTTCATCTTTTGCCATATCGTATGCAACCACAGTGAAAATATAAAAGTTCTAGTGAATCTTCATTTGAAATAAAAACATCAAGGTATTCAAACTTTTTAAAAAAAGAAAACTTCAGAGGGGGCAATCCTATACTGGAATTATGTTGGCTGAGGACCTTTAGGATTTGGCAGAAAAACCAGGGCACCAGTGCAATACCAGGTGCATTGCTGGCAAGACAACTACACTGGTGGAACACTTGGCCAGTAGAGCTGTTCTACCAGTAATGATCTTAATAATCATCGTAAATTTATTACCCACCCTAAGGTCACAGGATGGGTTACAGCAATTAAAACACACTATTAAAGAAAATTTAGAACAACTTTCAGTCACAGAAAAAGGATGAGACCAAATATACATATATACCGGCTGTCAAAAGCCAGGGTAAAAAAGCTTGTCATCAGTATTCACCAAAAATGCGAAATGAAAGTACCAGGTGCACCTCTGTGGCAAGGGAGTTCCACAGCTTAGGGGCTGCCACAGAGAATACCCTGTCCTGGGCTGCTGCCACCTGCGTTTCTGAGGGTGGTAGAACAACCATGAGGATCCCTTCTGCTGATATTAACACGAGAGACAGTATGCAGGAGAGGAGGAGGCCTTTTGGGTAGTTGGGGCCTGAGTTATTTAAAGACTAACATGAGCACCTTGAATTGGGCCCAGAAATGAACTGGCAACCAGTGCAGCTATTTTAAAAATGGGGATTAGGTAAGATCTGTCTTTTCAGGATTCAGCTTCAGTTTACTGGCAAAATGCAGCCCACCACTGCCTTCAGATTCAGATGGAACAGAGAGAGAGCGAACTGGATGGTTCTGCCTATTGATGACACTTCATTCCAATCACTTGCTCCTAGAGGCTTCATATAAATGTGAATTGGCATAGGGTACAAGATGGAACCCTGCAGAGCATGACAGGACAATCCCAGGACACTGAACAGTAGTCTTCCATGACTTTCCAGAAATGGCCCTGGAGGTAGGAGTGGAACCACTGAAACACAGTGCCTCCAACCTCCATCTTCCTAAAAGGCTCCAGAAGAATACCATAATCAGCAGTATTGACAGCTGTCAAGAGATCAAGGAGAACGAGGAGGGTCACATTTGCCCTCCCCCCATCTCTTTCCTAACAAATCTAATCAACTAGAGTGACCAAGGCAGTTTTGGTGCCATGACCAAGCCTGAAGCCAAAGTGGAACGGATCCAAGTACAGTCATACCTCGGGTTACAGACGCTTCAGGTTGCGCACCACACCGAACCCGGAAGTACCAGAATGGGTTACATCTGGGTTTTGGCGCTCACACATGCACAGAAACACTAAATCGTGCTTTGCACATGCACAGAAGTGCCAAATCATGACCTGTGCGTGTGCAGGCATGGTGCTGCGGGTTGTGAACACTGCGGGTTGCAAACGTGCCTCCCGCACAGATCACGTTCGCAACCTGAGCGTCCACTGTAATCAGTGAGGCAAAAACCTTGATGGGACCACCAGTCATGTCAGCTGGAAAATCTTCCAGAGCATTTAGAACTCCATCAGTTTCCAAAGGTAGACCAACTCAATGGGTCCCTCACCCTTGCAGAATAGCTGCATTCAGCCCAATAGCTGCATTCAGCTCTGCATTCACCAGATAATGGTGTGTCCATGACAAGAGACTCACAGTGGGCCCTCCAATCAGCAAAATATTACTAATCCGTTCTATGACAATGACAAGACCGAGGGCATGTCCAGCCACATAGGTTGGGGCATTGATGTACTGAGACAGCTCCATGGTTGACATGGAGACAACAAAGCCCCAAGCCAGCCCATATGAGGCAGCTTTGGCATGGATACTGAAATCCCCAAACGCTATTTGGAAGGGGTTCTCCAACACTGCACCCGAGGCTTCTGCTGCCAACTTGGTTAGGGAAGTTGTAGAGCAGCACGGTGGAGGGCACACTAGCAACATCCTAGTTCTGTAGGCACAACACCACGAACCATCCTGTGGATCAGTCTGCTGGTAAAGGTGATTGAATTCTTATGGACAATTAAAACTCCCATGTGCTGCCTCACCCTCTCTCATCTAGAATGGTGCTGCGCCAAGAACCCATGCGGACACAGCTGGGCAAGCATAGGGTCTAGCCCATCATCCCAAGGTCTCAGTTATACATGCCAAACCTGCTCCCTCATTCACAATCCAATTGCAGATCAGTGTTTTATTCCGGGAATCCCTGGCATTGAGCAACACTAAACAGGGTTAAGATGTGGATGGGATATAGGAGAAGTGCACACTGATGACAAATCCTATGCCCCACTCCCACCCCCCAAGCAAGGCCACACTCCAGCCCCTGATTGGGCACAGGAAATTTCCCTCCCACTGACTTGCATTAGGTGTGGAAAATATATTGGAAAAGGCTGTCCCATGTTGACAGCAGCCACACCCCTACCGCCCTGATAGAACATAAGATAGATGTAACTCAGCACCCTATCACACCACACCAACATCAACAAGTAAATTGTTACTCAGATGATATAGCATGGGGCTACATTGCCTTAGGTTGTGCATGCACAGAGCTCAGGAGGGAAAAGCTTGGTGATGGGAAACAAGGGGAAAGGGCATTTTGCATGGAAAAAGGAGCACTTTACATAGTAATCTGATAATTTACTTTCCCCCACCTGAGCCCTTTGTGAGGTAAACAGTTGCTCCTTTCAGGCAATTCAAATTAGGAAAACAGCAGAGAGGAAAAAGCTGAAAAGCCCTCTCCCAGGACTGCTGCTTCAATCTGTCTTTGAGTGCCTCCCTCCCCAGATGTGACTGCTGTTATGAAAAAAATTTTTTGGGGGGAGAGCTGATTATGATCACACAGTCCATTTGGGAGGGCTTTAGTTATGAAGGAAACTGGGTTGCTTTGCGTCACTGCATCTCTTACATCAAAGGGCTGCTGTGAAGATAAAGTTAAAGAATTCCAGTTCCGTTACCTGAGCAACTGGTTAGGGAAAAATGGGATCAAATAAATAAAGATTAAAAAAAACCCCTGCTGTAATAGGACTTTAAAGGTATGTAGTTTTGGCAATACAACTATGTTTTTTTTTTGTTTTTTTTTAAAAAGGTGTATTGGTAATCTACTGTACAATAAATTAACATGTGGTATTTACAGTGCAATCCTATGGGTTTTTATACCCTAGAATGTGCGGACAGGACTGCATCCTTATTTGTTTAAGCTATTGAAAGTATTTTTATTTACAAAGGGTCTGTTGGTAATATATTATCAGTATTTCCAAAAAAATAAGATTTAATGAGATTTAAAGTAACATTATCCCCTCTCCTACTACACTGTATTAGGAAGGAGATTACATTTTATAGTTGACAGTTTTGCTGCTGCCACTAGATGGCCTTGTTTCCATGTAGCATTCAAGATTTCCATATTTTCAAAGAAGTGTTTCTTTCTTATTCTCTTCCCACTGCATCTTTATGAATATCTACATAAAAAGAAATGAGAATTTGTCAACATTTATGGAATACTGAAAACATTTATCTTGGTTTGTTTGCTTATAATATCTTTACATAATTCGCAGTTGTTTCCTCCAAATCTCTCAGTAAGATATTCTGTAGGTAGGAAAATGTCAAATTTTACAGACTAATCAGTATTAACTATTCTGTCTGAAGATGTTGCCAAAAAAAAAAAAAGAACACCACCAGAAGAATTAACAGTAAAGACAAAGCTTTGGAAGTGCTTTGGAAGTCGTTTTCCAGCTATATGGCATATGGAATTTTTTTAAATGGAAAGCACACAAGCATCTCCCTTTTATGAAATCTTCCATTTACAAATTCAGAATGTTACTGAATGGGAAAACAGGAAAATTCTAAAATGTCTCCACACTTCTAAACTCATTAATTGCAAAGGCTCTTCCCCTACACGACATAAAAGGCCTTCTTGCAAACCATTGCGCTTGGACTTACATATGAGAGTGCTTAAAGAGCAATTCTAAGTAGGGTAGATGGGAGGGAACTGAACTGGCAGATGTTATGCTATTTCCAAAGCTGTGATGGCTTATGCTGTTTAGAGAAACTGGTGGTGATGTTTTTTCTTTTTTTCATACGACTTTTTAATTTGCTAAATTCACCCCATTGGTTTTGATTGGTGCAGGTGGGGGGAATGAACTATGTTCAATTAGGAAGAGATGGCTGCATGGGCGTAGCCAGGATTTGGGGGGGCAGGCCTTTTGTTAGGGGGCACAGAACCTCAGTTTGCTATGTATTTTTATTGATTTAGGGGGGTAAGCTTCCTCTCCATGCCCCCCCCCTTGGCTATACCCATGGATGGCTGCTGTGATGGCTTCAGACTCTTTCAGTTGCTGTCAATGGGCTGCCCTGTGCAGTTGCTTGCTGAATAGTTGGGTTTTCAAGGCCTTCAGCAGGTGGGGTGATGCAACCTACCTGCAGAGTCCCAGCTGCTCCTCCCCTCTATGTACCCAGCAACAGGGACTTTACTTTCGTCTCTTCAATCCCTGCTCAATATGAGCAGTTCAAAGAAACCTATGCCACCTCCATGTTTGCACAGTTAATGGGCGCAATCCTGGGTTTCTTGGGGGAATTGAGGGTCTTTGGATCTCATGATCCCTAGGCTGCCTCTGACACAACACTGTCCCTAGAATGCTCCATTTCAGAGCCTACCAACTGTGGAAACACCACTGACAGTAAGTTATAAATGCTGAATTATCTGTAGTTGTACTGAGGGTTTGCAGGCACAGATGCCTCGTCATCGGAGCTCCTCTCCCCCGGCAGACGGGTATTTTTGCTCCACCTTAACCCCTTCCAACCAACAGATCTGAGGTTAGGAGTACTCTGTTAATTATCTTTTGACTAGTTCTTTATTCCTACATGCTTACCTCACTCAGTAACAACCACGTAGCAGAACTAGAATGGATGGATAAACGAAGAGCTTTTATATTTCCTAAGCTTGGGTTGACGATGCCATCTGCTATTCCATTTTTGAATGTGCCTATATGTGAATGAAAACATTATTTTTGGTATATGTTGTAATAAACCTATTTTCCCAGAATAGTAATAAATAAATAAATAAAAATCTTATTTTATATTACCTTAAATAAGGTACAAAGTTAAATAAATGAATATTGATTTTTTTTTTTACGTCTCAATGAGACATCACTGAAGTGGGCATACTATCATATTAAAACCTTGGTGCATATCTTTGTGATGTTAAAACTGTGCAATGAAAACCTGTGACTTTTGTTTCCAATTCATGATCCTGCATAGCGGTTTGTAAAAAGGTGTTATTTCCTTGCTCTAGGTTGTAGCCAATGGTGGCTTTGACTTTGTGGAAAGCGCTTTGGCGCATGCAATTTTCAACAATTGGGACATCCAAGTTTCAACAATCCCCTCAACCCAAGTGGGCTCTTTGCATCCCTGCTCCTCAGCAAAGCTACTCTTGAGGGTGGAGGGACCTTCCAGAACAGAATGATATTAGACACAGAACAGAAGGTTACAGGGTGGAGCAGGTATCAGAGAAAATCAGATACCCCTAATTTATGCTGCCACAATCTCTTTCGACGAAGGCAAAAGTCACAACTAGATGCAATTTTCAGTCCCCCAATGATAGCCTTTTACAGGCTGGGATGAGGCCACACCCTTTCTTTGATAAGACAATGTTCTTTACCATAGGTGCAGCCTACAGCCAGACATGCTAAGGACACTGATAGGAGAACAGACCATTAAGGTTAGAAGTCAGACTGAAGCGATGTGCACGCTTGCACAATAATGCACACTGGACATGACTTTGTCAGGCAGACCAGAGTTGGCTATGCAAAAAGTGAGCTGAAATTCTGTCTCTGCCATGCAGTCACTGGGTGGCAGGGCAGTACCAATCATAAATCAAGCCCCTCCAATGTTCCAACACTAAACACAATCTTGCTACCCCTTTCTTCTCTCTTGTGTTGTGTTGCTTTCTTGAGACATCCAACCTTTTATATCCCCTGTCCGTCCCTCCCTCCCTTCCTTCCTTCCTTATCTCCATGTCTTTCCCCCATTTCTTCTTCCTGTCTTCCTGCTCTGGTGGGCTGTTTTTTGTGTCCACCCTTAGCCCTACCCCCCCAGCTGCTAATACCTCTTTATTGAATGGGGTCATGTGGTTTTGGCTACATAAACACAATCATATTCTAATCGGTATTAAAATAAATGATTTCAACTTTCTCATGCAACGTTGTCATGAAAGGAGTACAACTTTTGGATCCCACCCCCTAAATTATTGCAAAACTTTAAGCTGTGCTGCAGTTTAGAAGAATATAAAAACCAAGCTGAAACCATCTTAGAAGATATATATATATATTACCTATTTGAAAATATCCATCCTGAGTTTTTACGATTTTAAAATTCCCTGAATTGCCTCCTGCAGACTGTATGTCTATCTCCTGTAACAAATAAAAAGAAAGAAAATCCTAACTAGTTTTCCAAGAGGAAAGCCGAGCCTTATTGTGCACATTTCCCTTTTGCAAATCTCTCCAGCCAATAGTGCTAACCATGTGATAACCCATGATATCCAACTAATCAATTCCAGTTTTAAATTCGTTTGTAACAACTATGTATGCTGTTAACATATTTTAACTTTCCCTGGGCAAAGTTATTCACTATATACTGTCACATACTCTTTTCAGTGTTTTCCTTCTCTCAGTTTTTACATGTTTAAGGACAAGTTTCAAATCAGAGAAATTGATGGTATTCCAATAATGAATCAAGGGATTCTTAGTTGCATAAAAGTTTTGGCTGACAGCTTACCTTCCCATATTCATTTCTACTATGCCAGTATGTTCACTATTGTTTCAAAGCACAATGTACTAAACCCAGAGATTTGCTTTTCTTCCAAGCTCTGGTGAGTACATTTCTGGCAACCGTCAGTAAATTGCCTATCAATTTGCAATATGTTGCATAAGCTGGGTTCTCAGTTGTGTACAAAGCAACAGAACCACTGAACACTTCATGGGCCAATTACCTCAGTTGACTACAACAGTATAGGCAACATGTGGTCTTCCAAACATTTCTGGGCCACCACTCCCATCATCCCTGAGCATTGGTCATGCTACTTGAGGCTGACAGGAGTTAGGAATGTAGGAAGCAGCAAGTGGTCCATCTAGCTCAATAGTGTCTACACGGACTGTAATTGCCTCTCCATGATTTCAGGCAGGAATATCTCCCAACCCTGCCTGGAGATGCCATCAGGGGTTGAACCAGGAACCTTCTGCTTGCAAGGCAAGCGCTTTATCACTGAGCTATGGCTCTTCCCCAGGTTGGAGTCCAACAGCACCTGCAGGGTCACAAGTCCCCCATCCCTGGGTTACAACAAATATAGTGGTACCTTGGGTTACATACGCTTCAGGTTGCATACGCTTCAGGTTACAGACTCCGCTAACCCAGAAATAGTACTGTCAGGGGCTCAGGAGCAGAGGCACAGGGAAGAGAGGAGATGGAGAGCGAAGGGGAAGAATCCGAGGGGAGCGTAGGAGAAGAGGACAGTGGACCGAGGGATTCCATGAGCCTCTCCAGCGAATCGGAAGATTCACAGAAGGGGGCGCCAGTGGCCAGGGGTAGGGGGTTCCCAAGGGGAATGCCCCAGGAGCAAGGGGGCAGCAGGGACTCCCAGAGCAGTAGCTGGAAATCAGGACCAGCTTCCCCACCAGAGCAGAGTGGGGGGGGAGAGTCCCAAGGATCGGGGCCAGTGCATTCCCCACCAGGGAGAGAAGATAAGGCAGGGCTGACCACGCCTCCATCAGAAAGTCGGACAACGGAGGAGAGGTCAGATCCGGCCAGTGTCCCGGAAGAGGGAAGCAGTGACCGAAGTACTGTAACGGTTAGGAGAAAGGTCACTGGGCTGGCGCGAGAGGCAAGTTCAAATGTACAGGAGCGCGGGACAGCAGAGAATGAGGATTGGGAACCGGGTCCTAAAGCCCGCCGGAGGGAGGGGGAGGAGCTAAGCGACTCAGCGTCGGAAGAATCCAGAAAGGGCAATGCCCCAGCGGGCAGGAGGACCCAGAGGAGGAGAGAGCAGCATAAAAGGTGGAGCAGGGCTAGGATCTTAAACTGGTGTCATAGGGGAGGAGACTCAGACGGGACTTCGCCGATCTAGGGTTTAAGACGTAGGGCTGCACGCTGTGGCTTTGAAATGGAAACTGAACTTCAATAAAGACTTTTGTACATTACTACAGCCTAGCGTTGGTCCTCTGTGAGCTGGGACCTAGAGGCAGCTCTGACAAGTACATTGGGTTAAGAACTTTGCTTCAGGATGAGAACAGAAATCGTGCTCTGGCGGTGTGGCGGCAGCAGGAGGCCCCATTAGCTAAAGTGGTGCTTCAGGTTAAGAACAGTTTCAGGTTAAGAATGGACCTCCAGAACAAATTAAGTACTTAACCCGAGGTACCACTGTAAAAGATTGCTAGTCAAAAGATCTGCAGGAGAAAATTTTACAAGGCAGGCCCAACTTCCGTTTCTCTCCCCCCCCCTTTTTTTTTAGCTGATCAAACACACAAGGTGCTATCAGAGCAATATACCAATATATAGAAGAGAATTTATTAAAATATAAGTGCCTGCGCCTGTAAGACATATACTACTGGTCCTCAAAGACTGCTCTCTGTTCCAATAACAGATTGACTTTTTTAATTATTATTTTGCACTATGGCAGCCATGGTTTGCAGTCAAAGTTGACTTCTGCAGTGCTGCCAAAGGCCAAGGCAATCAAACACATTCTGCCACCACATGCTGAAGTCAGATCAGAAGCAGTGCCTGGATGAGATAAAACTGGAGAGATGCTTATCTCTGAGCAGAATTTTGACAAAACTGTCCCGTATGAGGTTGAGATGGTAACATCCTGACAGGTTATGACTGCTGGCCAGGAATATTAAGAAAAGAGCAAGACTTCTCCCTAATATTAATAATAAGATTTGAAATGCTTTATATCTATGTGAGAACTGAGATACTTACAGCATTGGGTAAAACTTCTACAGTAGCATCAACTATTATATCTCCTGGATGTTCAGCATTTCCGCTTTTAAAAAGGTACCTGCAAAACACATTATTGGGGCAAATTTAATAATGCATTAAATATTTAACTTATAGTTATTTTATGACAGGTCTTCCATTTAATGTTCTCTGGGAATATTTTACAGATGGAAGAAAGAGCATAAACAGACTGAGGGTGAAATTCATGGCAGATAACACTCTGCCAATGCATCGTATTCTTCTTTAAAATTACAAATAGGGTACAGAGAGCTGTAAATTCAATCAGAGGAGTGATGGGCTACAGTGCCTACTTCTTTCTCCATCAAAGATGTTCTTCTCAAATAGGGATGGTTGAATGAGTCAATTTCAGGTTCTCAGACTTAAGTTCAGTTCTCCACATTTCCACATCAGCTTGCTTTTTAAATTTTGTTTTAATCCTCATGAAAATGTATCAACATTGGAGTGCAAATTTCTCCTAATAGACACATTTCAATGCATTTTTTGCATAATATACACATTTTGCAAGCAACTCCAACTAATACAATGATTTTTTGTATATTATCTTCTTTTCTTTTTTATTATTATTTATACCCCGCCCATCTGGCTTTCACTATCTGGTTTTCACTAGTAAATGCATCATTATGCACACTTTACCTACAATATGTATTTTTTTACTCATTATTTGGTTCAATAAATTCATTGCAAAATTCAGAAAAATGCAAATTTCAAAGGATAAGTGTGTCTTGGTTTGCATATTGTTTCAGGAAATGCAGAATAGGTAGATTAGACTGTAAATGCAAACTGAGCTGAATTTGTCCCCCATCCCAATGTCCAGCTTTTTCACCCATGGGAGAGATTAAATAGCTTGGAGAGGGCAATTTGGATGAGAAATAAATTGGAGTAAATGTTCCTACATCATAATACCTACCTTTCTATTTTTATTGGCTGCCAAAAGCTGAACAGAATATAATCTCCAGCCACAGGAGCAAAAGCCCAGAAAAATTCTATTCCTTTATAAGCTTTTTCTAGGGTAAAGTGCTGGAATACTTTTAGACTTGTAGTCACTTCTGCAGCTGGGTTGACATGTGCTGTAAGTAATGGATTTTTGCCGAAATCTCTATCCTGTAAGACATAAATGTATATTTTTATATAAAGTTATCAACAAAATGAATGGCAAAGACAAACCATAATCTTTATACTTTAAATGTGCTGTAAATTATAGTCATGGATGCATCACTGAACATTTTGCAAATAAAATCAGTGGCAGTCATTGATGAGGTATAAACTATAACTCTTTTCAAACAACCAGTGCAAGAATAGGGTATTCATGTAGGAGAGGAGTAAGATCCAGGTATCAACATACAGTGGTACCTCGGGTTAAGTACTTAATTCATTCCGGAGGTCCGTTCTTAACCTGAAACTGTTCTTAACCTGAAGCCCCACTTTAGCTAATGGGGCCTCCTGCCACCGCTGTGCTGCGGCTGTGCAATTTCTGTTCTCATCCTGAAGCAAAGTTCTTAACCCAAGGTACTATTTCTGGGTTAGTGGAGTCTGTAACCTGAAGCGTATGTAACCTGAAGTGTATGTAACCTGAGGTACCACTGTACATGCATTTACTAGACTGCGATGGTGAACCTCAGGCGCAGAAAGAAAGCCACATGTCCTATTTCATATGGGGCAGTCCTTTATTTAAAGGCTGTCTGGATAGTTTTCTATCTGAATGAACACCTAGTGCAAATCGGTTATAAAAATATAGAACCATAAGAAGACAGAGCAGAAGCCATAGAGCTGTCCATCAACAGTTAGCAGACTGGGCAGGTGTACAAGCATGGCTCTCGCAGTGGAATGGAATGTGCTACCACAGCCTAACTGAAAAAAGTTACGCTGAGTGTTGCAGAGCCAACCCTACCATCTGGCAAAGTGAGATGGCTACCTCGGGCAGCTGATTTGGGGAGTATGAAAGAGCAGCTAATTCCAAGTTACTTAATTTATTGTTGTAATTTTGTTCCAAAAGAGGAGGTGCATGTGAGATTTTTTTGCCTCCAGTTCCAAAATAACATAGCCACTCTTGATTATTATGCACCTCGACTTTGGACAAATGTGGTGCTCCAACTCAAGAAGCAAAATGTTTTGGGCCAGCCCTGAGAACGAAACCTGCTGCTATGATCTCACTCCCATTCCGTGCATGTTACACATACATAGATCATCTAAGCAAATCTTTACATTTTATGCACCATTTTTGGAAAGAAACTTTGCCAGCGTGCAGATGAGCCCAAAATTTCAGCCACTTTGCAGGGTGGGGTATAAAAACAAGAGGTATTCATTCATCTCTAAAGAGGAAACAGTGACCCATAGGTCTACGGCCATTAAGGACAGGCAAACTGCACTCAGCTGCTTAGCCCTAAAATTAATTGAGCTTCTCAGGTTGAACAATCAACCATTCAATTATATATATATATTAAATTTCCAAACCATCTTTCGTCTAGATGGATTCCCAGGCAGTGTACAACACCCTCTAGGGAGGGTGTTCCATGGTTGTGGTGCTACCACAGGAAAGTCAAAATCTTGAACACTTGAGTAGCAAAATTCCTCCCTACCCTCCCTACCAATTTCATCTACCCCACTTCCTCCGGAAAATAATTCTTACCTTGGGCAAGGCAGGACAATGGGTGGGAGAGACAGAAGGCTGGGGCAGCCAGTTCAGAGCAAACTCTCAAACTATAAAACACATGCAGCTATTGATTGTTGGGCCAGACCCATAATCCCCTGCTGAAAATGTCAGCTCTGTGTAGCTCTGAAAATACCCTGTAAGGCTACTTTTTGGCTGCATGGAGCTGTCACTTGCAGCTGGGGGTCAAGGAGCTGGTAAGCCCCACATTCTTCAGCTGTAAGCTAAAGAGGGGCGAGGTAACATCCAAGCAGGTGTATTTGCATTCTTGAGCACTCCCACTATGAATAATCACCCAATCACTAATGGCTATTGGGGACTGTGATTTGTTTTGCTAGCAGACACCATGCAGGGCAGGGGACTAGTCTTGGCCTCTGTGCAGTGCTTCCACAATGTCTCTAGCACTTTATTTGCCTTCTCTTTGAACTCGGTGACGGTTGTATTTCTACACTATTGACACCGTGATGTTGAGAAAGAAGCAAATGACTAATAGAACTTACCTTCAATTTCTGTATTTTCCCAGTCAAAGAAGAATGAATTCCCACATGCTGAAAGAGAGATGGCCTATAACGCATGCGCAAATAGGTCTTTTGCCGTTCACAGTGTCTCTGAAAACGAAACCATTTCATGTAAAACAACAACAGAAGGAGGCAACCACATTCAGCTGCATTTCAGTTTCTCTATATATTTATAACTTTCTGTTGCAAATATATTCCTTCACAGGTGAACAAACCACCTATACTTTGTTATGCTTGTGGTGCTGAACTGACTGTGGACACTGCCTATTTTTTTTGGGGGGGGGTCTCACAATACCAACTCAGCAAGGTCATTGTCCCTCTGTTTGTGTTGCTTGCTGCATTTGCACAGTGTTCACACTTAAGAGGGGGACAGGGATGTCTTCACTCAACATGTAGATGAGACAAGGAACTGAAGCAAGTAGAGACTAGTGAGAGAGGGGCTCTGAAGAAATGTCACAGTGCCTAAAACCTGTTTTACTGGAAGTGCTGCAACCCTAAGGAAGCAATCAGAGCTAAGACACAGTAGCCAGGGGGTGGGATGGGATAAACATTAAAGAAATATCATACATATATCAATTTAAACTAACCACCCAACTCTTTGGTTGTAGGCTTCTAGTTAACTTTAAAGGTATTTGTTGAAAAAGACTACACACAAACTCAATTCAGGTTTGGTATTTATGAGCCAACAATGAATAAGGGAAAGAGTAAGATTTTTTTAAAATGTAGGATTAACTGTTTAATTGCAGATCAACTCAACTGATCAACTTCAAAATTAGGTCCAATATTCCAGCAGATATGGTTCCAGCAGATATGGTTTTAGTAGGATTCAGTATGCCATAGTGCTTTAAGTGTTGGATTAAGATCTGGGAAACCAGAGTTCAGATTCCCACTCAGCTATGAAGCTCTCTGGGCAATATTGGGCCAGTCACTACCTCTCAATCTAACCTGCTTCAGAGGGTTGTTGTGGGGATTAAATGAGGGGGGAAATAGAGTATTATACCTTGAGTTTAATGAAGGAAAAGCCTAGATCTACATGTAAGAAATAAACAAACAAACAAACAAACAAACAAACCACATCTTATTAAAATATATAAAGCAATAGCGGTCTTGAAAATGACAGAATAATATATAAACTCAAATGTATAATTCTAATGGAATATCACATGCAAATAGTTGTGCACAAATCTAGCTTGTATCAACTTACTGTGTTACTTATAAACTGGTTTTAAAATAAAATACCCACAACATATCTAAAATGACTAACCATAATTGAAAACCAATTAAAAAACCACAATAATATCAACAGATAAAATGCAAATGATCAACTGCTTAAATTAGATTTATTAAATTATTTTGTACATAACAGCATTTTTTTGTATTTTAATTGTGTTCATCATTTCTGTTTCTGTCATGTTACAGTATATTACATTCAAACTTACAGAATAATGGAATATGCATTTTTTCATAGTGAGGTGACATGATTGCACTGAAATTTATGGAATTTGGTTGAGTTAATAATTGTGAACTCATGCTGTCCATTTGCCCCAATGGTTGTTTGGAAATTCCAGTTGTGTAAGCAATCAGCAACAATTTCCTTCTCTTTTTGTTCTAAAATGTAATTGTATTGTCAGTGTTTGCCCATCTGCCCCAACCCCATGCAACTTACTTTTGTTAATAATTGTAGTACTTACTGCATCTTTCTCTGGATTGCAAACTTTAACCCAAAGTAAGTGGTCTAGAAGCCAGTCAACTGGCTTATCTTTGTAGAACATTAACAAAAATTCAACTATCAGCGGCAAGTCTCTGCATCGGAATAATTTTCCTGAAAATGATGTTTTCAAAAAGGGAGAGGTAAATCACAACTTTCCATACTGCACAGTAAAGCACAAAAGAATGCATTTGTGCATGTTGTTTCCATGATTATATGCAGTTTTATGCACACTTTACGCTAGTGTATGCATTTTTTGTACATATCATTTGACCAGAGAACTACACTGCAAAATTTAGAGATGTACCAATTTTGAAGGATGGTTTTGTTTCAGTTTGTATCTTGTATGAATTGGGCACGTTCGCCTTTAAACACTAACTGAATTGAATTTATCACCTATCCCTAGGTGGTAGTACTTCATGGTCCAGTGATGACCTCTTCAGGAGGGGTGGCACCACCTACTTTCTCAAGGTAGTGAGCATCTTTCCCTCTCACAGCAAGGCATGTACCACTTGCTGGACCCATCCAGTCAATCCTTTTCTGCCAGATTCTAACAAGGCAGGCAAGGTTGAGAGGACAAACAATTGGTCTAATCCATGTAAACATTCAGGCTTCAAAAACTGCAAATGATCCTATAAATATAACCAGATTGTGCTCTAGTAAACTCCACAGGACCTGCAACAACTGGCCTCAAGTTCAGAGTGGATACAAGTAGGGATGGAAAGATCTGTTCATTTTAGTTCTCTCAGTTTCTCATTTTCCCCATCTTAAATTCTGTTCTTCATATATCTGCTGCAATCTGTGTGGATTTTTTTTTAAAGAATCCTCATGAAAATTCATCAGAATTTTGGTGCAAATTTCTTCTAATGTACACATTTTTGCGTACAGCTGTGGCTAATGTACACATTTTTGCAAGCACTTTCTCCTAACATAATGGATATTTGTATGTTATATTTTCTAATGTATGGAATTTTATGCACACTTCCACCTAATATATGCTTTTTTGTAAATGTTGGCTGGTTGGAGAACAGCACTGCAAAATTCAGATGAGCGCAAATTTTGAAGGTGGCTATATTTCAGTTCTCATATTGTTTTATGAAGCACAGCCAGATTTAGGGCACAACCCAGCCCAAGCTCTTCTGAGTCCCATTGATTTCAGTGCTTAGCATTCAAACAAAATCCAAGTGGGGCATGAAAGATTTAGGGCACAATCCAGCACAAGTCAAGCTCTTCTGAGTCCCATTGAATTCAATGCTTAGCATTCAAACAAAATCCAAGTGGGGCATGAAAGATTTAGGGCACAAACCAGCCAAGTCAAGCTCTTAGGAGTCCCATTGAACCCAATGCTTAGCATTCAAACAAAATCAAAGTGGGGCATGAAAGCATTCAACTATGAATGAACAGCATACACGGTTAAAAAACAATGCCCCTTACAACCTGTAATACTGCCTTAACCAGATAGGATGAACCCTGAAGGAAGAACAAAACATGCAGAACTAGTTGATGTTTTTCCAACAGTTGCTTACGCAGTATTTTGCATTGTTTCTAAATGCAAGTTCTGGAGATTATAATCTAAGTACCTGCTAATTTACTTGGGCCATGTTTTGCTTTCTTTGATCAAGGTGATTTATTAATGGAAGAACTTAAAAACCTGCACAGTACAGATACTCTATTTTGGTTCCGTTACAGGTTAATTCCACTCATTGTTCCTTGGATCTGCCTCATAGGTTTATAAATCATTATGCTGTCATAAGGTTGTGTTCAACATTTCCTTGTTCCAACCTGTCAACTATTTCCCATAAATTAATAAGAAAAGAAACTGCATCCAATGATTGTCCAAGGGGAGGAGAAGTTTGGTTAAATTCTCAAGTGAGGTTTTTGTTCCACCTATATTACTTTAGAAGTAGCTGAAGGGTTTTGTGAGCATCTTTTCCAGCACATCCCTCCTTCAGTTCAGCCTACTAACATGAATGAATGAAAAATTCATTCTTAATTCAGGAGCAAAGTTGTTGCTGATAATAGGCACACACTTCCTCTCTTGCTGAGGCTGCTCCTTTGCAGTCTTGGATAATGTTGCTTTGTTGTTGTTGTTGTTTAGTCGGTTAGTCATGTCCGACTCTTCGTGACCCCATGGACCAGAGCATGCCAGGCACTTCTGTCTTCCACTGCCTCCTGCAGTTTGGTCAAACTCATGCTGGTAGCTTCGAGAACACTGTCCAACCATCTCGTCCTCTGTCGTCCCCTTCTCCCTGTGCCCACAATCTTTCCCAACATCAGGGTCTTTTCCAGGGAGTCTTCTCTTCTCATGAGGTGGCCAAAGTATTGGAGCCTCAGCTTCACGATCTGTCCTTCCAGTGAGCATTCAGGGCTGATTTCCTTAAGAATGGATAGGTTTGATCTTCTTGCAGTCCATGGGACTCTCAAGAGTCTCCTCCAGCACCATAATTCAAAAGCATCAATTCTTCGGCAATCAGCCTTCTTTATGGTTCAGTTCTCACTACCATACATCACTACTGGGAAAACCATAGCTTTTACTATACGGACCTTTGTTGGCAAGGTGATGTCTCTACTTTTTAAGATGCTGTCTAGGTTTACTTTACTTTACTTTACTTACCAATAAACCCAAGCTGAGAAAATTCAAGAAACATCCACTCCTTTGAGTCCTGTAGCACAACAAACTCACTGATTGTTTGTATATATGATGGTTTGGCTATAATATCATCTTCTAGCTGAAAAAAGAAATCAACTTTTTTTCAATTGCAGCCATAGATCTAGAGACCCTTTACAGATAATGTAATTTTGTTGCTTCCAGAGAAATAAATGAAATAAGCAAAAGGAAAAGAAATGGCAACAGGGTATCAATATAAATATAAGTCACTTCTGTACTCCATAGCAGATTAGCAGAAATGGAGGCATAGACGAGGCACTGCTATATCCTAGGAAATGGGTTTGCAGGATGAACACAAAACTGGATAATCCTTTGGGTGGCATGTAAACAGTGTTTTTTTTTCTGGGGGTACGCAGGGGTACGCATACCCTTAAGCATTTTGTGAATCTAAGTTTGTGGGGAAGTATTTCAATATGAGTAGGAAAATGAGAATACCCCCTAAACATTTTTTTTTTTAGAAAAAAAGCACTACATATAAGCATCACAGCGGTAGAGTGAGAAGGTGGAGAGTCAGAATCACTAGTAGGCTGATTAAAAAGTAGCAAAGATTGTAAAAAAACATATTAACTACATATGAGAAGTGCTGTTTAACGACTTGAATCGAGAAGTTTAAATTTGGCGCAGTAGAAATAATAAGATGTCTTCTGAGGAGATTCAAATGTGGAAACTGGATAATCGAAGCCAAAGGTTGTTTAAACATTAGCATTTTCCCTCATCAAACAGTAGGTAAATTGATATGCCTTATTGTATAGTTTTCTCACTGGAACTGCTTCTTTTTTACTTTAACAACTTGATCTGTCTCTTCAATGAAAAACCTGCTATATATATATATATATATATATATATATATATATGCTACAAATAAGAACATCATCTTGTGAAAAGCTGTGGGTGCCAAGAGTGCTGCTGAAGTGAAACAGTACTCCCAATAAATGTTCCTGACTTTTTTTTTCTGGCATGAGTTCTGAATCAAGCTGCTAAAAGCTGCTGTAGTTTTTAATGTTTTCATTTCATCTCCCTTGAGTGTTAATAAAAAGCACTTTCTAACAACTCCTGAAACAGAGCTTCTCAAAGATGCTTTCAGCTTTGGAAATGCCTAATTATCTCAGGATGAAGCGGACCTAAATGGACACAGAGAATAATTACAATTCACCCCAGGTGAAGAGGGATTTGGCTGCCTGTTCTTATGGCTCCTGTACAGCCATTATCTGTTCCCAGGCATGACTAAAAGTCTCTCAAGGGACCCTCGTGGACTTCAGAAATTATGAACGATTGCACTGAAAATATTGACACAATTTTATCTAAACCTCCCTCAACCTTTTATTGATTTACAGAGACGCTGGCCTTAAAAAAAAGAAATGAAATTTATAGCTTACATAAGGAAAAAGAGGAAGCTGCAGATAAGAGGGTTTATTTCCTTAAACTGCCTTGAAAATGTTGCTAATTTCTACACAACTACAAAGGACAGAAGAAAAACTAATTTAATCAGTGCAGCAATTTATGTAGCATGTGAACCTACCTGTAAATAGAATGTTCCCCTTGGTTGGGCATACATCATTAAGAAGCTATAATCCAAATTCTGTTTTGTTCTCCATCTAAACAGAGGCAACAAATTATTTTTAAAGAGGAGCTTACTTTTATACTATACTTTTTTAGACAGACACAAGCAAACTGTTATCTATAACTACAGTAATTCAATCTAGTTTTCTGCATGGTACTGAGGATTGAAACTGCCTTGGTGACCCTGGCTAATAATCTACACTGGCAGAGTGACAACAGGGACTGTAACTTTGTTGTTTCCCTGGGACTTATCAGCAGCTTTCAGTACATAAACCAGAGTTTCTTCTGCACTATCTACATAGGCTGCAAGTTGGAAGCCCTCAGTTACTCTGCTCCTACTTTACTGGGAAGTTTCGGAAGGTGGTGTTAGAAGACTTCTGTTTGTTTGTTTGTTTGTTTGTTTGTTTGTGTTTGTTTGTTTAAAAGAAATCCAAACTAATTGCTTTACATTTTTAAACAAACAGAATAATAACCATAAGTAATTATCCTGTGCGGGGTTCTGCAGAAATTTATTGTTTCTACCATGATTTTAAACTTCTGCATGAAACTTTAGGAAAGATTGTCTGGAGGTTTGGAGAGAGTTGCCAACAATACACAAGTGACATCCAGCTCTTATTTCTCTTTTCCATTTCAACAAGGTGTGAAGATGTCAGCTTAAAATATTTGCCTGAAATCAGCAACGGACTGAATAACAACAAATGTTTTTGCGTAAACCTCAGACAAGAGGTTTATGGATATACAGTACTTCACCTGGGTGGGGTCATATTCCCCAGAAAGAAACTATTGCGCTCCTGGATCTAGGCCTTATTGATCAGTTCTTCCCAGGACTACCTCTTACTAAAAGTAGTAACAGCTCATAGGTATTTTAAATTTATTTATTTAAGTAACTGATATACCTCTTTTCAGACGGACCTCAAAAAAAGTTTGCATAAGATTTTTGTGAGCATAACTATCATTTTTAATAATAATAATAATAATAATAATAATAATAATGTAATCATATTACATTAAAATGAAAAAATGCAAATTCTTTGCTTGGAAGAATATGTTCTCACTTCCCTCAGGGCAAGAAGTCTCTGTGGTTACAGTTGAAGGAGGCAGGGGCTACATTGGGGGCTGGATGTTGATGATTCCTCAAGCTTCTGTCTCCTCTACTCCCCCCAGGGCAAGATGGTCCTGTGGCGGCAGCTGGGGAAGGGAGGGGTCACAATGGGAGCTGGATGCTGCCAACATTGACAGGTATTGGGGAGAGGGGAGCATCTGAGTGTGCTCAATGATGCTGACAGAAGCACTCTTGCCAGTCTACACTCCACCACAGGTGGGGAGGCTGCACTGATTCTCCAGCAAGAGCGGTGTGGGTGTCCTTCCGTGAGTCTCTGCTGGAAACGGATGCACCTGGGTGCCCTCAGGTTTACTTGGGAGTCAGTTGGATGCTGCCATTGGGCCCAAGACTAGGGCTGCTGGTGGGGAAGGGTGCTGTCCCCATGCTCCAGAGACCAAGCAGAGCTTAGAGGCCAAGCAGGTCTCTGGGGCCTCCTCTAAGCTGCAGCTGCCGACTCTGCTCCACCCTGGGGTGAACTATTTACCTTATATTTGCAGTTGTGGCACTTGTTGGCTGAACCATGCCTTGTAGTTTCAAGATACTGAGAGCTGCTTTGGGAACAAAGCTTTAAAACCAAGATATTCACTTTGAAATAAATAAAACAACCCTCTTTTTAAAACGCTTATTAACGTGCTGTCTGAAATCCTCACACGCCGCCTTTCATACCTTACTCTCTCACTTGAATCCCCTAATGATGCCTTGAGATTGGAGAACTTGGGATAATAGGAAGCAGGGGGAGAGACAACCTCCAGGACTCCAGAAAGTGCCTCCTTTGGGAAGCTAAGAAAAGAAGAAAAGAAAAACAGTATTCTCTCCCGGTGAACTTCTGTTTAGAGGTACAAACTGCATACAGGATCAAGGGCTTATTCATGTTTGTTTATGCTTGAGGGAGGACATTTGCACATTTTATTATAAAAAAACATTTATTTTTCCTGTGTATGTGTATTGCAGACTTGGGTAAAGCGATCCTCTGTTACAATTGCTCTGTGGCTTGAGATATGCCACCGCTACATTCAGGGGTTGCCTGTCCTGTTTTGCCACCTGAGGTGAATTGGGCATTTGTGCCTCCTGCCCCTCTTTGACTCTCAACTTGGTGGGAGATGGGGGACTCTTCAAAGCGTTGCTGCTTGGCTTCTCTGCCTGGGACCAGGGAAGACAAACAGCAGGGCCATATGCCAGAAGGCCTCCTTCTTGTTGGTGGAAGCAGTGGGGCAGGCAGAGTGCCGCCTCTTGCACTTGCACCGCCTGAGGCAGACGCTGCAAGGAAACAGAGGGAGTCAACCCATTCAGCAAGTCTGGAGGCAAGACCTCCCTCCCCAACCCACAGCACAGCGCAGTACCCCTAGCATGAGAGCCCTATTAGCACAGGAAGCAAACATATAGTTCGCCAGACTCTAGGCAGCCCTGGAGGAAGGGTTGTGACACCTCAAATATGCATCTGCACATGAACGCTTTAGCCTCAGGAACCAACTAGCACAGGAAGCAAACATATAGTTCGCCAGACTCTAGGCAGCCCTGGAGGAAGGGTTGTGACACCTCAAATATGCATCTGCACATGAACGCTTTAGCCTCCTGTGCTCCTTGGAAACCTATGGGACCAACTTCTAAAAACCATATTTTCCATACCTTTGACATCACAAAGGCACTCTTTACATTTTAATACATTAAAGTAGGATCTTATTTTGAAAGCAGACAAAAAAACACCTAGAACAGGGTAGAAGAATTGCTACTCCAAATGTCTAGATACTAGTAAAGATTTCTGATTACTTCATAGAATGTAAGTAATTGAATTCAATATTGTATACACACAAGGGTACTTTGGGCTGGCATAGTTAAATTATGTGGAAAGTAGTCTCCAGTTCACTTATTTAAAGATTATAAATGCAAAGTAGTGTCATAGAGAAAGAGAGAACTAAAGGATTTAGCTAAACTTTGCAATACTATTATTTTACTGTCTTCCTTAGTGCTGTAAGTGTTAATATCTAGTTTAGTATATGCTACAGTAATCCATGTTACTGATAAGTAAACTTTTATTGATGCGGTATTTTTAATGGCATAATATTACTTATTTTTAGTAGCCATAAACAGACATATTATAAAAATCTTACCGGCTTCTGATGCTTTCTGCAATGCTGTTAACATATTTTAAATCCACCTAAAAATTTACAAAAAAATAATAATCAACATTTCTGCTATTTTCTGAAAACAGAAGTTGTGCTAATCATACAGGAAACCATATGTGCATTCATTTTATTCTATTTTACGGTCACCATCGCTTAGCAATGGACACAGCAAAATTAATTTTATTATATGAATATTAAAAATTAAATAGAAAGAAGTTGCTGCACACTTGTTTACATTATATAGAAGGATTAAGATGTACTTCTCCTCATAATTATATGCAGAAGTATTGCTTTTAGAAAAATCTATCACTCTTACCTTGCAGCAATGAACTATACCCTCCTGATTTGTTCTCAATAATGGAAATGCAGCTGAGTTAATCACAAACTCTCACACACCCCAAACCTTTGGTGAGAAAATTCACCCAAGCAGTTTCCTTGCCTCAGGACATCCATTACAGAGAACTTCCAATAGTTTATTCCAAGTGTTTCCAAACTGTTGCATTTATATGTGAAATTGTAGCAACCAAGTTACAGCACATTCCCACAACATAACCAGACAGGGTTTTTTTTGATGGCATTGCTCTAGGAGTTCTAAAGCTTGCTATGAACACATTCTACATCTCTGGTACATTTATGCATTAATGCATGAGTAGGCAAAATAAGGCCCGGGGGCAGGATCCGGCCCAATCGCCTTCTAAATCCGGCCTGCAGATGGTCCGGGAAACAGCGTGTTTTTACATGAGTAGAATGTGTGCTTTTATTTAAAATGCATCTCTGGGTTATTTGTGGGGCATAGGAATTCGTTCATTCCCCCCCCCCAAAAAAAAATATAGTCCGCCCCCCCCCCCCAAGGTCTAAGGGACAGTGGACTGGCCCCCTGCTGAAAAAGTTTGCTGACCCCTGTTAATGCCATCAGGAATACCCATAAAATATTCAAATATTAAAGTCATGATAATGCACAATTGTGAGAAATATTGAACTCTAGTATGCAGTATTTGATCTTTTAGAGCAATCACACAATATGTCCACAGTATAAAGGTAAAGGACCCCTGGATGGTTAGGTCCAGTCAAAGGCAACTATGGGGTTGCGGTGCTCATCTCGCTTTCAGGCCGAGGGAGCCGGCGTTTGTTCACAGATAGTTTTCCGGGTCATGTGGCCAGCATGACTAAACTGCTTCTGGCTCATGGAAGACCGTGACGCATGCCAGAGCACATGGAAATGCCGTTTACCTTCCCACCACAGCGGTACCTATTTATCTGCTTGCACTGGCGTGCTTTCAAACTGCTAGGTTGGCAGGAGCTGGGACAGAGCAACGATAGCTCACCCCATCGCGGGGATTTGAACCGCCAACCTTCCGATCAGCAAGCCCACAGTATCTTGTGCTGTATATGCGGTAAGACTACTTATGTAGTTTTGGAAAGATTACCACCATAGGTTTGCAAAATTAATATATGTGAGAACGTGTCCTTTGTTTGCAGGTGCTGCCTAAGAAAACCATCATTTCGGCAGACTCGGCCTGGGCTTTATCTCCATCTCCATTATACACTGATTAAAGACTATCAGCATAATGTTGTTCCAGAAACTACAAGGTTTCTTCCCTCTTCAAGCTCCTACCTATTGCATTGTCCATTTAAAGCCATTGAGCTTTTGCTACTTTAGAACTCTGCATTGTAAACCAGAACTGCGGGATTAGCAAGTCAGAGCTCTAGCACTGAAACCTGCATTATTTGGGTGCTTTCTGCTTTTTGCTATTTTAAAAAAGGGATATCCACAGGCCAGTTATTGCATAGTAGCTCACAGTAGATGACCCTCAGTATGAAACATGGCAGGAAACAGCAATGCATTGGGAAATAAGAGACGGGAGATAAATCTATTCTAAAAGACCTAAATGTAAGGATGAGAACCCGTGGCCCTCCATGGTTTGTGGCCTCCAGCTCTCAGGCATTATGACCAATGGACAAGGATGAGGGGGGCTGTGGTCTGCAATATCTGGAGAACCACAGAACCACAATATCTGGAGAACCACAGATTCTACATCTTTGGTCTACCACAAATGACTTCTGATGTGACCTATCTAGGTTTAGATGGTAAATGTGGAGCAGGCAGGATTTGAACTCTCTCACTCCAGAAAGCAGCACCCTAACCACACAGCTCCTTGAATACAGGCTCATGATGGGTCATTTAATATTGCCTAGACCATGACACATGCCTTTACCCATGCATCATATCCAGAAATCCCTCCCAATGTGGAGCCTTATCTCAGTGCAACAGTCCAGGTTCAACAGACCCAACTGTTGAAGTTTTTTTAATGTTACATAAAATGGTGTATAATTGTAATGGTGTTGCATTTTAAGTTGCTGTGAAAAACGTGTGGACACATGGTGAAGGCTTGCATTGTTCCATTGCAAAGATAGGGTGGACTAGGTTTTATGACTGAGTCATGGGTTTCTGGATGGAATTTTTGAATGTTTACTTATGTTAATGAACAGGGGCGCTGAGTACAGGGGGTGCAAGGGGCTTCAACTCCCCTCAATATTTTGAAGCAGGGGCCCCAGTCCTCTCAGTATTGAGGGGGCTGACATCTCTCACCGCTGGGTGCCCTCTGCATGCCCCAGCCCCTGCCCCTGTTCAGCCCCCTCTTTACCCTTGGTTCTTTATTGTTTTCCACTGTGAAGTGCTCCTTTGCATCAACTTGCTCATCAACAGAATTTCATTCAGGGCTAGTGCAAGGCATTTTCCCACCTGAGCCAAGATGGATGAGCTGTCACTGCTTCCCCATGCACTGATCTCCTATTGCTGCTTCTTTACTTATTTGCTGTCACAATAGCAGCAAGGGTGGTCCTTTGGCCTTCTGTGTAGTAAACTGTGAAACTTTAAACAAGTGCGTGTGTTCACAACATCTTTATTAGGAGCACCTATGTGGCTTCTAGCTTCCTAAGGAACAGGTGCTGAGCCAGAGGTCATGGCTGGTTGGTTGGTGGTGGTGGTGGTTGCAGGGCAGCAGCAGTAACCAGCCAAACATTGGTGGGTGGGTAGAGACCAGAAGTCTCAGAAGGCAGGCCAAAGGACCCTGGTCTACCACCATGCCACCTGAGACAAGGGACTCACGTTGACTAATGGGTAGATTCACCCTGATTGCTTCTAACGTGCCCACAGATCTCCACATGAAGAAGAGTGTTGCAGCCCCACAGCTGGCTCCTGAATTAATCAAAGCAGTGGCTTTGTTTCCTCCTTGGGTCAAGACCTAGCTGTTTTCTCTGGTCTTTATGGGTAATGCTCAATATAGTGATCTGCTTGCTGACTTTAGTTTGCCATTGCTTAGAATGATAGAATCTTGACATGCGGTCTCCCATCCAATTTGAAACCATACCAGTCCCTGCTTAGCTTTCCAAATGTGCTAGCAGTTTTATTGCTGATGTTCATTGTAGTTCAATATATATCTAACAAATCGTCATTTTAGATTAAATGTATCTACCCCTTGAGATCAGCTGGCAGAGTGCAAGTTGAAAATAAATAAATAAATAACATTCTCTAATGTAGCAAAGGGGTAGAAGGGATTCTGGACCGTGGATCCCAACATACGTGTGCCAGGAGTGATGAGAGTTGGTGCTCCACGACATCTGCAGGGCCACAGATTCCCCACCTCTGTCTTATAGACAAATACAGACTGCTGCATTTTCTTTCCGTAAACACAAATCATTTCAAGCAAACTTACCTCTGCTACAAATATAATTATCATACAATGCTTCTTCTGATCTTCAGACATTCCACTTAAAAGGGATTGCAGTGTGTCCATCAAATAGCTCTCCTTTTCTCTTCGCACTGTTGGAACACCTATTACCATGGCCACTAATGTCAAAAAATGGGGACTTAGTTGGACAATTTTTTAAATCAGTACAAGAAAAAATCATTTTCATTTTCATAATGACACAACTACAGATATTACTAACGTGATACTGTTAGCATCCTTAGGTGCAGAAATCAGCACTGAGTTTAAACCAGTAAGAATAGAAATGCATATTCTACGTTGGTCATAATCCAATACTAAATTAGATTTACTAACTGTGTGTTAGAGTGTGGTTTTAAGTTTTGAATCCAGGTCCTCCTTATTTTGGGAATGTTTTGCATTCTCCACTAGTGGTCCATTTTATTAAGCTAGTTCCCTTAATTTTTTACTTCCCTTTAATTCGGACAAATTAACCCCCTTCATAAGGAGGATCTGTCATATTTTATAGATAGCAGCAGTAACTCATATGCTGGTGGTGGAAGCATCACAGCAAAAACATAAGGACAGCCTGCTATATCAGGCCAATGGCCCATCTAGTCCAGCTTCCAGTTCTCACAGTGACCACCCAAATACCTGTGGGAAACCCACAAGCAGACACTGAGCACAAGACCACTGTGCCCTCCTGTGGTTCCCTGCAAGTGGTATTTAGAAGCATACAGCCTCTGACTAATGTTAGGAACATAGGAAGCTGCCTCATGCTGAGTCAGACCATTCACCCATCTAGCTCAGTATTTCTATACTGAGCGGCAGTGGCACTGCAGGGTTTCAGGCAGAAATCTCTCCCAGTCCTACCTGGAGATGCTGGGGATTGACCCTGGGTTCTTCTGCATGCAAGGCAGGTGTTCTACTACTGGGATACGGCCCTTCACCTACTACTCCACTAACATCTGGGCAGAATTTTAAAGCAGCTTTGTGCAGAGCTGTCAAATACAAGCTTTTTACAAAGTATAGCACAGAGCAGACTCCCTGGAAAAGACCCTGATGTTGGGAAAGATTGAGGGCACAAGGAGAAGGGGACAACAGAGGATGAGATGGTTGGACAGTGTTCTCGAAGCTACCAACATGAGTTTGACCAAACTGCGGGAGGCAGTGGAAGACAGGAGTGCCTGGTGTGCTCTGGTCCATGGAGTCACGAAGAGTAGGACATGACTAAACAACAACAACAACAACAACAACAAGCACAGAGCAGGAGAATTACTGTGAGGGCAAAATGAGATAACAATGCACAAAAGGTGCATGTGAGAGAGACTTGAAGCCTGAGAAGATAGACCAAAAGAGGGGCCTATCTTCTGTATACTAAACAGAAGCAGCAAGAGAAAAATGCAATAGTCAAAAAGTTGCCTATTGTGCTTTCCTCCTCCTGCCAAGGTTTTACAAAGCTCTTCATCTGGGAAATTCCGCAACTACTCCTTGGACAAACCTTGGATAACTTGTAAAAAGTGGCACTTTTACATTGTCCTTCTTCTCATTCTCTTTCCACCCCAATCTCCAAGCAGTGTGATGGTCTAGGGGTCCAGACACTTACACAGGGTTCCTGTTTCCTTTAGAAATGAGGCTCAGCAGAGGATGTGGAGTTCTTTATGATATGTAGTTTATTTACACATATGTAAATAAAACTATGATGGAGGGGTTCAAAGCATTACACTCCAAGAAGGTCCCATCTCTCCAGGGGCATATTGTTGGTCTTTCAAATTTCAGCAGTGCCCTGTGCAAGGCCAATATTTGGTGTGTGTCCCCCAGCTCTCGCCTTCTGTTCTGCTCAAGACACTACTTCATAGTTGCAAAGCTCTGCAGCGCCCCCTAGGGACAGCTCCCAGAGCAAGAGAACCAATCATGCTGCCCTAAATCCGCCTCTGGTCTCTCCACTACTGCAGCCTCTGATTCAAAACAGGCTGCCCACATTGTGCTCTGCCCCCACTCTCTAGCTTGATGTGTTTAACAGACAGCAACCTCTTTTTCCTAAGTCATATCATCACCACTCAAATCCTAAATTTAACGCTGCTTTTTCTTTGCTCACCATCACTCTGTGGAAGGAGGGGCTCCACACCTTTGCTGTCTGGCACAGCCTATGCATTCCTTATGGCTTTCTTAACGGCGCTTCCCTTTCCCTTTATCCTTTTTCCCTGAGCCCAGAAAACTGGTTTGGCCTCTATTTATTGACACTGGTAAAATCGACATCTGACAGCCCATCTTAATTCTCCAAATAAATTCCAACACCCACTAGACTTGGGAATTTAAGGGAGGATCTGGCACCCAGGAATTTAGGAGCAATGAGGCGCCCGCAAACTCATAACAAATATGATTCTAGGAATATATTACAAAAACTGTATACACCCTGACTTCCCTGGTGAAAGGGCATGATATAAACATAATTATAACCACTGGTCTGGATCCAGCCTCATCCTTTCATGAACAGAAGCATTTATTCTGTTTGCAGATGGTCCAGTGGAGGCTCCTGCTAGAGCAGCCTTTCTCAACCTGTGGGTCCCCAGATGTTGTTGAACTACAACTCCCATCACCCCTAGCTAGCAAGGCCAGAGCTCAGGGATGATGGGAGTTGTAGTCCAACAACATCTGGGGACCCACAGGTTGATAACCGCTATGTTAGAGGAAGGGGAAAGGTGATACCCCTGTCTCCCTGCACACCCATCATCACCTCTTATGAAGTTCAGGAGCAGCTACAGGAGGAAGGAGGATTTGGCAAAAATTGTGTGCACCCCTTCTTCCACTTGGTGTATCATGTGTGCAGAGTTTTCTGCTCACTAGAAATCTGGATACAACCCACTGTTTCCCACAAATGCTAATCACTATGCAACAGCACAGCAAAGCAAGCTATGTGATTGGCACACAGTTGGCTATGTGGCAGATCTAACACCACACTTAAAGCTCTGCAAGTTTGCATTAGCAGGGCAAAAAGTAAGTGTGTGTGTGTGTGTGTGTGTGTAGTTTTGCTGAGGGTTGCAGCCCAGCAGATCACTACAGTTTCATCCCCCCACCATCGAAAGCAGTAGTGGAGGAATTTGCTATGGTGGGGCAGAGCCCCATTTGCCCATATGGACCAGCCACCACTGGCAGAGGGAGGCAGATAGGCACACCCACCATATCCTAACTCTTTCCAGAAGGCAGTTCTAATCTGGAGTTTAGGGTTGCTCTCTAAATACAAACAAACAACAAAATAAAAACAAACAAACATATTCTCACCCCCAGTCCTTCCTTGTCCAATTACAACATTTGGATAAATACCATCTTCATGCTCCTGGAGATGAGGCAGATAGTAATGGATATTTGAAAGATGTATAGGGAGCTTGTTGGCGAGACTCAACACGTTCAACTTCGTAGAGTCTTAAAGCGAAAGGAAAAAAGAGCTTTGGAACTCAAAATCGAAACACTTAAATAACTGCCTAAAATGCCAGCATGCTCAGAGTACTGAGATAACATCATGGCTGATAGCATACCAATAGGTCCAAACTGCACACTTTAAAAGCATGCAGCTTTATGGTGTAGCATTATGGCATAAGGCCACTATTGTGAAGCAGGGCTCTCCCACCCACCCCCTCCAATGTTAAGCTTAAGAATGTCATGCACCTTCTGCTCACATCTCATGCATTGGCTATTGACTGGAGCTTACAATTGGGTCTCCCAGGCTATGGGCTTATATCACATATACATATTACTCATACAGTGGTACCTCGGGTTACAGACACTTCAGGTTACAGATGCTTCAGGTTACAGACTCCGCTAACCCAGAAATAGTACCTCGGGTTAAGAACTTTGCTTCAGGATGAGAACAGAAATCGCGCAGCGGTGGCGCGGCGGCAGCAGGAGGCCTCATTAGCTAAAGTGGTGCTTCAGGTTAAGAACAGTTTCAGGTTAAGAATGGACCTCCAGAACGAATTAAGTTCTTAACCCAAGGTACCACTGTACTGTGAAACAACTCATTTTGCAGTATGATAAAGATTTTACCAGGGACACAGAGTAAATATCATTGAACTCTGTGAGGTTTACTTCTGAGTGTACAGGCATAGGATTGCTTTGTAAATTATTTCATGAGTTAGATATGACATTTATTTTTAAAGTCAGAGCATGGGCGTAGCCAGGGTGGCAGAGGGCAACTGCCTCCTCCTAAATCAAGCAAATCAATAAAAATACTTAACTAACTGAGGTTCTGCCCCCCCAACATGAAGCCGGCCCCCCAACATAAATCCTGACTACATCCATGAGTCAGTGAGTGTTGCCTTTCATCCAGTCATTGCAAAATAATGCACAAAACAATATATAGTGTCTCTCCCTAGGTTCTTCCTGAGATAAATTCTGGTGTCAAAGCTTGACTAAAGGGGAAACACATTAAGGGAGCTTTGCACAATGTAAGTTATAGGTGGCAAGAAGGTTCCATGCTCCTGAGTCCTTGTTCCTGCTTTTGCAGCTTAATTCAGACTTCTCTGTCCCAAAATCATTTTTAATGTCATTTTGGCAATTCTCTGTGAGAGAGTCAGTGTGGTGTAGTAGCTGAACGGTTGAACAAGGGAGACCAGGGTTAAAATCCGCACTCAGCCATGAAGCTGAGTGCCTTTGGGGCAGTCACTGCCTCTCCTCAACTTAACCTATGCAACAATAACCGATGCAATCAAATAAAAACAAACAAACAGATAGTACTGCCTATTAAAGTTAGGAAAGGACTCACCGGCAAGAAATCTAGTAAAATTCCCTTACTGAGTTCTGATGATGAATTGCTGGTTAAAACACAGGACAGAATTGACCAACGATATGCATTGACCTAAGGCTGATATTTATTGCATGTGGGTTCATTGTGACAACCCAGCTACTGGAGGTTGTGCCATTTTAAAGATAGAAAGCCTGGAACCAGGCCTGTGCAGAGCTTCTCTGAGGCCTGGGGTGGGAGTCTTGTTAGAATGAGGTTATAAACTGAAACAAAAAAGCAGCCAGTCCCTGGCAGAGACCCCCAGCCAGCTTAGCCCTCTGAGTCCTGGGGCAAGTGTACCTGGCTGCCCCCGCCTCTGCATGGGTCTGCCTGGAACACTTAATATTTTTTAAGATACGGGTTAGGTCAGAATAGAGTCAGAGGTACTGCCAGACACTCCCCTAATGTAGCTGATGACAAAATTAACAGGTACATCCCTTAGGGAGGGAGCTGGATCTTTCTTAGACTTCAGAATGGGGCAAAAGTAGAGCTTCCACAACATCAACTAAGGGTGATGTATAATCTGGTTCTGTCTGTGTGGTTGAAATGGGAAAGTGAGACAGATTGGCAAGACACAGAGAAACACTGAGAGCTGATCTGATCTGATCTGGGGCAGTGGATCTGGCTGTCTTCTGGAGACTTCACTTATTCTCAACCTGTATATTTGTAAATAAACTCCTAGTTTTAAAACGCCGTAAGCCTTTAGAAACTTCTTTCCAAAGTAAACTGGTAAGCGCTGCACTCTAGAATGTCTCGTGGCTCTGAAAAATTCAGGCAAGCATTACAGTATCTACAACCTTTGTATAAACCCTTATATAAAATTTTGTGAAGGCAACAAATATTTTTTCAGACTTTGAGGGGGGAAAGACACTTTGCTGGGTGGGGTGGGGGTAGATCACTGCGTTCTATTTCCCAATCATACCCAAATAATTTATAAGAGGCTATCATTTAATTGAAGGGACGCAGGTGGCGCTGTGGGTTAAAGCCTCAGCGCCTAGGGCTTGCCGATCGAAAGGTCGGCGGTTCGAATCCCTGCGGCGGGGTGCGCTCCCGCTGCTCGGTCCCAGCGCCTGCCAACCTAGCAGTTCGAAAGCACCTCCGGGTGCAAGTAGATAAATAGGGACCGCTTACCAGCGGGAAGGTAAACGGCGTTTCTGTGTGCAGCTCTGGCTCGCCAGAGCAGCGATGTCACGCTGGCCACGTGACCCGGAAGTGTCTCCGGACAGCGCTGGCCCCTGGCCTCTTAAGTGAGATGGGCGCACAACCCCAGAGTCTGTCAAGACTGGCCCGTACGGGCAGGGGTACCTTTACCTTTACTTATCATTTAATTGAAAATTAGAGAGCTGGTTTTGACCTATAAAGCTTTAAGCAGCTCAAGACTGCAGGACCTCAAGGCCCACTTCTCTCCATAAGGACCTACGCAGACCCTGAGATCACCCTCTGAGGCCCTTCTTTGTGTGCCTCCTCCACAAGAGGTCCGGAGTGTGGCAACACGAGAGTGGGCCTTTTCTGCAGTGCCTCCCTGTTTGTGGAATGCTCTCCCCGGAGAGGTTCAGCTGGCGCCTTCATTATGCACATTTGGACACCAAGCGAAAATGTTCTTCTTCAACCAGGTTAACATCCAACACCCTTTTAAATGTGCTATGGGAGGGGGTGAGGTGGGATTATTAGTTTGTTTTTATTATATATTTTGTGTTCTTTTAATCTTGTATTTTTATGTTGTGAACCACCCTGAGTTCTATGGATGAAGGGTGGCATACAAATTTAATAAATAATATCTATCTTGTAGTTTCTTCTAAAATACTGCATTTTGATGTGTCTCCTCCACAAACCAGCTTTGATCAGAAATGAGAAAAAGAATTATTGAGCTGTGTTTTCAGTTGGTGTGTACACAGCCTTATTCTCTGCTTTCTTGGATTTCCCTTATGCCTTCTGTTCCCCACCTCTGTGTCTTTCTGACTTCCCACTGCCCAGCATCGCATCACATGCTCCCATTAAAATCCATAGACCTCCATTAAGATCCATGTTTCCTTTCTGAGAAAGTAATGACTTCACAAGTTGTTAAAAACCCCCCAAAAAACCCTCAACACAAACCTGTAAAATTTCCGGAAGTGCTGGCTAGCTCACCAATGAATTGCTTGATTTCATTTAGGACACTGTTCAGCTCTTGGGATCTTTTTTTGTTTTCCTTTTCAGCAAAGAAGAGTCTTTGGCGAAGTTCCAAAAGCTGTCTTTGGTTCAAATCTAAAATGCTTCCTGCAATTGTAAAGGCAAATTATCTTCTTCGGAAGGAAGTAATTCATTTCCTTAAGTAAAAGAAGGGTTAAACACTTTCAGACTGATCATTCATTCACAGAAGGAAAAGTGGAAAATACACACCCTTTTTTAAATCCTTTGTGTATGGATTTATACATAAATGCACTTATTATTTTAAGCAATGTGTAAACATAAACTAATCTTCACAAAGCTCACTCCTCCTCTCCAACCTCCCATAAATCTGGATTATTGACCATGCCTTTCCTCACCAACACATAGTCAGACTATAGATGAATGAGTCTATTGTGATTTATGCCTCCCACAAGTGCCTTACAATGAACCTGTTAAACACTGCTATTACAAAAGCCTGCTGATCATTGAACAACATGTAGCTGAATTCCATGCAGGTTTTGACCTGAAGAAACTTAACTAACTGGTAGTGGAATTTCTAATTTACAGCAGTAGAATGAGGTCGAATTCAGAGCCTGCTTTTCAGTAGCGCTAACGGAACAGTATACACACATCCAAAACAGCCTGTCTTCCAGGGGTGGCTTTTAAATATTGTATAGCACTTATTGAATTAATGTATAATTAATGCGCTGTATAAGTGTTTACTAATCGAAGCAAGTCCCTGATCTGCCCATGTCCCCATGGTTACCACAGCCATCAAGCAAGTAGAAAATAGTGACAGGGCGCTACTTTTAGGGTGCACATTGTTGCTTCTTCAGCCCCAGTGACTGAACACCCTCAGTCAACAATATATTTTACATAGCTCTTTGGCAATAATGACACTTCCTGTTTCTTTCCCACTTCTGACACCCCCATATCAACAAGAGGGATAAGAAGCAGCTGTTCCACTTGCCACAAGTGAGCAAGAGTTATTATCCAAATGAGAAAGGAACTCAGGAGAAGTGGAATTTTTAAAGGGGGTGTGTGGATATCCAACATAGTGTCTTGTTCCAACTCAAACAGTGTTATCAAAAGTACTTCCTTCTACCGAGCTAGCATTGAACTATGTAAAACAGGTGAGCTACCCAGCTCAGTGGCACTTGATTTCTGCTTACGTAACCATTTTACAATCTTGTGTGCATTTACAATGAGCGATAGGTCCACCTCCATTTATTACTGCTCATGTGTGCAAAATTACTGTCTGCATCACCTTATATAATAAAAGCTTGTTAAGGACTATGCCTCCAGTTGTTTCCCTGTTCAGATGGAAATTTGACATATGCAAAGTGTACAGACGTCTGGCCTTTGATTTTATTATCAAATCTGAAGGTGGAGGCTGTACATAAAAATACTAGGTGAGGCCTTTGGGCAACAACATCATTATGTGAAGCTCCTGCAGCTGTGGGAATATTGTTGTTGTGTTAATAGTTCTTGTATATACATGGAGAGAGAAAAATATGCACCTATGTTCTATATATAGATCTACTAATGGCTAACAGCAATTCTCTGTTGGAGAAATGCAATTTTAAGGACGGATATAATCAGACATATTTCGAAAGAAAAATCTTACAATGTTTTGGACAATCTTCCTGAGCATTTATGTCAAAAAGATGTTTTATCACACACACACAAAATAATAAAACCACTCAGTGTAGAAAAAAATCACCCCTGCACACATGGGAAGTATGAGAAGTGCTGCAGAACACTCAGCATCGATAACCTTCTACAGCTGTGTTCTACACAGTGCTTTTCTCCTCAGGAGCTGAGGAAGTCCCTATTCAAAACAAATCTCCCGGCCATGATGAAAAAATTGATGACAGTTTAAATGTGAGAGGTATACAACTAGGCAGGGGCACCAGACAGCAGTTGAGAAAGGCCAGAACATCACAGTCGAAAATTCAAGTGTAAAAGACAGAGGCAGAGTATTTATACACTAATACTAGAAGCCTCTGAGTCAAGATGGGTGAACTGGAGTGCTTGGCCTTAGAGGACAAGATTGATACAGTATAACAGAAACCTGGTAGAATGGAGAGAGCCTGTAGGACTCTGCTTATAGATTTTAATGTTACCTATGTTGGTTGATTCCACTGAGGGGATCAGACCCTGTGTGAGCAGAATGCTGTCCAGTCTGGACACCGTACCATGGCGTCCAGATTGGAATGTATGGCTGGTGTCTCCTGGGTTTTGCTCACCCCAAATGTCGTAGAGACCCCTGTTTTTTAGCATTTTTAGTAACTTGTAAGAGTCCCTAGTTGTTGGGGGTTTCCTTCGGAGGAAGGTTGCCCATCGAATTGTAGGGTGAATGTCTTTCAGAGATATACCTTTCATATTTAGGTTGAGGTCCCCTCCTAGGATTGCTTCCCCTTCAGAGAAGGAGAGGAACTTGTTTAGTGTCTTCTGGAAGAATTCTAGTTGTTTCGAGTTTGGGGCATATATGGAGCCAATTGTCAGTTTAATTTTGCCATCTAGTGTCCCTTTAGCGAAAATGAATCTGCCTTTTTTGTCCTTTAGGACTGTTGTGGCAGTGAAGTTCAGGTCTCTACTGAGTATTATAGCTTGTGCAGCCCATTGTTGACAGAAGCGGGGGTCACTCAGGAGTTTGCTCCCTTTGGGTGGGTTGTGTATTTCTTGTAAGAAGGCGATGTGTGGTTTCATGGTGTTTATGTATGAGGTGGTGCGTTTTCTTTTTATGGGGTTTCCCAGCCCCCTCACATTTAATGTAATTGCTTTTAGGTTAGCCATCTTGCTTATCTATTATGTAGGGTGATTCCTTGCCAACTTGTCCAGGTTGTCCTGTGTCTCTCACTTTGTGTTGTTTAACAAACCAGTGGGGTTGTGCTGACCTAGCGTGTGGTGGGTGGGGGATTAGTGGGATTAGGATCAGATTTGGGTTAAAGAGTGGGGGATAGATTATAGAGAGTATCCTATATGTAGTCATATAGGTGTTAATCACCAGTCCTTCAGTTTGAGGTGTTTTCTGGGTGCTTCATTCAGCTGTGGTTGTTGTTGTAGGGTCGTCCATCTGTGATGTGTTGGTTTGGTTGATCCTGGTCTGTTGTCTTGTGCTGCGTGTTTGGCGGGATGCTTCTGTGCGTGGTGGTGGTTGCCTGTGCTGGTTAGCATTGTTGTGTCACTTCTGTTGCTTCTTTTTCCTCTTTACTGTCATCCAGTTGTTTGATGTTGTTGTTGTTTCATCGTGGTGGTCATGACTGTCACTCGGTGGGTCTGTTGGTTGCCATTCCAGTGGAGGGTTGAGTTCAAGGTTCTTCAGTAGTTGCAGGGCTTCAGGTATGTTGGCAGCCATGTGTTGTGTTGTGTTGGTTGTTACTATAAGGCAGAAGGGGAAGCCCCATCGGTACTTGATCCCTGTTTGTTGGAGACGCTGGGTGCATGGGCGTAGGTTTTCCTCCGATTTAGGGTGTCCTGAGATAAATCCTGTAAGGCCAATATGGGGTTGTCTCCATATCAAAGGCTTGTTGTTGAGTTTCTGAGGTTGTTCCATACCTCTTCTTTCTTTTTGTAGCGTGTGAAGCATACAATAATGTCTCGTGGGGGGGGGGGCGTTGGGTTTCGGCATAGGTTTTAGGGCTCTGTGAGCCCTCTCCAGGTTGTTTACCTCAAGTGTCAGGTTTGGGATTGTATTTTTCAGCCAGGGTACAATTAGGTCTGCTGGGCTTTTCTCCTCCACTTTTTCAGAAAAGTTGCGGGAGTGGATGTTGCAGCGTCTACTACGGTCTTTAAGGTCTGCCTGTTTGATTTTCATGGCTGTATTTTCCATTTCTATTGTTTCCAGGTGGCTTTCCAGTTTAGCCAATTCATTATTGACACGTGTGTTCTCCTCTCGGTACTTCTCTATTATTCTTTCTTGTATTTGGTTCTTGTTTTCTAGAGTTTCCACTTTGGAAGTCATGTCACTGAATGCTTTCAATAGTTCTGTTAGTCTCATTTTCACTTCCTTCGGTTCTTCTTTTGTTGCTGGGTCGTTGTCATCTTGGGGTGTGTGTGTGTTGTGTTCTTGGTGCTGTTTGCCATCTCCCTGGTTGTTGTCATCACAGTCTCGTTGGTGTTTTTGGTTTCAAATCTGCTTGGTATCCTCTTGGAGCAGGGCGTGTTGTGGTTAGGAGTTGCGCTGGTGGTGGTGGTTCCTGGGTGTTGCTGAGCTGTTAAGCTGAACAGGCATTGTTGACTGGTGGCTTTTACAGAGTGTCTGGATTAGGCGGTGATTAGTGTCCCATCTGGGCTGTGCTTTAAAGGCTTCTCTGGGGTTCCCGCAGTCTCCTCAGCAGTGTTGCCGGGGTGGGGTGGGGCAGCCGAGTAGACAGATGAGTAAGCCAACAGACAGATGGTTCACGTAAAGGGGTTGGTAGGCAGGGGTATGAGAGATTGGTGGGATGGGGTCAGAGGGAGAGTGTATGTTTGGGGGGGTTATTTGTGGGTGCACCTGTGTGTACACGTCTGTGCACAGGTACTCACAAGAGGAGTATTGGGGTCCAGTCGAGGGTGGAGGTAGGGGTTAGGGGTTTGTAGTAAAGAATTAGGAATTTAAGGTTGGCAAGGATGTGTTCAGGAGCAGAACCCAACAAAGACATTGTTGAAGGTGAAAAAGGAGGGGAGGAAAGGGGGAGAAGCAGGGGAGGGGAGGGATGGAAGTCAGAGTAAAGTAAAGAAGGGAGAGAGGAAAGGAGGGAGGGAGATAAGAAAGAAAGAAAGAAAGAAAGAAAGAAAGAAAGAAAGAAAGAAAGAAGTAAAAGGGGGGAAGAGACAAAGAAAGATGAAAATGCTTGGTTGCAGTGGTGGTTCTAGTTATAGTATGAGGTAAAAGACCCCTGGGGAGGGGGGATTACTAATGAAAGTGTGTGGGAAGGTATGTATGTGTATGTAGATTTTAGGGTTAGGAGGGTAAGATGGACTAGAAAAGCAGACTAAATCAAAGAGGGAAAGCAGGGGGGTGGGGAGGGGAGATGAAAGATCTGAAGATGTCGAAGTTGTGATGCCTGGCAGTAGTATTTGTATATCAAATGCCAAGGGTAAAAATAATGTAGAAATGAAAATATATAGAAAGCCCTCTTGAGAGGGGCAGATATAATATAATAGTGTGTGTGTGTGTGTTCGTGTATGTATGTGCTCTTTTAAAGAGAAGGAGGGTGGAAAGGGGGAAGGAGGAAAGGAAAAGAAAGGAAAAGAAAAAGGGAGGGGGAAGGGTACTAGTGGCAATAGCACTGATATGGGGGGAAATATTTTTATTTTATTTTATTTTATTTTTTAGAGGGGATGGTAATAGTTGCAGGACAATGGGGGAAGGTAAGGCTCCCCCCTCAAAAACAGACAAACGAAGAAACTAAAGGGGGACTAAAAGGAAAAGAGGAATAATAATGATAGTAATAATAATAAAAAGGAATTTTGTTTGGGGAAAAAAGGTAATAATAATGATAAAAAATAGTAATTGAAAAAATGTTTCCTCCTTTTTTCAAAGAATAGAAATGAGGGCAGAGAATGGGATAAAAATAAAACAAATACAGAAAATAGGGAAAATATGTTAGAGAGGGGTAGATTGGTAAAAATAAAGTAAAAAATATTGGGAAGGAAGGAAAGGGGACAGCAGCAGCAGCAGGAACAACAAAAGCCCCCCCCCCCTTTTTGGGAGGGGATGGAAAATGTGTTTTTAAGTAATATATGGATGTATTTTTAAAATGGTAGTAATAATAATTTAATGAAAGGGCTGAAGACTTGGGGAAGGGGAAAGGGAAAAAGGGGGGGTTTTAAATATATGAAAGGGGGGCAAGTTTTATGTTTTTTTAAAAATTAGAGGATAGAGTTAATGATAATAATATAATATAAAAAGTTGATATATATATGTTTTTAAAAATAGAAGGGAAAAAATAGTAAAACACACATGCACACAAAAAGGAAATAAAAAATTGAAAATTGAAAAAGGCGAGGTCTTTTCCCAGCGGGTTTCCCTCTGGGCTTCAGCCTGCTTCTGGTGCGCTAGATGTCTGGATGGATGGCTGGGCGTCCCTCGACAGAGGTTTGCGCAGCCTTCCTCTTGCTTCCTCTGCCTGCTTTTTGGTCAATCCTTTTCAAACTAAATATCCTGTAATGATACCATATTAGAAGACTGCCTTTCTAGATAATCAGCTCTTCAACATGCAATTTCATTTTGTTTTCCCCCTCTCAAATCACCCTATTCAGTTTCACATAAGACTCTTAAGAGTAGCTCAAGATTATGTTTGTAGAAGATCTACTTTCACAAGGAGAAAAGCCGTAATAAAACATGTATTGTGTTTTGTGAATGCCTCATGTAGCACTTGTCAATTATTATGGATTTATTTGGGAGACTCATGAATTAGTTTAGTTTCCACACTGGCTCACTGCCATTCTATGGGGACAGATTCACCACTTGGAACATCAACCTAAACTTGACGTGAGGGAGGCTGGATAAGAGACTGCTACCCAATGCTTTAGCTGTCTGTCTTGTTAGGCATTCTTGTGTACCACTTTTCAATACTACCCCAATTCTAAGCACATTTATGTGGAAGAAAAGCTAGTATGTTTCAATCTTATCAGTCTGATTTGCTTGTACGTCTACTTGGGACACACTGCAAACTGTGGTTTGAGTGGTATGTACAGATGGGGATTATATTTATTAAGAAGTCAGGAAGGCAAGCAGGAACAAAAAGCAACACACAAAGAAAGAACATGCAGTCTTTTTGTCTCATGTTTGTTTAAAATGCCTATGTCAACTTGACCCAAAATGTCACACGCAAGCTAGTTGGCCAGTGCTCCACAGTTAAGTATTTGTATTTATATCTCCATTTGTTCTGCCTTCTATCTGCCTGGCACCCTCCTACTTTTCAACTGAATTTCTGCTAGTTGTGTATGACAGAACTGCCTCTTGTTCATAATCTAAGGATTGGATGCCCCAATTTCTAAGAAATCCTACAATAATGGAACAGCTTTGCATTACTCTGGAACCAAAGAGACCCCACCATTCTGTCACTGGAACAGACACCATCTCCAACACATCCTTGGACTGGAAGGAAAGGGGAGGGGAACACACAACCAGAAAAAAATAAAATAAAAATGGTGCTGCAAGCCCTGTCAATAACCATCAAGCAGTGACTATGCCCACATACAGAGCATACTGCCCACATACAGAGGTACCCAATGAACACACAATGAAATCCACGTACTGCTAGCACATGCATCCCTGCATTGCCGCATAAATAACACACATGATAATGCCACAGTGCCTCTGCTCTACCAGTACCATTGGCACAACCAGCCAAGACCCCACTACTGCAAGTCCCAGGAATCCCTACAGGCAACCTCCCTTAGGCTCCTGAGGAGAGGAGAGCCTATACAACATAATACACACATAGCTCCCTGGGCAGAGAGCCTGGAGAGATTGCATACAGAGCTCCTGAGATAAGGATTCAAGACCCACCCTGGGAAGAAAATACTCTTTCCAGAAGCAGTCAAGGGGAGCTGCCAGGGCATGCAAGTGCAGCCACAGACACACTGAGAGCAGCAGCCTTCAGTGCCCCACTTACAGGGCATAGGATTGGCAAGCAGGAGATATCCCTACTCAACCCTGTGAAGGAACAGCAAGGAGCATCCTGGGCCCTGCTTGTCATGGGATTAACACAGAACATGGTGTGGGATGGATCCTGTATTTGTGGGAGAATGACCTGTGTAAGGACAGGGAAACAGGGAAAGAATAATGAGCAATTGTCAGTAGCTGGAACACACAGTCCTTGAACCTAGATGCACAGTGGATGTTTGTGAGGCAGTGAGGGAGAAGGTGGATTGGTGCCACCTGGGTGCTCAGCCAGTGTTCATGCCACAGTCTCCTTCCTGTGGAGGGAGACACTGTAGTGATTATATATGTACTTCCTTTTTTATGGTTGTAGTGAAACACTCTTTGTAACAGCTCTTTAATTTGCTCCATGCACCCAAGCTGTGATATTGCAAGGCAGACGCACTTGTGAGTGTTTAGCCAGCAGTGGCAATGGGTGCAATGGAGAGTCTGGCTTTTGGCAGCAGAGAACTTACCTACATGAGCCTACATGGGCAAAAAGTGCTTCCCCTGTGTGATGAAGACAAAGCTCCCCACTTCTGGGTTGGAAAGAGTATTAAAGCAAAATATTTTAGTCTAGACACAGATTCCCAGCTTTCACTGTTAAAACAACTGGGGTGGGGGGAGTTTCAAGCATTTGTAGAACCTAAGATACAAGGCAAAATGTACAGGCACTATTTTCCTCGTGTGAAAGTAACTAGCCTGATTCCACCTTTCAGTGATTTAGTCTCTCCCCCCCCCCCAAAAAAAAAAAAATAATTAAGAAGTCTGCAGGTTGGTATGGAATTTTGTATTGGATGTCTGTGTCTTGATTCCAAGGTGAGGTATCAATTAAGGTTATAGCGGAGAAATGTTAGCAATGTGCTCAATTTCCCACATGTGTTCCATGTGCAGGTAGTTTTGTGTCCTTTCTCCTTGTAAAGTTCAATGAGACTTAATCCCATGTATATATATGACTGAATGTCCTAGAGTCACAAGTACAGTACCACAAGATTAGTCAATTTAAATCTCAGGGGCAAGAAATATATCGACTTTCACTTTGCAGTTAAGCCAATAATGTTAAAATCAAATAGAACTCTTTATCTCTCATTTACATAGAGTAGGACATAACATATTAGATAGAACCTAACAATGATCTCATAAATCATGCTCACATACTTGATGACTACTGATATTCTCCAAATTTATCTATTTAACTAAATTAAAAGCAGCATAACATAAGAAAACATTCATACAATGGCTTGGATCCTAAGATAAGTTAACTTTAGGAAGTTCATGGAAACAATATTTCCCACCCCTTCCCTCCCCAGTGGCCACTTATGCCTCCGAAAAGTCTCTCCAGACAGTGGGGGCCCTCCTGAGCAATGTGGAATGGAGGCAGGAGAAGCTTCCTTCCATGAACTTCCTTAACTTACTTATCATAGAATCCAAGCCATACTATATATATCATTTCCTTCCTTCCTCCCTCCCTCCCTCCCTCCCTCCCTCCCTCCTTCCCTCTCCCTCTCTCTCTCTCTCTCTCTCACACACACACACACACACACACACCCTCAGCTTTCACCTGGTAGCGACCATTCCAGGAAGCTTCCTCAGTGGGAGAGATGGGAAACCTGGCTCATTCCATCAGCTCTGGTGAAGGACCAGCTCTATCAGGTATCTCCTGTCCCTGAACCATTTTCATTCCAGCTGATCATTATAAGAACTATTTAACTTTAAGAACTCAGTGGCGTAGCGTGGGTTGTCAGCACCCAGGGCAAGGCAAGTAATTTGCGCCCCCTAACCCCCAGATGTTGCGCCCGGTGCGGCTGGCCCCCCTGCACCCCCCACGCTACGCCACTGTAAGAACTGGCCCCCAAATTTGCTTCCCTGCCTCTTTCCTCCCCATCCTCTTTTCCGTTTGTGTTCTGTCTCTTAGACTGTAAGCCTGCAGACACCATCTTGTTTTAATTGATAACATGCAAGCTGCTCTGAGAGCCTTTTTGGCTGAAGAGTGGGGTACAAGTGCTTGTTGTTGGCATCCATCTGTCTCAAGGGACAATGGAGTGCACATCTGGGGTGAAGTCAAACTGCTGTGTTAGCAGCACTGAAGTGACCTCCTTGGGGCACAAGCCTGGGCAGTGTGTATGGAGATCCTGAGCTGCCCAGATGACAAGACAGCAATATCAAAAGCAATTACAATGTGAAAAACTGAAGTCTCTGAAAGTCTTTGGAAGTCCTTCAGTTTGTTAGTTTTGATGTTTTGAATTAGTCCATAAAGTTTTTCACATTGTAATTGTTTCTGGCCATCGTGTTGCTTTTGATATTGCTGACTCATATTTGATATTGCTGACTCATATTGTGCAACACAGGGGTTTGTTTGTTTACCCATGCATGGTCCAGAAGGAGGCATAAAAGGCACCATCCAACTGTCTGAGGGACTCCACTGCATATTTGTGTAGGGTTACTTCTTAGGCTTTTTTCTTCTCCCAAAGATATCCCACAAGGCAGCAGAGCTTTAGGATCAGAGATGGGCTACCTTCCCAGAATGATGAGCCCCATCTGCCCCTCACTTCCCTCTACAGCATGTGCAAAAACTGCCTTCTTCTACTTAACCATTGGACCCACTATTGGTCTTGTGCTCTCAATCCTTTACAGTCTGTCTTCACATGCAGGGGACGTCTTTAACTCACCAAGGGTTTGAGACCCATCAGCTACCCTCACCCGGTTTAGCCCACCAGTCAAAGCCATTTCCTGGTGTGCGGATACTGTTGCATGTTGACAGCTTCTAGGTGCCACAGGTGAGAGCTGAGTGCAGGGTGGGGATCAAAGTGTTGAATTTGCAGTGTCCCGTGCACAGCGGAATGATGAGGAATACGTGCACATACTCTAAATTGCTTTATTTACATTTCAAAGCTGGTAGATTACAGAAAAACATCTTGCCTCTGCCGGAGCAGAGAAAGCATCCTCTCTCCTCTGAAGCACGGAGAGAAAAAAACGCTGTGTGAACAGTGAAAAACAGGAAACCAGTGTACGTCACATCCAGTCTCCTTTCCCATGAGAAACTCCAACAGCAACTCTGACTGGAATGTAAACATTGTCTTGTGACAAGCATTTCGCTGCACAGTGAAGAGAGCAGAAACCAACATCCTCCCCCTTTCTGTGAACATCACTGGGCAGCGTGTTCGTACAATTTCAGTACAAACCCAACTTCTGCACATAGGTACAGTGTTGATCCCTTGATACAATCTTGGACAATACATCAGCAGGAATTTCATTACCTGGCATATAGGACACCGTTACGAGTCCCTTCTGAATACGTTCCCTAGCATGTTGCAACTTCAGTTGCAAGTGCTTCGTGCTTTGCTTACAACCTTCAGAATTCAGCAAAGCCAAACATGCTTTGTTGTCCTGGTAAACCTGGATTGGACATTTGACAGGAATTTTCATGTCTTTGCACAATTGTAACAACCATTCACAATCTTTGAGTGAATAAGACAGTGCATTCAGTTCAGCTTCACAAGTACTTAAGCTAACTGTTGTTTGCTTCTTGCATGACCAATCAAATAGACCCTGATTGTACATATAGCAAACTCCAGACGTGCTTTTCCTGTCTGTAGTGTCACTTCCAAAACTTGCATCTGCAAATATCTCAAGACCACCAGACTTCTGATTGTTAAATCTCAGTCTGTAATGCATAGTGCCTTTCAAATACCGCGCTATGCGTTTCAGAGCTTTCCAATCCTTAACAGTAGGATTGTTGACTTGTCTGCTTAGCAAATTACAGCTAACAGCAATGTCTGGTCTTGAACATCTGGCAATGAAGTTTAGCTTGCCTAGCACACTTCTGTACAGTGTAGTGTCAGAAAATGCTTCTTCAGTGTCATCTACCTGATAACCTGTTGTCATCGGTGTGTCTACAGGGTTAGCATCCATCAGGTTTAGTTTGCTTAACACATCAGCAATTTTCTGTGACTGGTGTACTAGAATGTTACCAGCTTGATCTCTCTCTATTTCAAGAGATAGGTAGTTGTTTACCTCACCAAGATCTTTCATGTCAAAGTGTTCTTTCAGTTGAGCTAGGGCGTTATTGTACATTGTGACATCCTTCCAAAAGAATAAAAGATCATCAACATAAAACAAGCAATACAGTTTCTTTTGCCCCTCCTCTTTGACAAATACACATGGATCAGCTTTCCCTTGCATAAAACCTAGAGAAAACAATACTTCAGTGAGTTTTGCGTGCCAACACCGTGCACCCCACAAATCCCACAAGCACTCTAATTTTAAAATATTTCTATAGAAGAGCCAATTTGAGTGATTATTCTGGGCATCAACCATCACTGTGCATGTAGCCAATGCAATGTCTCAACAATTAGTAATTAGCAGGAAAAGCTATTTGGCACTTCACTGTTCAGCCCCATTAGGGTGGCTTTAGTGGCATGCTAGTCGTTTTTGTGTCTGCGATACATTCATTATTCTGGGCCACTACAACTTTCTGAATTTGGGTAGGGAGTAAAAAACACACCCACGCATTCATAGCTGTCAACGTTTCCCTTTTTTTAAAAGGGGAAATTCCCTTATTCCGAATAGGATTCCTCGCAAGAAAAGGGAAAAGTTGACAGCTATGCACATTGCATCAAGTGTGATTAGTGACTGACACGCATTTAAACAGCTGCGTTGTTGTCACAGCATTCAACGAAGGGGTTGTCCGCACAGGGTGTTTAGCTGAAGACATCAATTCAGCACATCAAAACCCACAAACCATGCAGTAAAGTTATGCAGCTCTCCGTGCTAATCTTACTTCGTCCATACGGCAGAGAACATCGCTGGGACTCCGCAGATGGCACAACCCACAAAAGGAGTTCAGGACCTATAAGAGGCAAACGCCGTCCAGACGAACCCCCGGAGCCCGGAGAGCAGCGCCCGGCCGATCAGAGCCAAGCGGGACCTGGGCTGCTGCTGGCGAGGAGCGCGCACAGCCGTCGCCCGCGCAGGTGGCGGTTAGCGGGAGTTGGGAGCCGTGGCCCGGAGGCTGCGGAGCGCGCGGTCCCGCGGGGAGCCTGCAGGCTGCAGGTGCGCCTCCTCAGCCGCTTGCCCTGGGAGAAGCGAGGCGCAGCCGTGCCGCCCGTCTCCTCCGAAGGGGGCCATCTTCCCTCGTCTCTTTCCCGCCAACCAGCCAAGCCCTCCTCCTCCTGCCCCAGGCCGGGCCGGGGCGCGCGCCAGCAGCAGACTTTCCTCCGCCCGCCTTTTCCCGCTTCTCACCTCCGCTCCCGCTCCGGGCGGCGTACCAGGCGAAGGAGAAGAGCGCGCTGAGGCACACAAACGTCAAGGCGCTGGTCAGACGGAGCCTCATTTCTCGGCCCCCCGGCGAGGCTGCTCGAGGTCCTCGGCGGCAGCGGCGCCTCGAAGCGCTGCTCTGCCCGTCGCCTCACCGCCTTTGTTTGGCTTCGTGCAGCTGCGTCTCGCTGTCCCGCTCGCCCGCCGTGTTTTGCTTGACGCCCTGAGGCGGCGGCGGCGGCTGTGTGTGTGTGTGTGTGTGTGTTGTGTTTGTTTGTTCCCCTCACGCCTCGTTGCCCCTCTGGGAAGAGTTATTATCTGCCGAAAGGCGCCTGGCCAAGTTCACAGGTGCGGGGATCCGATTCCGCACTTCTCTCTCTCAGCCTTGGCTGCTGCTCCAGCAACGCGGGTCCAGCTCCTCCTCAGCTCTTCCTCGCGTTTGCAGGAACTTGTGGCGCAAGGCATCGACCATCTCTCTCACACCCAAGAGCGAGCGACTGAAATGTTTCTGGCGCTTCCCCGGAGGGAATCGCTGGAGCCGCGAGCCCAATCAGGGAAGAGTCGCCGCCGCCGCCGCCGCCGCCCCTCCCTCCCGCTTTAATGTATAAGTCAACAACCTGTGCAACCTGCTTCGCTTTCTCGGAAACATTTGAATTGCAGACCCTGTGGGCAAGTGGCCAAAGTGAGAGGTTGGAGAGGGATAGGTCTGGCGCCTGGATTTTAAAAGGCAGCGATACCCGCCCTCATTCTTAGGTGCAGTCGCGAGAACTTCGGCACATTTCTGTTCGAACGCGCGGAGTATTGTGACGTAGCAATTCCAGGGGTTTGCATGTTGAACCGGGCAACTGAAACTTGCCCCCAAAACTGCTGCAGCTCTAGTTATGGCACTTCTTTGGCCCAGTAAAGCATATCTTCTTGCGTCAGTGTTGTTATTTTTTTTTAAAGCGACTCTTTACAAGTTTGAATGGAAAAGAATCCCTTGTTCACTGATGCAACTTTTTCAGATATCTGTACTGCTGTTTGAATGTGGTTTCTATATCTTAAGTATTTTCAGTATTGCTTTATGAAAATTGAGCAAGTCCTTCTTCACGGTAAGGTCAAGGTACAAAAGCCATAGAGAAATTAAAATCAGCATTGTAACCTTTCAGTCTCGGTGAAGGACCCAGAATTCTGCAAAGCCGAAAGAAGCAGAGTGCTCTATTTGTTTGATGAAATGAGCATTTTGAGGTTTAAAAGTCAATATTCTTTTTCTTTGATTTTCACATAAGTTCTCAATGTGTCAATTGCACTTGCTTGCAGATTCTTTTTAATCATTCATTCCAGTTCTAGCCAAAACATGTAGTGTTTATCCTAAATACAAACATGAATTGCATTTCCATCTTGAAAGTTCAATATGCTCTCAGGCTGACACATTGGCAAGTCTCCAGGGAAAGTTGTAGAGCAGCAACTAAAAATGCTTATGTGTTCTTCCCGCATGGTGGCAGGAATGCAATAAATAAATGCACCATTCTTAGACAACTGAGATTGTGACAGGATACAGAGGAGGAAACTGTTTCCTTGATATTTTAGATTCTGGTGAAAGTATCTTCTGCAAAGGGTACTTTGTAGCAGGAGCACTTTTAAGCTATACATTAAGCTACTTAACTTTCATCAGTGTGACCTTCCTTTATTTAGCAGTTTACAAGGACAGTTTTACTGCCCCTCTTAATAGTCATTATAAATCATAAATGATTATTATTTGTTCATGGTACCCATGAGTGTACTAGAGTCTGTAATGAGCAACATAAATAGATAGTCTGCCCTATAGAGCTTGCAGTGTGATTTCTGGAATAAAAAAAACCCCACTGAAAGTGAACAGAGAATGGGAACAAAGGAATTCTAAACAGTTACCGTATTTGATGGCTCTGGCATATATAGTAAGACCCATCTCTTTATTATTAGCACATAATTATCATTGTAGCCAATTAAGTATGTAAGCTGTGCATTATTCACATTGTAGAACATGATTGTAAGGTGTGGTTCAGTTTTATAAACTAACTACACAACTGAATATTGTACAATAAGTCTTTTTTCTGAATAACTAAATCAAAGTGATTCAGTTTTCAAATTTTAGGCAGGCTCCTGAAGTAAAGGCAATGGTAATATTTGACAAAAGACAAGTATATTAAAGTATATCCTATATATGTTGTGCCTATTTCTTTCAGATGAATGAGTGCTAGGCAACATCTAAGTATAGATAAAAAATTTCACTGATCCATGAAAAATCAGACTGGTATTGGACCCCAAAGCTGTGTATTTGAATGTACATTTTACTATGTACATTTAGTTGCCAAGGATCACAAGCAAGTATGATGCAAATAGATGTCATTATCCTTGTAGAATAACCCGTGTAGAAGGCATGGTCAAAGGTCAGGATGAAATATTGATGAGTATAAGTGAAGTTCTCTGAAACCACTGACACCAGCTTATTTAGATTTAGAGTAGCTAGTTTCAATACCAAAAATAAAGGCTCATTGCAAATTGATTCTGCATTATCCTAAAGTATGTTCATTTGAAAACAAATGTAAACAGATTAAAGCAGTTGTGGCAATGTGGGTTGTATCCACATCTGCCAAATGCCATTGTCGGTATATGTACATCAGGGTCAGCAAACTTTTTCAGCACTGTCCCTCAGACCTTGCGGGGGTGAACTATATTTTTTTTGGGGGGGGGGAATGAACGAATTCCTATGCCCCACAAATAATCCAGAGATGCATTTTAAATAAAAGGACACATTCTACTCATGTAAAAACATGCTGATTCCCGGACCATCTGCAGGCCAGATTTAGAAGGCGATTGGGCCAGATCCGGCCCCCGGGCCTTAGTTTGCCTACTCATGGTACACACAATCACAACTTCCTTCTTCATTCACTGGAGCATGTGCAGGGTGGAAAAAGGTGTGGATAACCTAGGGACAGCCTGTCCCATTTTGTCACCAAGCAAAACGGGAAGGTGCCCTCTGCCCCCGTGGCTGCCCCTCCACTGAAGCCTTGCTTATTGAGGTTGTGTGGCTTTGGCTTCCTGGTTCTGGTGAGATCTTGTGAGAGGTCTGCGATATTTTGGCAGAACCTGGAAGCTGCAGCCACTTCTCCTGTGACAGTGGCAGTGTGCAAGACACCTTAATTAAAGAGACCCTCACAGTCAAGAGGAATGTATTTGATACTTGAATGGGCTTCTTGTGGGAAAGCCACTGATTGCAGCCAGGCAGAGATATGGAGGGTGATGTAAACCTGCCATAGCTTTTGAGTTACAGTCCACCATGTAGTGGGAAATGTGGATTTGCTGCTTAACCAATCAACAGACTTTGTGATGGAAAACTTGTGGCAGCTCTCTCTTGTCATCTAGCTGGTGATGAAGAAGGAAAAAAACTTTCCCCCAAAAGGAAATGCTATTTGTACCACGAAGAAAGCAGGAATTTACACTACTGATAGTCTGAAAGGCAGCAGGAGGGGGTGATCAGTAAGAATGATGGTAGTGGAGGTGAACTGGGTGGAAATACAGGACTAGTGTACACACAATAGTAGATAGCATGATGAGTAGCATAAGTATCAAAATGAATGTGGTGTCCAAAATAGATGACAATCTTTTTCCTGCAACAACAGTTGGTTCTAATATTAGAAGCTGGTGAATAGACAGAAAGCAGAGACACCACAAATGGCAATGAATCAATCAGAAATTATGCCATAGTCATAGAAACAGGATGTTGACCCAACTCAGTGTGCCCAACATTAGGCAATCTGTCTCATCATTTAGTGTGCTGAACATCTTTGTTTAAGTTTCTACAACAAATAATAACAATGACATAAAATATAATAATATACAATTAAAACACACATAATTCAAAGCAATTCCATTTATAAGCAGTACCAAACAGCCAAGAGGGAGGGGGAAAAGATAGTCTCCAAAGGGTTTGTGAGAACAAATGGGTTTTCACCAGCCAAGAAAAAGCCATTAATGTTGTCACCATTTGTGCTTCCAAAGGGAAGGAGTTCCATAAATAAGTAAGAATGCAGACTGGAAACATCTAAAGTATCCATCAGGTTCTGCCTAATAAGAATGGATGAGAAAACATTCTCTCACTTGGTGATTCCAGTGCCTATGGGATGTTTGCTCCAAATTTTGTTATGTTTAGGGAAGCTTTTAATGTTTAACAGACTATCGTATTTTAATATTTTGTTGGAAGCTGCCCCGAGTGGCTGGGGAAACCCAGCCAGATGGGCAGGGTATAAATAATAAATTAATTAATTTATTATTATTATTATTATTATTATTATTATTATTATTATTATTATTATTACTTTTGATTGCTGAATGCTTCTCCACCTATGATTCTCCCCCTCCTGATTTCCTGGAGATAAAATGGGGTTGTCCTCCCTCTGTTCTTTGCCATTCACCTTCCTATTCACCTCCTTATTTTAGAAAAGGTGTGTGACAAGCATTCCACCTTGCATGGTTGTTGGAGAGATTCCTCATTTAACAACCTTGCATCTATATGAGCCAACTAAAATAGCTGGACACTCTTTAGAGGCAAATGTGTATAAAGCATATTACAGTAATCCTACTTAGATATTATCAGGGTATGGATAATGACCAAAATAACTTCTATAAACTCACAGCTGGCTTACCAGCCAAAACTATGTCAATAATACAATCCTATGCATGTATTTTTGGATGCATGTCTTCACTGGCCTGGTTCACACATAACACTAAGCCATGGTTTATTATCCAAAATTCAAATTGTTCTCAAGGCTTGACTGATCATGCTAATGCTTTCAACTCTGCCTGGCAGCAGGCTCTTTTCTTACCCCTGAAATTATGTACAGAAAGTGCTTTCCAGCTTTGACTCATTGTGTGCTGCAAGGGTAAAGGAGTTTTAAAGATCCTGTGGGGAAACAATTAATTGGGGGAGACTGCAGGAAATGCAGGTGCGAGCTTTGGTGGGGTGGGGTGGGAATCACATTTTTGAGAAAAATGTGGAAAAGAAAACAAACAGTTTGTGAAATGTGAAGATGGAGGGGAGACAGGAAAGAATGCTTCTATTCAGCATGGTCTAACTTCCAGTGTAGCATAGTGCACACAAGGAGTTAATGCTCTTTCTGTATGGTTTCTCCTTTAATAGGGGACAGTGCAGGAAAGAGGGATCATGACTGGCTTGGTAGTTGTTAGTGATCAATAGCAAGCAGGCTGTTGAAGTGGGACATACTGTATGGTGAAGCATTATTGCCAGTGCAAGGTCTCCATTGTGTGAAGGTACTTTGTTCAAACCTCCACCATAGTTTAAAACCACAATTTCCCTCTCAGTTATCTCATTTCTGCCTTACTCAAACACCAACTGCTATTTTAAACTACCACTTTTTGCATCAGTGCTGCTCCTTCCTCATTCCCATACCATGGCTGCAAACCTGCCTTCATTTTTGCTCTGCTATCTTGCCCTGACTTCATACAAATCCAGGATTGTGATGCAGCACTACAATCCTCCAATGGGGGCTACAGGATTATAATCTTCCATTTTTATGTATATAGGAAAATATGATGTGTAAGTATGTATTACAAGTGATAGTCTCCAACTGAAGTAAGCTAAGCTGTATTAGAACAGAGCCTACTTCCCCCTGCCCTATCACTGGAACCAATGTCAAATTCAGCTATTAAACAGCAAAAGTTCACTTGAAAACCAATCACATGGTTATCAATAAGACTGTATCTGACTCAGGATGCTCACCTATGTGAACTGCAACATCTCTCTTTACACAAATGTCAGAAAACCACAAAAAACAAACCTTTATAAAGACACCCTAAAATGTGCTGCTGTATCCTATGCACTCAGAAACAATACTACAAAGGATTACAATCCTACTTGGAAATAAGTACCACTAACTTGGAAGTTAGAGGGCTTTGCTTTCAAGCAATAGAGCTGAAATCTATTATAGAAGCCACCAAGCATCTACAGCGACAAATGTTTTATACAAGATAGAGCACTGCATGGGTTAATGTTATTTCATCATCTTGTTTTTTATTTTAGAAAGGGACTACTGTATAACTGTATTTCAGGCCGAGACCACAGTGCTGTTGATACAGCAAGACAAGTACCTTACATGGAAAAGGTCCAGCTGCACTCCCCGGCATTTTCAGCGTATTAAAAAAGAGAGAGGATATTATAGCAGGAGATGGGGAAAGACCTCTGCCTGAGACCCATCTGCATTCGTTACAGACCACACTGGGCTAGTCTTGAACAGACAGGCAGCTATGGATATTTTGTTGTGGAAAGTCCTGGGATTCCGATTGGTTGAAAGGCGGCGTGTAAATCAGTTAAAATAACACGGAACATAAACCAAGTAGGACGTGTCGCCGGAAGCGGTGCCTGGCGCACGAGACCCAACCTGCACCATCTCCTTTTTCCTCCTCTCCCTTCGGCCTCTACAAACCTTGCGAACACCTGAACGCGGGAGAAGCCGCGACGGAGCGACCTGGTGGCCACAAGACGCAAAGCCAGCAGGAGACGCCTCCGCCTCTCCTTTGCGCCCGCGAGCTCCAGCCGGCCGCCTCGTTTCCCCCTATTTCGAACCCAACTTAATTGATGGTTATTATGGGATAATACATTATTCATAAGAATTGGCCAATGTGTATCATTTCCATGCTGGTTTACTGGCACTAATTAAATTTTATATATATATATATATAAGGAGTTGGGAATGGTTTGCTATATATATCTCTCTCTTAACCGGCTTGTATTATAATAATGATGATGACTGTGTTCCATTTGCTTTCCTAAAGTCCTAGTAAAATTATTTATTATTAATTGAGGAACGGCAAGTGTGTACGTGAGTCTTTTCTGGCTCCTTTCGGGGCACGCGCAGCGACCGTTGTGTCTCTCAATTCTTCTCCTCGTTTCACATTAACCCCACTGCTTTCAAAAAATAAAATCTTCAGAACCCCACGGCCCAATTTTCATTTGGCATCATTTTTATACTTCTTTATTGCCAAAACAAACCCCTCCCCCCCAAGCGGTTTCTCCTCAGAAGAAAGCAAGCCGCTTCCTTCCCTGTCCCAGCCTTCCCTCAGGAGCCTTCACGCTTTATAGGATGCCTGAGGAAGGGTCAGCAAGCGACTGCGCCGCCCGCCCGCTCTCCGAAACCCTTTTTAAGGTTTAGAAACTAGCCGCCGGGCAACCATACCTGTCAACTGTTCCCTTTTTTAAAGGGAAATTCCCTTATTCCGAATAGGATTCCTCGCAAGAAAAGGGAAAAGTTGACAGCTAGGCGCCCAACCGGCGTCTGCCTCCCAACTGTCAGAGCGGCGCCTAGGCACGCAGGAGACAAGGCAGCGACGCCCCGCCCTCTTTGGCCGTCGCGAGCGTCTGTTGCCCCGGTAACGGTGGCGACCGCCAGCACGCTTTCGACGCCGGGCCGCCGCTGTGGGCAGCCCCGCCCACCCGTTCGGCGTCGTTAAACGGACATAACGGAAGACCCGCCCATCCCCCCGCTCCGTCCTTTTCGGCCCTCACGGGCCGGTCTGCGTTCGCCTGGTGGGCACCATGGAAGCCCCCGCGGACACGGACGCTCATGTCATTTCTAAGGAGGTGGGGAAAGGAGTTGGGAATGGTTTGCTAAGGGACGTGTTTCTCTGACAGGACGGTTATAAACAGCCAACCCAACCCCTCCCCCATCTTGGGCCACATCACTCACTTCCGGGTCTGTGGGGGAGGCAACTTCCTTTTATGGTGGGCCGTGGGAGGGAGCTGCTGGCGTGAAGGTGAAGTGAGGCCGCTGCCCGGCCTGCTGCGCTCTCGCTTGGGATGGTGTGACCAGAGTTTGGTACCGTTTAAGGGCGGGGAGGTGGGGGCGGGGGTGGAGCGTGCAGGGGAGGGGACGGCGAGAGGACCCTGGAAAATGGGGGCGGCGGGGACAATGCCGCCTATAGGCTCGTCCCCTTTCAAACCAGCTGCTCTTCTCTAGTCCGATCTTCGCTTCCGGGATCAGGTTCAATAGGGAGCCGGTGGGCGGGAGGACTTGTTTGTGACTGCGTACACTAAGACGGGATCTTTTTGTATGCTGCAGTGGCCTCTTGAAACAGAACCTCCATATATATATATATATATATATATATGTATGTATGTATATGAATGAATCCCTGCAGGTTTTGCAGTACAGTACAAACATATTTGCAAATGTTTAGGTCCTGTGGAGATAACCTAGAGAAGATGCTGGCCAGAATCAAGCCAGTAAAAGCTGGCGCTTGAGTATTCCGTTTTTTTATGAGCTCGGGAAGAAGCAGCAAGACAGCAGTGAGCTCACAATCATAAGAGTAACTCACGTGCAATAAAATTGCCTTTTAAAACTACCGTTCTGTTACGATTTCTGCAATCATTGCTTCTGATACCTTTGCTGCTAGCGGAGGTGAAGGGATTAGGATGTTCTTAAATGTTTATATAGTGTGTTTATATGTTTACCCTTTAATGGTTAAGAGTTTAACCAGATGTTTTCTGGAATGGTAAACGACTGTAAAATCAGCATGAAGTCAAACCAAGCACTGAATGGACAGTAAGCCCAGCAACTAAAACTCAAAACTTAGAAAGTTTGGGAGAATAAGGACTTTGTCTGCAATACAGATGTGAAGACAAAACGGGGGGGATGGAAAAATGGGGAAAACTATCCCTCTCCCTAAATGCCCCCCCCCCCGCCTTCATGTCTCTAGTCTGCAAGAAAATGAGAGCAGGAGCAGTTTTTAAAAAGCAAGAAAACCCCAGTTTGAGGCATTCTATTGAGACATCAATGGGGCATGCTCCCAAGTAACTGATACAAATGCAACCCTAATTTTGTTGGTTTCAAATGCTTAAGTACAGTGCAGGCTCTGTATATCTCTAGTCAGAAGTAAACTCCATTGAATTCAATTAGATTTTTTTTGTTGTCATTTAGTCATGTCCGACTCTTTGTGACCCCATGGACCAGAGCACGCCAGGCACTCCTGTCTTACTCCCAAGTAATTGAATTTAGGATTCCAGCATTATTTAGTTTTGGGTGAAGTGCCCCAATAGTTTAATAGCTTGAAGCAGCTAGTACTGGAATATAAGGTTTGCATTTAATTCTGGGCACACTTACGTGACTTACTTGGGAGTATGTTCCATTAGGCTGCATGGGCCTTCTAAATTAACATAGTACAGAATTTTGGAGTATTTGTTATACTCGGTCACTATTTGTGATTTTTTTTTTTTTGGGTGTTGTAGAAAATGATTGCACACTTATGGAGCTATTTGTATAGAAATATCTTTCGATTTTGGCTAAAATGGATCTTGAGACAGTTGACTGGAAAATGTGAACTGCAGCGTATCTGTGATGGCTCAATGAAAAGAGCAGAAAGGACACTACGGATAGGTAATATATTTGAAATATACAAGCTTATACATAAATTGTTATGTTCAATCTCCAAAGTTAGTTTGACAACCACAGAACAAGAGAGAATTTCAAGTTTTTCACCTTCCATAAATATTTACCTTCCTTTTATGTCCTTAATTTTGGGTGGCTAAAATTCATGTAGATAAGGCTATTGATTCAACAGAGGAGACAGCTGACAATATACACAATGTAGTTTATTGTGGTTTTGCCTTTTGCAGTGTGTTCCCTGTTCAGTATGTAAGCTGGTACAGTAGCTGTAAAATAAAGTCCTATAGGCAAATAGTTATTTCAAATTAAAATACTGGTTCCTTGCCTTTTCAGTTGCTCCAGCCATTCTCATCCCATTTCTTTCTTCAGGCCTTTTCTTTTCATTCCTTTGGACCTCCGATCTTTCATTCTCAAGCTTAATTTTCTGATTCACTCCCTTGGTCTGCTGCCTCTTGAAATCCTGGCGCCTGCATTTATAGCCTCCTGGTTCTTCTAGTCATTGTTGTCTTTCCTGCATCTCTCTTGGAGATTAGTAACTCCACATGAATCTCCTCCCCTCCCCCTTTTTTTTTGCTGCAAAAGTCTAAGGGTGTGTTTACACTTGTGACTTAAAACACAGCCAGGTCATTTTCCCCTGCTGCATTTCATGCCTTATTTGCATAGAAATGTTCAAATCAGAGAGGGGATAGGGATGCTTTCACCTTATGTGTGTGACATTTTTGTTTCCCTGCCCCTGTAATCCTCCTGGAACTCCTATTCATTTTACTGTCATAAGTGCTTGTGGAGTCATCTGCAATTGCATGCTAGCTGTTGAAGTATGTTTATATTACCGCATCAGTGGTTAGCATGCTTCAACAGTACATTGGGAGGTCTGTTCCTTACAGTGTAGAAATTGGACCTTTATTGTGGTGGTGCCTTCCAATTTGAACTCCCATCTGCTCCATATCAGACAGGCACTGTCTTTACTGTATTTTTGGTGTCTGTTGAAAACCAACACCAACAAGCCTTTTACACTGAGATTTTTATTCTAGTTTTTAACTCTCTTAGATTATAAATTTTATATATAGTTGTTTTTATTGTTAAATCACTTATAGATGTATTATGGGAAGCAATTAATACATGAAATAAATAAAATAGAGGTATTAAACCATGGTTACAATTATGCTTATTCATTTGTCTTGTGTAATTTTAGAAATCAGAATCTAGGGTCTATGAATTTCTTTAAAAACATGCATGTTTTTATCTTAATGCAGAACATTCGTTGGAATCATCAAAGTGTAAGGTAGGTTAACTTTATATTACACCCAGCATGTAAAGGCAAGCCCAATTCCCTCCCCACCTTTGAGTAGAAAACCTCCATAGTTACATTCATGAAAGGCACTATGTAAGAAACACAGCTCTAAAGCAAACAGAACTACGTTTTCTGATCTTTGGATCCTTATCATTTTTCTAAAAAAAGTGGGCCAATATTATAATTTGCATCTGGTTGGGCTTCTTCTGAGTAAATGTGCACAAGATTGGCTTTATCATTGCTGTAGCAATGATATGCCAACCAAGGCTAGTCAAGAACTAGATTGGAAGCAAACTAGATCAAGTCTGATTTATGAGCCTGCTTAGTTTACATTATCTGCAGTTATAACAACACTGCTGTGGTACAGTTTTTGGCTTGCTGTTAATGAAACTGTGTATTCATACACCATTGCTGAGAAACCTCTGGTCCTTAGGTCTGATTAAATGTGCTTGGCCTTCCCATCTGGCCCAGACCCCTATGGCCAAACCACACCCACCTGTCCTATGCCTAACATGTAAGGTGTGTGGCAGGGTAAAGATGTGGCAGAGTCAGAAGAAGTTTGCAGACATTGCAGTCAGCTGTTTGGTGGTATCTTTAAAGCGCTGTGCACTGAACTTCACAAGCCCCACCAGCCAGCTTATTCCCACACTTCCAAACTGTGAACTTGATCCTTTTGAGGGAGTATGACTCCATCCAGACCAGGTTGTGGAGTCCCTGCTCATAGTAATCTTCTCCTGAAATGTAAGTAACTGCTATTAAAACAGATGATATTTTGTGTCAGAAGATTGATGTTTTACTTGTATTTATCAGGCTTTACAAAGGGCTGTGTATTCTTCTAAAGATGACGTGGAAAAATGTGTGGCACTCATCATAGAACAAAAGAAGATTAATACACAAAAGGATGCAGTGTAAGCCTATTATTGTTCTAAAGATACCTTGTTTGGAACTTTATCTTTGAGGTCATTGAAAATGTGTTTTGTTCAAATAGACACTGAGAATTAGTAATTCATTCAAATTAGTCTTCATAAAATGCATTTAGTTAATCTTGTAATTCATACATAGTAATGTGATTCTTAAGAGATTTGCTTGAAAACTATTTTTAAAAGTGTGTTAAGCAATAATCTGAGTCTGACTTCATTGAAATCAGCAGTTTTGCTGTGGACTTCAGTGAAGATAGAATGATACACAGTAACATTCGTTATCTAAAATACATGATTCTGAGAACCTAAGGAAATACCGGCCAGTTGCCAACTTCCCTTTTGGGGGCAACGTTCTTGAGCAGGTGGTCACTGAGCAGATCCAGGTGCTCTTGGAGGAGACTGGTTTTCTAGATCCATTTCAATTGGGATTTCAGCTTGGCTTTGGCACAGAAACTGCCCTGATTACCTTATAATGACCTCTGTCGGGAGAAACACTTTGGCAATGTGCCCGCCTTTTGATACCATTTGCCATTGTATACTCCTGTAGAGGCTATTTGAATTGGGGGTGGGCAGCACTGCTTTGCAGTGGTTCTGGTCCTACTCGGTCATCTTTAGCGAGTGATGCTTGAAAAGTGTTTTTCGGCAACATTGGGGTTTCATTGTGTTGTTGCTGAGGGCTCAATTCTATCTCCCATGTTGTTTAATATCTATATGAAGCTGCTGAGTGGAGTCACCTGGAGTTTCAGAGTCTGTTGTCAGCAATATGCGGGCGACACACAGCTCTATTTCTCCTTTACATTTACAGGCATGGCAACAGATGTGCTAGACTTGCCTTGGTAGTGGACTGGATGAGAGCCAATAAACTGAAGTTCAATCCAGATAAGACAAAGGCATTGTTAGTGGGTGGTTCCCTAGACTGGATGGATGGGAGACTTCCTGCTCTTGAGGAGGGTACAATCCCTCTTAAGGAGCAGGTATGTAGCTTGATGGTGTTCCTGGATCCATTATTGTTGCTTGAGACCCAGGTGGCCTTGGTGGAGCAGAGTGCCTTCTGTCAGTTTTGGCTGGTGGTCCAGCCACACTCCTATCTGGACAGGGATACCCTAACTTCTGTGGCCTATTTGTCATAGTTTAGAATGGTAAGCAAGGTGGTCTGGGAAATGAAGGTTATATGATTTTCAACTGGTACTAACAGCTGTGCTCTTTTATTGCAGCTGTTAATTATAATTCTCTCTGTGTTTTCCTATATTATAGGTTTGCTTCAAAGCTGCAATTAAGTTTGCTCCAGATATCAGGATGTAAGAAACTTTATTTGGCTGTAGAAGAGCTGAGAAAACAGCCATATAACTCTGATAATAATAAACATGAAGAGCAACTAATGGAGGTAAAAAAATTAGGTTTTGTGCCCTTATGGCATATTTAATGTCCAATTTGTGATGTTACAAACAAGCATCAATTATGAACTCAGTCTACTGAAGTTACAGTTGCCTGGCTAATGTAGTAAGGCCACTAGATCAGCAACTCTTATCTGCAATAGAAGTTCATGCAGTTATGAGTGATGTGAAGAAAGGGATTGGTGAAAGTTGTGTCTCATAATAATACTAAAACACAAGGCCGTCCAATGAAATTGATTTAGCATTAAGTTTTGAAAAGGCAAAAGGAAGTATTTCACACAGCATATTTAATTTACGGAATTCATTGCCACAGGCAGGATACAATGATAGCTACTTGTTTAAATAGCTTTAAAAAGGAATTAAACAGATTAGGAGAGGTGGTTAGAAAAATAATTGGTGCTTTTCCAGGTTTGTTAAAAATTGCAATCTGATTTTTAATAGTAGTATGACTCTAGTTACTGAGGCCTAGAACACCTGGGATAGCTCAGATACAAAATGCTGGACTGGAGGGTATAATTTAACAGCCATTCTTTAGTGAGCTGCTAGACAACACCTGCAAAGCAAGTGTGACTTTGGTGGGTTGCAGTTTTATATTTGTTGATTGTGAGTCCATATGCTTTAGTACAAGTTCATTCAGTCTGGTGCCTATGTGGAGTTCTGGACTAACTGCTACATTGAATTCAATAGGAGGAGGAAAACTGTGTTCATAGATCCGCTGAAATGAGCAGGGAGTCCTATGTGCACAGGAGAGCTTCATGCCCAAAGCAGATTGCCATGAAAGCTCTTTATCGCTTGCCACACTGAAAAAAAAAAAAGCTTCCTTGTTAATACATTTCTTTGCATCCTGTGTTTCAGGATGCTTATGCCATTTTGCCATTTTGTGTGGCATCCAGTTTCATTAATGATACCTATTTGTATTTAGAATGAGTTGGGGGAAATACTGATAATTCTGTTAACAGTAGCATATTTATACAGCTTTGGAATTTGTTGATGCCCCATGAAAAACTGAAGGCTAGAATCACGAAGCAGTGGTGTGACATTGGTTTCCAAGGTGATGACCCTAAAACAGACTTCAGAGGAATGGGCATGCTGGGATTAACTAATCTTCTGTAAGTCAAAAATATTATGTAACAGTGGGTATTCTTTTGCTGATGTAAATGGGTATTAAAAAGAGGGTATTGGATTCAGTCTTCAACAACCTGCCAATCTAGTTATTAATCTATCTTATTTCAAAAGCTATTGTCCTACTATTCATGAATTTATTAACACCATTAATTATACTGTAGAGCAATTGACTTTGCAAGGCAGTGGTTATAATGTGAATGTTTAGAAAGGTAATTTTTAATCACTGCTAGTATAAGCAGTCTCTTGCAAACATAGTTACTTTGTGTGTACATATATTTTCAGATATTTTAGTAAACACTATCCCCGTGAAGCTCGTCAAATCCTTTCTCGCTCAAATAATCCAAAACTGGGGTAAGCTACTTTTTAATAAAATTGCTGTCATAATTGACTCTTAAACCTGAAAAAACAAAGCTATCATTATTACTTTAGTTTCTAATAAATAATCTGAAAGTATATTTATCTTCTGCACCTCCTCTTCTATAATATTTGTGAGAGTAATCCAGTAATTTCTAGGGATCCCATAAGCGAAAATATTTTTTCATTGCATGTTAGCCTTATGCCTGTCCTATCTCACTTTTCCTCTGTACCTCTGTTGTGTGTGGTTAGATTGTCCTGTTGATGTCTTCACACAAAAGACCCTAGTAACTTTTTCTCTCTTGCTCCTCTACTGTATATGTATAACCTTAAGGATTTTTCCATTAGGATGAACCTGTCCAAGCATCTTATCAACATTTTTGGGCTTTAATAACTGAAACTCATACAGTAAAATTGAACTAGACACCTCCATTAAAGGAACTGCATTAAATGTTGCTTTGTAGTTTTGAACAAACACAATCAGTGTCTTCCATCCACATGATTTAGGCATGTGAGCAAATGGGAAGCATGTCAGGTTGGAGGCTGTCCTGTTTTTCAGGATCAGTAAGCATATCAGATTGCCTGGTTGCAGTCCTTAATAGTGCTCTACCCACATAAAATCCTAAAAGTAAAGCCAAATGAAATAATGCTGTCTTCAACAATACTGCCATTTAAACTTAATTTTAAAATATTTGCTGCAGTGTGAATTGGTACTTGAAGCTTAAGATACTGTTTCTCTCACTATCATTATTAGATAAAGCCTATTTTATAAATGTTTTTTAATTTTTAATTTATTTTTTCCATGTCATAAGAGACGTTCCCCAACCAGGTGCCCTCCAAATGTTTGAACTAGTGTGGTGTAGTGGTTAAGAGCGGTAGTCTTGTAATCTGGGGAACCGGGTTCGTATCTCCGCTCCTCCACATGCAGCTGCTGGGTGACCTTGGGCTAGTCACACTTCTCTGAAGTCTCTCAGCCCCACTCACCTCACAGAGTGTTTGTTGTGGGGGAGGAAGGGAAAGGAGAATGTTAGCCGCTTTGAGACTCCTTCCGGTAGTGATAAAGCGGGATATCAAATCCAAACTCTTCTTCTTCTCTTCTTGAACTACAACTCCCATTATCTCTGACTGTTGACCATGCTAGCTGGAAATGATGGTGGTTGTAGTTCAAAACCGGAGACTGCCAAGTTGGGGAAGCTTGTTTCAGGTGAGGGATAATAACACACATTTTTAAATGGCTGTCATTCTACACCACATACCCCGTAGATACAAATAGCTTCTTGCCCCATCCTATCATTAGCAGAAAATGAGTACATGCTGCAAAATGGTCAAATAAAGGCAAATTGCTTAATTTGTATAATATGAACACATTACATAATTTGAATTACCTTAGTGTAGTTTTAGTGGTGTTTTTAAGTATCTTATATTCACTTCTCTTAGTAATTTGAAAATTGTGTTTGGACATGGGAGTTGTGTTTAACTTTGGTAACACCAGGGCCCAGTGAATGGTCTTGGAACAGTAGGCAGACATTGCAGTATTGCTGAACTTAGGAGGTTATGCATAGAATGAATAAATTTATATTTTTTAAAAAAATGTTAACACTGAAGATGTCTCAAGACTTCTAAAATAATCATAAAGGTAATAATTTGCCTTCGGTTATCCTTGACATTTATACTGCTTAAAATGCAGAAATCAAAAAGTATAGTGATTATAATGTCTGTGTATTGCAGATATTCTTATGCAATAGTTGGGATCAATTTGACAGAAATGGCTTACAATTTATTGAAGAATGGACATTTAAGAACTCACTTCTACAACTTGGTTCCTGGTGAACCACAAATGAAAGACTTCCATCAGTTTTATTGTGAGTATCTTCAACTAGCTTTTATATATGGATAACAACTTCAGTGGTTTGGAAGCTGCTGTTTCTGAATTTAGTTAGAGGCAGAATGTTCTCACTAGTTCGTTAACATGTTCAACCATAACGTTTGCAGAGATCTTTTTTAAAAAAAGAATCTGCTGTGTTTTCTGGAAAGCATTTTGAATCCTACCATGATCCTGTCAATGCTATCGCATCTCAAAGGCGCAAGGATGGGGTATCAACATGCTTTCAGGAAAAATAATGCTTCTCTATATTTAAATGAAAGATGAATTTCAAAGGCCTTATGCACACATTACACTACTGGAGAAGAAATAAATGTAATCAAGCGTCTATCACGTGTATTTGTCTCCAGAAGAGTGGAGCCATATACACCATTCTAAACTTTGACTTTTTTGGCAAAAGCAGCCTCCATATTCTGACTGAAGGTGCTCTTCCTTGAATAGACAAGAGAAAAGCTGGAGAAAAACTTCTGGCTGTGACTCCTTGTATTAACCTATTCACCTCTGCAAATTAATATAGTGTAGGGTTGATTACACATATTGCATGTGTTCCAAAAATAATCTATTTGCTTAATAACCCAAGATAGGAGTGAGCCCTATGGCTTTGTATTTAGCCCTTTCAAGTGAGCAAACCAACCAGGAAGTCTTCCATTTACCATGGTCCCCCATTTTGTCTGTTTTGGGAATCTATGGTTAACTGCTTCGTAACAGGTTATTAAGCTGAGAGAGATGGTCATATGAACAAATATATAAATTATATGAGCAAGCCATAATCTACGGGTATAGAATGTTGTACTACTACAACTAATAATAATAATGGGAAATGAAACAAATGACTGCTAAATTCTTTTGTAGTATTCCCCGAAGCTTAGTATGCTGTTGTATGTGTCCTCTTCTTTGTTGCATACGTACAGTATATGGAAATACAAGATTATTGATTTTCCTTATAAGTGCATATTTTATGCAAAGCATACCAAATTTGAAACTGTAATTTCAAAAGTAATTTGATATAGCTTCTCCTCTTCTACATTTCAAAAATAGTGCCAGTGTCCAAGCTTTTGATTGTATGTGCCCAAAGTAGCTCTCTTTGGTGGTATTCAGCTAAGATTTACTCAAGTAGATATACTGAAATTAATGGCTCTTAACTTAGTCATGTTCATTAATTTTAATGGGTTTTCTAGTCATTTTTGAAAAGCTGCTTAGAGGCAAACACATGTGTTGTCTCAATACACTTTCTATGTTTTGGTCTTTACAGGTTATTTGGCTTACGAATTTGACAAATTTTGGTTTGAAGAAAAGCCTGAAAGTATTATGTACTTCAACCAGTATAGAGAGAAGTTTCATGAAAAAGTCAAAAAACATCTTCTGGATTACGATGTAGTCCTTGCCTTAAGAAACGAAATATAGTAATGTGCGTTCCTTTGGATTCTGTCTATAAAAAATATGCACTTGACTGGGATTCTCATATTTAACCAAAAACTTCACTTAGTGATCACAAAGTTTTATACATCTATTTTTTTTATTAAAAAAAAGTGGTTGAGAGAGCTTGGACAATCAACACTTACTTAGGTCTGTATACTATTTGCTGAAGGTAAGAACTTTTTAGAGACAAAGATCCTTTCTGTACCACAGATCCTCATAATTTTTGTATACCTAGCAGATGAAACAGGTTCTTGTGCTACATTTTGTCTAGCAATAGCTTCTTTTCCATATTTGACTGGTGCTAGCTTACAACCAGAGATGTTGCAATACTTCTTGAACAGAAATAGCTTTTGTTTTAAATGTATTAGGTTGTATTTTCTCTCTCTTCTAACCAGGAACACATGGTCTTTTATTATTACACTACTGGGGGGGGGGACCCACTAACAGGTTAAATGATTTGGGTGTATGAGAAAAAGCTTCACTTCTGTTTATGGAAGACTATTTGTTCGATTTTCTCATGGCAGCATGCTTAAACATTGCCAGAGTTAAAACTTTTGTTTTTAAATAGGTCTTTGCATTTTATCATAAATATATTAAGTTAAATATGTTTTCCTGTACTAGACTATTTTTATTTAAGATGTTGTAACTGCTTTCACATATCAACCATTGCTCTATTTCCCCCTTTCTTTTGTCACTTAAGTTCACAGCTAAAGCTTAAGAATACCAGAGCTCCAAATATTCAGTAGAAGATAATTGGGCAGTTAAGTAAATTTTTTAAATATACTGCTATTTTGTCTTGATGAAAGCAACTCAGATGGCATATTCCGAGACAATCTAAAGATTCTTCAACTATTGAATAAGCATGTTTAAAATGCTTCTAATCAAACTTTAGTTGCAGGTAGCCTTGCTTTAGGGATAGGGTAATTAGTTCAAAGATTAATCTTTTTAAAGTGCCTTGTACTTATTTCATGTGCGCTTCATATCTGAAGCTGAGACTGAGTTGTTGCTGGTCAGTTCCTAAAACATGCTGGCTTTGTTGTAAGAATTGATATTGGAATTGAGCAAATTCCTATTTCATCTTACTAACTGATAATCGACTAATTAGACCGCTGATAAGGAAAAAGAGGGCAGCAGGAAGCCATGGGAAGAACATATGATGCCACATGGCAACATTGTAGGCATTACATATGCTGGAAGTATTATCTAAAACCTGTGACATCTAAGAGTAATAATTTATCTAGAACAGTAAAAAAAAGGACAAAGCAAAATTGATGATATCTAACTTATGGGAAATAAAATGCTTATCAAAGTTCCTTTCTACCAGAGCAATAGAGCCCTGACAGAGAGATGGAGTGGATCACAGAAGGCTTTTCAGTATCTACATCTATTTTTAGAGATGTTTTATCACTTTTGTGCAATACAAGAAATCTTTCAAGAGAAATTTGATATCTGCAAAATGCATTGGGGCACAATCAAAAAAGTCCATATGAGCTCTCTCTGTATAGGGACAGCCCTATTTTCTCCCGTTAGTTGGAGATTTGTCTTCACAGAGAAGTGTGTATATATGAGCACTGGATCTAGTGGTTCATGGTATCAGAATGTATACAAAAATCATTCCTGGCTGAAACTGTTGTAAATGTATTTTCCTTTTCTGTATGCTATAAGGTACATTTATTGCACGCTTGATTCCATTTGAGTTTTTCTTTGAAATGGTTTAATTGACAACCTTTTTTAATTTAAGAAATTTCATTTATTTTACTTAAAAGAAACCTTGATCTTCTATACTAAATGCTTTAAATATAGTGGCAATAGAAAATTCTAGAAAATATACCAGAAAAGATTTTAAGGTATATATTCGTATATAGTTGTCACATTACTTGTTTACTACATTAGTATTAAATAAGAATCAATGGCTCTGCAAAAAATAAAGCTGATGCAACATTGTGCATGTGAACGGTAGCATCTACATTGTTCCTGTGATTTCATTAATTTGGACCTGTAGGGATTTGGTAGGCTGAGTCTACCTGAGCCCTTCCAATCTTTTCCTGTCAGATGATAAACCTAAGGAAGACGGATAGATTATAAACTTTGTCAACTCCCTAATGCTAGTGATGAGTGGAACCATAGTTCCACTCCAGCAATGTTTGAGTTGTGATTCTACCAAAACTCTGGGCTAGATTATGCAACAATTAAAACATAAACCAGCAAACCGACTAGTTTTAGGGTTTTATTTTATTTTTGTAAAAACTAACATATTAAATGAAAATGATTATCAACAGAGCACAAAGTGATACAATGCTAACATACCCAGTTTCAGGCAGTATAAATATTCTTTTCAATGGTGCTAACAATCATAGTTGACAATTTTTAGGAAAGAGGTTTCTAAAGTTTTGAAGCCATCATTGTGTTGTAAACATTTTGAAATTCTCATTCCTTACTGGAACAAATTTGTATCTTCCTTCTTTAAATATATTGTTGATTTTTTGTAAAGCTGTGTTCCTTAATTACAGATAGTGATGTAGCTATCCTATATGGATGTAATGTTTAGGTATAATAACTAAACTTAATAAGGCCATTCTTCATTAGATTTTAAATACATTGGTCTCATTCAGCTATAACGATCCCGGTCTGGTAGAGAAACAAACCATCTGCCCTCTTGCCCTGCCCCTCATGTGTTCAGTTTGGCAAAGTTTTCTTGATTTCTTAAACTACCGCCTTCTTGGACATTCAGATTACCTCCAAAAAAGAATTTGAAGCTAACTTGGAAGGTAGCCCTTAAGCCACAGTTTGCATGTGCAGACATTCTGGGAAACATTTAAAGAAAGTAGGCAAGCTTTATTGAAGATGGCTATTAGGGGAAAGGGGAAACTGCATGAGCCAGCAGCTCCTGGTCAAATACCTATGATTTATCAGACAAATGGCTATAACTGAACTGGGCCAATGTATTCCAGTAGCTGTTTAGCTTGTATATATATTTGCCCATTTCTTTTTGAGAATAATTAATTCTAGACTTGTAGTTGAACCACTTAATCTAGTTTTGAGCTGTGAAAACCTAAAGAGACTGGTGGTAGATAGAAATATGTTGTAAAACAGGGTTTTTCATTAAATATTGCATTGTGACAATCGTAAGACAATATACTAGTATATCTGCACTGTTTCTTTAGAAAGAAACAAATACACATTGAAATACACACAAGCAGCCATTTATTTTTTTCAACCAGCTGTTCACATTGTTTTTCTCTATGTGGTGTGAGGTGAGAAGGCTACATGGAAAAACATGTAGACATGTATGTGTATCACTTTCACTATTAACGTTTCTCCAAAAGCTTTTGAACCTGTGACTGTATGATACATTGTGGGAAGGCAGATCCATCTGCTCACATAAAAGTTCCTTTTACAGACTTGAAACCAGAGGCGACTTGGATTTCCACCTGCTCAAGGCAGTCCTACTGAATTCTCCCACTTTCTCATTCTAATCACTGCTTTCCCTGCCCTATCCATTCCAGATGGTTCCTTGACCTTTGTAGTTGCTTTTGGGGAGCAGCGCTGGGGGATGAGCCAGTAGAGACCCATTATGGGAGAAGAGTTCTGCTCATCTATCTGGATCTAACCCACAACGTTTCAAATTGCATTCTCTCAAAAATGGCTACTAGCTGGAAAAAAATATTGATCTCCAAATTAAGCTCTATGGCACAACCAAATAACACTTAAAGTTTGGCTTATAGAAAAAATGGGATTTCATAAAAATCTTGGGCACTTGAGTGCATATTACTGGACTCAACTAGGAAATGAAGCAAGCATTAAAATATCTTAATAAGACAAACAAGTAGTAAACAGCTTCCTTAAAGGGAGCAAATTACAAAAATCACTTATAACAGTATGAGCTACAATATTTGTTGAATGCCTGCAAATGAAAAGCTCTAGGAAAAAGGGTATACTTTTAAACTTGTAGTGGAGCTTCAATCTGGAATTGCCAACTATCACAGACACTATTCATAAACTAGAGATGCCATATTATTGGTTGTGCTGTATTTAGGTGTCCGGGTTAATTGGATTATTTACCATAGCCACAGATGCACTAAAAGATCATGTAAAAATATCCAAGAGGCAGAAATAGAGACCACAGAATCCTCTTCTATAACAACCTGCTTTTTAGCTTTCCAAATGTATGTCAAAAGTGTCATAATTACAGTTGCGTTAGTAAGGTTCTGTAGCCTGTACTGATAACTTACTGTTTCTTGTCCTTATGATGTGCACTCGTACCGGTTACTTCTGTGGTGCTCAGGCTGGTGACAGTTTTTTCTGTTGCTGCCCTTTTCCACTGTGAGGAACACATATGGAAACCTTTGTGGCGCAAGAGCATTGCCCATTACTAACTGTGTGTAGTTTGGAAGCAATAAAATGTGATTCTTGTTTGGGTGTGGAATGACTGCTAGTAAATAAAGATCAAGTTGATCAGAAGCTTTGTTTTGCTCAGGAATGTTGTATTTATTGTTTTCACAGTCCCCTTTGTAGGTTCCAATGTTGCTACAAGAGTACTTGTGTTACAAGAGTACTACTTGCTAAGTCTGTTTGTGGAACACAGGGATGAGAGGAGTTTTGAGTTCAGCAACAACTGCAAGGGCCACAAGTTCCCCAGGCCTGATCTATATGATGGGACCTGGGACTGCATCACCTGGATGTAGAGGGACTGCATGTTGGCTACCCCTGTTGTAGAGAAAGTCTTACTCCCCAGCAATAATTCTGATTTCTCTGCTACTTAACTCAGTAGAAGTCAAGCTAGAAGAGTTACACCATGAAAGACAGTTGCAATTTTCCATCTGATAATAGTTTAATATCTTTTTCAAAAAAGAAAAAAGAGCCTTGGTTACATTTACCTACTGTGGCTAAAACCACGTCAGACAGTTCATTATCTTAAATAAGAATTAAAGCAATAGCTTTGGCTAAAAAAAAAAAAAAAAACACCTGGAAAAGTTACATGATCATAATATACAATATATAAAAAACAAAAAGGAGGTGGAAATATTTTTTGAAGGCAGCAAATATAGTTCAGGCATGTAAGAATGATTTGGACCTAATCACCTAAGAAATTTAAAAAATATTAGGCACAATCCAGTCCTATCACAGGCACATTCAGAGGATTCCCATAGTATCAACAGAGCTTTGCCCCACCCCCGGACACGGGCATGCGTACAGATAGTGTGTTTGAGGTTGGCCGGGGGGGACGGGGGGGAGATGGGTCTCTTTGAGCCTCTTGGAACCCTCTGAGCAAAGGAAATATGTGCACCATGGAAGTGAGTTGTGCCGCCATTTAATGTTTTGGAAAAAGAAGCAAAGATTCAAAGTGCAGGTGCTCCATTTGTCATTCAACGTATCATTCAGTAAATTACATTATACATTATTCATCTATAATAAAGTGACAGTGTTTTCATTAAGACTTTCAAACATTCAGTTACATTTCCTTGCAGATCCCCCCCCATTACATTCCTGCTAATAACTGTTTTAAAATGAAGACTTAAGCTATGAATTCTTAATCTACCATACACTAGGTTTAAAATGTTCAACAACATACAATTATCTACAGAATTTTATTAAAAACCCTCTCATTTTTAAAAGGGGTACTATGAATTGTTTAGGTCAGGATGTTGGCATGTGTCAAGGCAAGTCCATGGCGGTATCCCTGAAGAATGTATTTTAAAAAGTATTAGGAATCACTGGCCTCTCTTTAAAAAAAAAAAAAAATTATATCAAGAGACATCCACCAGGGATGCTGCACAGAACTTACTTTCGAGTCCTAAACAAGTTGACAGCATCCCTTTCTATTTTTAGCGCAGCCTACTAATCTCGTAACAGGCATCAGGTTCCAGTGCACACATGGTGCTCCCTGCCTGCAGCAGCTTCTGCTTCCCTATTCACGGCAGTGAGGGAAGCAGCTCTGCGTGAGCCAAAGGCATGTGAACATTGTGCTACCTCCCTCAAGGGGAATGGCAAAGACAAAGGAACTCCATATGCACGCTGCAGCACACAATGCTTCTGCCACTTTTAAGTTCTTCCAGTTTCTTCCTTACCAGGATTTCAGGCCCGTTTTTAAAACATACACAAACTTTGTTCATTTCTAGACTTAAAATTGTACTAATTGTCACCATTTATCCATGGATAGCAATACTAATAACATACCCACCACTGACAATGATGCCCTCCCCCCCCTATATATTGACGATAAGACGAGCATTCTGATAATGTTTCCCACAGCGAGAGAAAGTTCAATATAACATGTTCACATAAGCAAGAACTACCACCTTTTGAAAACACCAGGACCTGTGCCAGGCAGTAATAAATATGTAATAAAAACCAAAAAATAGTTTTTTAAAAACCCTCCCTACCTGGGCCCACTTAGCCTGACATAGCAGAGATTTCGTAGTCACTTGCAGATATTATGGGTTTGCCCATCATCCGCACATTCTTGGCATTTGTAATCCTTGCCATCATGCAGACTGGCTTGTCAAAATACCGCACCAGGGCAGGTTCAGTCAAGAGGGAAGCCAGAAACTGCTCAAAGGTGATAGCCCAGTCTCTGTCGATGCTCATGCTTCTGGGTAGAGAAGGGTTGCTGCTTCGCACTAAAACCGTGTCCTCGCCGATGTCTTCACAATGCAACTTGTCTTCCTCATGAGAGCCTGCACTTAGGACGGAATAGGAAGACATGGAGCTGTCGTCTTTAGTATCGTCATCTGAAATAAGCATGGAAGAACCAGCTCCATTGTCTCTAGGAGAAGAATCTTCCAGCTTGATGTCCTCCATCTGTGTGCCATCACCACAAATATTCTCTTCCTCATCTGCAAGGAAGCCATCTTGAAAAGGGTCACGTTGTCCAAGGTGATACTGCTGGCTTCCCTTCTTCTGAAGAAGTGCGTTCTGAATGGCTTTGCTGCTACTCTCCGCCTCCTTAAGAGGCTGCGCACTAAATAACTTACCAACTTCTCCAATCTCCAAAAGCAAACTTGTCACAGCTGCAGTAGCGTGGTAAAGATCCTGCTCATTGGGGTCTTCACTAAACATGTTATACATTGTCTTGCACAATTCAATAAACTGCCCCTAGATGCAAGAGAGAGGAACAAGGTTTTGTTTCTTAAATATCTATTATACTTTTGTATGGGGCTCCAAATTGTCTCCCATTCTAGATCATGACCATGTCCACATTTGCTTAGCTTCAGCAGTAACATGTATTAGGTGCTCCCAGTTAACTGACTGAGATGCAAGAGAATTAATGGGAAAAGGAAAATGAGAAAGACACAATTGTTCTCTGTATATTCCTGGACATGTAATACCAAATTAACAATTACCAACATATATTTAAACTTGACAAAATCAGTTCATTTAAAAAAAAAATCATATGAGTGTTACTAGCATCTGGTGCTTATGCCAATCAAGCAAACTTTTCTGAGGCAGATTATGGCAACAGATTCCTGCAGATTCTTACCCAAAAGAATGCATGCGCCAGCCTAAGCTGCCCTCCTTAAGCTATGTAGAAAAAGATTAAAAGTTAGGCATTTATTAATCACAGGACTTAATCTCAAAAAAGTATGTGTATACGAGGGGAAACTGTGTGTAACTATAGGTGACAACCGAGCCATCCCTAGGGGGGTGAAATAATGATGCAAATCATGTTCTTTGGGTGCACTGTATTACACAGGGAAAATCTGCCTCTGAAATTTGAACCAGAAGGCAGAGAGCCTAGACTCCCAGGTCTTTGAAGAAAATGTCTAGATTAGAAGAACTCTGAATGCTTTTAACAGGTGACAGGGATTGACTCGGAAACTATATACGTACAAAACATGCTTCTAACCCCCTGTAAGTGCCTCTTGAACTTGCCTAGGCCAGCAAAAAACTTTAAGACATTTGGGATTCAATTATACCAGTTGTTTTACTTAGGATTCCCATCCTGCTAAAAAACAGAAAAGAGCAGAGTACACTCTAGAAATTACCTTCATTGTTAACTAAATTCAGAGTGCAGGCTTTTTCTTTAGGGTTACTTACAACATTCTTTGGCTTTAAGCAATTAAGCATTAAGTGAACTAACGGACTTCAGGATTTGCCCCACATTCCTGCAGTTGAATGTGAATGTGTTGAGAAAACAAAACTACCAATCTCTCTCTCATCCACATACATGTGCCTTTTTCAGAGGGAGGGACTTTGCTTTTTGAAATAGGGGAGGGGGGGGGAAATAAGCGGTGCCACCAGCTGACTTTTGAATGCAGGCACACCCCTCTTCCCATGCCTGCTTTTCTGGGAGCTGTAAAAGGGGATCCAGGTGAAGGAGGGGTGCTGCCCAATCACTGGCCAGTGTTACTTAGCATTTGGGGCCTGTTCCCAAATGAGGCTGCCTCCACGTAAAGGTGTGGAACCCCTGAAAGTGCAGGGCCCAGAGTGGTCACCCTGATCCCCTACTGTGTAGGACAACTCTGGATGACTAATTAAACAATCTATGAGGAGGAGATCCAACCTTGCAAACTTCCCTGTTGTGGGCACATAAACCACCACCACTCTGCCATCTGTGATAGCAGTAACAGCAAAATAAAAGGGGGTTTCAGTGAGATCACAGGCGTCTTTGGATCTGCTAGGTCAGGCTTCCTCAACCTCGGCCCTCCAGATGTTTTGAGTCTACAATTCCCATCATCCCTGACCACTGGCTAGCTAGGGATCATGGGAGTTGTAGGCCAAAAACATCTGGAGGGCCAAGGCTGAGGAAGCCTGTGCTAGATCTAAACAACTCTCCTAGTCCCTGACATGTCCCCAGAACAGACTAGAAAGTGCACCAGCCCTGGAGCTGGAGTTATTGATTTTGAAAGCTACTGGGACTAATGGGAGAGGAAACTCTGAAAGAAAGAAAACCACTGGTCAAAAAAGAAGAAAACACTCTCAACACAAGCAAGGCTTTGGATTTGGTGGTGTCTTGACTTTATATTCATATTCTTTCCCTTCCCTCTTATCTCTCCCTCTCACACAAACCTCTGCCAATCTTCATTTCATTATGCACCTGAAATTTAAACAACTTTTTGCAAAGGATTGTGCATGCAAACAAATTGTGCATTTTTCTCTTCTATATGAATGAACTTCAAATACATCAACAATATTCTATCAACATCCCTCTTCAAATCTTGCTAATAAAATAAAGGTGATTCACTGTTTAAAAGTCTTACATTTTTGTTCAAAAATGACTAAAGGATTTGATCCACAGATCATTGTATGGGTTGCTGCATGCATTCACCTGTTGAAAAAATGGCTTATGCTGCCAGCTTTATCACTGATTGCCAGCTGGGGGGAAGTGGGAAAGGGGCTCCTTTATTTGCATTTAGACGTGCAGACTCAACAACCTACACTATGCTTAGTTGCTGGATACAGGGACTGAGACCTTACGCACCTTTTTGTTTTTTAACAAAGCTTACCTGATTGAGTTTGGGCAAGTCCTTTGCACTCTTTGCTTTGGCTTTATTCTCTTGGCTCCACATTCTAAGGTAGTTTCTATTATCTTGAGAGTTCTTCTTACCTAACACAAATGTTTTGCCAAAAAGCAAGATTATTTTTTTGGGAAGAAGTTGGATAACGAAAAATTATTTCCCCATCCCCTCCAATTTAGCTTCATACCTTTTTCAGTTTTCACACTCACATTAACGAAACCCTCATCTGCTCCATGTTTGTTCCTGCCATCTACGCCAACAACTAATGCACAGGAAGAACAAAATTAATGCACTTTGAGACACCTCTGTATTTACACATTTGGTTACATTAGTTAAGCACAAGACCAGGAAAGCTGGTATCAGCCAGGCCTTCTCAGGGTGTTTCCAGACATGTAGCAATTCATCGCTCCCTTTTTTTCCAACACAGCTGATGAGTATCACACTTTTGGTATGTGGGCATCCTGCTGCAATCTCTCCACACAAGAAGGCATGACATACCATAGACGATGGCACAATTCAACTGAGTACCATCTTTTTTAAAAAGCGTCTCAAATTTAAAAAAAAGCAAGCTAATTTCTGCTGCCACTATACGCCATTCTGTGCCTACTCACCCTCAACTGGGAACCCAGCCTGAGCCACAACCTCAGAGAAGGTGATCGGATATGCCCTTCCCTCTCCACATCAAGTAAATTTCTGTGACCTTTGTTCACAGAGGGGGTACACCAAAAGGATCCAACACCTTTCTGGTCTCCTGAAACTCCCCTCTACCCCAGAAACTTAAACTACTCCAACCTTGAAGCTGATGTGGTTTTTTTCCCTTCCAGAAGGCCAGAGAGAAGAGGATGGTTTATTAAATCCACAGTCCTGATATTCAGAGAGAAAACTGTAGCTGGTTTCTGTTTTATTTTGGGTGCAAGAACCTTTGAGTTTATATTTGAAGGGGAAATTGGGAAATTGATGCAGTCATGAAAGTGGAAAGATCTGAGGTAAAGTCCAGTACCATGTGTACACTCTGGTGTGATGTCTTCAAAGAAGTACTGTGTTGCTTCAAAAGCAGAATCCGGCTCTTCTTGATCAGAGGATGGGTCTGCGCATAGAAGCATCAAGCATCATCATACATGGACAGATCAACCAACCCATTTGTACATATCAAAAATGCCAGACCCCTCCCACTACCAATATATATTACATATTTTTTTAAAAAAGCAATCTATTTCAGGGCAATAATAAATTACTAATGGATAGGTTTATGAAACAGCATTTCCTATATAGAAATGCTTCTTAAATGTCTGATATAAAAGTCTTGGACACAGATGTCCCTACATGTGCCAATTTAGATGAACAAAGGCTTAATTATGATCTTTGTTGAAACATGCAGGTTCTCGGAAGCCCAGTGCTGGGCATCACAAGGCAAACACATAAATGTCGGGGCAATTTGTGGATGGGCCCTAGACATCAATGGCACATGTTTTAATAATAATGGAAACAACAAATTATTGCATACCTGTAGCTTCCAGATCCTGCTGGATTACAACTCCCATCATCCCTAACCATTGGCCATGCTGGCTGGGGCTGATGGGACTGGGGAGTCCAAAAAAGATCCAAAAAAACAGTCTCCACCTGTTATTTATAGTAACTAAATGCTATGTGTTTATTTTTGGTCTATATGTTTATTTCATTTAGCACTGCCGTGCATATCTTTTCGATGAAAACAGAGTTATGGCTATGCCTCAGAGCACAGCTACCCCTCCTATTTAGTATGCGCAAATAGAAATCCAATACTGGTTGGTGGGTGAGTTACAGCAAATGTCCCATCAACAGATGCAATCCTATGCATGTCTACTCAGAAGTATGGCCCACCGAGTTCAGTGGGTCTTACTCTCATGATAAGGAGGTCAAGAATGGCACCGTTAGTGGAATCTTTAGGTATCTGGAATGGCCCTCTGCTTACTTACCAGGCAAAACATGCATTTTATACAGTAGCTTCAGCTTCTCTGTAAGATCTCCATGGCATGCTGCACCTAGAAGAAGTCACATTTGCTGCATCAGAATTACTAATTATATTTTAATGCGGCACACACAATCTCCCAGACATTTAGAAATTAGTTATCTATCTTAAATAAGGAATTATACCTTATTCATATGTAACCTCCACAAACATACATAGCAAGTGCAGGGGGAGGGGAAGGATTTACCTGCTTCTTTTGCTATATATAGAGAAAACAAGGGTTATAATGTAGTAATCCATCCAATGTGGCCACATCGATACAATTTAGACTCCATGTCTGAAGACATAAACTCATGTATTCCAAATTAACTACTGAAGAGGGATAAAACAGTTAAATACTGGACTTTAGCTTTATTTTGGGGATTGTAAACTGTGTGCACATCCAATATGCATTTCAATTGTTTAGGAATATATTTGCATAATTACAGTTTACTGTTTCTTTGTTTGAATCCACCCACCACCATTGCCTTAATCTGAAAAAAAAATGTTGCCATATTATCTCACAGCAGAGTACATGCTGAGGAAAACTTTGACTATATGAGAATTCCACATGCATCAGATAAACTGGACTTTTGTTAGAAAAGACAATATGCCATGAGCAAACGTTACTGGCATACAATGTACCTCTTTAAAATTCTTAATCACAAGATATTGAGGCATTAATGTGCTGAGCGCAATTCAGATGTTGCTTGGCTTTTGGGATGACAAATTCTTTACACACTTCAAGCGTTCCAATGTGTTTAGATTGTGGCTTATTATGTAATTACTACACAATAAATATATATTTTAATGGCAGAATCCAAATCCAAATAAAAACTGCAGGTTAACAGGTATAGGTTCTGATATTTCCCTTCTATTACATTCAAAAATATATAATTGAATGGGGTTTTTTTTGGGGGGGGAGGAGAGAATAGTAATTGCTCCTATTGTTTTAAAATGACTGCTAGTGATATAAACATATCCAGGTTATGAGAGCACATGTGCATATAGCCTTTTAAAATGCAATTATATCACATAAGGCTGCATACCAAGCCAATGATTTCACAGTTAATGCAACTGGGAGAGACAGGCCTCAGGTTTAGTAAAGCAGTTAAATACATGCATTCTTCTTACTTAGTCCAGAGACAAATTCCCGAAAGTTGATTAAGGAATCTCCATTTTCATCCAACAATCTGAACAAGCGTGCCGCCAAAACATCAGAGTGAGTACCACAGGCCCAAGGAAAGAGGAGAGCAAACATGCCCTTGAATTGTTCAAAGTCAATGCGGTACTGTTCTAAATAAGGCAAGCTTGGGTCATGGCGGTCAGTGGCATTGCTGGTGCCTCCCCAGTAGCAGCTAGTGAGATGCTCTGCCTGAAGAAAAGCAAGGCACACGACATTGGCATTATTAGGACAATATTCACATCTCTTCTGGCAGCAGCATCTGCCATCATGATTTATGCTACTTTTGAACAAATGCAATTGCTGACAAATTTCACCTGACCTAGAGTTGGCACACAGAGTGCTTAACATTACAGGACTATTACTGCTATACCAGGACAGAGGTGCCAACTTGAGTAAAATATTGGGAGGGGACCCAGGTAAGCCCCACCCTGCATAATCGATCACATGACATGGCACACTATTTGAATGGCAATGCCCATCAACTGGGAGGGGGAGGAATGGCCCCCTCAAATATTGGAGTGGCTGAAGGAATCTCAGCCCCTAGGAGTGGCGCCTATGTACCAGGATGACCCATTCTCCATAGAGCACAACCGTAACACAGAACCTAATTATACCATCTACATTTTGTAGTCACAGAATCTTTTCTATTATGAAAAGTTAACAGGTGCTATGGAAACACTGGTTATACACCCCCTCTCCACACATGTGAGTAACGATCAGGGACATGACTGTCAACCATGGAAAAGAAGAGTCCAGCTTGCCCGGTTCAAATCTTGCATCTATGTAAAAGCGTTTTATTGATTGACTGATTTCATTACATTTATAACCTGCTTTTCTTGTCTGAAACTCAAGATTTATTAACCTGTGCAGGCAGAAAAGGATGCTATCCAGACTTTGCCTTCTGCAGACAGAAAGGCTCCTTCCATTCATGGAAGGCTTTTGATCAAGTGCAGGGATCCCACTAGTAATGTGGTGGTGACAGAAGGAGTGCCACTTCTCCTCTTACACAGTTCCAGAGGATCCCCAACCCTCAATAACAGTATGGGAGTTGATGTTGAGGGTTTGAGTCAGTTTCTTCCACCCTCTGCCAGTGGGGCTGTCCCTCAAGTTGAACTCCACACAGATGATGCTCCCGCCCATTGGAGTGAAGTTCAGATTCGGCCATATGTACTGATATACATCTCAGCTTCCATTATACCATGGCTATGGGAACCTTGCTCTAGTAATTGACATAAACGGCCTTGGCCCATTATACCTGAAGGAACGTCTCCACCCCCTTCATTCAGCCCGGACACTGAGGTCTAGCTCCGAGGGCCTTCTGGTGGTTCCCTCACTGCGAGAAGTGAGGTTACAGGGAACCTGGCAGAGGGCCTTCTCAGTAGTGGTACCTGCCCTGCGGAACGCCCTCCTATCAGATGTCAAGGAAATAAACAACTATCTGACTTTCAGAAGACATCTGAAAGTAGCCCTGTTTGGGGAAGTTTTTAATGTTTGATCTTTTATCATGTTTTTAGTATTCTGTTGGAAGCTGCCTAGAGTGGCTGGGGAAACCCAGCCAGATGGGAAGAGTATGTACGTATGTATGTATGTATGTATGTATGCATGCATGCATGTATGTATAAATAATAAAACAACAACAACAACAATAACAAGTGTCATGGATCTGAGCTCTCTGGGTTGCTACTGAGTTCCTTTTTCTATAAATACTGCAATGGTGTTTTTGCAAAAAGTCACTGGGTTTTTAAAACAACAACCACAAGAAAAACAATTACTGCTTGTGATTACCAGTGTGAAAGAGCATCTACATGACAATTATATGGTTGGTTTCATTTCCCAATCTACATTTACTTTAATTAAAATATTCCATCCACATAGTTACCATCAAAGTGGAAGTGAAATAGTTGCTTCTGCATTATGGGTTGAACTCAAACACAGCTTATGGCTTTTTCCTTCTTCAAACTGTTTTGACAATCAACTGAAATTTCACTGAAATCAGTGAAAGGGTACACAGGCAACACTTATAGAAGGGTACACAGGAAACCTACATAATGCTACTAAACAATGAATGAACTAGACAGCTATTTCAAATTTACCTTGAAAAGAGCATAGAGTTCCTCCAGCTCATCTATTGTAAAAGAGGTTTCTGTCACTATGGTTCGTACCTTTCAAAATGTGTAAGCAGAAAGAGTTAAGGCGCATGTGAGGCATTAGAAATCAAAACTCAAGAGACAGTTGATTAAAATAGAAATCAAAACTCAAGAGACAATTGATTAAAATAGCACTCCAAGAACCTACCACATTGCGTTTGGTCGTGTCTTCTAGAGTCTGGATCACCTTCAATCTCTGTTTGAATCTCATTTGTTCAATCAAATCTGCCCGTATGCTTCCAAATTTCTAAAGGGAAAAATTATCACTCAGCTTTCCTGTAAACCTAGACAGTCATATCTGTAACTGGTTAAAGAATAGGAAGCAAAGAGCAGGAATAAATGGGACTGTTCTCAAAATGGAGGGACGGGAGAAGTAGAATCCCTGAAGCATCAATATTGGGACCTGCACTTTTTAATATACTCATACATGACCTGGAGTTAGAACAGTGTGGAGCCTAACATGTTGCTTGTTTTTGTGTTTGTTTCCTCACATTTTTACATTTAATCGCTGATTATTATTTTTTGTCAAATCACCTCATAGGAAGTTCCGATGAGCCTGAAGATATCCACCTCAGGATAAGGCCCTACATCGTCACTGAGCAGTGAGTGAAGGTGAGGAATTGGTGGCAGAGTGCTGTCCTTATTGGTCACACTGTCCAAATACCTACAGGTGGGAAAAGAAATCAGATGGAAGCACTGTAAGGTATGTCTTTGCGTGTAAAATTAATCCAAGCTTAAAAGCACCGTACATTCCATTTCTCCCCCAAAGTTTATTTAAAATACTCACACCCACCAAGTTCGGGTTTGTAACAGTGCTTAGTATGGGCATCTTCAGGTAAGGGCTGGAAATGCCCCCTGCCTGAAGCCCTCGAAAGCCACTGCCAGTCAGGGTAGACAATACTGAGCTACATGGACCAATGGTCTGAGGGAATAAAGGCAGCTTCCAATGTTCCTAAACAGCTCAGAATGAACTCCAAATGATTGCAGATTATAGCATCAACCCTGTAAAGGAGACCATTACTAAACAACTTTGTGTTTGTGATGGAGACTGGGAGATAATGGCTCAGCTAAGGCTATTCAGCTGCTCCCTTCCAGTTAGCTAAACGAAAATAATAATGTTGGCAGAGTTTGTTGATGGAAGTCAAGCAGTAGGATGTCTGGCTTTTGGATAGTCACAGAAAATCGTGTGGAAGAAAACGCTTCCCAGAGAACAGCATAACCTGCGACTAAACTCTGAATAAGACAGACCTGAATTTAAGCACCAGCCTAGTAGCCATAGGCCAGGCATAGGCAAACTCGGCCCTCCAGATGTTTTGGGACTACAACTCCCATGATCCCTAGCTAACAGGAACAGTGGTCAGGGATGATGGGAATTGAAGTCCCAAAACATCTGGAGTGCCAAATTTGCCTATGCCTGCCATAGGCTATCAGGAATGCCATGAAGGGTGAATGTTGTGGGCTAGCGGAGGATGGACTGAGTGCGACATCCCTCCTCTCAACCCAGCATGAAAACCAAGTGGGCTGCTAGAGGAGGAAAGTCCCATTTTCTGCACCCAGCATGCAAATACAGCTGCCATTCCAACAGGCTAGTAAAATCATTTGAGGCTAGTAAATTCTATGGGCTTGCTTGGACTGTTGTTCAGTCTGTATCAAGAGACTGCGCCATATAACTGAGTTGCAATGCATATGCTCTGCATGCATGAGATCCCTGGGTGATTTCTCAGTATGAGCCCTTAGTAACAGAGCTGGGAAATACTTTGCTTTGGGTGCTGTTGCCAGTTCAGCACTGTCAGTACTATGTGGCACTGAATCATGTTAGTGGCTCCTCTAAGGCAGCTCTTTCTAATGAAATCAAATCATAGTGCCAGAGATGGGGGGCGGGGGGGGGGGGGAGAACAGACTCAAGCAAAGCTGCTCCAATGCTAGCGAGTGGCTAATTAGGGAGACAGAACACGATGAGTCAAAGTTATTCATTTAATTGCTATGCTTTCCCTTTATTACATGGAAAGCCCTTTTGGCAATGCAAAATTACTGATTTAAATGGGGGAGTGGTGTGTTGCAAGAGCATTATGTACGACGGTCACAACTGCAAGATATTTTAAGCTTAGTTTATGTATATGCTGCTTTTCCATATGGAACTGTGCTGAAAGTAGCTCACACCAAACACCTACTTACTGTCAACATATATAACAATTGGAATAAGTAAAAGCAAATTTGTTATAAGACATTATAAATTCAAGCAAAGCAAAAAAAACAGTTCAATACGTATCTTATAAATTCAGCATTAGAATGAAATAGTCTAGACTTAATGCATAACAATTACAGTGCTGGGAAGAAGCTGTGGGGAGATATTTAAATATTTAACCATCCTAGTTAACAGTAAAACTGCTAGCACATTTGCAAAAAGCTAAGCAGGGTCTGTATGGTTTCAAATTGGATTGGGGGGGGGCGCTGCATGTTGAGATTTCTGCATTGCAGGGAGTTGGACTAGATGAGATTCCCAAAGGCAAAACTTACCTTCCAAGCACTGTCATCGCTTCCCCGTCATCTTTACAATTCAGCAACTTGTCAACATTTGCATCTAGCACAGCCAGTGCCAACTGGAATATCACCTTTATGCCTTCATAGAAGAAACAGTCCACAACAACCACGGCACTTTCAAAGGGCATTACACTGAGGAAGAGTGTGAGGAACCAGGAAAGGGATATAGTGGAGATGACCCCCAAGTCCTGCATACAGTCATATAATTGTGGAACATAATCTCGAGCTAACTCTTCAAAGACACCTTGATCCACCAGAGCTCCTGCAAGACATAATCAGTATTTGACGCATATGAAATGCTGATTCATAGAATGTGCATTTAAGCCTATCTAGAAAAGCAGTGTGGAATCATTTTGCAATTAGCTTACACTGAACTACATTACAATATCTTGCTACTCAGGAATCATCCTTTCATCATTAATTTACTTTTTGTGTTTATGTATTGAAAAGAATCTGCTTCATGCAACTGACAAACATTACAAAAACCCATTACTCTGGGTCCTATTGCTCTAATTGGATCATCATAATAACATAAGGTCTTGATTGATTTTGACTTTTGCAGACTAAAAACAAAACAAAAAAAAATTTATAGACTAGAAACAAAATACGGAATGACTATGTTTGGACATGATGTGAAACAAGATATAAAAGGCAGTTCTCCAAAACACAAGGCAGAAGCCCAGCCACTCAAATGTCATTCAGCATCAATGAATTCAAGTATCCCTCCCCCATTGGCAGACCAAACCTCACTTTCCGGCAGCTTAAGAATTAGGTCTGAAATTCACGATGATTATGCTCTTACAAGTCTCCTTTGACATACCAACAACTCTCGTGTTGTAGTAATCTGGCAGCATGCGCTCACACAAAGCCACAAGCAGCCAGAATGCTTCCTCTTCCTTTGCATACAAAAGCAGTACCGATGTAACAATATTCATGGCCTAGAAAAAAGTACATTCAAAAGTACATATACTAGATGTTAAATGGTCTAGATAACAGAGACAATCAACAACAGCCCTAGTTTGGGCCTAGTTTCAGAAAGTAGCAAGTGATTCCACAAAGTATTTTTCGAAGATGTTGAACCATGCAGCCTGGCCAACGTCAACAAGTTATCATACACTGACACTCTCTCTCTCTCAGTCTCCCTCATTTCCCATTCCCTTGGAAATGTGCAGAGGCAAAAGCCACTCTTTTCAAAGTCCGAGATATGTGACTAAAAATGGAGAAGTAGTCTACTGTGTTACTACATAACAGCAGTTTTAAATCAGTCACCAGTTTTAAATCAAAGTCACTCCCTTTAATGGCAAACCAGGTGGTGGATGCTGGTGGTTCTGTAGTAGCCACAAGATGGATGTATCAGCATGCTAAGGGATCCCTGAGGTTTGCAGAAGTTCTACCCCACCCCAAAAATCTTAAAGACAAAATCTTAAACATCCAGATGCACACAAGCCCAATGACCATCTGAGTATATTCAGCAGTGTCAGTTGGAAATGAAAACCAGAAAAGACCCAAGTGTGGGGGGGAGGAGAGAAGAGTTGAATGTCCTGCTTGGCTGGACCTTGCAAAGGAGAATTCCTGTTATAAGGGATCATATATTGCACCATTTTGCTGCAAGTCCCACTTGTTAAATTCCAGGAAGATTTAAAATTTCCAACCTACTCTACTAGATCAAAATTTACCATAAGTGCACGGAAGGTTTGGCCTCTGTGTGCAACAATAAATAGAGGGATGGGTGAAGGAATTTGGGTTCTTCAAAATGAAATGAGTTTGAATTACCTGGCAGTATCCTATGTTTGGATTTCTAAATGCATAAGCAGTTAGTACTCTCCTCAGAGCAGCAATACCCATTTCATTCTGGAATGCAGGATGCTCTGGGAGAGAGCGGTGCAAATCCCTCTCAATCTCTTCTGTGGCGAGATTGTATTTCCCCATAGACTTCTCCACCAAGTCTTCATAATAGCCAGCGTGGGTGGCCATTTCATTAATAGCTCCTAAAAATGCAACAGAGCAAAATTGACAAAAGAGAAAGTAGGTTACAGATATAGGCCAGGATCCAAAACAACTGCACAGTGAGTTGTGCATGCCCCCCCTCACCCGCAATGTTAATTGGCAAATCATTTTTGAAGCTAAGAAGCTTTTCACAAAGTCTGTGATATGGCATAAGGGTTTGCTGTTAAAATAATAAAAAAACTCTCTCACCATTCAAATGTGCCTGAAGTGATTCTTTGGATTTCAGCCACTGAGTACAATAATCAGGTCCTATTCTTACAAAACCTCCCACGCTCAAGTTAACTGTCATAGACCTTTGGTTTACCACAGTGAGTTAACACACCTGCCTCCTCTTCTATGAAAAGTTTTGCAGACTTAGTGGCAAGCCTACTGTGAGGGATCCAAGATATTCTGTATACAACCCCAAATACAGTCATACTAACAAGTGTGTTTGTGTTTCTGTGTACATACACACACACACACACACACACACACACAGAGAGAGAGAGAGAGAGAGAGAGGAAGAGGGAGAGAGAGGGAAATGTTCATTCAAATAAGATAGCAGAATGCAGTTTTATGTTCTGTGGTAAGCTACTTATAAATAGGTCATAAGAAATTTGCAATCCCCTTAATAGTTTCTCACGCCTATTATGTAAGTCCACAAAAAGCCTGCTTTGAGTTATAAGTCCCACTGCTGGCTCCATGATTTGGGGGCACTTCAGCAAGGCATCCTCAGCTGACCCCAGATTGTCTGCACAAACTGAGAATTCTATCGTTCCGTCTCTCTCTGTCTTGGTGCTGCATATAAAGCAAAAACGGTAGGGCATTGGAAGTGTCTGTTCAGGTGCATGGACAAAGCTCTCACTGCTCCTTTTTTCAACCCAGGAGAACAGATTTTACTGGTAAGTTCATTTCTCTCTAATTTAAAAAAAGCCAATCCCTAGCAATTTAATGAAGTACAAATTAGTCCACTTGCCTGCTGTTAACTAAATTCCTTGTGGAACTTGACACCTATGCCTACATCACAGAGGCGAAGTGTGAAGGGCCCTTTTATATGCTTTGCTGTACACTTCTTCTGAAGCAAAATTATTTTGGGCTACCAGGCAGACACTATTGATTGGCCCAAAAGAAAAATAGTTTCCTGCAGTGAATAGCAAGCCAAGAAGTTGAACTTCCAAATCTCTTATTTCGTTTTCACTGGTTGGTAAAATATACCTCACCAATTTAGGCCACAATCCTAAACACAATTACCAGCAAGTAAATTCCCCAGAGAGACTTTCTTCTAAGTAAACAAACTTAGGAGTGCAATTGTCAATCTCCATTTATCTGCAGCCAACATGTCCACTAGGGCAGTGTTTCCCAACCTTGGGCCTCCAGCTGTTTTTTGGACTACAACTCCCATCATCCCTAGCTAGCAAGACCAGTGGTCAGGGATGATGGGAATTGTAGTTCAAAAACAGCTGGAGGCCCAAGGTTGGGAAACACTGCACTAGGGCACTGACATAATGAACTCCACAGAAGGAAAAAGATCATATGGGAAACTGTTGACTTACCATTAATGAAACAATGTTATCTACTGATACCCACCTGACAGGAGTAGCCAGAGTTCCCCTCTCATGCTTTCCGGAATACCTTTCAGCACAAGGTCTCTTGTTTTCTCAGTCCGATACATACAGATGCCTTGGCCATATTCTGCGAAATGAATCTTCCAAGCTTGTTCTTTCAAAAATTCTTTTGCCTTAAAAATAACGTACAGACGTATTTGCAAAAAAGCTACAAGCACTAACTATTATGACATGATGATTTCAAAATACACTAAAATGACATGCAGACGAGGAACATTTTCCACCCAAAAGCCACATTCGCTTCTGGGAAAACTTCTGCGGGCTACATACCCATGGCGGGCATGGCTAGCGGCAAGAGTGGGTACAGCAAGGTGTGCAAATTACCTTTGTACAGTAGTAGGTGAGTTTCCTACACAAAAACACATCCATTTCTCAGCCCTTTTTGCTTTCCTGGATGGAGAATAACGAGAGTTCAAGGACACATTTCAGCCAGGCAAAAACACTCAAGGAGAATGTTGCTGCGGGGGGGGGGGGGACACACCTTTAGAGAGATCCAAGGGCCAGCAAGAGGCCTCGAGGGCTGCATTTAGTCTCTGGGCCTGAGGCTCCCCCACCCTTGGGATCCCCATCAATCTCTCCCTCCACCTTGTTGACAACAGAATCCATAAGGAAAATTAATAGGTCTAAGTCAGTGGGGAGGAACCTCAGGCCCAGCGGCCAAATGCAGCCTTTTAGGCATCTCTTTTTGGCCCCACTCCGTCCCAAACACCACATGAGTGCTTTTGCCTGGGTACAATGTGCCCTTGAGCTGCTATGACGCCTTTCGCCTGCCTGGATGGAAGATGACTGATGTGTGTAACAACCTGGGACACTTTGGCAGGGCTGGAGTGTAACCTGCTGTGTCAAGGTAAGAGTCACCTTGCTCTGCCCACTCCTGCATCTGTTCCTGCCCACTGCTGGTATGAGGAAGGTATAGTTCACATCTGTTAACAATTAATGCAGTAATCTAAATGAGAGCTAAAAAAAAAAGGAAAGAAGGCAGCATGACCTACTAATTTAGGGTTGAATTCTTCAGGTGAACGCCTCCGGTACATGGTCATTAGTGCCTGGGTTACAGTTGGGATGCTGTTGCCATTCAGGTTGAACTGCCGCTCTCCATCTGCTTCGGAACTAAGGCTTCTCTGAGGGCTTGAGGAGAGAATGCTACTTGTCCTTGAATATACCTGAATGGAGGAGGGGGGAAATCCCCACAATTTTATGAACTGTTCAGGTGTGGGAAGGAAAAGGGCAAGGATCAGTTTGTTTCCACCATGCTAGAGTAGTGGTACCCACCGAGTTGCGAATTGCAGATGCACACAAGGGCTTTCTGAGTTTTTAAATAGCTACATGTCAGGAAGCAGTTTGGCCCACACCTCTTCTCCTGTAACACTGCCTACCCTTCTCCACTGCCAGCCTTTGTGCTGAGCTCGAGTAATTGGAACTACAGAGGGTGGGAAAGGAAAGGGCAGCCAGACTGCAGCACTGCAGCAGACAATCCACTTTGGCCAAATGTATTCTGCCATGAAGCCTCAAAGGCATGGCCCACCCCCACCCACAGCACTCGAGTCTGAAGCCTGAACCCCTTCAAATTAGAAGCCTGCACCATGGTTGTTTGCAATGCTGAGTTCCTGTTAAAATCATAAAGAAACTGCAGTGGATTTCAGGACCGACATTCGGACAACAGAAACAAGCTCCAAGGAGCACAAATGCATCCAAGCAGTAAAGCATTCAATCCTTCCATAAAATATTTTTAAAACATTTTCTATAGTATCCCACACCCCAATGCCGAACCACATTATTTGAAGGTTTTCAATGAGCAACATAATATATTTATGAACTTCCACTGGCAAGGTTATTAAAAATATGTACCTAGGAGCAATCTAAGAGCTGATTTAGAAGAGCAATAAAATTATGCTAGTTCTGAAGGATATTGTGGTCCACAAAGCCAGAGCAGCTATTTGCCAGAAGACATTTGCACCTTCGGAGTTTATTATTATTATTATTAAAGAGGAGCTTTGTATAAATAACAGCTCCCAGAAACTTAATTGGTAAAAGCGCTGGGCAAACTAAATGTGCAACAGCTCTCTTATCAGAGATGCTCGGCTTGTTGGGGGAAGCAATATTGCAGTGGGCCTCTTGTGGCCCTCCTGTAATCATATCCTCCAGTTAGTAGTCTGGCAATTCAATGGATGCAGCGCCATGCATATCTGTCAGACTGTGTCGCTGGGACAGTAGCCGTATTCATATGCTGCACTAATCTGTGGTTTAGCTCTAAGTGGATGAGCCAGAATGAGTCTGAGTGAACCTGGGACCCTGGTTTTAAAAAATGAAACAAAAATCAAAGGCAACAAACCTCTGGTTAGTTTAACTGGTCAGCTTAATAACCCAGGATCCCTTGGAAGGGTAGCATGCTGGGTCTCATCCAGGTAGTGGTAAACCATGGTTCTGCGCTACTAGCAATTGTGGACAGTGTGAAAGTGATCACCTTAATAACATAAAAGATGGAAGCCAAACTGCAACCAGATTCGTCTGGGAGGTAATATAGGGGAAGCAGAAACGAGAAAGGCTCTCCAAGCAAGAATGGTGAACAGCTTTTCAACACTGCCGTTTTAAGTTAAATTGATTTTAATGACTTTTTTAAAAAGTGTTTAAAGAGACAGAGAAGTCTCTATCTTTTCAATGCCCTTATGTATCCCCTCTGACTTCCTAGTTCCAGGCGGAAGCTTACTGTGCATGAAGTCTACTGCCATCCATGCCTGGAGGATTGTGTTTAATGTGGGGAAAACAACAAACCATCTTGTGGTATCTTAGAGACTAGTTCATTTATTATAGCATAAACCAAACAATGGAACTCCAATGGGAAATTTCAAGGTAGGGTAAAAGCTGCTGAAGTAGCACTTTCAAGATGTTCAATCTATCACCTGTGGCTTTAATTGAAATAACAGGTTCTACTCCCACTACAGGTGTTGAATTAATTTATCAATGCCAGGATGCTTCTGTTATCAACAGTGTTTCATGAATATCTAAGTAATTATTTTGCACACACTGGAGCATTAACACAAATCATCACTGTCTTAGTTGCTTTTCCCTGTCTGTGGGTAAAGCCTTTACCATGATACATGTGTTAGTCTTTAAAGTACCACAAAATTCTGCTGTTTTGGCTGCAACAACCTAACACGACTACCCCTTTGGGAACTTGGCTTGGTGTATCACAAGTTGTTTGGGCCCACAGCTGAAAGAAGCCCCATGACCATGTTGAGCCGAAAGCAGGAACTGAGGGACCATTGACTGCTTACTGACCTTTCCAAGACTATGAAAGTATTTATACTTCCAGCCATTATTAAATCAGTCATGCTCAAAAATAGCACATGTCAAAAGACAAATACAGTTAACTAAATCATCTGATTCAAAGAGGTGAACTTTTAAATGGCTTGTTGCCACTTTTTTTAAAAAAAAAATCCGACCATAATTTTATGATTTGACAAGCTAGCCACTATGTCTTAAAATCTTCAGTCTTGGTCATTTGGTCATTTCTCCAAGCTCATTAGAATCCATTTGTAATATAAACAAATTACTTTTATAATTAATTACTGCAATTTTATGTACACTCCATCATGCTACTTTCTGCTGGGTTTTTACTGCCTTGAATTTCATTTCCAAGTTGGCATACATTCAGCAGTCAATAGCTGGCATTTTGCTGACACCAGCATTAGGCAACTTTCCAGACAAGAGGATATCTTCTGAATATGGGTAAATATTTCCTCTCCCCTTCCCAACATTTAACCTTAAAAGCAGATAACCTCTTTTAATAGAGGATACTTGGTTTTTCTGAAACCAAGGTTCTGGGATGCAGAGTTAACAGTTGCTGATGAGATTACTCAGTCTCCATGTGCCAGACTGTGTCTTTGTCTAATTCAAATATACACATAGATGTGGTTTATGATGCAACATCAAACCACAGGTTGTAGTTAGGCACCCGAGTATTTGGCCCATGTGTTTTTTGGTTCCCACACACCCAAGCAAACTTATAATTGAGGGAACCAAAGTTTGCAAAGCACTAATGGTCCGTATGGTGAGGCTGAGCCATAGAGCCACCCACCCAACACTGGCCTTGCTACAGCTTACCTTGGCATGGTTAGGTAAGGTTGGGGCTGTTCAGATGCAGCACCAGGAGTGCTAAATTAGTTGCACCGTTGCAAACCTGAGCAGGCCATCATCCTGCCCCTAGCCCTGTCCAGGTAAGCTATAGTGCCACCACTCCCATCACCACTGCTATGAACTTGAAGCTCCATGATTTGGCCAATGTGATCCATGATTTGGCCAATGTGATCAGCTAAGCAGTCTTTTTCTTCTTTTTTGAGGGGGGGGGAATATTAAGACATGCTAAAACAGGCTGTCCCCATATTGCTGACATAGCCCTTCAGCACTACATGAGAAGTGCAGAAACAAATATTCAACCCCAGTTGATCAATCCTGATATCTGTTTCAGATTTCAAGAAAATGTGAAACAACAGGATAGTGCCTCTAATTATGGGCAAAGATCTTCTTTTCATTACTTGAACGTAGCCACAGCTCCTCTCCAAACCCTCTTGTATTAGGGAACAGGGGTTCTGAGTCAAAGCATAACTTTAGGAGCCCTGTCACCACTCATTTATAAGTTTTGTGGTTTGGAAAAGGTTTTTGATGCAGTGAACGGGCACCTCTGATACATGCAAGTCACAGGGCAACTGTGTGGCAAGTAGATAACATGGTGTAAAGACTTTTTTCTGTGTAGACTATGTCCTCTATCATATGGACTAGCATATATTTCTATAGATATCCCCATAATTGCTTTGTGGATGCAGCTATCGGAGGTGCCATTATGCTATCAGAGGGCATTTATTATGTCCAAGCAGCTTTCTTTCCCACAAAACCTTGATCATATATGTTATTAAAAGCCAACGTAAGATTTTCAGGGAAGTACATGATACACAATTTTATACCCTACACTATCAGAATGCAGCAGCAGCCTTCTGCCCAATGTGCAATTTTTACATGTCCAGGAAAACACTGATATGAAAGCATTTCCAAACAGTCAATGGTTGATGTGCGTTCTCAGATGGAAGATGGGCATGAGAGGGTTTAACCATATGCCAACCTAAATGCTTGGCTCAGCAATTTATTAAGAAGATCAAAACAACCTCATGTCAATGGAGTTCTGCAAAAAGGAATCTTTACACTGAATTTATTACTTGGGAGCAGCTACTTGAAATTACATAATTTTACTAATCTGAAATTAACTGAATACTTCCTGACATTGGCGTCATCTACTCACCTCATCATCTGAGCTGTTGTAACTGCCAGAAATCTCTTTTTCAGAGTATATTTTGGAAGTAGTTTGCTGGAGAAAATCAGAAATTCTCTGAACCAGGAAGTCTCTGTCTTTTAAATTGGCAAAGAGAAATGTCATTCGATTTTTGGTGCTAATAGACAATGGGCTAGGTAATACACTAGAGCTGTCAGCCTTTTCTACAATAGTCACCTAAGGGAGAGGAGGGCAAAAGAAAATACACACATACAATTGGTCATATTCCAACCAACATCTGGCAATGGCACAATCTTAAATACAATTGGATTATCTAATCATTTTCTAAGGCACCCTCACAGCAGTGAAGCTGAATATCTTACTGCCTTTTCATGTATCCATTTCTGCACACTTCTGGAGCTGCACAGGGATCACAGTCTTATGATATAAGACTAAATAATCTATGAGATCTATCAGTCTGAGCAGGTCTACCAGAGGCACCTAAGGATGAGGGCTTAAGGGAAGAGGTACAATTTTCTTCCAGGAACTCTGAGAGATATAACATTTTGTTACTCAGCAAAGAAGTGAGTAAATATCCCTCGAAAGGAGCACTACTGCGATTTAGCAATTCAGCTCTTGCAAGGATGATGTTTCAGACATTTAGGAAATCTGCATTTCAGAAGAAAACTGGCCAGAGCAAAAGCAAGGTACAAGGTGGTAGCAGAAACCTGAGTAGTATGGAGACAGGTTGTCTCATTTAGTGACAGTCTCGTGCCCCAAACTGTGCTAATGCCAGGAATATAGAAAACTGCCTAATACCGGGTCAGAGAATTTCTCTCTCTAAACCAATATTGCCTATCCTGAATGGCAATGATTCTACACGGTCTCTCGTTATCATCTGCTGCTTGAACACTTTTAACTAGAGATGAGAGGGACTGAACCAAGGACCTTCTGTTTGTGAAATATGGTTCTATTTCTGATATATGGTCCTGCTCCTATGTCTTAACATTGGCTCATATACAATTAACTGTGTAACTCTCTCTCTCTCTCTCTCTCTCTCTCTCTGTGTGTGTGTGTGTGTGTAGTTGTGAGATTTTCATTTCAGGAACAGTGCATTAGTTAGAAATGAAAACAGTATGCTCAAAGACCCTTCTGAAGACCATGAAGAAAAGTTTTAAAAAGCTTTAAACCACTGCTTCCAGATAGCTTATCAGAAGCAATAAAAATCGCATTAGGCATTTCAGGATAATAGGAGTTTCAATGTACAGAGGCTTTAGTTTCAGTTTGCAGGGTTTTTTATTTTAATGATCTATGGCCAAGCATTATTACAGAGTTTTAATGTTTCATTAGCAGAAAGGGTAATTTGTTGCCATCCTCCCTTTCATTTAACATATCCTATTAAATTGTATTGAAATATCAGCAGCTATGTCTCAGTTACTTAAATGATATTGTCTTAATACTTCTCCCAGCCAGGTTCTTACTTCCTTTATATAAGCTATAGATCTGTTCATAATGCAAGAGAGCCACATTAACAATGCATATTTCCAATTAAAAGGGAAAGTGTTTTAATAGTCCTTCCTAAGAACATGAAAGTAGCCCTTAATCAGGCCAATGACCCATCTAGTCCAGCATCCTGTTCTTACAGTGACCAGCCAGATGTCTATGGGAAGTTCACAAACAGGACCTGAACACAACAACACTCTCCCCACTTGCAATTCCCAGCAAACTTCCCAACAGGTCCTTTTTATGTATGACTTATACTACTACTATTACTACTACTACTAATAATAATAATAACAGGACCAGAAATGGAGGGATCCTAATGCAGAGACAGTGCCAGTTTGTTGTAAATTATACTAAACAAGCAATGGAGTTCATTGCTGAGATGCTCCCTGGAAGCTAAGGAGCCCGTGAACTTGACTTAGGTAAGGTAAAGGGACTCCTGACCATTAGGTCCAGTCGTGGCCGACTCTGGGGTTGCGGCGCTCGTCTCGCTTTATTGGCCGAGGGAGCCGGCGTACAGCTTCCGGGTCATGCGGCCAGCATGACTAAGCCACTTCTGGCGAACCAGAGCAGCGCACGGAAACGCCGTTTACCTTCCCACCGGAGCAGTACCTATTTATCTACTTGCACTTTCAGGTGCTTTCAAACTGCTAGGTTGGCAGGAGCAGGGACCAAGCAATGGGAGCTCACCCCATCGTGGGGATTCAAACCGCCAACCTGATCGGCAAGTCCTAGGCTCTGTGGTTTAACCCACAGCACCATCCGTGTCCCGAACTTGACTTACATGGTATAATAAAAATGGCCGGACTTGATACCCACCTCTCGTAGAGGGATGATGAGGCTGCACAGGTTTTCTTCCTTGCTAGTGAAACAGATGTAATTTGTAGACACAAACATCTGACCCAAGATGTGCATTTTGTTAAATGGAGTCCAGAGGGTACAATCGGTATGTCCATCTAACTTTTCGTCCTTCGGAAGCCGGAACAAAGCACGGTACCGTTCACTCTTTGCTCTGGCATCAAGATCCCTGAAGTGAGCAGTTTAAAGTTTCATTGTTCATATTAAAATTCAATGTGCATGCGTATGTCTTCAACAGATTAGATAAATGTACACTGTAAATTAATTCTGCACAAGCACAAATAAAAACCAGGAAATGATATTCTATGGGAGAAATCTGTCATAGCAGTGCTGATGTTTGTATGCTTCATTTATATTCATGCTTTCTGACAGCCTTATAAATTACACCACTAAAGTCACTAGGCTGCAATATTTGTCTGCTTTTTACTTATAAGAGGACAGCTGGCTCTCTTTATTTACCCTTATGAGTAAAAAGAAGGCTAATAAAAAATGTTGCAACACAGCAGGTTGGTGGAGGAAGAACAGAGCATTCCCTGCATTCCTCCTTCTACTCCTCCTCCTCATTTATTGAGCCAATGCACTTCCATGCAGGATGAAGCTTTGCCTCCTGTGCATATAAACAAAGAAGACTGCCATTGGTCGGAAGGCCTGCTCCTTCTCTCCACCCACAAGACCTTTTCTTTTCTATACTGGATGCACAGGAAGAGGCCAGCATGGAAATGTAAGAAGTCACTGGATGAAGGCTGAAGCCTTCCATTCTTCCTCCAGAAGCCCACTGGTTTTCTTTGCTGGGTGAGGAGGGCTTTCCCCAGCTTCAATCAAGTTCAGGAGGTGTGTAAAACACCTGGAAGGTTTTCATCCGGTAACAAAAAGCTTGTAGTGTCAAGCACCTGACATGCCTCTTTCTGGGGAGAGCATTCTAAAGTCAGGGTGCAACCGTAGAAAAAGGCCCTTACCTTCTGCACCAGTCCTTAGTCTCCATTTCAAACAGCTTCAGTCTTTACATGCTTAATTCTAACTACATTCTACTAAGGTCAAAGGGCCTATAACAGTCCATTGTAGAATGTTGTTATTTTGACAGGGCTATTATTGTATACAGAGCTTTGAAATACAGGGATATATGTGAATACAGTGACTTTGAAACCTACCGTTTTAGTGCAGATACTTTTTTGGGGGACTTCTTTTTAAGTCTGGGCAATGACCTGTCTTGCTCAAAGCCTTCATTGTCCAAGAGCTGTCTCATGGCTATGTTGGCAAGTTGTTCCATTAGCTTAAAAGTTTCATTGATGTTGAGGAAGACTGAAAAGAAATGCTGACTGGACCTTGTGCTAACTTTGATCACATCAGGTAAAAGCAGAGTCGCATTCTTCTCAAGCTGGGTGATGTCAACCCACCGGATGACTAGCTTGGCTAATGAAAAGAAATCAAGAGTAAGCAGAGAACAAGACCACTCAACATTTTCAAATCCAAAAACCACTGGTGATAAAACAGCAAGCTTTTCAACAACAATATGCACTCATACCATTATCTTGTTTCAGGACTCTACAGTGCATGTATATGCAGAAGTAAGTTTCACTACTTTCAGTGGGTTTTTTCCATTTTAATTGTGTTTAGGACTGTAGCCTCAGTACAGTGCTGCACTTGGCGCTAGTGGGTCCATTTTGTCAGAAACACAACAATAATTAAGAATTCTGCCATGCATACTTTCAGTTTCAAATAATCTCATATTTGCTTTTTTTAAGCAAAATTCTACACAACCAATGTTTAGTTTGCAAACAAGCCAACTTCCAAGTTATGGATGATCAAACAGGATTGTTCAACTAGCTTGTACAACTAACCAGCTTTGGTTGGTTCACACATCATTCTAAAGGCTGAGATCCTTTGAAAATGGAAGTCAGCTTAGCAATTCCTCCTTCCAGGGAGGATAAGAGGGAGAGAGCAAGAGCCTGCTGCTTTGTTTGGGCTTGCTGTGCTTCACCCCATATAAAAGTGAACTAGCCCAAGCTCAAAGAAGATCAGACTCTCTACAATTAATAGTCAATATAGTTAACTGGAACCAAGTACAACAGCATTATAACCACTGAATGCCAGGTTGCTGTGCACAAGCAACAGGAACTGGCTATCCCATTCATGCCTTGCTTGTAAGCTTCCTGGAGGCATCTGTCTGGACTACAGAAAGAGCAGTATGTGCTTATGTTCTCATATCAGCCAGCTGTCCCTACACTCAATGTACACGAGAATGAAACCTCCTTCTAATCAGTCCAGAGTGTTGGAACAGGAAAAACAAGTATGAAACATACAATAAATTAGTACTAGGGCTCCATGCAGTAACTTAATCCACTATAGGCAAAAACACCACAGCACACTATAGGACAGGAATGGGGAACCTGAGGCCCTCCAGGCGTGTATGGACTCCAACTCCCATCATCCCTGACCACTTGGCATGCTGTCTGCGGCTGGGAATTTTGAATCAAACAACATGTTAAGTCCACAGGTTCCCCACTGCTGTGAATCTCATGATGGATTCAGGAAGTAAGAATGTCTGTAATTATCCTGGCAGTAGGATGTTGATGAGCCGACTGCTCGTCAGGCAAGGTGCCATTAATCAGATAGCTCTGCAGTTTAAAGCTGTAAACATCTTAGAGAGAGTGACCACACAAATGCTGAAGGTTCTGTGAATGTGTGTGTGCCTGAGTTATCACCAACTGCCCTGAGGCAGTAACTAAAATTGTTTATGAACAAATTCAATTGTATACAATTTAGCGCTTTTGTCCGTAATCACTGCTTATATATTGCTTCCACTCCTTGACAAATACATCACCCAGTGTCTGTTTCTTAAACCCGAGCAATGAAAACTCATTCAAATAAGGATTAAGCACAGCCACTTCAGACCATCAGGCCACTTTTCCCTCTGCTCAACATCCATGAGGATGTGACAGCAGGCTTTCTTCAACATGATCAGCTTTTGGAAGGGACACTTTGCCCCCTTGCCATACTTCTGGGGCATCATATATTGCCACCGTAACACTAAGCCTAAAGCCAGAATGTTTCAGGTCTCCATGTAAGTGACACTTAAAATTAATGGGCAACTCTAACTAGAAGGATAAAACATAATTTAGTGGTCCATGTGCTATTGCCAGTTCCTGCACTACATCAAGTCCACCAACAATGACTATGTGTATCGTTCTAAACCACCAACTTCAAAACACACACACAAAGATCAATAGAAACAGAAGTCTCTCATTCATACCTTCCCGTCCCATGAGGAAGGAATAAAAGCAGAGGTGGTTAATGCTGAGATACATCCAGCCCTGACGAGGCACCTTCCCTTTCCAGTAACTGCAGGAGTAGTAATTCACCAGCTTCTCTTCCTCCGGCATCCCAAACAGTTTGTGGAATTTCACTATGGCTTCCTTAAATTTTTCAGTGTCGTCATCCTCCTTGATACCATTAATTTTGTTAAATTCTGCAATGATGCCCTGAAGCAGAAGATCAGACAGGACAGTTTGGCTTCCTCCAAAAATATAAGTGTGCTATGGAGTTCAAAATTCCAGCATTTAAAAAAAGAAAAGGTTTGGGGAGAGGAAGAGAACACATTTTGAGTATGCAACCCAACTGGCATACTGCAGTGACATGGGGCTGTAGTCAAATTAGCAGAATGACAAGATGAGTCTGCATCAGGGTTGGGGAATCCATAGCTGTTCAGATATTGTTGGGCTGGAAATCCCATAGGCCCCAGCCAGCATGGCTAATGGTCAAGGATAATGAGAGCAGAAGATAGAGGTGGATTTAGGAAAGCGTGACCAGTTTGCCTGCAATGGGCGCTGAGCCGAGAGGATACCACAACAATGGTGTAAAACAGTAAGCAAGAGGTGGGGGGGCGCGCACCGAATTTTGGCATTGCACAGGGTGCTGCTGAAATTTGAAAGCCCAAAGTCTGCCACTGCTGTAGTCCAGCAATTTCTGAAAGGCCACACCCCTGGTCCGTATGTTCCATTGGAGTCTTTCTGGCTGTTGTTGGACTACAACTCTCATCAGGCCAGTGGTGAGGGGTGATGGCAGTCCAAGAAAGTCTGGGGGCCCAAGGTTGGGAAAGGCTGTTCTATTGCCTTCAGAAACCACAGGATGCACATAAATCACACTAACAATTTCCAGAGGAGTGGCCATGCTAGTTTGTTGCAACAAAAACAGTAACTCTGGTGGCATATTAAAGACAAACAAAAGCTTTTGTCATTTCAGCTGTGTTGTTGTGTTATCGATTTTAGCCTTTAAGACGTCACAAGACTCTTTGCTATTCTAAGTTACCAAAGCAACATAGAGGAGAGTGCTGCAAGACAAAACTTTAATTGTTAAATCTAACCTACACAGGGCATCTCTCAAGAGATTAGATCTTGGCCATATGGATTTCCCAAACTACCAAACAAACTAGATATTCTCTGCTAAGAAAGGACCAGATAAAAATTCTGAAATTCCACGTGGCTAGCATAAGTCCCTTGCCAAACCTGAAGATAGTTATGTGATATCACCCTTATCTATGCAACTTGATAATACCAATGTGTCTGTTTACACTGATGCCTGCTTCCTCAAACTAGATAATGAAGCTGACTGGAATCTGCGCTTACTAAAACAGAGAAGTACACAAACCAGCAAATCAAGTATAAAGGACAAGCTTGCACAATAGTTTTTTCCTGGTCATGGGGATAATTAACTGTGCTGACAATATATATACACTACCTGTATTTTTCCTTTGACAAATGTGTTTATGTCATTTTCATTTTCAAAGATTGAAAGAGTTTGTAGTAAATTCTGTTCAAGCCATTCCCAGTGCTCAGTTATTTCTTTCCTTGAACAACCTAAGACAAGAACAGGATAAATTGCTAGATCATGTCTGTAATTTGATCATCATAAAGCAAAAAATAAATAAATATATTTATGGACAGGTGTGCAACAGTATGTTTATTGGATAACCAAAACAAAACTAAACTAAACAAACCCAATAAAGAGAATACTGTGCATTTTAAAGCAAACCAGCACAGAAGAGTAATTTAATTCAACAGAACACCATGGCCCACTTCAGTTGTAACAAGAAGCCATGGTATCCTGCCATATGAACATGACATAGTTCTTAGGGCAGCGGGTGGCACTGTGGTCTAATCCACTGAGCCTCTTGGGTTTGCTGATCAGAATGTCAGCGGTTTGAATCTCTGCGACGAGGTGAGCTCCCATTGCTCTGCCCCAGCTCCTGCCAATCTAGCAGTTTGAAAAAGCATACTTGTGCAAATAGATAAATAAGTACTGCTGGGGCAGGAAGGAAAATGGCATTTCTGTGCGCTCTGGCTTCCGTCATGTCATAACCCCATATTCGCCTTTGACTGGACTTAACTGTCCATTCCCTCCCCTCCTTAGCATGCCTTGCTAAGTTTTCATTTCCCATCTTAAACAAACCACAGTTCCTCATGAGGTCTGAACTTGAGGATGTGCAGTTTGCCTATACTTTCCAAACAAGGCAGGAAATGAAACCATAGTGTGATCCTGGCTTGTTCTTACTACTCATAGTTCAAAACAAACCAGAGTTATATGAACTTGGATAACATGGGAAACTGTGGTTTGTTTGAAACAGGAAGTGAAAGCTTGTGAGTTTCCTTCCAGGAGCATGAAAGTGTAGGAGAGATGAGAGCAGCATTCAGGGGCCAAATGATCTTAACAACTGGGCCTACATGATCTGTGGACTGAATAGACTTTACTAGACTGGCAGTTTTCTGCAAACTAATTTTTCTGCTTATCCTTGAGTCCTTGGTTTTCTCCTAGAATGGTAATAATTTAGAGTCACTTCTAAATGGCATTATAAAAGCTAGAATATTATTGTTGAAGTAACTTGGCAGCACTGTCTCTTCCCCCTGACCCCAAAGTAGAAACAAGGACAGACCTCTATGCTCTCTCTTCTAGTTTTGGAAATAATTGCCCTGCAAATACGTTCTGTAAATAGGGTAAAATTCAATCAGATACATTTACGTGTGTACCTCACTTAGTCTTGCATTTAAGTACTTGCCTGCTAGCTCTGGCAGACAATGAATTTCATGCAGGTGAGTGCTCCATCCCTCATTTAAACCCAGCATAGAAACCATGGAGCATGTCAGAAAATAGAATCCCCATCCTCTGTGTCCAAGGTAAAATACAGTGTACTGCTAGGGGTGGAAGAAAGCTCATAGTCCATCCTCTGCTAGCCCCCCAAAGGCTAAAATAATTTGTGGACTTACTAAGAAGGTGGGCTTAACTCCCTCCTATTATAATCAATGGGATTTAAGTGATTCATGTCAACAGAATTATGCCCATAGATTACACTGAACTCCTGAATGAATAGAAGTTATACAGTACATATTATATAAATCACTCAAAGAGCTTGCTACAACAGTGCCAGGAAGGCATAGGTATGTGCAAATCAATTATTTCCTAGCCACAAAATTAGAAAGCTAACACAGTAGTGACATGATTTCCTGGGAATTGCAAGCATAAGCTTATCTCCAGCCCAGCTCGGTTGATGAGGAATGAGATCATTCTCTGCAGCTTCCAGGGAGGCCTGGCATTTCTGCTCTGCCTTTTCAACACAAATCATTTCTGAGAGCCTACATAATTTAAACAGCGGCAGCAAAGGCCCAGATGTGATCATCATGTTGGGCTTTGCTTGCAATTACTGCATGAAATTGTATTGTTATAACTCCGGATGTGGCTTTAAAGACCGAGTTATTCTTTCCATAGCTTTTTACACACCTACAAAAGAGCCATAACACAACATATAGGTAATGCACTTAAAATCGCCAGAGAGATGCAAAATGATGATGTCTTGCCTCCTGTGGAGCAATAAAACGCAGAGTTACCATGCCATTACCATCACAGTATCTGTTCTGCAGTCATTGTCTGAATTATTTTTTATATATGGATTATTATAGCTGAGGTTACTATTCACTATTTCTAAATATGGATATAACTGCCGTCACACTTCAAAACTTTTTGTTGTTGCTGTTGTTGTTCCTGCTTGCTATTCTCAGGAATTTAATTTATTCTGAAACAGGAATGTATTTTTTTTTCTCAAGAAAGAAAAATACTAATATTTCTCAGCTTTGTTCCCTTCTTTCCACTAGCAATTCTGTTACGGGAAAGACAATTGGGGCACTCAAATATATTTTCATAAAAGGAATGTAAGAGACACATTATTTAATGAAAAGTGTGGCCCACCTGTACCTGCACACAGGGGACGTAGGAAGGGGGGCGGTGGGAGCAGTCTGGGGGGCGACAAAATCTCCCTGGGTGGATCGCTGCCTTGCCCCCCTGGACACTGATCACCACACCAATGGTCCCCAATGGGTGCTGATCGCCATGCTGATCACCCCCAATGGGCGCTGATCGTTACATAAAACTGCAACAATGTCAAAATAGCTAATACTAGCCAGAGTTTATTAGCCTTGTCATAATCAATGCTTACAAGGAAAGGGAGCAAAAAATTCCACATAAGAGAGGAAATGTGGGAACAGTATCTGTACACAGTTTGGTATCCTGCTCTTAAGTGTCTTAAGAGTTTGACAGTATTACATCTACAATAGACCACAGCCATTGCTCAATATAATCTCACTAGATTACAACAGGCTACAATGCAACACAATGGGTTGGATCCAGACTCAGCCGTGCTTTGAGTACACTTATACAAATCAATGGGGTTTAGTCACGACTAATTTGTACCATTTGCCTTTGGTGTATCTTCATCGTAAAATATTCCTGTTTCTCCAACCCGTCGGCTTCTTTTGCAGAGGTCACTTAAATTAGCAGACTTCACTCCCCTTCTTCACTTGAAATATGTGCATTTGCTTCTTTTGTAATTAATTATTCCAAATTGCTCCAGCTAGTGCTCAATCAGAGACAGCGTCCAGGAGAGCCGAGGTCCACCGGGGGCATTCTTCCTAGGGCCCTCACCCCCTTCTTTCGAATTAGGGGGCGATTTATGGGCACAGCAGGCAAGGACAGTGTTCCCCATTTCCTTGGGGCAACAAGGGAGGCTGCCTACTCCCATAACAGCCTCTTAATTACCCCGTGTGGGTCGGAGAGATGGTATTGTCCGCCATCTTCCAATGCGCCCCCTAGTGGCCCCCTGTACCCACTACTTTCAATTGGTCTAATCTAAGCATGAGTAAATTTGGATAAAATCCAGTAACAGCAATGTCATATTATAGACAAAGGTTTGATGGGGTTAATCACCCAGTCTGATAGTTACAGAAGATTAAATGGGAAATAACTTTTTAGCATTTCAGAGCCTGGATCTCATAAATGACCTGCTACTCAAGTACGATATCATCACACAGTATAGTGGTACCTCAGGTTACAGACGCTTCAGGTTACAGACTCCGCTAACCCAGAAATAGTATCTCGGGTTAAGAACTTTGCTTCAGGATGAGAACAGAAATTGTGCTCTAGTGGCGCAGCAGCAGCAGGAGGCCCCATTAGCTAAAGTGGTACCTCAGGTTAAGAACAGTTTCAGGTTAAGAACGGACCTCCAGAACGAATTAAGTTCTTAACCCGAGGTACCACTGTACAGGCAACCCCCTCATTTACACGTCTTCCACTTACAGAAGATGTTTATATGGGTCACTGCAAAATAAATAAATAAATTGGTCTTCCTTCCTGGAAAGGATGGAAGGCGCACCATTCAGGGCTCTGATCAAGAGAAGGCTTGGGACAGGCCAGGTAGCAGCCTTTAGCGACTTCCAGGCAACAGCCCCAGCGGCACACATGAATCTCTTTCTTTCTTTCTCTCTCTCCTCCCTGCGGACCCTCCCTATTAAAGTGGGGTGCTCCCCACTTTATGTCATTTCACTTATTCATGTGGGGGCCCCATGTAAGTGAGGGCATGCCTGTCATCAAGACAGTATGCAAGTCAGTACTCCTATGAGCTATATGGAACTTCCAGTCCTCTAAGAAACTGGTAATTTTAGCCACTGTTAAAATACTTACCACAGGCAATAGTCCAATATATCATAGAGTCTGGAGCCTGGTAAAGAATTCGATATGGCGCTACCCTTGCACTTGAATCCAGCACAACATCAAGAGTTCCCACAAGAAGACCTAGAGGGGGAAAAGGAATTCAGTGGTGAACAGTACTGCTGGATACATGAACTTAACAGAACATTCCAGCCCAGATTTTTAAAAAAACCCAAACAGATAAGAAAGATATATTTAATATCTGAGAGCCTGAAGATATAGTCACTAGATGGTCGGCCTTAGATTGGGTGATGTGAAACTAAAGTGCTAATCTGAGCAATTTGAAAGAGACAAAATTAACAAGAGAATCAGCATGAATGGCAAGTTTATATAGGTAACCAGGTCACTGACTGAATGAACTCTTCTCCTAGTGCTTAAACAAGTGCTTAACAGCAGTGGTAGCTAACTTACTTCTTCTATTCACCATTCTTTAGATCCACCCTACTGACTAAAATGAGTTCTTCTAGAACTTTACTGCTTGGCTTTTTGTTTGATCTGTCACAATTTTACCCAGTCATCACAAAACCTTTTGGGCCATGCACAATCTGAACGGTTAACTAGTCACAGGTTATTTCTCAGCCTTCTAATTTGGGAGATAGCCATGCCTTGCCACATCCTGGTTCACATTTGGGATTTTCCTTATAGCTCAAAATAATGTTTTTAAACACCGCCACCAACACAGAGACATAGCCACATTCCAGTTACTACAGAGTGCAAACCAGCATTAGAAATTTCTCCACATAATTAAAATGAAACATTTAGTAGGCACTCGGTTGATCTCTCTCCTCTGGAAATGCTCATAGTCCTTTGGCCAGGAGTAAGTAATCTCTCCACTCCTCTATTCATACCCATTAGCCCTCTACCCCCTTTTGTTTTTAGCCTCAGTCAATAAGAGGGAGGTGTAGTCTGTGTGGCGTTAACATATTGAACTACACTCTGTTCGTATAAGAGCACAGTGTAGTAAATAATTGAGCATAATTTGAGACATTGACCTTGCTTGTCCCTTCTTCAGCCTTTGCTGTGCATGAAGAAAATGCTTCAGTGAGCACTTTCCCAAACATTTTCTTGTCAAGCTGAAAATGTATTCAAGAACCAGCTCTTCCTCTGATGCATATTCTCTGCAGAGCAATGAGCATCAGAGGCAGCCTTAGCACAGTTGGGTACAGGACAAGGGATGGACGTTTCAACTCAGGACTGTCTGAGACCTTTGCAATGTGCCTTTATAGACATCGTCTTGGAAGAGGGAGAGGAAGGAGAAGCAGGTGCGGCAGCTATCTGACACGCCACAGCAAGGAATACCATTTTAGGGGGTGAAACTTAATTATTGCAAATTTCTTCCATGAGAGGGCCTTAAAAATGTGGGTTTCTTTTGGTGTGAGAAATTCAAATCTGCTTCTGTTTCAAGGCCTTCGCCACCTATTTCCAGGACCCTGCTTTACTTGGATAATACATCCCCTAAATATTTCATCCCCCCCACCCCCAGTGATGCCTGGTTAACCTTTATGAATGAAACATACCTTACCATGAAATATGTCTGATTACATGGATCCAAAACATGTAAACGTATGACATCAGAGATTTAATATACTAGCTTCAACTGGAAATACACAATTTACTCCAAACACTACTATATTGGTGCTTAGGTAAACACATTTAAAGTTTTGAAAACCATATCACATGCAGTTGCATGCTAGGAACAGTCAGGTTTTTCTATTCATCATATGGCACCATTGCAAGGCATCACAGTTGCCATGGAATTCTTGGCATAGGGCAATGCATAACTTACAGTGGAACTGATGAAAGTTCAAAACAGAATGAGATTTTTAAAACAGTATTATTTCATGATTTGAGTATAATAGTTTGCAAACTTTCTCATTTTGAGGAAAATGGGTTGTGGATCACAGAAGTCTGATATTCCCTCATTTTTTGTCGCTTTTAGACTGACTGAAGAACTATTCAGCTACATATATTGCTACATTCAAGAGTAAAATCCAGTCATATACAGTATTATGCTTCCTGGAAAACTGGTCATACTTCCCACCATAATGTGTCAGCTTTGGAGTCAAGTCTCTGTCAGGTGATAATTCATAGGAGGTCAGTAGAACCAACAAGAGCAACAACAAAATCCACAATGGTTTATGTTGTGGTTCTTATGACTTTTACTCAAGTGACTTTAATCTAGGGAGTCCCTATTTCTTTCAACCAAGGCTACTGTAGCTAGGCAAACCAAAAGCACATGTACAGTTATGTGCTAGTGATGCATAGGTTTATTGCACAAGCGTGTAATTCAAGTCTTAATGACTTGAAGACTTAATGATTCTTTCGAACTAACAGCCCCCCAACCCGCAACGAACAATTTTTTAAAAAAGACTCCCATTGCAACAGTGGAAAGTGGAAAGTGCTCCGAAGGCTAGGGACGTTACAATTTCATGCAATAAGGTTAATCACAACTGGGAACTTCAATAATGAGGATGCAACTTTTAGCTTGTTGGTAATCTTCTCAAGTAACAGCTCTCCAAAGAGACAATGCTCAACACGTTGTAATTAGTTACGAATTGCCTTGAATACTAGCCAAATTCCAAAAGTGAAGATTTCTTCATTAACAGCCTGATCCGCCACAGCAGAAACCCAACTGTTTCCTTTCACACTGAGAATGAAAGCAAGGCTTGGACTACAAATCTGCTAGACTTTAGAAAAAGCTATCAAGACTTGAGCCTTTAAATATTACATCATACTTCTTTCCCAGGTGACATTTTAACAATACTTAACAGAAACAACTGCTTTCTCTCCCCCTGTCGTGCAATTTTATTTTATTTCTTTAACCAGCGACCTGGCATGCCCCAGCAGAGTAAATTACAAAATGGCAGCTGGGAGGCAGAAATAGAACCAGCAAGAAAATGGCAACCCAAGGGCAGACACAGCCTTAATTACCAGCTGCATCCCATGAACCATAGTCACTAAATTTAATGGGCATTACTCACAAATCAGTGTGTATAAGATTGGAGTAGGCATTTTCAGGAGACCACACTTTTCTCCCAGTCCTATACATGTTTACTACTACCAACTAATGCATTTACTTTTTCAGATTTAAACAAGGTAGTTAGTAGTTTATTGCACAATCGTGTGATTTAGTTACTAAACCTGTTTTCTTTTCATTTATTGCTAAAATAGTAGCGGGCATTTGCCCTCAGCTGCCATCAAGACTGGGGAATGAGAAAATCTGCCAGAAAGTCACCCGCCCCCCCAGCAATGGATTAAAAAGATCAGCTCTCTCAGTTTTTAACCTGTTTGTAGGTTTGTCAGGAATACATTTTAATTTTTTAAAAAACATACTTGATTAATACAGCTTGGCTTGAGTTTTATTCTCTATACTGAAGAGACTGAATACAGCTTTCTTTCACAAAACTCCTGAAGCATAAAACTATTCCTTGTAAGCGAAATCTGAATCTGCAAAAAGCACTGTAAATCCTCACAAGTTCCATGCCATCATGCAATATGATCCCTATCAAAATACAACTAGAAATCATAGGAAATGTATAGTAAATTTTCCTTTCCGTCCCAAGAAAATGGCCCATTTTACAGATGAGACTATCCCAGGGGTCATCAGTGAGTCAATGGGAGAGAGAGAACTCATGGCATATGCAAAACAGAAAATAAATAAATGAAGTGAGCTAAGACAAAGACTCTGTGTTCACATATGCAGGATAATTAATCCCCTTTTATAGCTTGGCCATCTGGAGGCTGATAGAGAACAACAAAACTCAGTGCATCTCTTTCTCTACTTAAAATGTCATCTAATAAGAAATATCAGTGGAAAACCTATTTGTGGACTGTACCACTTTTTAAAATGCTCTTCCATAAATAATAATTATCAATAATCAGAAGACAAATCCCTGCACATAGAAGCTAGTTTGTAGTGGAAGGAGGCTAGAACCATTATCTCCAGCATTTAGGGCAGGGGGGTCCAATACATGGCACCCAAGAGCCACATGTAGCCCCCAAGGCCCTTTTTAGCAGGCCTTGGCAACATTTGAAACCCGCCCCAACCCTTCAGCTCTTGGCTCTGCCTTCCCAAAGCCAGGTAAGCTATGCTTATTCTATCTGCCCTGTTTAGATACACAACTGAAGGGGTCTATTATTTTATCTATTTTAGAAGACATCTGAAGGCAGCCCTGTTTAAGGAAGCTTTTAATGTTTGATGTACTACAGTATTTTAATATTTTTCTGGAAGCCGCCCAGAGTGGCTGAGGAAGCCCAGCCAGATGGGCAGGGTATAAATAATAAATTATTATTATTATTATTAAATTATTATTGTTCAACAGAACACAGCACACAGGTGAGTGGATCTAGTTAAACTCAAAGTTCTGTGTTCCATATGATTCCCCCCCCCCCCAGCCCAGTTTGTATTAGGTAGCAAAGTAGCCACAGTGATACAGCTAAGGGAAAGGAGATTCATCTCTCATCTGCACATACATTCAGCTATAAAAAGGAGAACAATTTCCAACCCCACCTTTGATTTCTATTAATTTTATGCTATATTTAGATCTCCCATCAGCCAAAGTTCTCTGGCCAGTTTTTATAGTCAGTAAAATGTACAGGTAAATACAACAATCCTGTATTGCTGTGCACTGCTGCTCTGTGCTGCTGTTTTGTTGTTGTTGTTGTTTTGTTTCATTTTTTTTGTTTGATTTATTTTAATGTGGGGTTGGTGTGTGGTTTTTTTTTTTTTTTTTGGGTGAATGGTAGACTTGAAGTACAAACAAACAACAAATAAAATCGCCCAAATGCAAACACCATAAAATCTCAAATTAAAGCAAAAACATTACTAAAATGACATTAAAAACACACTGGCATAAAATGGAATACAAAAGCCAACCTAAAAAAGAAAAAGAAAAAGAGAATGAAGTTCTGGGATGCAATTCTGTGTAAAAGTTTAAGGAAGTAAGTCCCACTGAACAAGGTAGGCCTCATTCCTAAGCAAATATGAACAGAAATGACTCCACACACATTTAGGGAGTAGATTGCTTTTTGCTATAGGCAGGTAACTCCAACATAAGCACACAAAACACAGACACAGACACAGACACAGACACAGACACAGACACAGACACAGACACAGCACAACACAACACAACACAACACAACACACAGAGCACTACAATACTCTGATTAAACCACACAGTTATATACACCTATTCTGTTTCCATTTTACATGTACACATACAAATGAGACAAGACTCTTCTACCTTTTTCTGTTTCCTTTCTCACACAGACCCACATCACACCACTAACCAGTTTTATTGCTATACTGATACAGTAAATTCAACTTTAGCTAGAGCAGTGCCTTTCCCTGATATCAGTACAACACGGGCGACAGAACATTTTAATAGTAAACAAGCAAAGGAACAGATCACTGCTGAGCTGTGCTCACCATTGTGAGAGCTTATGATGATGATGATGCTTCCCCAGCTGTTGTCATTGGCTGTGGACTGCCTGTGATGTCACAAAGCACATGGCATCTGAGTGGATACATAAAGGTAAACGAAGGGGAAAACCAAGGCAAAAGTAGTTTTACTTCCCAAAGAGAACACAGTGGGAAATAGCTGTGGTGTTCAGCACTGGGTGGTCTCCTTCCACGCCAAGGCAAGCTAGCAGCTGGAACAAACTAATCATCCAGCAGCATCATGATGTGGATCAATAAGAAGGCAAGTTTTTGTGGCTTGAAACCAGATGATATCCATAGCCAGAAGCTGTCTGCTGTCTGGTGATGAACCTAGCAGAAGCTGACAGATGTTGGTGGGTGGAAGCTGGTGGAGTTCGTATTTGGATGTTGGTGGATGCTGCAAGTCTGAAGCAGGCTGATATTTGTGGGTATAAACTGGCTGAAATTCACCTTTGGAAGACCAACAGAAACTATGTGGCTATTTGTGGATAGAAGCTGGGGTGTATATGTGAATGAATAGAGAATGGCCAATTAATGAATGTGTCTGTGCAAATGTCAAGCTTTGAATGTGTTTGAAACAAATGGTGTGTGTCTGGGTAAATTCAGAGGCGGCATAGGTCACCCTCTGGATGTGGTGTGCCTGGGAATTACGCATTCAAGAGGTTGCTCTCCAGCTGAAGGGTGCATGCGTGAACCAGTCAACATTCACGGGTGGAAGCCAGTGGAAGTTGGGCGGCTGAAGTCAGGGATGAAATTGGCAGAAGCTAGTGGAAATGCCTGGGTGATGCTGCTGGATGGTAGCCATCCCTCTCACTGTGTTTGTGCCTTTCACAGTTGTCAGAAGCTGGCAAACTTTTTCCATAGACAACTCATGAAAGTAATGAAGAGAGCAGTAGGCCTTAAGAAACCCAGCTTCTATTTCTAAATAAATGGCTTTCTAAATACATCTAGATGGGACGCGGGTGGCGCTGTGGGTTAAACCACAGAGCCTAGGGCTTGCTGATCAGAATGTTGGCGGTTCAAAACCCCGCAACGGGGTAAGCTCCCGTAGCTCGGTCCCAGCTCCTGCCAACCTAGCAGTTTGAAAGCACCTCAAAGTGCAAGTAGATAAATAGGGACCGCTCCTGCGGGAAGGTAAACGGCGTTTCCGTGCACTGCTCTGGTTTGCCAGAAGTGGTTTAGTCATGCTGGCCACAGGACCCAGAAGCTGTACGCTGGCTCCCTCGGCCAGTAAAGTGAGATGAGCACCGCAACCCCAGAGTCGTCCACGACTGGACCTAATGGTCAGGAGTCCCTTTATCTTTAAAAATATCTAAGTAGTGTTCGATACACCCCCCCCCCAAGACAGATAATAGAAAGCTGTGCAGATCGTTCCCCAGCTGTTGCCATTGGGTTCAGACTCCCTGTGACGTCACAAATGGACCCAGTGGCTGAGGAGAAAGAGGCAGCTACTAGTGGAAAGGAAGGAGGGGAGGAGGACCAGCAGAAGGAAAAGGTGGTGGCTGGGGGGTTGGGGTTGGGCATGCAGGGCTAGCTGGAGATGCAGAAGGGAAATCTGGGTTGACTCCTTCCTGTCTAACTGAGGTGCCAACATTTTGCTCTCTCAAGGCTCCTCTGTGTGTCTTGCAATGCCCACATAGGGGTAAAAGGAAATAAAACCATGACTGATTTTGTCACGAAGAATCCTCCAGCACTTATAAGGTTCCCTGGGGGTTGAAAAGCCTTTTTAGCTGAACTCTGCTGTGTTTGGCAAGGTGTTTCCCTCAGGGTCAACTGCTTCAAACTTTTAGAAGAGAGAGACTCGGTGCAATGTTAGAGGCTCAGCACGCGAACTATGATGAGCCTCAGAGAACCTGAAAGTCCAGACAGATAGGTTTTCAAACACAAAAGCACAGAACAAAAAAAATATGCATACCCAGCATTCTGAGATGGTCCTCTGAGTGCTTTGCATCATGTGGTCTGCAAGTGAGCCCCATGCACCTAATGCACTCATTTAGCATTCCGAGAATATCAGCTTTCATTGTAAAAAGTAATTTTCTAGCTTTTGTGGTTGCAATTTGATCTCGGTACATAATGGGGGTGGGGAGGGAATCTGATGTAATTCACTATATTTGATAAGCTGCCCACCCTGTCTTATAGGAACATGCTTAGTGAACATGTCCACTGATATAGGGCTTCGTGGAAAGGCAAAGCAATGTTGTGGTGAACTTGGCTATCTGCCCAGGAATGTAAAATCCCAGTGCATAAGATTTTTTAAAGTGCCTCAATCAGCCATAGGGGAGAGGAAGCCTGGGGGCTAAGTACCCCATACATTTAAAGCACATTTCCCCTCACCTAAAGAATCCTAGGAACTGTAGTTTACCTGACATACAATTCCCAGCACCCTTAAACTACAGTTCCCATGATTCTTTGCTGGGGGGCGTGTGCTTTAAATGTATGATGTGTACTCAACGAAAGCGAGTAATCATATCACTGGCTGAGCACATTTACTCATCAGGAAGCATGAGCTCAGCAAACTCTCTTATACTTGAATGATCCTTTGCGTGGTGAGTACCCGCCCCCACCAGAATAAATAAAGACACGAGACACCATAATTTAAGCTTAATTGGGCAAATTAGGCCACAACTTTATTGAATTCAGGAATGAGAGGCATTGGCTTAGGCATTGGTCCTATCGACTATCCGGCTCCAGCCCATTTGCTGGAGACACGGGGAAGGGTTAACACTATATTGGGGGAGTCTCCTGCCGAGGCACATCGACTAGGAGCTCCCCCAGGTCACCGTTCGGGGGCGTGCCTTTGGCCCACACCTCCATAGGCTTCGGACAGAGCCACGCCTCCCGGAGTCCTTTAACAGACCACCCTTCGCTCACTGGGGGGAGGTGATGGTGTTCCTCCCCCCCCCACATCCTCTTAACCCCTTCTTACCAATGCCTACCGCCACACGAGCGATCGCTCGCCGCCAATACTCTCATGCCTGAAGCCAATCCCTTATCCCCTTAGCTATATCCTGCAGCCAAACATCATTTCCAGCATCCGAAAGATGCACGCCATCAAACCGGTAGAGGGCCTCACAGTTGAAACGAATGCCCGGGTGTCCAATGACCTTCCCATCCCGGGCTGCCACTCTACGCGCCACTGCCCGATCCAGGGCTTACCTAGCCCTATTCATAGCTATCGGGCACCTGCAATCTCTCCAGACCCGCCTCTCCATCAAAGAGGCCCAAATAATTGTGACGTTCGGGTATGAGGTCTTAAGTTCCTCAAAGTCACTAAATATGTGCCACTGCAAATCAACTGCCTTTCTGTAAGCTAGGTCGTTTTCCCCTAATTGTATCAGTAAAGCATCTTGGGGGCCATCCGTTGCTGCTCTGGTCTTAAATGCGGGCAACATCTCTGCCCAGCAAAACATGCCAAGAAGCAGCTATGGGTGTTTCAAGATTTCAGGTTCCCAAGTGAGAATTGACAACCTGGAAGGAGAGTGGGAAGTATCTCATATTGCATATCAAAATCATAAACAGTTGTGTTGGTCCATTAGGGTAGATGTATAATTTATTGCTGGAATGGCATACAAAAGATGAACAAGTGAAACCTGTAATGATTGAATGGGCCAGGGATGTGGGGCACAATATCATGATTGTGGATTGGGAGAGAGAAATTGTGGAAAAAAGGAATCAAATTTACAGCTTGTAATGTATTAAGAGAAAATTTGATGAAAATGATGTACAGATGGTATTTAACACCAGTGAAGTTAGCAAAAATGTATCATACTCATGATAATAAATGCTGGAAATGTAAAGAAAAAGAAGGAACCTTTTACCACATGTGGTGGACGTGCCCCAAGGTAAAAGACTTCTGGGAAAGGATTTATAATGAATTGAAAATGAAGTATTTATAATGAACTGAAATGAAGTGTTGAAAAACACATTTATTAAGAAGCCAGAAGCCTTTTTACTTGGTATAGTAGGTGATGAAATCCCCAAAAAGGATATTACTTTTTTTCTGTATGCCACAACAGCTGCGAGCGAAGAATTGGAAGAAACAAGATTTACCAACTATCGAAGAATGGCAGATGAAGATGATGGACTATATTGAACTTGCCAAACTCACCGGGAGACTCCGAGACCAGAGAGAAGAGACGGTGGGAAAAGATTGGAATAAGTTTAAGGAATACTTGAAAAAATATGTTAATATTTAAGAATATATTTGGAAGTGGATATAGATTGTGGGGTTAGAAGTAGAAGATAGTGTATTTTAAAATAGTATTATTTGTAAGTGATAAAATGTGAAGTTTTTTATGGTTAAAGTAAGTGTGATTAAAAAAAAAGATGGTTAGAAATTATGATATATGTAAACTGCTAAAGATGAAGTAAAATGAAAATCAGATAGGTGGGACTTGGGGAAGCCCACCTAACAATGTTTAGAAAAATAAGGATAAGAAAAGAATCTGTTTGTATTGTTTGTTTTTCTGTTTGTGTTCTTTATTTGTGTTATAAAATGAATAAAAAAATGGGGGGGTGGGGAGAGAGAATTCAAAAGCCACAGTAGGGCAGCTTGGACAAGTTTGCAAATACTCCAGGATGCAAACAAAAACCAACCAACAAACAAAAGACCCTGCAGGCTTTAGAATTTGAACATTGTGTCCTGTTTTCCCCTCTAACCCACCACTTACTTTTGCTGCAGTTAAGATATAATCTCTGACCAAAAATTGTAGAAAAATTGTGGAGTTTGTGTGAATCTTCTCCCCAACTCCCATGTTGTCCGTTAGTGCACTTGAACAAGAAGTAATCAGCAGGGAAATTAGGGCCTGACTCAAGACGATTCAGCATGCTGGCACTTCGAGCCTGCCAGTCTCTTACAACTGCAGGATAATTACTGGAAAGGAGCACAGCCAGGAAATGGCAGTACAGAGCTATGCCCAAGAACAGCTGCAAATGACTGCCAAAAAAGTTGCCAAGTGTTCTTCACCTATTGATTCCTACTGTTTGGACGAGATAACCCTTTGGGTCCCTTCCAACTCTATAAAGTGTTTCTATAGATTTCTATCTACTGGGAGGAAAGGACAGATGTCCTTAATAACACTGGAAGTTATAAATGCAGGAGGGAAGAAAGAATTATTCAGCAGCATCCTGGACTGGTTATTTTAGATGTGGTTGGGAAAAAGTGAAAATAACAACACAAGAAAGAGCTCTGCTGGATCAGACCAAAGGCTTGTTAAGTCCAGCATCCTGTATCCCCAGTGTTCAACCAGAGGTCTGAGGGATGCTCACAAGCAGGACATAAGCATAACAGCATCATCCCCATTTGAATCCCCTAGCAACCAGTATTCAGAGACACACTGCCCCAAATACAGCAGTATGGAATCTTCTAATTAATTATGTTCGCTTACACGCTCTTAAGTATTCCCCAGGCTTTTATTTATGCTCATGCCTGCAAGCAGGAAAGGCAACACCTAGGTAACCAGTGAAGTTGCTCCCAACAATGGATTTGGGGGTGGACAAGGAGAAGAAGAGTCCGAAGGAGTTTATTCAGAAGGGGAAATTCTGAAAGTAAAGATGTTGCTATTTGTTAATATTGATTCGTTAGTCTCTTTTTACTAAGTGACTTAACCAGAGAAAAATACCACAAATAAAAACAATTAAAACCAGAAAATGTAAAACAATCAATACAAAAATACATTAAATGCTCATCCAAGCTGGTGCTGCTTGCATGTTGCAATGTAGCTGAAGTCCACACCTCTGACATTTGACACATTTAAACAGGATGACTAAGAGGAGACTTAACAACAGCAAAGATTTACATCTGTATACTGAAAACAGCAGTTTCTCATGCCTTAAGAGTTGCCCCAACAGTACAGCAACCTCCAGGTAGAAAACCAGTCAGTTCTGAACCTAACAAGTCCCTTATTACAGTATTATCTTGCTGAAATCAAACCAAGGCGATTAGGCAATTCTGTCCAGCACCAAAGGTTATTTTTGGAGCACTTTCAAAACTCTGTGGCTCCATTCAATCTGCATATTTTATATGCACATAATTAACTATAATTGCATAAATCCTTTCTGGTGCCAGGTCATGCCTGCTGCTGCTAAACATGTCTTCACTTGCCTATCAACATATTTTGATGGTTTTGCTTTTCGTTTCAGCAATTTGTTCCTGACCTGGCAAGTTCGCCAAGTATTCCATCAAGGGAAAATGACAAAGGACCATGGGATATTCAATGATATACATGAGCTCTTCTTCTTTGTCTTATACAGAACCAGTACATTGTCCTGGCTCTCACCCTTGGATGAAGAACTCCGACTCTATGCTTTGGAAATCCCCAAATTATTAGTGAAATTAGCACATGGTCTCAGCACCAACTCAGAGTACAGGTTACATAGCTCAAAATGTACATTGACAAGGGATGGGATACATGGCTAGGAATAAGCAAAGACTTGACACATCCCTCCTGCTCTCCTTGTAAAGCAGAGGGATTTAGCAATTTTCTGAGCCCATCAGATATGCTATTCTTGCATTTTCAAACTTTTCTTTTAGCACAGGGAGATTGAAATCTATTCCACACCAAGGAATCTTATGCATCAAGAAAACTAAAAAGAAATAGACAAACAAATCACAACAGCTGTTTCCTTTTGGCTGTATTATGGTTGCTAATTTTCCCTTCATTTCACAAGACAAGCCATATGGTCAATAGGCGTACTCATTTAAATAGTAATAATAATAACAGGAAGTGTCTTCCACATGACTTAGTGTCAAAAAAAGCCATATGGTCAATAGTCTTACTCATTTAAATAGTAATAATAATAACAGGAAGAGTCTTCCACATGACTTAGTGTCAAAAATTTACAATTGTTGATGGCACGAGGAAAAAATGGGTATAACAAGTTAATTCCTGAGGCAAGTACTCTTTGGTGAGAAAACACCAACAGATTTAAAATCACAAAATATGCAGCAAAGTAAAACATAGAAATATAGGCTGTTAGATTTTTTAACATATCCCCTTATGAGTTCCAAAACTTCCCTCTTCCTTTAGCATAAAAGGCCACACATTTGGTCTAAAAAAAGGATAAGTAATAACTACTTTGTAAAATGGATAACTCTCCTGAGATATCCCACTGCTGAAAAAAAGATAATTTATTACCAAAATGCAGCCCCTCAAATCCAAGGATAAAATGTTGGTGTTGCATGGATGTGAAAGACAACACTATCTGATGTTTGAAAGCAAATGCTGCACTATGTCTTATTTAACAAGAAAGAGTAACTTGTTCAAAGCCACCTAGGCTAATAATAATAATAATAATAATAATAATAATAATAATAATAATAGTTTTTGTACCCTGTCCATCTGACTGGGTTGCCCCAGCCACTTGAGTGGCTTCCAACAGAATATACCAAAACACATCAGAACATCACACATTTAAATCTTCCCATAGTAAATGTTACTATGAAGGCCACAGTAGCATTTCTATATATGTGAATCCTGCAAAGATGCTGATGAAAAGTTCCTTTGTTAATCTATCCTTACTTATTCGCAGTGAGGATCAAAAGCAGTAAACCCTGCCTCTACAAAGATACTGCTGTACTGCACAACAACAAATTAAAAGTCAATTAAAAACAAGGAGATTGCAAAGTGCAATGAATTCAAAACATTTTCATAATACCATGATTAATTGACTTTTAGCCATTCATTTAACCTTGAACATAAGCAAGTAATTCAAGCCAAGTACTTATGGCACTAAAATTGAACATGTCATTGCTATAGCTTCTGTTCATGATTTTGTTACTTTTGAAACATTAAACAAAGTTTTTAATCTTTGTCAGTTTGGTTCCTAATAACCCTATAAAGTAGATACCACAGTGCCTATTTTCTCTAATTTAGTTGGTCTGGTGTTCCAAACATGCCCTTAGAAATACTAAATATAGTACCAATTTGCCTGAAGATTTAATGAGTTTCCCTTTACTTTTGCTACACAAATTTTTAAAGATTCAAGAAAAGGTAACTTCAATAACTTACAAGAAAAGTTTTGTAAAATTTCACAAATGATAGAGATTGAGTTTCAGGTGTTTACAAAATCATATGAAGAAAATAATTTGTGGTAAGATATATGAAATTCTGTTACCATGAAGGATGCACTACTGCTTTATTTTAAACTACACAGAACAGTAATTAGGCTATTGGGTGAAAAGGCAAGAATGTACTCAGAAAATGGTCCCCCCCATTTCAGTAGATTTATGAAGCCAGTAGTTTCAGTGACCTTGGGATGAAAGTACTTCACAACATTTTTTGATTTGAGGATGAGGGCAGGATGCATTTAAAGGAGCAGACCGTTTTTGCACATTGCCAACTTAAGAGTTTGTGGGTATATACTTTTTGCCTACTATGGGCACAAGAAGGTTCAAAATAACTGAAAGAGTGCAAAAACATAAATGAAACTATGGAAGTTTCGTGAATTTTTCTTTCTTAGAGTCCACTTGTGGATGAAAATATTTATGGAGCTGAGGCATCTAATCATAAGCCTGAATTTTTATTAAAGCTTATATGTTTAATCAGGGCTTGTATTTTAAAAATGAGCTTAAAGATCTTCAAATGTTTCATGCCAGGCAGAAGACCAGCTGCCTAAGAACCTTGGCAATGTTTTTACTCCTAGACAAGGGGCCCCCCTGATTTATAGCAGAAAACAATTCTCAAAGTCGTAAAAAGGGAATTACAGGCTGAGAGCCAAGGTTACACTGACCCTACAAATTAAGGGTGGATAAATAGTAAAATGAGCCATATCTTCTTCCTAAGGTTAAAAAGGTCAAGAGCAGTGAAAAAGCAACTGGTCTGGCTGGCAGAAACAGAACATTTTTGGGAAGTCTTTTCTAAAGCTGTTTCTTTCTTAAACTAAGATCCTTTTAAGATTTCTTTTCCTTTTAAAAGGTTATTTATGTATTAAATATATTAGTTTAAATATAATTATGCAAAGGATTTAAGAAATGCTAGATTCTTATTTCATATAGTTGTAAGAGTTGTAACTATCCTGAAATTAAGTCAGCCACCAGCCCCCCTTGCCAGACAGGAGACGCCATCGAGCACTCCTGATAAATGGTTGTCAGGCCTTTTGTTTAGAAACCTTCAAATGAAGGAGATCTCTCAATGTTGATGTGAACTCAAAATCCTTGACATATGCTTAAGATAAAAATTCAAGATTAACCATCTGTTTTGGAAGGCAATAGGGCAAGGAGGGCAAGAGGTGAGCTGGTAATTAAGATTCCTTGTTGAGACACATGTAAGATATATTACTACTTATTTGTCATTTATAGATAGAAGAATATATAGCTTTTTGATTCCCATAAAAGGACAAGAGGAAATGGGTGTATCTTTTGTGATTGGTTCTAGCAAATAGCCAATAGGAATTTCAACCAGGCTGATTGGACAGAGGCAGCCACAGGAGGAGCAAGGGGGCTGGATTAAGGAAATATAAGTGCTGGCCAGAATGGCAAGAGGCCAGGCCAGAGCTTGGTAACCATATACCACTGTGCCTCATATTTATTTGTCTGACAAATAAATTACTATTTTAATTTCTCTATTGCTGCGTTGAATATTTCATTCCAGCTAAGCGTTAACCACAAGCAGGGTGCTACAGAGCCCCAAATTCTGGTTCATCTTTTGCAGATTTTAATTTCCCTGATATACAGCACAATTCTACAGTGCCTACTCAAAACTATGTCCCATCGAGTTTAATGGGGTTTACTCCATGGAAACTAGATATAGGTGTGCAGACTACATCCACAATTCTATATGAACTAACGTGGGAGTAAGTCTCATGAACTCTTCTCTACTTCAGAGAAAACAGTATTAATTTATTATTTCATCCCATTTGTTAATTGTTTCCAATGAAACATCTTGAAGTGATTTAACAAGGAATACATATATAAAACTACTTTATGCACACAAATCAATTAAAATGTTTTATTGCTACATCTTTTTAAAGACGTGTATATGACTGAACTGCATTGATGTAATATCCCCAGGGCCCAGTTTCTTAACAATCCTTATTAGCTGCTATAACAAAGAGGTAGGAACCTTAAAGACTTAAAGTTTAGCATCAGCACAGAGAATTTGTAGTTTTAGTGAATTATGAAATGCTTTGTCAATCCCTTAAGAGTTTACTGAGAAAATGTCTCAACTCAGCAAGAAATATTTAGGTGCACTGAAGGGGAAAATAATCATTTCATTAAAGAATTTAACAGCATAATCCTATGCATGCCTTTTCAGAAGTAAGCCCCTTTGAGTTCAGTGAAGCTTTTCCTGAGTTAACAGCACAGAGGATTGCAGCCCAAGGCTGTATTCTGAGAGCATGCCCCAAAGAACTCTGTGAGACTTAGAAGTAGATATGCACACGATTAAGCTGTAAGTTCCTTGTATACCAAATATTTCATACTATATGTGAAAATGACATTGTTTTAAAAAATAGTGCTGGTGATCTATTACTGCCAACCTATCACACTGAACTAGTGTCAGATAGATAAATTGTTTCTATATAATGGTGAGAGAAGACAATTCCCACCACAGTTTCTGTGAGCATTTTATTCCCCCGGTAGTCAGCGGATAGCCATCTGCCAGCCACCTAAACAAATGTGTTAGAAATATATTTGGCACCATTTCATGAACTTAAAACTACTGTTACATGCCCAGGCTGCAGTAAACAGCTCCACAGTCCACAATGCTGTGATCCAACTGCTACCATAAAAACTGCATTTATAAAAATACTAATTTTGTAGAAATGTAACTTGTAAACACAGAGAGAGCATATCTTGTTTCCCTGAGAGGTCCAAATGGAGGACGCCACTAAAAACCCATTTGTGTAGGTATTCTGCAGACTGCACCTGAAAGCAGCTATAGAACCATAAACAATAGCAGAGAGTAAGGCCTGGGAACTAGGAGTGCATGTCAAGTTCTAATGCTAATCTGCAAGGACTCTCATAGTTGCTTCTCTGAAAGCCAGTTGCTGCCGTACATGATCTAAAGTGTGCATTGCAAGAAGGAAATGCACAATAGAGTGGAGCACACTTACAGCATCTATGCACATCATGGGTGGACACTCATAAATTTGGAAAACCAATTCCATGCTAATGGAGCACACAGTGATTAATTTAAACTTTCAAGTGTTATGACAGGTTTCAGCACTGAATGACTTAAAAGCAAATTGTGCTGTGCAGCAGAGGCAGCCAACAGGATGCCCTCCAAATGTTGTTGGACTCCAATTCCCATTGGGCACAACCAGCATGGTCCACGATCAGGGATAATGTGAGAAACATCTGAAGGCTTCTCATTCCTTGCCTAGCTTGAATGGAAGTCACTCTTATTAGTTACGGATTTTTCACTATTTTGTTACACAGTACTGTAATTAGAATTGTCAGAGACTGGACCTGGGACCTTTTACATGCAAAGCATGTACTCTGTGATTCCTCCTCCCAATCTAATCAACTGCTTTCATATTTTAATAGGAAATTACATGCAGCTGACCGTGCTCTAGCCAAACCCTTTACATTTGCAAAATCTGTTTAATCTGAAATACTGCTGACTTCCAAGGCCAAATAATCTCTTCCTGGCAAACTGAGTCTTCCTTTAGATCTATTTTTGTTTGCACTTCTTCTTGCAAATTGCCATGATTTGCATAGATAGCCAATGCACAAAAGGCCACACAGACTATATGCCTGCTCTAAAAGGGCTGTCTTTGAGCCTTTAGGCAAACACCTTCAACAATAAATGTATTCTGTTACCATTTTTTGTTGCATGTAGGCAAGGTCACATTTTTCTAAACCTTTATTTCATGTAGTAACAGCCACTGATGGAATGAATTATTGGCATGCATAAAATATATTGCTTTCAACAAAATCATAAAATTAGTATACAGATCCAGCATGATTTGGTGGCTGAAGTGCTTGACTTAGGAAGCTTACATCTGAACCATTTATCATTGGTGAATTTTCTAGGTGGCCAAGAAACGAGTGATTGAGGTGTTACAGTTTTTCCAAGTTATATACGGGATAAACTCCAGTAGCTACTTGAATCAAGACACGCTTACAGTGACTCAAGATTTGCCAGACCCTACTTTACAGTAGCTAGCCCAACGTTACAATGAGGAAAGGGATGTTTTTGAAAAAGTGTGCCATTTCACCGATGTCACTCAACTTTATACAATTAAATATCAATACAGATTAGGAAGCAGAAGAAAACAAGCTGAAAACAAGCAGAAGTTGAGAATGTATTTTTGACTCATTCCTGTGATTTCCATTTAGGTAACTGTCCTTGGGAAGTACAGCACAACTGACATGCACAATAGTGGCTAATGGAAGAGCCTTGCTGCAAAAGCTTTCTAGGACACTTGAATCAAAATATCCTAAAAATAACCTTAGACTAGGAGAGAGAGAGATGCACAACAATTTTTAGGAACGATGGAATTGTTAACGCTGTAGTGCTACAGGATTAAAATTCCTTTAGGATCTTCCCCACCCTCATCCTGGTTTTATATTCCTTTAGTGCCAATCAAGACATTATGTTTTGCAGTTACCATCAGAGCCTTGCAGCCAGTATTGTAATTCAATCCAAATTGCAGCCAAGGATAGCCATATAACGCACAGTGACAATGCACATGTAAAACAAAATTTTAAAAAGCTGAATCCTGGTTGTCTTGCCTGATCTTCACTATTTCCAGATGATCAATGCTAGCAACAAAAAACATACATGGCTAATAGACATCACAACCAGGACACTTAAAACATTCAAACTGTCATATTAAATTGTAAGGAGTTCTCTAGAATGGCAAGTCCAGTTCATCTCAATTTCAGCTTTGGACTGGTTGGTTGGCTCTAACCAAGCTAGGTGTAGGTGAGGAACTGATTCACTAAAATAGTGAAGTGTAAAAGGAGATGAGGAAATGAGACTCATCATGTTACACATTTACTGGTGTAGGCCACAGAAACTGACATGCCCTAAATCAGTGCTTCCCAAACTTTCAGTCCCACAGACCACTGAGTCTTGGCAGATCACTTAATGAGTTCATGCCTGTTGCAGCAATTCTACTATGATGTGATAGGTGCTGGTTTTGAAATTGTATTTTTATTGCTTCTTTTGTATTTCACCTGAATGAAGCTTGTGATCTACAGACTATAGCTTGTGACACACTGCCGTAAACTATTCTAGATCTTTTGAGCCAGATGGCTCAGAATTAATTTTTTTCTTGATGCAAGACAGAAGCAATGTGCTCCTGTGAATGAATTATTTCACTTGGGATTCCTGCGTTCCTGATAAGTCCCAAACTCACTGTGAGACCTCGCTGTATTTCACTCCCAGTATAGCATATCTAAAATAACAATTGAGTGCCCTTCACAGAATTTCTTTGAAGTTAAGTTACAAAAGCACTCTATTAATCTACCTCCGCTCTATGCATGGCTGATTAGAAGTAAGTCTCACAGAGTCCAATGGGACTTACTTGCAAGAAATTGTGCAAGGACTGCAGCCTAAAACTTCTCCGTGTGTGCTATTAGTAATCTTCCTTCCTGCAATTTTCAAAGGACTCTGGGATGCCACTCTAAGTCTTCTGCACAAGGATGTAGGAAACAGTAATCAGTAGAGACTCTGCCAACCCCAGCAGTACTGACATGCAGGTGAATATAGCCATCCATACACAATAATAAAAGCCTAAGCAAGCCAATATGGATACATGAAGAAAAACTGGCATCCTGGATTTCCAAACACACAAACAGTATACCTTCAAGTGAAATGCACACACCTGTTGCAAATGCAGACCCCGCATCAAGATACCAGGCGTGGACATGGCATGTAAATAAACGCACCAAAGAATAGCAGTAGCAGCATCCCCCACCCCAAAAGATCCAAACTGAGCAATTCTGCCCCTTATTTCTCCCCCTCCCGCCTCGGAGCCCTCTTCGCCCCCTTACCAGCTAGCCCTCCGCTGCCTCCATCTCCTCCGTGCCCCTTTCTTCTCTGCAGGATGAAGTAAGGGTTGGCCCTCTCCGTGATCCACAGGGCGTTTGCCAGCAGCACCTCCTCCGGGTTCACCCACATGCTCCCGGCCAAAGACAAAGGCAGCCTGGACGGGATTCGCTTCAGATTCGCTTTTAAATCATGCGGAGCCCAGGACGATGCTGCGAGCCCCGGTTCGCTTCAAGCGCCCTGCCCAGCCCAGCCCAGGTAGGAGCCCGCAACGCCCCGGCCAGAGGAAGGAACATCGGGGTTAGAACGGGGAAGAAAAAGCAGCACCATCCCCACCGCGACTCTCCAGCCCCGGATCAGCCCCTTCTCCAAGCCCAGAACAGCAGCGGCAGCAGCAGCTAGGCGAGAAGACTCGCTCGGTGGCGGACGCGGGGATGAGCCGAGCGGGTGACCTCAGAGAGCATCAGCTGCGACGGCTGGGCCCGCCCAGCAGCCTCGCCGCCTCCCAGCCTCCTCCCTGCATTCGAGCTCCGGGAAGGAGCCGCTTGCGGAACGGCGCCCCCACTCGGAAAAACGCGAGCTTAGCAGCTGCTCTCCTTCCGGCACAAGAGCTCGGGAGGTCCGCTCCGCTGCATAGACGAAAAATGCAAACACAAAAACACCCGAAACCCTCGCAATGTCTGATGCTAACGAGTAAAGCCAAGCCTATCTATCAGTAGGGGGCGATTGCAGGGAGCGAGATCCACCGTTCGGCATCTGTGATATGGCCACGGGGAAATCACAACAGGTAACCCTGGCGAGAACGCGCCCGCGCGCATACACACACACACCTCCGGATTGGTACTGCCGAGAGCCGCCCAGCGCACCACGGATCTTTGAAGATCACCTCCCTAGCCACCCCACCCCCGCTAGGTTTAAAGCACGCGCACAGCCTAACAAGATCTCAGCTCGCGCGCACATGGGTCTAAAAAGCCTGCCAGGGAGCAACACAGATCTATCCGAGATCACTGCAAAATCGTCCGCATTACGGTCTGACAAGTGGTCGCTTATGGCAGCTAAGGAGATGGGCACCCGCAGGGCGATCAGCTGCCAGTAACTGCCACCGCTCGGAGCAGGATGCACAGAGCGAATAAATCTAACCACCCTGCCATCGCTCGGTTGCTACGGATGGCTTGCTCGTACTGTCCATTTCTGCTCAGTGAAAAGGGGAACGGGAGGGGGGCCTGGAACGTCACCAGCTCCCGTTCCGCCGAACGCTTTCTATGCGCAAGCGCGCGACCTTACGACTAGCGCGCCGCCAGGTTCCGAAAAAGGCGTGGCCAGCGCCAGCAGCACAACCTGCGCAACATTGTTTGTTTTCCTCCTTCCTGCACTTCCAGGAGCAAATCCCGCGTCCTGTCTGCCCTTGCTCCTGTCCTGTGCGGGTCTCGGCAGAGGCTCCACCCCGGTTAGAACCGGCGCAGGAATCCCCTGCAGAGCTCTGGCAGCGAGCTGATTTTCAGGGAGGGCGTGGGAGAAGAGCCATTCCTATCTCACCTGATCTCCCAAGTCAGAATTCCTAAGCAAAATTTCAAAGAGGCGAAGCTCCAGCAAATGTTGACGAACTAAATAGGACATGGGAGTAGCCAGGATTTATGGGGGGGGGGTTGGCTTCGGGCTGCAGAACCTCAGTTAAGTATTTTTATTGATTTTCTTGTGAAAATAGGAGCAGCAAATTCCAATCCTTTCTGTTTGAATTTAATTGAAAGAGTCAATTTTTCCCCAATGAAGGGATTACATTAGCATAGCTAGAAAGATAAAATTATCAGCCATGATTACTACTGTTGTGTTAGCCATCATTTTATCTCCCAGAAATGGCGCAAACCTACACACACACAATTACCTCCTATTCCTTCATGTAATTTTATGGAATTTTTGCCTCACTACGCATTTTCCTCCTCTATATCTGTCAATTTAGAACACCACATACCGGTATATTTGACAAAATAGTCTCAGGTCCTCAAAAGCTTGTTCCATCAAAGATGTCATAAGATTTGCTTTTCAAGAACCAATGCCCCTTTTAGTATACTGTGGCAGTCTAATTATGGCAGGGGTGGCTAGCCTTCAGTTTAGGGGCTAGAGTGATCGCCCACAAGGCAATTATGTCCTCCCCCATTTCAACATCATCATCATCAACAACAAAATATGCAAGTGACCTGCCCATGGTTATCAGATTGGTGTTTGATGAGTGGAAAGGAGGCAGCCTAGCTCATCTACACAGATCAGCAGAAGGGTGGGGGCTTGCCAACTGTTTGAACTAGTCCTTAGCAGCAGTTTGATCTGCAGTAATTAGCAGGTGGTAATGTTATACTAGAGGGACATAGGTGGCGCTGTGGCCTAAACCATTGAGCCTAGGGCTTGCCGATCGGAAGGTTGGTGGTTCAAATCCCCGCGACGGGGTGAGCTCCCGTTGCTCGGTCCCTGCTGCTGCCAACCTAGCAGTTCAAAAGCATGTCAAAGTGCAAGTAGATAAATAGGTAAGGAAGGCGGGAAGGTAAACGGCGTTTCCGTGTGCTGCTCTGGTTCACCAGAAGTGGCTTAGTCCTGCTGGCCACATGACCCGGAAGCTGTATGCCGGCTGCCTCAGCCAATAAAGCGAGATGAGTGCCGCAACCTCAGAGTCAGCCATGACTGGACCTAATGGTCAGGGGTCCCTTTATCTTTACCTAATGTTATACCTCACTGCTTCCCCTGCCAATTCCTGCCTATCAACCTGTTACAACTGTGGTAGCCATGTGGGAAAGCTAAAGAAACAGCTCAACACAGCCATACAGTTACCCTAGGACTCCAGCAGCAACAAAAGTGTCCACTCTACTTGCCATCCACAACTCTCCTTCATCTTTCCAGGTCCATCATCAGGAACTTAACAGCTCATCCTGGAAGATGCAGGTCTGTTATTTCTACCTGGAAGTTTCCCCACAATGGATGAGTGAAGGGTGTGGTCTGAGGGGAAGTGTGGGTTGCGCCACCTGGCTTGGAGAGAGTCTGGAGTGCTAGCATGTGACTGATTCCCACCTAAAAATAGGGAAAGTCTGGAAGTGCCTATAGTGTGCCTAGTAATGGCGGAACTTGGTTGTGTGAGTGTTTAAGGATAATCAGCTTCTTTATGGCTCCGATTTGCTCCTGTGCCTAATCTGCAGGTAGTAGGAGGGAATTATGTGTTTCTTCTATGCCAGGAAAAGTTTCCCCTGCTGGTTCCTTCTTATCAAGCTGCCGTGAAAAGATTAAGAGCAGGCCACATTTTTCTGGTCCATTGGCAACCCAGAACACAAGCCCCCTCTTGGATATTTGTATAATGATTCTGTTGTTAGCAACTGCACTTTCCCTCGAATCCTACCCTCTGCCAACCTCCCATTGTGTTATGAACTATGATTTTCCTTGAGTTGGGGAGCGGGGAAAGGCCAATCATGTTTAAGCTGCTTTGGTAGCCCAAAGGATTGTCTTGCAATATAGGAAGTCCCTTTAGTGGGCCTTTGGTTCAACAATATGCTGAGCCTTTGAGATAAGGAAAATATCACTTCTAATTGGCAGGGTATGTCTTGACACCTGCAAAGTTATATGCTATGCTTGGTTGTTGTTTTTTTAATCCCTGTTGCTTGGATTCCTCTGTGGAAGCCTTATGATTTTCCTTTCCCCCCTCTACTATACTGAATTCTCTTTTCTTTTCCCCCTGTATTTTACCATTTTCTATAATTAGATCATCCCTGTTTGGGTTTTCTTTAAAATGTTTCTGATAAAAAAACAGTGTAAATCTCACTAAAGGCCACATTCAGACATTTAAAGCACTTTAATACCACTTTAAATAGTCATGGCCTCTCCCAAAGAGTTCCTAGAGCTGTTTTGTTAAGGGCCCTGAGAGTTATTATGAGATCCCTGACAGCTGCAATTCCCAGCATGGTATAATAGTCAATCCTTTTGCACAGGAAACCATGGGAGCTGAAGCTTTGGGAGGAGAACGGGGATGGTCTAAGAACTCTCACCACCCTTAGTAAATTACAGTTCCCAGAATTTTCTCCTTTTGGGGAGAAAAGTGCTATCACAGTACTTTAAATGTGTGGTGTGAATGTGACCGAAGCAATTGGGAACAATGCTACCCATTATTCCATTCCTACAGCTGTGTCCTTGATTTTCCTTCTTTGAGAAAAATTACAGTGCGACACCCAGCACAGCACCACAACAGACACATCCCACCTACTCCAGAAATTGAAGCTGCAACTACACAGGCAGATAGAAGGGACCTCTAGTAATAACCCGTAGGCCTTTAAATAAGCTGTTGACATCTGTTTTCCCAGCATGAAGTTGCTGACAAACATTGGGATTAATAGTGTTTGCTGATGTCTCTCTGTTAGGTATAAGAAAACCACAACTAGCACAAGACCCTTCTTGAGAGAGAAGTACTTTGTTACTCAGCTAAGGCTGCTTCCCTTAAAAGTTGAACCCTGGAATGAAGAAGGCTATGAAGTAGTTCCAAAGTAGTTACCTTATAAAAAGATACAAAACCAAGGTAGTTTTCACATCCTTGAAAGAAATGAGGAAGGATGTTGGAGGCAGCAAACCAACAGCTTTTGCTTCCTCATCAAGTTGACTGTTGACCAGAATGGAAAGGCAAATAACATAGCAAAACCAGACTGTTAACTTTGTAGACATAGTTATCAGTGGTATTTACAACATGAGGATTTCTGTTTGTGGAGAAATATCACATCTAAGGAAATATCAAACTGCATATCTGTGAGTTAGCAAGTAGTGAGTATGTTAGCATGGTCTCTCTGAACTCTAGTTGTTGATCAGGTCGGTTTCCAAATTCATCCTGATAAATTTAGCGTTTTAAAACATACTACTGATTGCATCAAACTCACTTGACTACATTTGCAAAATCTTTTGGGCTTGTTTTCTTTGGATCTGCAGTGGCTAATCTTTCAGATAGTGCAAAGACACATGTTTAAACCAGAAACTGGCCTGCCATTTGAATGTTAACAATGCACAACTGCATCTGTGTTTTCAAGTCAATATATCTACCTTCGTGGTATTTTGTGCTACCTGCAGAAGCCAATCTAAAAGTGAGACATAGAGCATGAGTCTGTACATGGTCGTAGCCAGGATTTTTGTTAGGGAGGGCAAGCCTTTTGTTAGGGGGGAAAGAACCTCAGTTTTCTATATATTTTTATTGATTTTTATTGATGGAAGGGCAGCTGTCCCTCCCTGCCAGGACTGTCTTACCTATAGGTGCTAGGGGTGCAGGGCATCCAGGCACTGGGGTCTCAGGGGCACCAGGCCGAGAGTCTGGGGTCCGAGAGTTGAGTCCGGGGAAGAGCCCGCCCATTGGTCAGAGCACTGTGGTGAGCTCTTCTGCTGTGGGCGGCTCTGCGCCGTGAGTTGCGAACTATGCCCCAGGATGCGAACGGAAATCGCGCACCAGGAGACCCCATTAGCGAAAGTGCACCTCAGGATAAGAACAGTTTCAGCTTAAGAACTGACCTCCGGAACAAATTAAGTTTGTAACCAGAGGTACCACTGTAATTAGTTTCTTACATTTATATGCCAACTTTCTTCTGTCATGGGACCATCCTATCCAGGCACTGACCGGACCCAGAACTGCTTGGCTTCAGCAAGGTGGTGCCTTTAGACCACACCCTGGGATGTCTGCTCTGTTGGCTAAAAAAATTCTGCTTCTCCCAGCCCACTGAGTCTGGGGGAAAAGCTAGCCTGAGCTGCAACTAAGTGTGATGATGGATGGCATCAGGACTTGGTATATTGGGACCTTTGCCAGGGCCTATGTGTCCTGGCAGGGCCTACTGAGATTTTGCCTTGGCATTCTGCCCCACTGCCTGCAAGCAGCTGTTGAGGCAGCAGCCACCAGTCTCCTCCTCCGGCTAACAAAGGAGCTTACCTGGCGGCAGCACTGTAAGGAGCAGACACTTGGCTCCAATCAGCACCTGGCAGCCACCTTATCTTATCTTCCACAGTGCTGTAAGATGCAGCAAGCGTCACATGGCTCCTGGCCCATTGCAGTGCTGTTGCCCACAGGTAAGCCTGTGTGCTTGCAGCCAGTCATGTAAGCCAGCAGATGCAGCAGGGAGACAACGGGTGGAGGTGGGAGGGTGTCAACTGCCAGAAACCTGCCCTAGGCCTCCCAAACCTGGACCCAATACAGTGGTTAACATATACAGTGGTACCTTGGGTTAAGTACTTAATTCGTTCCGGAGGTCCGTTCTTAACCTGAAACTGTTCTTAACCTGAAGCACCACTTTAGCTAATGGGGCCTCCTGCTGCTGCCGCGCTGCCGGAGCACGATTTCTGTTCTCATCCTGAAGCAAAGTTCTTAACCCGAGGTAATATTTCTGGGTTAGCGGAGTCTGTAACCTGAAGCGTATGTATGTAACCTGAAGTGTATGTAACCCGAGGTACCACTGTACAGTGGTACCTTGGGTTACAGACGCTTCAGGTTACAGACTCCGCTACCCATAAATAGTACCTTGGGTTAAGAACTTTGCTTCAGGATGAGAACAGAAATCATGCAGCAGCAGCGGGAGGCCCCATTAGCTGAAGTGGTACCTCAGGTTAAGAACAGTTTCAGGTTAAGAACGGACCTCCAGAACTAATTAAGTTCTTAACCCGAGGTACCACTGTATATGTTAACTTTAGCTCTTCCCCTCCTTGTTTTTTAAAGATACATTTATTTAGTTTCTGGAATGGTGAAAGGGGGCAGGGAGGGGAGAAAAGAAACGGCAGCATTTTCTAGAAGATAACCTTCTGAATTCTAAGCGGCAGGGGAGATGGGAAAGGGGGCAGATGTTCAGGAGAGGCCCCCTTGCACAGTCGGAGGTATTTTTCTCCTCATGTTTCAGGATTCAGGTGCAGGCATCATTACAAATTAAGCCTGGGGTGGATAAGGAAAGAACAGGCAGAGAAGGTAGAATTGTTCTTGTGAAGAGTTGCTGTAAGGAAAGCAAGGGAAAAACAAGAAACAAATTTTGTTTAAAAATTTTTTATGGTAATGTCATACAGTGATATGGAAAGGAAAGTACTCATACACATGCATATAAAAAAATAAGGTGAAAAGAATTAAATCATTTAATACAACAAGGAGCATATAAATTCACAGTAAAGGGAGGGAAATCCACATTTTCAAGACTCAGTTGTTAGTACAGTTTTTCTAGAGGTTTATACAATTCTGAACTTGTCAAGAGAGAAAATCGTCCAAAAACATCTTTCCATAGTGAAACATGAGTCAGTGGTAAGCTCCATCCATGTTTTCTTTGGGCCACATGGACCATAAAAAAATATCCATTTACATAGAATGTGTTTTTATTTGTTGAGTCTTTTTTCTTTGTCATATTTGTTGGGTTAGTTTCTCCATTAAGGTGACTGTCCAAATCTGTTTAGTCCTTTCTTCCATCAAATTAGTCAAGTTGTTTTCAATGTTTTGCTGCCGCCTTGGGCAGAGCCACATCATACATACAAAGCCTATCCTATGGGCATATATAACACGCGAGTTCCCCCCAAAGAAGTGTCGTTCCCCTTCCTAGAGCTTCAATTCACAGCACCCTTAAGAAACTACAGCACAGACATATTGGGGCAAGGGATGTAGCTCAGTGCTTGCATGCCAAAAGTCCCAGATTCCATCTTGGATGTCTGCAGGTAAGGCTGGGAGGACTGCTGCCTGAAACCCTGAAGAGCTGCTGCTGGTCTGTATCAACCGCATTGAGCCAGATGGACCAGTGGTCAGACTCAGGTATCGGACGGCTTAAGGATCAAAGCTTCTCACAAGGAATCCAGGGATTTGTAGGTAGGTGAGGTAATACAGCTCCCTGTCCCCTTCTCACATAATAACAGTTCCCACAGGTCACTTCAGGAGTGGGATTAATAGTTAATCTGATTTAAGTCTGTGGTGTGGATCTGACCACAGACATTTCTGTGATGTATTCTGGCATGTAGTCAGTGTTATTACTTCATGCAAAAGGGAACGGTTTGTCCTCTTTTTGGAAACAAACAGGTTGCATGGTTTGCTGTGCTGGTGTTTTGCAATTTACACACACAATTTTAGGTCATGTGGTTTCCCCAGATGTGTTAAGAAGCTAGAACCATCATTAGTAACCAGCTTGCGCCTCTGGCTCACCTGACGTCTTCCTTGCTATTTTTAGGGGATGACTCAGTCGCTCTGTATTACAGCCACTGAGAATCTCTGCAGACTAATAGCAAAAGCTTTATGCCAAGTGCTGCTGAAGCCCAGCAGAATACTGGAGCACGTAGATAAAACCAATTGGCACTGTTGCTAGGAAGACACAGAGGCTTTGTTTGCCTTTCTTTTCCCAGAGAAAGAGCTCAAATAGGCAAAGGGAATATCAAACAGGAATAAAACCCTTATGATGAAGAGAATAAAGGCAGAGCCAGTGGCATTTCGCTAGGGGCTTCTTAATACCAACATGACTGTTGTGCAAACAGACAGACATGTATTTGAATGTCATTTTGCTTTCGGACAGGAAAAAAGTATAACATTCCAGGTCTTTTGTTTGTTTTAAATTAGCTTTATTACATGCACCAGTTGGCAAATAATGCTGCCTTGCCCAACTTCTTCCACTGTCTTGTGGCACATTCATTCCTGCTCTTTCTGTATGAGGCTCTGATTTCTCTGTCCTCTCACCTTTCTCTCCAATGTGGCTTGCCAAGAGCCAGTTCTTATGGAGCAGAGGTGATGTCCCACACCAGTTCTGCCTCCTCTCCTGTAATCTCTTGTGTTCAGACATTTCACACTTAGTGGTGCCATGTGCTCCCAAGGGCCACCGGGTGCCCACTAAGTCCAGGCAGGGCCTTTAGCGTGGTGGCACCTGGCCCTTTGGAATGCACTCCCAATGAAACCAGTCAGGTACCTGCAGCATTTGTTTTTAGCTGCCTGCTTAAAATTTCTCTGTTCATCTGGGTTTTTACTGAAGGGTGGTCTAGGAATTGTAGAAAATGGATTTCAAGTTCTGATTTCTTGTAAAGAGTTCCCTTTCCACCACACATTTGCTGGGCTGGTGGTATGAAAGAGAACAAGAAATGTAGCAGCTGAATAAAGTTTCACGGTCATGGTATGAGAACAGATTAACACAATGCAATGTGCTAGCTAGGGCCAGGGCAGGGCCATCTACTTATAGGGGAGATGGGAAGAAAGAGACCAATAAATGCTAATGAGCCAAAACATGGTTGAAGGGACATTGCATTTTTGCTAGCCCTGAACTAAAAATCACTGCCCACAATCTGGCACCCTATTTGGGGGTGGCCAATCCAGTGCCCGGTTTCAGGAACTGTGATCTCACTCTGAAATACTTTTGGGGGGCTGGCATGAGGAAGATTGCTTACCCAAAATTACTGGAGAAACACTGCAAACATAACACCGCTTAGCAAGGAAGCTGTATGTTTTGCTTATACTGGAGGCAGACCTGCGACTGGCCATTGCTGCTTTGTGCCAGAATCCAAGCTGTAACCTGATACCTGCAGCTCCTAACTGCAAAGACTAATTAAATCAGTCCACAGTCTCCCTGTTGAGATGTAAAGCGCTACCCTGACTTGCTATCTTCGGGTGGGATTCAATCATATACCTGCAAATTCAGGTTGTGCAATTAAACGTGATTTGGAGCTCTAACTCAAGACCCCACTCACTCCACAGATTTTATTTATTTATTTATTTATTTATTTATTTATTTTTTGCTGTAAGGAAAGTGACAGAAAAATGCACCGGAAAAGTGGGATAACAATTGGTTGGTGCAATGTCTTCTTACACCCCCACAGACAAATCAGAATGATTCAAAGGGGAAAGGCCTGCCACTGCCATATTAAGCCCACACCCCTCCCAGCAGGACAAAGCAACCTGTGCCTTCAGTACACCCATAGGCCTTTCATGACCCCTGCTCCTGGACAAACCACAGAGAAAGGTGTGCAGCCCTGGTGCATATACCAGCTGAGACCGGTGTGGAGGGGTTTCTTCTAAGACCTCCTGGACAGTAGTGTTGCTAGGGGGGCAGAGTACCCTGGGTGGCACTTACCTTGGGGTAGCCTGCCAGAGCCCAAGGTGATGTACTGAGAGGGACATGGTTCCGGCAATGCCCCCTGCCCCAGCTCGCCCTGCCCCTATGGACTGCTCGCCCTGCCCCTACCGCCCCAGCAGCTTGCTCTGCCACTGCTCCTGGAGAGATTTGGAATGTGACAGGGAAATGCATTGAGAACTGTGAGATAAAGGAAAGATTAATGAGGAAGCATGTAAACGCCCTGCAAGCAAATCAGGATGAATGCTCATTGTCATATAAACCGCCCTGTAAGCAAATGAGAAAAGATGCTCCATCATGACCGGGTATAGCCTAAAAACGCAATAAGCTTTGCCCAAGCACATCATGATGACTGCTCAATGAACAGGTCCTGTGAAGGGGATGTAGAGCAACCAGTGGCAAGGACAGCAGTTCCCAGAGCTCAGTGGTAGAGCATCTCTTTTGCATACAGTAGGTCCCGGGTTCGTTCCATGACATCTCTAGGTAGGGTTGTAAAAGACCCTTGCCCCAAATCCTGGAGAGCGACTGCTGAGTACAGTGGTACCTCGGGTTACAGGCGCTTCAGGTTACAGACTCTGCTAACCCAGAAATAGAACCTCGGGTTAAGAAGAAGAAGAAGAGTTTGGATTTGATATCCCGCTTTATCACTACCTGAAGAAGTCTCAAAGCGGCTAACATTCTCCTTTCCCTTCCTCCCCCACAACAAACACTCTGTGAGGTGAGTGGGGCTGAGAGACTTCAGAGAAGTGTGACTGGCCCAAGGTCACCCAGCAGCTGCATGTGGAGGAGCGGAGACGCGAACCTGGTTCACCAGATTATGAGTCCACCGCTCTTAACCACTACACTAGTTAAGAACTTTGCTTCAGGATGAGAACAGAAATTGTATGGAGGCGGCGCGGCGGCGGCAGTGGGAGGCCCCATTAGTTAAAGTGGTACCTCAGGTTAAGAACTGTTTCAGGTTAAGAATGGACCTCCAGAATGAATAACCCGAGGTACCACTGTAATTGAAAGACAGTACTGAACTTGATAAGCACTTCTAAACATAGAGACACTTACCTGAGAATAAACATGCACAGTATTATGATGCATGAGGAGCAATTGTTTATAGAGCACCTATGATATAGTTAATAATAATAATAAATAGTAGCCTGCCCATCTGACTGAGTTGCCCCAGCCACTGTTTTGAGATGCAAAGAATAAAACAGATTTGATAAATTATTTGCATCAGCCACTAGATGGCACTAGCAAACCTGAATAAACTCAAGTGATACAATGGCGAATTGTGACTTCTTGTGAGATAAGTAACAGCAACTTGTTCCAGGTCATCCAGTGGGCTTCTGGGCCAGGTGGAGATTTGAATTAGGGTCTCCCTGGGCTAACACTACACCATACTTGGTTTGTACAGCCTTCGGCACAGTGCAACATAGGCCCAAGTGAAAAGTGGCGGGGTCACTAACCTTGGTAATAAGACTCATTAGCTGCTAACCATAGGTGTATTTTTCAGGCAATGTCTTACTCATGATGCTGATCAACTATAGTAAAGGTAAAGGTACCCCTGACCGTAGTGGACAGCAAATAAATAGACCTGGTCTGAACCTGGATAATACACCCTCATTAGAGAAGATGTAATTTGTGTGGCTGGTTAGGTATACACTAGGTATTCAACTAAGTTTTACTCAGAGTAGTTACATTTTAATTAATGAACCTAATTTAGTCATGTCCATTAATGTCAATGGGTCTACTCTGAGTAAATCTTAGTTGAATAGCACTCTATGCTTCTACGGAGCAAATTTATTCTGCGCTTGAGGCAAGCTCCTTCTACAAAACAAGCATCTAATCCTGGCTTTAATCAGCTAATTAATTGAATCTGTTTAGGTGGAAAGGGAAATGTTTAGGATATTGCCTAAATAATTTAAAGTGGATGCTTTGTAACTCAGAATGATGATGGTGGGGATAGATTGGAAAGGCAATCGAATTTGGTTTACCATACTGAATTTTCTTCTAGTTCTGCGTGTTTCTTGCTCATCTTTCTTAATAATGATGGAAAGGCTCTCAGTGGAATATAAATCATTGTGTGTCTGTGTTCACTAAAGCAATTTTGAATCTCTACCATAAGCTTTGTTCCCCTGGGCCATACTTCATGCCGCAGTGATCATGCTTGACTGAGATTAACTTCTTCTTTGTCTATATTCCTTGTATCAATTTGAAATCCACATGAATCTGCTTTCCTTTTGAGTGTGGCTTGACTATTTAACATACATTTCAGGAAAATCCTACCATTATCTGAAAGGTATGAATGCCCCCTACTGGTAATTTTAATAATACAGCTGGATTGCAAACCTATACCCTGTCCATTGAATTCAAATGAACCCCAAATCTCAAGGCAAATTGGGGCATCTTTGAGAGACTTGGGGCTTGACTAAGGTGAAGTGGGCTCTCTACAAATCAGGCCACACAAATCAAAATGTTTTGTGGCATGTTGGCAACCAATACATGAAAAATACTATAGACAAGTATCTGCTAAAAGTAAAATAAATGTCTCTAAGTTTACATAATACCAGGAGTGGCTCGGGGGGGGGGGGGGGAGGAAGAACAAACACTAGAGCCCAGTAGGGGGAGAGAGAATATTCTCTTGGGTCTGACAGGTCAAACTTCTAGTCAGATAGGACAATTTTATCTACAGAGTGAATCCTTTTTTAGTTCTTGCCTTCCCAAAATAAACTTTAAGGGTGACTAGCACAAAAGCCTCTGAACGAATTTGTTTGCAGTTTGCCAGGGTTGTTACTCAGGGGGCACCTCTCTCATACATACAAATATCAGACTAATTTCAGGCAAAATGCTAGCGGAGATTAAGCGATTCCTTTTATTTCCCTTTGTGGGAAAACAACTGCTGTCATCTTTCTGAAATTTGGCAGGATTCATCCTCTCAGAAGAGATAAACTTCCCTGCAAATTTCATCAAATTCCACACCCAAATAATAAGAAATATATTGTCAGGAGCGAGCTGGCAGTAATTCACTGTTCAAATAGGAGTTAACTTTATTAGCAAGATGGTTATCTGCAGACTTGGTGGAGTGTCATGCCTAATGAGCCCAGCAGCTCATCCCTGGTAGATCTTGCCTCATGAATTAGTTGCAGGGACCAATAGTCCCTGACTTCCCACAGCTGTCTAAAGTCCCCTCATTTCCAGGGCTTTCCCCAAGCAATTGTAGACTACACCTGCATGAAGCCACCCTCTCCTCTGCTCTTTTCATGCCTCTTCTGGTTCTGGGACACTGGGAGGGGGAGTCTTGTTGCAGCAGGAGGGGGAGAAACCTGTGACTCTCCACCAGCCTGACTCCTCTCTGCTTCTTGGCCTGTCTATTCCCACTCTCTGATTCTGGGGTAGATACCTGCTCTTTTCTGATGATAATTAGGCCTGCATAGCATGAAAGGGGCCAATTTAAACTTGAAACCTGCATGAATGTTGTGTAGATAAGTATTTCTGTTGACCAAAGGATAATATATTTTAGGGAAATGAAGTATTTAAATTTTATGGAATTCAAATTGCAATACAAAAAGTACAGTATAAGAAATAAAAGGAACAATAAAAACACAATTAAGAATCAATATTAACATGTAATGCAGGCAGACTGTGGACCACTTGAATGAAGTTCATGGACCACTGATGGTCTGTGGACCACAGTTTGGGAACGCAAAATCTAGATGCAGCATTGTGAAAAAGAGTGTAACTTTTAGATGTTCCTTCAGAGACAAAGTCCAGGAGAAATTCCTATTCAGGCATCACAGTGTTTTGTGTATTTGACTTGCTTGGCTGCTTTTGCATTTAGAACCATCTGGTTTCATGCATTTTTAACCAAAATGGCGTTTGCTTCACCATATTCCACCAAGCCTTGGTGCTGGGCTGTTTTCATCTATTGAACTGTTGGAGGGCTTATCAGTTGCTTACAAAAACAACCTGTGTACTAGGTTCTGTTTCATTTGCTATTGTTGGTTTAGGATTAAAAAACCTAACTGAGCAAAGTGCACCAGACTACGCTTGCGTTAAAGTCTATGCATGTTTACAGAGAGACTGTTCAAGTGTGTTTTAAGGATGGGGCAGCCAGTTGAAAAAAACATCAATGCTGCTTCTGTTCCATGGATAACTAGATGAGGACATTTCAACAGATGCAGCTTGCAATGCAAACTACACCTGCTGAAAATCCCTATTTTATGCAACTATTAAAGGTATAGGAGCAGCCCTGCCTTCTTTTTTCACCTGGCCAACCCTTTTGCTTAGGGTTGCAGCTGTTCAAATGTCTCTCTGTATACACGGCTCTGCATATGGAAAGTTCAGACATGAAGAGCAAACCTCTGCTTACATATCATTTTACACAATTGCAATAAGCTATATTGTTCCTGGATTCCCAGCCAATGGGGGGCTCTCACTCTTGGTTTCTCAAACCCAGATAGCAGTGCCAATATGCTTTCACCATCTGAACAGTTTTAAAAATACAGCTAGCATGAATCGCGGGTGGCGCTGTGGGTAAAACCTCAGCACCTAGGACTTAATGATCGCATGGTTGGCGGTTCGAATCCCCGCGACAGGGTGAGCTCCCGTCGTTCGGTCCCAGCACCTGCCAACCTAGCAGTTCGAAAGCACCCCGGGTGCAAGTAGATAAATAGGGACTGCTTACCAGCGGGAAGGTAAATGGCGTTCTGTGTGCTGCGCTGGCTTGCGAGATGCAGCTTGTCACGCTGGCCACATGACCCAGAAGTGTCTGCGGACAGCACTGGCTCCTGGCCTATAGAGTGAGATGAGCACACAACCCTAGAGTCTGGCAAGACTGGCCCAAACGGACCTTTACCTTTTACTAACATGAATCAGTGAGTGGGAGAACTTCTTGAAGTCCTGAACCAGAATCTCTCTCCGCAGCCAGCAGCAGATATTTTAATAGGTTAGTGTCAGGCTCTTTACATCAAAATGAGACACTCATATTGACATGAACAGAGCTGAGCTTCAATAAATTAAAGTAAGGATTGTATCATTTCCCCACATTGAGTCTTTATCCCCAAACTGCCAGAGCTTTCCCGTAGAAGCTGAGCAGGGGTAGTTTAATTCTCAAAAAGCTGTTACTTCATTCTGGACTTGGCAGTTCCTCCTTTTGTATTTATTTATAGATAACTAATGCCATTCTTTCTCGCCCCCTCCCAATGCTGCTCCCCCCCAGCTTCAAAATGTACTCTTCAGATATTTGAGACCGTTCCCTCCCTTAAGATCTATAATATCAATGACAGCTGTGTTGTGTGTGTAGATCACATAGCAACTTGGTCCAGCTGCCTGCCAGAAACTCTGGTGCTGGCTTCTCCCATGACCGTATTTTAAATGTATGCGAAGAACAAAAGGCAATGAGGAGAGAGGAAAGGGAAGCTGGAGGAACAACTGCAAGAACAGGGCATGGCTTATAATACTCAAGTGACTTATTTCTTTTGAAAAAGCCAGACAACTCTAGGGTTTATTTCCGTGGCGACTTGCTTCCATTCTTGGAACCAAAATGCTAAGGAGGGGAAGCCTCTTGTATCACCAAGTGGCTGACACGTTTTTAGGGCTATTGGGAGACGTCCCAGCATCATTGGCAGAAACATCTGGAAATGTGTGTGTTTCCTGTTTCTGATTCAGTGTGCTTCCCAGTCACATAAAGAATAACTGTAGCTGAATTGCCTTTTACGTCAGGCTGTGGCTGGTCACAAGACTTAGCTTGGTCCTGACTCTGACTAGGAGTGAGGAACCTTTTTCCTATTGAGGCCCCCATAAACTCCAGGAGACTGAGTTTGTTGCACGTAGTCTACCCAGTTTTCTGCCTTTCACACGATGCAGAAGAGGATGTGATCCCCAGATGTTGTGGGTCCACCCTGGAGATCAAGAGTGAGCCCACAACATCCAGAGCACGGCCTGTTCCCACCACTGTTCTAAGGAAAGGCAAACATTCATCTTGTGGCATTTTCACTTTTTGCAGACTTAAGAACATAACAAGGACCTGCTGGATCAGGCCAATGGCCCTTCTAGTCACGCATCCTGTTCTCACAATGGCCAACCTGTGGGGAAATTTCATGGCACAGAAGTGACTGTCCATTTGCATTGCCCCAGGGGGGATATTAAGTTGCTAAGCTCTAATACAATAACAAATGTAGAAAATATAATTGTTCAGTCCCCTTTCCTTGCTACCACATTAATGCCTCTTCTGGCAGATTCATAGATACTCTTAATTTGAGACAGAGGAACATCAAATATTCCTGCACATCGGTGAATGAGAGCACCTACGCTTGGAAATTCAACTAAAAGTCTTGCGGCTGAATCGTGTCAGGTTGGAACCCATCTTTCCCTGTGAATAATATATTTTCTATGTGGGGGGAAAATAATTTTGTACATGTATTTTTTTTAAAAAAAGGCTGAAATCTTGCAATCTGTGTTAAATAAGAGAGACTGAGGAGTAATAAGCACCAAATGGCACTGCTTCTAGCTACGGAGCCAAAGAATTTCAAGATTCCAGAAATGGGAATGTAGGGTATGCAAGAAATTGTGCTCATTTTGCAATGCTATTTGTATTGTTAAAGATTACAGTGGCATTCATTTAATTTTCTTTCTTTCTACAATGCTACCACGAGGGATATTGACAATGGAACAGAGAACTTTGGGGGCTGCCTTTCTCCAGGGCATTTCTAAGAGGCAAGCTAGGGTTGCGTTGAAACCTGTCCTCCAATTCCTGTTTTTTCTTTACCTGTGAAAGAGGCTTCTGTTTTTCTGCCTTACATGAGACACTTGAAAATTTCTTTATGATTTTGATGGGTGTGCAATTTTGATACTGATGCACTTGTGTGTGATAGGCATGTGTGTGTGTTTTCTTCCTATCAAATATTTCTCCAGTGCTCTCTCCAGCCTTCCCACCTGCTTGTTCTTTCTCATCTGAAAAAGGCCAGAGGGTGAAGTTAACATCATTATGTCTTCTCCTGGATTTTAATTGATTAATTCAATCAATAATTTTTTAAAACAAACCTGCCCCAGTTTCTTAAAAAGCAAAAGTACTTTACACAGTCCTTCTCTGCTGCACTTAGTTGAAAGCCTAGCTGAGGAGCCCAAGGGCTTTCAGGAAGTGTGGGCAGCTAGGAAGGCTGAAGTGTGCAGACAACTAGAGATACCATTTTGTAAAATGAAAGAATACTCAACAAGCAACACCTTGGCAACCCTGAGAGTAATTTTAGCACAACAAAAACATTGCAGCCCATGCAATAGACTTTTGCTGAAACTGTCTCACTTCTTTGACAGATACAATTTCTTTTCTCATGGAGAACGGTTATTTAAAATGCAGAAATTTTCGGCACAGCACTGGGGGAAATTGTGACGGCAGCCACCACTCTTTTTTGGCCAGAATGTTCTAGAATTCCACAACTCCCATTACTGTCTGGGATGAAAGTGGCAACAAAACTCGGCTCCTGCTGCACCAGATATGATTGTGCCACTCCATCCAAATAGGTAATAGGAAGCAGGAAAAATATGAAAGCTGAGCTGAACGGGCCTCATTCAGTTCAATTTTTCATTTGTTGAGAAATAAACTCCCACCTCATATGGACACTTTTGAGACTGCATTTGCACCAGCAGCTGGAGTGAGTATTTGTGAGGTGGGCGCCTTCAGATTATTTTGTTTCTCCTCAGAATTCAACCTGAGATCATTTGGAAAACAAGCCTTTGTGCACTTGCCTAATACGTTTGTTAGGGAAAATGTAGGACACAAATCAGATAGTTTTTTATTAAAAAAGAAAGCTTGCAATAAAATTCCTCCGATTTCACAATCCTTTAACTTTTACAGTTGCAATATTTTACTAATACAGAATAACACAGTCTCACATATTTACACTATAGTCCTCTATATAACAAAAATAGCCATGTTGTACTACTGAATAATGTTTCTCCAATAACAACCTTAACATCTCCATATTTCCTCCCACAGCTGAGTCACTGTCTAAAGCTGTAAAGGACAGTGAGGACACAATTAACCAAAGTAATGTTTTTTTAAAAAATAAAATTTAAAAAAAATCAATATTTGTGCCACTTGATTTCAGGCAAATCCCTTTATATATGATAGTTGTCAGACTCCCACATTTTCCAAATGATATAAAGTGCATTGGAAGGGAGGGTGGGATATATAAGGATCCATAATAAAGTAACAGCAACTTCACTAGCAGTTGAAATACATTTGCAATACTGTACAGAATGTGTCGTAAAATGAATTCTTCACAGAACTATTTCAGCGCCGCATAGGCAGACAATTCACAGCTGCCAAAATATGTTAAGATAAAAAAAAATGCCTAGGCAAATGTCATTGGGTAATCTTGATCATTTCTGCCACACACATACCCCTCCTTTATAAGCCGCTTCAAGGTGAGATTTAGAAGGTGATGAATTGCTTCCACTGTCAAAGCAGGGATGTTTTGTTATGTATGTGAACATTATAGTGTTTAATGAACACTGTGAATGTTAATTGAATTGAGCATCCAACTGAATTGAGCATCCAATTGGTTGTATTACTTATTTTAAAGGAACAAAATCACTTATTGAAATAATAATAATAATAAAAAGAAATCAACAGCTTGGCAAATGGAGGAAATGGCCTTGTGATAACACAGGGAGCCAGCCAATCAGTGCTGTACACAGCCAGCTTCTGCTATAAACAGCAGAGTAGCTTGCAAGTGTGAACACAACTGCTTTTCACAGCAGGCTGATTGTTCAAACTATTTTTGTCTGACACATTCTAAATTCAGGGGGGAAACAGCAGGAGAATGAACTGTTTTAAGAGCGTTCTACTGTAAAACACTGTTTTGGTAACTAGAAATAATTTCAACATAACTGCAAAAAAGGAGTTATTTTTATTCATTTATCTACCTTTAAAAAAATTATTGGCATTTGCTGGTATGGTGTGCATTCTGCTACATGACACGGCAGGAGAGAACTTTGGAGCAATTACTGTAAACCAAATACTTTTAGCGTTATGGATGAACGTTATACCAAATGGACGTCTTGTTTTAGTTTAAAAACTACTTTAAATAAAAATAAATATTTTCAGGAAATGGATGGAATGTATATTTTGACAAGTACAAAATCATTTTAAAATGCTCACGAGGTACAAGGAACATCTTGCTATAAAAATAACAGCCCTTCCCACCCCAACCCCTAGTTTACATTTCATTCTATTTATAAAATGGTATATAGCCTCAGGTTGCTTAACATGAAAACAGGAAGAAAAGGTGATACTATGTACATGTTAAAAAACACTTTTGATATTTCACATCTGTAATAACCATATACATATACATTCATGGCAAAGACATGTGTATCATCTGATGCCTTTAAAAATAGGCAGTATTTTAAAATTAGCAAATAAGGGGGAGGGGGTGATGACAGCATCCTCTTGTCCTTTCTTCTTTGAATTCCTTCTTGCAAGGTAACGTTTTGACCAGAAAGCAAAATATTTTTGAAGACAAATGAGCATAAGATGATGCTATATTACACTTTCAGCACCTTCAATCCTTTCCCCGTCTCGTTATAGCCAAGCGGGTACATCCTTTCCCCACCCCACATCCCGGCCACTAAAGAATTAACATTTCTACCAGTGACAGATTTCCAGCTGCTGGATCTATGATAGAATTAAAAGTGGGCTTCTGACGGCTGGAAGTCAGGCAGCAGAGGGCGCTCTTCTACTTTGCTATACAATGCATTAACAAACACCATCTGGTATGCCAAGACCCTTCTAGACTAGAAATTCTCTCACGTTGTTACTGCTGCAGAACTATCGGTTAGTTTGTGCAACCGTTTGTCAAAACAAAGAACCTAAGTTGCTTTGTTTCAACTGTTCCAATTATTATTATTATTTAAAAAACAACTTTACTAAAGCTCAGCCTTTCCACAAATAACCCCTTGCTTTAATGGCTTGCCTTCTGCCTACTTATAATAGGCCTACCTGTAGATGCATGCATTCTTGAGAATAAGCCCTGCTGCATGCAGCAGGTCTTTCTTTGCCAGGAGAAATGCATAGGGCTAGACTGCGCACTCATGAAATACAGCCATCAATCATATCTGCTTACGAAGGTATCCATGGTGTGCATTACATTTCCTGAACTGCAATACTTTTTTATCTTTTAGGCTGGTTCCTCTTGTTGCCAAGAGAAGCCGTCCCACAACTGATCAAAAATAGGGCTTCTTCTCCAGCTGCCTCAGGACGGTACAGGAATAGCCCAGCCAGGCTGCCGTAGATGGTGCCTATTCTCAGGCCATCCCATGTGTTTCTTGGTAAAGGCACACTCTAGGTGACTGACCATGGCAGTGACACTGCTGTTAATGTCTGTGAGGTGGTTTCTATTGATGGCAGCGTAGAAATACTGGAGGAAGGAAGTTGAGGGCTTGAATTCTAACTGAACTCCTGGGCAAAACTTCAGGTTGTTCGCTGGCTTTATACTGTGCAATGCAAACACCTCTAGCCATATTTATATAGCAAGGTCTGGGAGGGAATACTGGAAGGTCAAAGTTAAAATGATACCTATTCTTAACACTGGTGAAGACAATAGAGCTATACATTGGTAGAGAACCACGATCCTGGGCTCGGGGCATTTGATCAAATGGACAAAGATCATATGACTTTGGGGGAGATTTTTCACACTCAAATCTTGATGCAGCAACAGCTGAAGGAAAAGATGGCACCTCTCAATCACAAAAGCTGATTACACTGGCAGCTGAATCTGACCTCAATGCTGGGAGTGGGACGGAAGCTTCCACTGCACCTGAGAACAGCAGGTTGGCTTAGGAGGGGGAAGGGCAGGCCACGTGGAACAGGCACAACACCTCGCCACATCTCCCTGTTCCTCAGCAGCTGTCTCACTCTGACTAATGATAAAGTTATTCCTGTACAGCAGATCTGGGGAAACTTTGGCCCTCCTGTTATTGCTGAATTACAACTCCCATCATCCTTGGCCATTGACAATGCTTGCTAGGACTGATGGGAGTTGTAGTTCTGCCAGAGGTTTCCCATACCTGCCATACAGCGAAGAGATTCAATGCAAATCATACTCCCCTGTTCACATGATGGCTGCTGCCTCCTCCTAGGCATTCTGAGGCTAGAGAACATCTGGAAGGAGGAGGCACCCAAGCACCTTTGAGCTTCCTCCTGGCCTTCTATTTTCAGTCCTAATCAATCCATGCCATAGTTCAGTCACTTACAAGGCTGGAATCTCTCTTTGAAATTTGACATAAATCCATTTTCCAAAAGAAACTTTTTGGGATACAAGGGTCTGAAAAAACCTCTGAAGTATAGGTGACATTTAACTGATTGTGCAGGACTATTTTGTTTTGTTTTTGCTATTTCCATATCAGTTTAAAGGCTTCCATCCTCCAGTAAAGAAAGGCCTGGTCCCTGTACTTTAATAACAAATTATCCCTGAAGGATCTCTTAAAGAAAGGGTGCAGAGCACATCCTTTGCATGCAGAAGTTTCCAGATTCAATTCCAGGTAGCAGATAACTGAAATCACCTTTGCCTGAGACCCTGGACAGCCACTGCCAGTCAAGAATAGTCTATAATGGACCAGATAGACAGACAATCTGACCTGCTACAAGGCAGCTTCCTAAAGCAGAAGATGCATGTCAAAAGAACCAATGTTTCCAGAATTATGGTTTGTACTCTTTGTGGATTCTACATTTCTACATTTTTTGGTGGGGAAATGAGATGGATGAATATGTTGTTAATTGGGAGTTGGTCATTAGCCTTTTTCTCCCTGTCACTTCTACATGGGCAACTAGGCAGAATAAGCTGAAAGAGTGGTAGCTTTGGTGAGGTGACACAACTCATGCTGTTCTGTCAACCGAGCATTAGTGGATGCACCAGCAACAACCTCCAATACTTGAAGTGACATAAAAGTGGTGCTGAAAGCTATCAGATAGCACAAAAATTACAGAAGAGACAGGTGAAGTACAGAGGTAGGAAGATTCACCGTGACGAAGCCAGCTTTTGCCAGTGCAACTCTGGATGCATGGTAAGAGGTTATAAAAGGAGTACAACTTACAGCACAGCTAGATGATACATACTATTTGCGATCTTGCTATTGTCATGCGAGCCACATAGCAATATAGGATCAATAGGGGCTGTGTGGAAAACCCCACTTTAAAAGGTGGCTCCACTAGATTATGACTGTGCTTTGCTTCTTTCTAACTGAATATGATATTCCTGACATGCCTCGGAAATAATAAATTGAAATTGAAGATGGATCTCCCCTCAAAACTCATGCCCAACCACACTGGAGCACAGGGAAATGTGAATTCCAGAGCAGAGATGGCAAATGCATCCATCTTATAGTTCCTACATTTTTAACAGTTGGGATAATTAAGTATGTTTACACAGGTGCAGCTTTACAAAACCTGGTAGAGCTGCGATGTAAGTTACACCTGCCAAAATTCTCTCTTCTCCATAACTACTGGAGGTATGAAAAGCCTAATTTGAAAGCTTGACCCTCTCATTCTGAAGTTGGCCTGAAACAGCAATAAACATAGGTCTCAATTTGTCATCACACATTTATTTTGGCTCAATTTAAATGAGATTATGAAAGAATAAGAAGATGGCAGCTTTTTTTTTTTGAAGGTGCCCACCTTCCCACACATAAGCCTTCAACATGATGAGGCAAGCATGATCTTTCAAAGTGATTTGCTCACTGAAAGTAATGCTCTATATAGGAGAATTATGACAGCTCCATAGTAACATTTAGGGTTGCTTCAGATGGAACACCAAACCAAATTCATGGTGCTACATGAATAAGCCCCTTAGGCGTGTATTCCCCTCTTCTCAGGATAGACATTCAGCTCCTACCACCCATTGCAAGGTTCCCCTCAGGAAATGAAGAGGGAGGTAGCTGCTGTAGCCATTTTGCCAGGCCCTACAAAATCTAGCCACTGAGTGGGTGGGAGCATGTGAGCACAGGACCTGTTCGCAAAGTGCCAAACTATGGGCAGATGGCATTATATCTGAACAATCCTTATAGTACTACTCTAATGCAGGAATTCTAATAGATTCTGTTTCTATTGTATTTTTTTTTAAAGCACAGGCTACAGTGCTAAGCCTATTTACCTACCGCAATTTAAATCACTGTTCATATTGTGAGGAGTAATAGCGTACCCTTTTATGAAAGACAACAAGCTGAAAAGTCCTCCTTAACGCTTAAGTATTTTGATTGAAATATACAATTGCCCTCTGCATCAACAGCAAATCCCCTGAAACTACAGCACAATGCAAGATCTCTTGAGTCCCAGCCGTTTAATGGCAATCCTTAATTCTTTTTGGAATGTTTCAGGTTTCTATTACAATTCAAAAATATGACATGGGAAGAAGAGCCTCATCATTTTCTTTAACCCGCTGAGGATCTACATCCAAGTAAGTTCAGAAGCCAGGGAGCAAGAGTTGTTCCATACCAGGAACAACAGCAGAACGCTTTGTGAGAGTATCTTTTCACACAAGCCAGTAAAAGTGCCTCAGTGCCTCTGAGCCTCTTTCCCACTGTTTGCGCACACTATTGAATTGCTTCAATGCAGGTCTGAATGTGCTAGTTTTTCATTTGACTAAAGGTTATGCAGGGAATAATCTCAGCCCTCGTGTGCTTTTGCTGTCACCCATGAAACACATGTCCTCTACCTGAATTGGAGGATTGGCCCTTCGTGTAGCAGAATGAGCACAGAGCTGTACATTTGATGGAGTGTGCGCACATTCTTACCCCTATTGACTGAAAGGGACCTTGGAAGTAGGAAGTGTTTTCACCTATGAAAAGAGGAAGCATGAGTGAACTAGAGTTTTGGTGGTGGTAAAGGTGGTTATGCAAAAAATAGCCTCAGTCCATTTGTAACTTTCCTATTATGGCCAATATCACCTAGCTTCTTCTCCCACACTTCCAGAAATTTCTGTTCTCTTTTCCCCTTACCAAAAAGAGTTTCAATGAACTTCAGTGCTCTGGTGGCCAGAAGGAAATCTGAGTGAAATACCTCTGAAGAAGAAGGGGGAAAAAAGTGAATCTCATTACATACTAATCATAGGGAAGACCATTAAGAAATGAGAGATTTGTGATGACAGAAAATATAGCAAATAGGCTGCAAGAACAGGCCGACTTTTAATCCCATTATTATCATCTTCATCTTCTCTCACTTGGTATCATATGTGCAAGCCATGAAACTCTGAATACGAACTAATAACATTAAGTAGCAAGTCACCAACTTCAGTAAATCCAGTCTCCTATCTCCTGGCTGGGAGACCTGGAAGCACAAATCTCCAAGTCCCACTAAAAGCACAATGAAAAGAAGCTTCAGACCAAGACACTGCTCTGACACACCATTTCTTTCCAAAGCAATGTTTACCTCATTCACTAACTTGGTGACCCATAAAATTATTCAGATTTCTGGGCTGAACTTCTGAAAAAGCTCGGGGGGGGGGTGTTGAGAGGAAGAAAGACATGTCCACTCAAAACAAGCTATAAATAATCACCTTGAAGTGCTTTCTTCTGCTTAAAAAAACAACAACAACCAGGGACTGAAGAAAGGTAGAAAACACACCAGCTGTCTTTTCAGTTACATCGTTACGAACCACCAAGGAGGTTAATAACTCTTCTGATCACCTTCCAGTGTCAGTGAAATGGACACACTGAGTTAATGATGAAATTGCATCCAAGCAGACACGTCTGTTGCTATTGCTTTTCATGACCATCCTAGAATGGAGCATACTGGAGTTCACAAAACGTTCTGGACGTGTGTATGGTTACGCGCACGTGTGTGTGTGTGTGTGTGTGTGTGTACATGTGTGAATGAGAATGCATGTGTACACCAGTGGTCCAAATCTGACAGAACTTAATTCTTTTCCTTCCCCTCCCCACTACTGCCCTTTAGTTTAGTGGAAGGGTCTTTTGAGCTGCTTTTTCAGGATTTCACCTCTTCGCAGTCTTGGTCAGTAGAAAGCTCTACATCAGAGAGTCCAACCTCCATTGCCATGATCAACGAAATATCTGAATCGCTACTGACGGCTGGCTCCTGCTCACCTGAAATAAGAAAAGAATGTTAAAGCCAAATTCTCACATCCCCCAAGTTCCAACTTAGCTCCTACAATCTGATCTTAAATGAGAGAAGATGCCTTGTACTGCCTATTCTAATTGGAAGAATCTCTCATGGTCCTAGGCACTGAGTGGCCTTTCCTCACTGGTCTTTTGAGTGGGAAATATCTGGGATCTTCTGCATGCAAAGTGTAGTGTCATACCCCTGAGCTGTGGCCACTGGTTCCTATTCGTGTATTCTTAACCGTGTGTGTTTCTGTTCCCTCAAACCCTCCCCCAAGCCAGTGTCCTGGATTGCTCAGTGGATGGATCTTGGGTAAGCAACCACCTCAGCCTCAGCTCTTTGTCTGCAGCATCTCAGGAGCCTAATGAGAACACAACCGGTTGGCAAGGCTTGCTACATCTCCTGAACTTTAAAACAATCTTCCAGTTAAGGACAGTTCCTCCCCTGGATTGTTTTGCCTTTCAATCTACCTCTCTAGAGTTCCCCACTGCTCTGTACTGTTTGTTCTCCATCTTCTGCAATCTCATGCCTGGTTCCAATGCTATGAAGTAACATCAAGGGAAGTACTTCCATGAAAGGAATGTGCAATCTCTAGTTTTTCTACATGTATACGAATGCTAGGAAACGGAAACCACTTGTAACTTCCTGGCAAGTGTATATATGGTGAAAAAACTTACAACGATGCATGTGTGGGTTTATTTCTTTATTGCAATACTTAATGGCCCACATTTCTTTTGTGTAAAAGGGAATTAAAAATCATAACAAAAACAATACCAATAAAACCCATAGGGAAATAAAAGCAAAAACAGAAAAAAGTTGCATTAACAGACCGGCTAACCAATACCAAATTATCACAGAGTAGCCTCTTGATGCATGATTAAGCAATTTTGTTTTTATCCAGTGCCAAAACACAGAGAGAAAGGAAGGCAACTGGATCACCCAAGTGTGGAACTCCAAACTCTGGGTACTACAATCAAGGAGCTATTGTCCCTTATGCCACCAACCATACCTCAGATGTTGATGGAATAGAAAGCAGGCTTTCCTGGAAGATCAATATATGATACACACTTCCACTGCACAGAGAAATGTCTTCTGTGTTATTGTTATTTTTTTAAGGGTGTCTTGCATCTAAGTCCATGGCTTTTTAGATACATACTTCTTCCTATATTTTGCCTGCAAGACTTCTGAAGCGGAGGAGTAGCAGCTGCTTGAGTCAAGCAACAATGTATAAAATTGTTACCGTACTAAAACAGCTGGATTTCCTATTGGCTTTTCAACAGTAACATATAAGAATGTTTATGTAATTTTGACTATTCTTCTTTTATAAATTTACATTTTAGGAATGAAAAGTGAAACTACAAAAGCCCATCTGGGCTTGAGAATTTTAAAAAAATTGATCTAAAACTGAAGACCAACTAAATAAATCCACATTCAGCCAATACTGGATTGCAGAATTGTAGCTTCAGGATAACTATCCCAATTAGAGTTTTCAAAGCAATTGTGCATTTAAAGCTCCCTGAAATCTCTCCAGATTTCTGTAGCTTTGTCCTATAATAAAGGACTTGTGGTATAAATACCTCTTTGACAAAATAATCACAACAGCAATTACAGAACACACTAGGTAAATCCATCTTTAAAACACACATAAAAAACTAGTTCCACAGGTAGAGGCACTGTGAAATTATCTCCCCCTGTATTTCTTACAAAACACCCAAGTCTTTGTGCAGTTCATACATGCATGTTCAGGTGTCCAGTACACAGAGAGATTCATGGAATGTGGGATGTCAAATTTTTATCATCACACTTCTGTAAAGGGCATTGGTGAAATCAGACACGGTATCCCTCTTTGCAAACATGCTTCTATGTTGATGGGGAAGACCAGAGACCAAGTAAGCCCCAAAGTGTCTGAATCTGCCCCCGATACATTAACGCAAAGCCTGTCCAAATATACTCCAAATATGCCAAGTCTTTTTTGCTTCATCACCTTACATTCCGCAAAGATGAGACTATAGAATAGCTCTTAAATAGCAGGAAAGGCAGAAGACATATTTGATATCAACAATTTTTTGAAACCCTTGAACCAGATGCATGAAAGAAGTTTTGCAAAAAGGAAAGTTAAGGAAGTGATAATGTGGCGAGACTTAAAAGACTAAGTCCAGTTGAGCAACGGTCATTACATCCACTGTACCTTTCAAATGCACTTTAGAAAACCCACCCAACTAACATTAAAAGAGCCTAACACTAAAACTGTGTAGGCACAGTCCAACGCATATAGCTAATGACTGGGATATAAAGCTGTACAAAGCTATGGGTGGAATATAATTAAAGACTGCAACTGTCTCTTCTGCTCCCTGTTGTGTTACCACTGAGCTACTATCTAGACAGTAGCTTTGACAAGTGCTTTGAAAACTCATTAAAGTATTTTCCAATCCATCACTGAAGACAGATCAGTGATTGACAGAGGCTCTTAACCAACTAATTTCTAAGGAAGAAGCCCTAAGGAGAGGTGGCATTTTAAAGAAGCAAATAATGCAATAACCCAGTTGGCTTACAAAGGGAAAGGAATGATCACTGGGTGCATCCACAAGGGAGGTTTCAATGTGGAATGCCCTCTCTGTCCTGTAAAAAGTGAGTGAAATTGTTGTGAAAGAAGATGAGAGAATGTCCCTTCTAAAGCATAAGAAATCATGTATCTTACAACAGAAGAACACTGCATGGGCAGTGTTAAAAACCCTCAGTGTAGTGCAATTAGAACCTCATGCTCTGTTTGTGCTGCTTGTTCCTGCTACTTTTGCTACAATAGAGTGGCAAGTGCTGATGTGAATGTGGGGAGCGAGGGAAACATCTTACTGTTTAAGAGATGAGTGTGTTTTTTGTGCAGGCATTACATTGAAGAAGTGTTTGGAATCACTAGTACATCCATGCTCACTGCTTCGTGATTTCTGAAGCCACCCCACTTTCCAGTTTCTGACAAATGGAAGATGTGCTTTTTGTACATCTGCTGAACAGGCAACTTATCTAGCAGGCTGAGTTTCAGCACATATCTACTAGATATTCATTAGATACACATACTGTTCCACTTATTCAATATCCAGTGTGCTCCCACCACTGGTTTGTGAAGCTGTGCACACATGACATCAGCCACAACCCGCATCAGTTCTGCAGTTACTTGAGAAATACTGTGTTTTGACGTTGTTTGCTCCCAAAACCAGCTTTGATCCAACTTGAAAACGTAAGCTATGTGAAGACAGAATGATGGATGGAGGTGGGGGAAAAAACAAAATCTTGAGATATTTTCTGGTCAACATTGTGCTGTTATTGCATAAAAGCCATTGTACAAGGACAAAGACCCCGATTCTCTGTGGGAATCAGCTCTGTGCCAGTGCAGTGATTCCCATCAAATCAAGTGGCACTGATTGATTGATTGATTGATTGATTGATTGAAGTGACAGTTAGCTCAGTTGGTTAGAGTGTGGTGCTGATAACGCCAAGGTCACGGGTTTGATTCCCATACAGACCACCTTCATATTCCTGCATTGTGGGGAGCTGTCTAGATGACCCTCGAGGTGACGTCCAACTCTACACTTCTGTGATTCTTAGCAAGCCAAACTGCCTTAAAATGATGCAACCCACCAGAGACCGAAACTGGCTAGCCTAGTTTTCACCTTGCAAGACCAAGAGCCTGTCTGTGTGAAATATTGCCATGGCGCAATTTGCTTATACTCCATAACAGTGTTTGATATGCACAATTGACTCTGTAACAAATTGATTCTTGCTACAAAGGCAAGCTGCTCTTCTCTACATTTGTTCTGCTTTCTGCCCATTCCCAAACATTTCCTGCTGCCTCTACTGGGTATGCCTGGAATACTGCTATGAGGTTCTTTTGCTTTACATGTGTATTAATTTGTACAGCTCTTCCTACTTATTTATTAATTATTATTTTTAAAAAGATACCTACCATTCCTTAGTAAAATAAACTCACAACAACAGTCCATTAAATAATAAAAATAAAAAACCAGACACATTGAAATCAATACTATTTCCCTAAGTTACTTGACTAGCACAGCTCCCATTGGTTTTAATGGGTCTACTGCTAAGCATGACTAAGTCTGAATCCAGCCTAGTAAAAACAGTTCTGACTGCTAAAAAAACTGCACCTCTCTTCCAAAGCTAGTCTTACTGTTGAGGTAAGATAACCATACACTTAAAACACATACATTTAGGCCTCCTGCCCCAAAGTCTTGGAAACTGTACTATTTTATTATTATTCTGCTAATCTGGAAATTCTGGGGAAACAATATCTTTTGTCCTGTGGCCTTTGCCAACCTTGTGCCTTCCAGTTGTTCTGGCGTACAACTCCCACCAGCCCCAGCGAAGTGAGGCCATGCTAGCTGGGCTGATGGGAGTTAATAGTCCATAACCCCTGGAGGGGTCAGGGTGGTGAAGGCTGACACAGAACACTAAGGAATGCCAGGTATGTCTGCTGCATTTAAAAAGCAGAAAAGGCAGTGCAGGCCTTGCTATGAGGCAGAGGGAGGCAGGTGGGAGAGGCTGGTCAGCACAGAGTGGCGGTCAGGTGTTGGGAGGGCAGAGCTATGAATGATGGGCAGTGTGTGTGTGTGTGTTTGCCATTTTGTTCTATGCCTCATGCCGCAAAATGTCTTGGGCAAGCGGTGAGAAAGGCAAAGAAGTCTTCTTGATAAGAAAGCAACACCAAGCACAAACGGTATGCGAATCTTTCGTATCATTTCCACCAGAGTGATTTCAGACAGACAGTGGCATCATTTCAGCCTTCCGGAATATTGTGGCGTGGGGAAGGTCCATTGGACCTGATCCAGTGGAGCCACTACCTTGTTTCTGTTACCTCCTGTATCCTTAGTGATCGACCTAAATGGTAAGAGGAAGTCTACGCTAGCTATAAAGAAATGCTGCATGGGTGAAAGTACAGCTGTGGGAACAACTGGCGGATGCAACAGAGCCTTTGAAGTGCTGCTGTGATAGGTGTGCACCTATAACGATACGTTGTCACGAGGTGGTGAGTTAACCCTCCCTTAGCAAGATGGCTACCGTGAAGCAGCCGCCTTTAGAATAAATTCGTTTTAGAAATTGATTTTGAATGCATTTTACACTGAACAGCTGCTGAGTAGCTTTCATTGTGTGCATTCCAGGCAGCCTCAGGCCTGTAAATAACCCATTGCTACAGTCAGGCCCTGAATAATTTCTTCTTTCCCTTGTAACAGAAAATGGCTTGTTTCGAATGCAATTCTTCCTCATTCTTAAGACGTTCAGAGCAGCATATGCTTCCCTAGGCAAGGAGCCAGTGACTGTTAAACCTGCTGCAGTGGAAGGTCTCTAGCAAAAAATGAATAAAGAAATGAATGCCTAGAGGGGTCATGGACTGCACTGAAAAGACGAGTATGAAAAAAGTAATGGACATAATCGTAACAGCACTGTGCATCTGACAGGGTATGTGTGTGTGTGTGTGTGTTTTGGAAATATGTTCTTATGCATAATAGTATATAATCATTAATCAGATGTATCATCTATCAAAACACACACAGAGAGAGAGAGAGAGAGAGAGAGAGAAAGAAAGAAAGAAAGAAAGAAAGAAAGAAAGAAAGAAAGAAAGAGAAAGAAAGAAAGAGAAAGAAAGAAAGAAAGAAAGAAAGAAAGAAAGAAAGCAAAGCGGATGTGCTCATGGTTTATAATCTTCAGGGTAAAGGTCCTAAAAGAACTCTCTAAAACAGGGGTGATGAATCTGTGGTCCATCAGCCACGTGACCCAGTTTCCTCTGGGAATTTAACTGTATAGAGAATTCCTAGACATAAGACAAAGGGGGGCGGGGAGGAAGCATCACTAGGATGGAGCCAGACTTATAGAGCAATCAAAACATGATTAATCAGAAGTCAGTCCTATTGAATTAAATGGGGTTGACTCCCACTTAAACAGGGTTGGCATTGCAGACTTTTAGAAGAGACTTGTTGGAATTGACAAGGGTGCTGCTCATAATCTCCAGTTAAGCCACTGAACACCCTGGCCATTGGATGTGTGCCATCAACAATTGCAGTTCTTAGTCATACTGCATGCCATCAGTAGCTGCGCCAAATCTGGCTTCACCCTGTAAATATTTGTATATTTGGAATATTTATTGGGATTTTTCATGTGAACTAAAAGCTCTCACATAACTTATTTCAGTACAGCTATGGGAATATACAGAACCAAGTTAATAGAATGCCTTTGCTCGAAGTGCATTTAGCTAGACTTTTAATTTATCTTTGTCATCCTGAAGTTCCATGAGCATTATTGGAACACAGCAGCAAGAAAGGTTTGACTATTATTCTCTCTGTTAAAAAAAGAAGCCAATTAACTATTTTTCAGTTATTTGGGAAACTGCAAAGTACCACTGGGGCACCTAAAAGCACAGGTACTGTTTATGCATCATTTGTTTAAATCTATCAGGTTTAAATCACCCTGCTGTTGTTTTAAAAGATTTATTTTCACGGTGAAATTTTCATAGTGGTTGACAAATATAATATCAGAATTTTTAGGCTATTATCATAAGTAGACTTTGGAAAATGAAAATACACTCCAAAGTATATTACAGAGTACACTTTGGAAGAAGTTGACGGGACTTATGTCTTGATTAAGCATGCTCAGGTTGGATTTTTAGAATTGCAATAACTGTTTGTTAGATTTATACAGTATAAAAACATAAAAATACATAACATAACCTCCCATAAAGATTCTTCTTGCTTTAAAATTGTTTCCTTATTGTTATGTATATTATATTATTTGATGCATGTTTTGATATTGTCCCCTACTTTGGGATTTATTTTAATTAAGACTGGGTTACAAGTACCCTAGATATAGATGATTGATTGATTGATTGATTGATAGATGATAGATATAGATAATACTATTTTGCATAAAAATAAATACAGCATCTTTCTATCTGGCTAGAAGCAGGGGATTTACACATTGGGCTGATCCTCACTAATGAGATATTGCTTATCTGTCACATTTTACATGAATATTAATTTAAAAGGAAATAATTTATACCAATAAAAGCCCAAATCTTTCTGCTACCAAACAGAAGACTGGAGGTGGAAGCGACTTTGCAACTCTAATAGACTAAGTGTGGTTTGTGACTGTCCTACTTCTGCACGTCAGATTCTTCCAGGGGTTAAACTCTTACAATGGGCAAACTTTCTCCACCCTGGGGGCATCTCATCTATCTTGGTGCTCAATCTCAGTCAACTCAGCTCTGTCAAGTAACTCTGCATATCACACTGTTGCTTGAGGTGTGGCTAGGCAGGCCTCGAGTTGCTGCACCTTCACTTCCAGCAAGACAACCACCTTGCACTTGCTACAAGTGCGCCATTGCTTGGTCTCTGGCAGAATGACAAACATGGCACAGGCGTTACAGGTCACTGCAGCAGCTCCCTCGCCCTCCATGTCTCTGGTCCTATACACACCAAGAGACAGAAACCTGGGCCTCCCCTGCTAAAAGCCCTTGCAAACGCCCCTGTTTGCGAGGTCTGTTTGTGAGCTCCCAGGATCTGCAGTGAGCTAAGTTTGACTGCTGCTGGTTGCTAACTCCGTCATGTGCCATTAAGCATGTGAACAGCTGAGACAGCAGGGGGTCAAAAACTCCAAAGCAGGATTTCATTAGCATGATGCCCTTGAAAAAGCCAACTCACAACAGCCATACACCTATACTGTTTCTGTAAAGGCCTTGAGTCTTATGAAGAACTTGATCCACAAAACACATAAACTGGAGTATTCAGACTTGTGTCTAGGAAACTAAACAGTTTTGCTTGAGTCATTTCACTAATCCATTTAACTAATCCACCTAGACTGGGTGAGCTCCCTGAGAAATATGCACTGGCATCTACATTCCTAGGGTCTCGGTGTGACTGAATGATACTGAACCAATGACAACACTAGCAGAAATAGAAAGTGTATGAACTCCTGAGGTGACATTTTAGAAGAGCAACGACCTATGCTGAACTCTGAGTAACATAATAGGGGAATGGCACGTAAGAACTTAAAATGCTTGTTGGCAGTCACACGGTATTTCCAGTGTGCAACTTTGGAAGCCATTAACTTTAACTAAGGGATGGAGAACTGGATCTGGCCTACTGGCCAGATCTACTTATCTACACACTCTCCTGAAGGCCACATTTGACAGGTGGGTAGGCATATCCAATTGCTTCGCTGATGGCTTCACCACAGAAGGGCTGCAGAGAGAACAGGAACCGCAGATTCCTTGGGATTTGCACTTCCTTCCCAAGTTTTCCCAAACAGATCTTTTGGGGAACTTTCTCAGCAAGAAGATGTAAACGTAAAAATATGTCACTTTTCGAAATTTATATTGCGAGCACCACCTCTGTCATATGTCATCCCACCACTGGTGGAGCATATGCCCACGCTGCTCAGAGTGGGCGCGCTCCTAAGGAGGATGTGACGCGGAGAGTGTCCTCCCAGATGCAGGATAGCCGCTGGGGTGCATGGAGTGGCGCGCATGCCATGCAGCTGGGACCAGAGCGAGCTGCTGATGGCAGACATTCATGCACCACCCACCTGCGACTCCCAAGCCTCCCCCAAGCTGTCAAAAGGAAGGGCAGGAGTGCTGTTAGCAAAATGACACAGCTCCCCCCTTCCCTTGACGGCTCAGGGTAGGCTTGGGAGTCATGGGCAGGTGGCGCGTCAAATGTCACCCCCTCAGCAAAGTCACCTGGGGCAGTCCGCCGCCACTGCCCCCCCTTCCTCCGCCCCTGCATCCCACTGTAACCAATATCCCACTCCCTCTTTGTCATGTCTGCTCTTCAGCTGCCTTGACAGTGGACGTATTTTTAAAGGTGTTCCTGAATGCCTGACAATAGGATATATGCTCAGATTCATGTGTGCTTCCAGATGGAAGTTTACTGGGGAATCAGTATTACTCTCCCAAACAAGGGTTTTGCACTGTCCACTCCATGTTGCCATCATCAAAATGACAGGCCATGTTTTTAAAAGCATTTAATCCAGAATTCCTCTTACAGTGGGGAATACGTTAAAGTAAACTTTTTCCATCTACAGTATTATAAATTTGCAGTCATCACTGGCATGGAAGCTTGATAGCTCATTTGTTCAGGTAAGCAGCTTGTCTAACAAGTGGCAATGCTTCTGTGGGTGGCCTCTCTCGCTACACCCACATTCCCATTTGCACAAACTAACTGTTTTGTTTCCCGCAGCTCAAAGGATATTTAAAAAATAAAAAAATAAAAAAATTGGAGGTTGCCCACCTGTCCCCACCAAAAGGGTAAGCCTCCATTTTGCCCTGATAACTAGGAGCAGGTAAAAATATGCTCTTCCTCCAAAGTTCCCAAACTTCCTGCATGCATGCTCCGAATGGGAAGAGGTAGCGGAGAGCAGGGAAGCTGTGACTGAGAGGAAGGGCCAGAAAAAGGAAGCATGGAAATGCACTCGCTGTTGTGAATGAGGCACAGAGGAATTATCTATGAAAAATTTAAGACCAAAAAATGAAGTGTGTGGACAATCATGTGCCAAATGTGTAAAATCCCCAGATAGGCGAAACGATGAAATAAGGATACAGAGGACCCAACAGTGCATAAACATCTGTGTGGTTTTTATTTTATTTTTTGCAGGGTTGTGCTGAGCCCAATTTATGCCATATTCACACAGAGTCCTCAGGCAGCCTTGCTTTTAAGTTTTCTCACCAGGGCTACTCTACTGGGGCTACCTCTACTTCCATAGTCTCAAAGCACTTGATGACGGATAGGGAAAAAACAAAAACTCAGCCTGCAAACTCTAATTGGCTTAACCAGTAGATTTATCAACTAAAGGCTAATTTTAATCAAACGTGGCAGATTTTCATTGGTGGGGCCACAAATTCTGGGGAAACTTCTTGTTTCTATAGATCATACTGATTATCTTATGCTATTGAAATGTAGAATGTTTCCCCTCCCTTATCCCTAGTAAATATTGTCAGTCAGTCAGCTTCCTGTTTTGAAGTCACAAAACATGTGATTTTATTTTTTAAAGAAAAGAAAAGGAAAAAAAAGAAAGCAGAAAAAATATGATTATTAAAAAAAACACCCAAAAAGTGTAGAGGAAATTCAATGTGTATAGCTAACAGATGCTGTAATCCTAATCCCAGCTACCTAGGTATAAAACCCATTGTAACTGATATGAGTTTAAAGCTCCTTTTGAAATGCATGTGGGAGGAAACCAATGGGAGAGTAATGTCCCTGCTAGAACTGTATTTTTAAAATTGTCAAATCTGGAAGCCGCCCAAGTATGCTGTGGTAGCAAATGTAAGATACTGCAATGCCTGCTGAAACTGAGGCCAGCTACTGTGGTCTGACACAATCCAAACATGTTGTGTCCCCTTGTGGCTTATGAAGAGTAAATGTATAGCAGGACTAGATCATCTTTCTGCAGAACTGAACCCTAACAGAAGGGCAAATATAACCTGTGCTTACACTCTTGCGAGCCACAGACATATTTGCTTTGGGTTACATAGAGCCAACCTGCGATTCAAGGATTGGAGAGCGACAACTTGTTTGCCAGAAGAGGCCCACTCAGGACTCAAGCTTACCTTTAAAGTCTTCTGGTAATAAATGAATTACACCAGACTGGCACATGAGATCTCTGCATATTCGCAGTTAGAACTATGATCGCACTGCATATTCACAAGTGAATATTTTTGGCATAACACCACAAAACCCTCTTCCAATACCTCCTTTCATTATGTGGTTGTGCCTGCTTGCACCTTCAGTGTAATTTTTGTTTTCACTGCAGCCAACCTGAGATCACAGTGAACATCGCAATTCCATGTAACCCATCAGATTTGGTTTGGAATGGATTACAGAATGCATTTGGGATGTCTATTGGAATTTCAAATGAGAAATCCAGTTCTGCTGAAGTATTTTCTATGTGAAACAGGACTTACCCATATCCCTGTTGAAAATACTACAGAATGGTCACCGGCGATTTTATGAATCACATTTGAAACATTCACTCTAAGCAAATGAGCTGAGAACTTACTGCTTGTGTTGAGGTTATTTTCCCCAGTCTGTGGAAGAGGGTCTGCATCCTGAATGACTTGTAGTACTCCAACTGTCCGGACAGGAGGATCCAGTGCTACAGAGCTTTCATTCACAGTTATATCGCTTGCTCCTGTAATCTGATTAGTTGGTGGCCCTCCTATAGAAGCTTCAAAATCTGGAGGTATGTCATCTACACAATCTGCATTGGGCTAATGAAAACAAGACAGAAGAGTCTAATGGAAATGGGGAGAGAGATTCTGAAAGGAAATATGTGTGTCTGGATTACAGGAAGAAATAGTCCATTTAGTTCTATAGTTCATTGTAGTTCCAAATATTACCTTGTCATGGATTTCAAAACATGCATTTTGGCTTCTCTTTACAGGATAGTCTTTATTAGTTTGCAAATTCTTCTGAAAGCAAATGGTCATTTAGAGACTATCCATACCTAGATTGTTATGTTAGATATTTGTCGATGGCACCAAAACACCAACGCCTCTAACATCATAAGCCTAACCATGTCTACTCAGAAGTAAGTGCCAATGAATTCAATGATGCTTAACGCAAGGCAGCTGGGGTTATGCTGCAGCCTAAATCAGTAATCTTATCTTGGACATATCCTCACAGAAATGTTTATCCAAATTGGAGGCATACGACATCATGTGCCTTTTTTTCAGAACTGATGCATGCTTGGTATATGGAGTTAATACTTAATTTAGACGTTTTCTTCGTAACCCTTCAGGTGTCTTAATGGATGATATCTACTAGACGCTTTGCTAATTTATGGGGTTACTGCTGGGATCCCCATTGTGGTACTGGGGGGTGCCATGCTATCCCCTGACACACACTGTTCCTCACAATTTTCACTTAATTTTTCACTTAAAAATGTGTGGGTATTCTTAATTTGGGGGGTGTTTTGTTGTAGGGGTTGTCAGTTTTGGGGAGGGTTGCTTACTTTGTTGCCTTGTGTTTTGTTTAGGGGTTGTGTGTTTATCTGTTTTGGGAAGTTTTGAGCTTCAGGTTTTATCCATACATTAAATATTATGGTTCATGCTGAAAATGTCACTCGGTGTGTGTGTGTGTGTGTATAGTTTATATTGTCTTATTAGCATCGGTGAGGAAATGGCTTTAGGGGACCCAAAATCTTCAGGATAGAAATATAATGCTCACTAGGATGATACTTGCTTATTCACTTTTTTAAAAAGTGGAATCAGGATTAATGAAAATACCATGTTCCGTGTTCTACCACATTACATGCTTACCGGAATCCCTAGTGCTTTTAAGATGTTCATTTTACACATAGGGCAGGTGCGATGGTCTAGTAGCCATGGATCCACACAAGATTTGTGAAAGAGGTGCCTACAAAGGGAGAAAAACGAATAAAATCTATACAAGACCTGAATATTCACAATTTCTCAAAGTCGCAGTTGATACCATCTGTTTTGAAAAAGCCCAGAAGTGTCTTCCAGCGTAAGGACTATACAGCTGAAGATATATCTGTGTGGAAAATACTTTGGTCAAGAAAAACCTGATGAAAGAAGACCTGTACTGAAAAACAGAAGTGCTTTGTAGTTAATAAATTGTAGTGGATGGAACCTAGCTTGCAATTTCATATGTAAAATTAGCAGAAAAAAGCTCTCTAAATAAAAACTTCAGAAGATAAAATAAAATGGAAGCAATTTTCCATATTAAAAACCAGACCCTAAGAAACATTTATCTGCTGACAGCAGATTTATCATCCTTGGTACTGTGAAAAGTAGCATAAATAAGAAAAAAACTATTTATTGTGTTCCACCTCTGCATTCATGACTGGAGATACTGCAAAACGCAAGATCTGCAACTGCAGAAAGAGAACTGACAGCATACAATTTGATCGGTGAACATAAAACCTATCAACCTGCGTAGGATGAGAATTGGAGTAATGGGCATTGATTCCCTAACAGGCTTGCTTCTTTGCTTGGAAAATGATGCATGCAGTCTGTCACATCTATTTATTTACTGGGTTTGGTTTACTCACCCCCCCACCCACTGATCATAAAAGGAACATATTACATTAGATTGGGTCCAAAGGTTCTATTCCCCTGACAAAGGAAGACATCTTCCATCAGAGCAAAACAACCTTTGGATCTAAATCATCTGTTCCAAATTGGATTTTTCATGTGGGCTTTCCAAAAATACTAGCAGCATGTGCACTGAGGTAGCTGAAAAGGGGGCATGTATATGACACCACTGCTATATATATGATATATCTAAGGAAAACTGCAGTTAAATTGCTTCTACTTTAAGGTGATCCAGTAAGTTAAAAAAAATCCCAATCAGATAAATTTCTGGCAACCAAATTTCAAACACCAATGCTGTTTCTGTAGCCCCCCCCCAAGCCACTGTTATTGTTTTAGCTTTAATTGGAGTTTTTTTTTTTTGGGGGGGGGGTTAAAGCATATTGCACTGTTAGCAAATGACAAGGACATATTATTGGCCTGTGAAGAACACCACAAAAATCAATTACTTTATTAATTGTATCTCTCTAATTGGATGGTTATATCAACTCACCGGCAGGGCAAGATCCTGACAACGTCGTTCGGTTTGTAACCCTCAATACACACTGCACAGTTATCGAAATCGGGTTCAGTTTCCTACAGAAACATTGAGATCGACATTTTCAACGAAAAGCATGGCAGACTGAAATACACTGACATTTAATAACATCCCCAAGTCCTTCCAGATTCTGAGAGTTCGGTTTAGTCCAATTGGTTACAGTGTCCATTTGCAAAGGGATCTCTGCAATTCAGGAATGGAGAACCTGTGGCACTCTGAACCCCAGCCAGCCATGGTTAATGGTCAGAAATGACAGGAGCTGGAGTCTAGCAATATTTGGAGGGAACCATGTTGGTACCACTGCTGAAGCACATAACAGAGGCCAGTTTCAACCCTTCCTCCATATGGGGAGTCAATGTAGCAGGTTGCTGCAGGTATGAGCAACCAGTGTGTGCCTTCCAGACAGCACTCTCCTCAGTCCTCACCAGGCCCTTTTGTGGAAGAAAGTAGCCCACACAAAGGTTTCTGGTTTATTTTATTTTATTGCCCACGGCACAATAACTGCATTCCCCCCCCCTTGCTTGGTTAAAACAAAGACTTAAGAAAAAAAATTACCTTATCTCCTTTCCTTATCGTTCTGACCTGCAGTTTGCTGATTGCTTTCTTTGCAGCATCTCCCAGACGGCGCTAAAAATGTAATATATCACTCTTTACTAAAGAGCACACCTTCACACAGATGTTCTTGCATGGCTCTGTAATAGTTTGATGGCCCAAGATCATTTTAAATGAAACAGAGAAGAGCTACGTAAATGCAATATTGGATTCAAAGAGGTCACTAATACGGGGAGTAATTGGTATCGACAAAACACCAGATGCAGGATGGATTAAAAGGTATCTAATTATCTCACATTGTTATAGATGTTCAATCTGTTGGAACAGGAACCAATGACAGAAGAATCAGGTGTAGCTGATTTTTGCTGATCCCCTGCTACCTATTTCATACTACATAATATTCCAGAGAGCCTGGCAACCTTTGGGAGCAGGGCATTTTTTTAAAAAAGGTGGGCAGGGGCTTAGGTGGATAGGAGGGATCTACAAAAAACAGGTGTCCTGACTTGTGCAAGTAGAAGCACTTTTTTTTTACGATTCAGGACAGACAAAAAAGGTTCCTCACACAAAACATAGTTAAAGTACATCCCACAAGATCCAGCAATGGTCACCAACTAAGATAGCAGTATACCTCTGAATACCAGTTGTTGGAATCACAAACATGCTCAATGAATGCATGAGTGCTCTTGCAAGAACAGGGTTATATTATGGGTGGTATCAGAGCAGGTTCATTATTGTCTGTGTGTTGCTTACAGCACAATCCTAAACAGGCTGATTTAGAAGTAATTCCTACTGAATTCAGTTGGGCTTGCAAGACAAAAGGAAGTACTTCTTCATACAGTGCACAGAATTTGCTCCAGAAAGAGGCAATGATGACCACCAACTTGTATGGCTTTAAAAGTGGATTAGTCAGATTCCTGGAGGATAAAGCTATCAATGGCTACTATCCCTAATGGTGATGTTCCACCACCACTGTGAGAGGCAGCAATGCTTCTGAATGCCAGTTGCTGGAAACCACAGAGGAGATGGTGGTGCTGTTGTGCTCAGGTCCTGACTTCCCATGGGCATCAAGATGGCCAATGAGAAAATATTGCTGGCTTAAGATGGGCCTTTGGCCTGATCCAGCAGGTCTTGCAACCTGTTAGAATTCCTGCTCCATGATTGCAGTCAGGGGATTTTTGTCTATCACATGACAGTGTATGTTTTGACTCCACAGAGTGGGAAGTGACAGAGACAGGATGTTTGTGTTACTGTGTTCCGTGAAGTGGGACTATTGTCCTTTGTCGCTGGTTGTTGTTTTTTTGCTTTCTGATGCTTGAGAGAGAGGGACCCATGTTGTAGTGCTCCGTGTGTGTTTATATGTAAATAAAGTAGATTAGCCAAAATGCTGAGTTGCTGAGGTTTGTTATGCAAGCTGCGGAAACTCTGCAGATCCCTAAGTGTGCTAATGTCTGTTGGCATCGGTCGCTGTGATGTTCAGGCTGAAGAAAGCTTTTGAAGCTCCCGAACGATTGACCAGGAAGGGAGAGAACATGCCAGTTGGGCATGTGTCTCTGCCAGGGTCCTACTCGAGTGTAGGATGAGCTCCTGACACAACCTGGTGGCCAAATAAAGAGGTAGGCACAGAGGCTGGGTTGAACTAAAACCATTAAATTTGAGATTAAAACCCATTAAACCGCTGTGGAGAGAAACACTATCAATGTGGGATCCAACTTGAAACTGAAGCAAATTGCAATCTCTAGGGCAACCAAACCCAGGAACTAGACTAGGCACAGCTGTCCAGTCTGCATCTCTTTCCCAGGCCACACCATGAAGGTGAGCAGGAAGGTCTATGCAAAAGAAGTTGCAGGATGTTGTGAAAAGGCCTTGCCATTATGTTGCAAGAGGTATATCCCTGGCAGAATCCCAGACTGCATTCCTTGGCCAAATACCTGAAAATGTTCCGTACTCTGCAACATTTGAAAATGCATTTCCCCGCTACATTTTATTGCTAAATGAATACTTTTCTAAGCTAAGAAAAATGACTTTGGCACTTTAGGACTTCATCCATTTTCCCCCAACCTAAGTACGTACTGACTTCACACCATCCCTGCATGAGTGAAGCCATCTGCCTGGAGAATTAGGGTAAAACATTATTCCACATATTTTTTGCATCTGAAAGTCTGGAATGTGAATCATTCTTCACCCATCTGTTTCCATTTGCTTTTTTGTTTGTTTGTTTTTCCAAGGCACCATTCCAGTTTTCAGAAAGGAGAAGCAAGGATTTGGAAAGGGGGGAAGCAGTTAAGAAATATAGATATACCCAAGATTGAGTTTCCAAAAAAAGCAGTTTATTTTAAGAGCTGTCGCTGCAGTTATTTCCTTTTTTAAACCATGTAATGGACTATAATAAGGCTATCAACTTAGGCCAAACTGCTAGTTGGCTGCTCACCCCTACCCCCACTTTTTGTTTAAGCAATTATCAAATACAGAGTCACTCCACTTCACTGCTGGAGCCACTCAGTGCAAAGAAGACAGTGAACTGATAAAAATATATAGGAGCTGCTGAAGAATCCTGTCATGTGACCCAATACACATGTGGGGCACTTCCTTTTCCAAATGGGCTCCACTGAGTTTCTTGCATTTACTATATCTCTGTGTACTGGATATATAGACTTGGATGTTAACATTGCTCTGTTTACAGAAGGACCTTCAGTTCATGGTTAAAAAAAACCCCTAGTTATGTTTTTGTAGATACATTTCATTATGTTTTTGAATTTCTTGATCTTTTTTTCCTGCTAATTAAATCATGTTATATATTTTTGGTTTAATTGCCCTTATTATGTTAGTGCAATATATGGGGTTTAACATCTTGGGGCCACGCTGACAGGCCTAACACCTCCCAAAGGTCTCCTACTCGGGTGGGAAGGCTGTAGTGCTGGGGGCAGCCTTCATGCCCTGGAAACGCTTTCTCCTTCTGCTCATCATGGAAGAAAGGCACCTTCCACCCTGTACAGTGGTACCTCAGGTTAAGTACTTAATTCGTTCCGGAGGTCCGTTCTTAACCTGAAACTGTTCCTAACATGAAGCACCACTTTAGTTAATGGGGCCTCCTGCTGCCACCGCGCCGCAGAAGCCCGATTTCTGTTCTTATCCTGAAGCAAAGTTCTTAACCTGAAGCACTATTTCTGGGTTAGCGGAGTGTGTAACTTGAAGCGTATGTAACCTGAAGTGTATGTAACCCGAGGTACCACTGTACTGAGCAGCAGGAGAGAAGCCATGCAGTGTGGAGAAGGCTGCCATCATCTCTCCCTGGGACGCACAGCTTTGCTTCTGTTGCACAATATGGAGGCAAAACAGTCCATACTTAGCAGGGAAAAAGAAAGATGTGATTCCAACTGCACATTGGGAGGCTATGTTTTATAATTTCACCAGAGCTGTTTACCTACCCAAGAGGCCTTGGTCAAATGCTGATGACATCCTTACTGAGGGGTGTATGTGGTGGTCATATTCCACTATGTAGTGCTGAGTCAGGGCCTTCCAGAGTCCTCTTAAGTAGCACTATTTAGTCAGCACAAATTTCAGCCACCACAATGAGTGGGGCTGAAAAGTGGTGCACTCTGGCTGGATCACGTCCATCATTTGCAAATGTGAAACATGTCCTTCATACAGCTCCTCAGAAGGGAGATAACAAAATGAACATTTAATGTAGCTCTTGATCATGGCATGCTCGCCAACTATTATCTTGTAATGCAGCATTTTATCTTTAGCACCATTTCTCTCACAGCTTGCACAGAATGGAGGGGAAAGGCAAGAGGGAGGAAAATATTTCTTGTGCGCTTTTAATATATATCAAAGAATGTGAGCTAGTGTAAAATAGATCTGGCAGGATGGCCATGATAGTTTGCTCCTCAATTTTGCTCTCATGAAGCATTTAAGAATAAAACCATTTATTATTAAAATAACACTAGGTGCATCCAAATGAATGGATCCAGTTTGTCATGTTCATTAATTTTAGTGGATCCACTGCAAGAAGGATTAGCGATGAACACAACCCCATGCCACCTACTAAATACTTTCCACCTGCTAAATGTACTTTCATATTGATTGTTCATCATTTAAATTAAATGCTGACACACTCCTTGCCTCCCTGAATATTTTTGCTGGAAACTTCAACTTTTGAGTCAGCAGATGTTTAATACTTTTGGGAATTAGAAATTCAGTTTAAGATGGAAAATGAGGGTGGACAATAACGGATTAAATATTTGTGATACTTTTGGAATACACTTAAGTTTTAAAAATATGATCGCCATGTAAGACAAAGTAGAATACTTTCTCATTTTTACAGTGTTTAGACATTTATCCAGGGCAGTTCCCTTTCTCCTCATTCCATGTGTCGCTTGAGTGGGGAAAGCTCCAGTGATCAGGACCAACTCAAATGGTTGGGTCATCTAAACATTCTCCCATCCCATGCAGCCTATACAAAGGGAACACAATTCCAACAGTGCAACTTCTAAGTGATCAGGGACTCTTCCTATAGGAGGAGCTGTATTCACTTGGGGAGGCTGTGTTAGCTATTCCACTACTTGTGGAGGCTCATAGTGTAGCAGCATGTGGAAGAGCCTTCTTGGTAGTGGCTCCAGAGCTCTGGAACTTCCTTTCACTGGATCTACATTGTATAAGTGTCAATGACATTCCAAGCTGCCCTTGTTTTAGATGTTTTAGATCTGAGATGAGACTATACAGCTTCCTCTGCCATAAAATTCTAGAGCTGTAACCAATTTGACATGAGCTTGGGTGCTCTCTGTCAAAAGGAAAGCAAACCAGTGCAGAAAACAAATGAAACACATATTTAAATAATTAAAATAGGCTGCTGACAGAACTAAAATACCAAATGATAAAGATATTGGCAAGAATGACCTGAAACAGGGGTTACCAATCTTTTTTGGGACTGTGGCCACATTTGCAATCCAGAAAAACTATTGTGGGCACCACACATGCAACCCCTCTCTAAATTGTTCCTTGCAGTATAATTAGGCTTTTAAAAGCCTTCTGTTGGCTAAACAAGGGGTATTCTCCCCAAGCCTCATTGCAGTGGAGGAAGAAGCAGAGGGATGGGACCCTGTGGATAGCAAGGAAAGTTCTTGTGGATGCGTGTCTGCCTCCAGGCAGCACGTTAGCAACCCATGATGTAATTATCATAGCTATTGCTATGCATTATATATCAGTGAACGTTATACTGAGCAGAGGGAATGACAAAGGCCAAGCTAAAGAGGGCAAATGTTTGCAACAAATGGCTTTAGAAGAAGAGAGGAAAACCTCCATACTTCAAATGTCAAACATGCAATACTACACCGGACATTAAGCTTTGAGCCCTCTGCCCAAGAAGACGCAGAAGAAATACTGAATATGTTAGAGCCAAAGGCCAAACAGATATAAATTATAAGCAAGTTGATGTTTCACATCATTTCTACATATGATACAGCCAAAGATATATTAACTGTTAATGTTTTATATTTTGATCCAGGCAGGAAGGGCTACTTTAATAGAAGAGCTCATGGCACAGGAATAAAGGAAAATGGTTGCAGCAAAGACTAATGGCACAGATTGAAAGAAAGCTGTCAAGAGAAGACTCCCTATTAGCAGATCTCAGTTTCAGAATGAAAGCTGGCAAGCAATAAATGTTGACAACAGGACTTGGAAATCGATATTCTCTGAACATTAGGCCAAGGAAATTTCATTTTTTTATTCCAAAGCAAACAAGAGGAATAAGTCAGTGGTGGTTTTTAAAATCTGCATTGAGTTCATCAGATACAGCTGATGGATTGCAGGAGAAAGAATGGGACAGTTTATTTATTTATTACATTTAGATTCCACCTATACATGGTTCACCTGACATTATCCTCACAACAATCATATGAGCCAGGTTAGGCAAAAGAGATAGTGACTGGCCCAAGGTTCACGGCTGAGTGGAGATGAACTCTGGTCTCTCAGGTTTTGGTCCAGCACTCTGACCACTACACGTCAAAAAACACACCAAAAATTCCACAGGAATCTTTATTCTCTTTAGTAGGAAAGATTCAGTTTGTGATGTGTACCAACTGCAATTTGCTCATTCAAACATAGCTCTGCTAGAAAGCTGGAGGGAAATTTCCAACTTTTAATAAAGAAAACATTTATGACCAAAGCAGAGACATTACCTTGTCAACAAAGGTCGGTATAGTTAAAGCTATGGTTTTCCCAGTAGTGATGTATGGAAGTGAGAGCTGGACCATCAAGAAGGCTGATTGCCAAAGAATTGGTGCAGGAGGAGACTCAAGAGTCCCATGGACTTCAAGAAGATCAAACCTATCCATTCTGAAGGAAATCGGCCCTGAGTGCTCACTGGAAGGACAGATCCTGAAGCTGAGGCTCCAATATTTTGGCCACCTCATGAGAAGAGAAGACTCCCTGGAAAAGACCCTGATGTTGGGAAAGATTGAGGGCACAGGGAGAAGGGGACGACAGAGGACGAGATGGTTGGACAGTGTTCTCGAAGCTACCAGCATGAGTATGACCAAACTGTGGGAGGCAGTGGAAGACAGGAGGGCCTGGCGTGCTCTGGTCCATGGGGTCACAAAGAGTCGGACACAACTAAACGACTAAACAACAACAAAATGGGTGGACATGTGCAACGAAAGTTGATACTGTTCAAGGTGTGTGTGTGGGGTGTTGCAACAATGAAGAGACTCTTGATGGGCAGAATAAGCTGACCATTATAACAGCCATGGCATGTCAATGAATGATGCTTACAGATGTATTGCCACCAATGGCACTGGCTGAGCATAATTTCAGTTGAATTAAATATAAAAATAAAAGTGCAAGTCTTGCTTTCCAGAATTTATTCCAAGCAATCTTTCAGCCAATAAACTTGCATATAATCTGTGGGCTATTTTACTCTCCATTCTTTTCTGAATATTCTTTAATAAGGTATGCAAAGCATAATCTTACATTTGTCAGCAGTATTGCACATTTGCATTTTTAGCATGTCTGAAATATGTAGCTTTTCAGTCTCTTTTACTGAAGCCATTTGTGTAATACTTAATCCTCTTTAGCGGAAGCCATTTGTAGTTCCTCCAGTGAATTATGTGCTCACAATTTTTTTTTAGACTCTTTCTTTGCATTTATATAATACAAAAGTACAAATACACATAACTTAATTCCCATCTCCCCTTCCCCCAAAGTATTATCTGTGTATATACTAGTATAAGGCAAGTATAATATAGCCCATATGTTTATTCTTAAATGATTATAATTGGATATTATGATATTTTCTTAGCAGATTGTTCCAGAGTGCCATGGGTTGCTTGTGGCTTTGTCATTATGCTATCTTTCCTAATGTACTGAACAAACATGTACCAAATTTCTTCAAAATCATCTCTGGCTTTTGTGTTTCTTCAAGCTTTAAGTTGCTTTGACAATTTTTCCATGACAGCAATGTTTCCAGCCATGTGTCCAATGTTAAAATGGCATTTTTCTAATATATTTATATATTAGTGGAGGAGGACTGCCACTGGGATCACAGTGCATAAAGAGGTTTATTCCTTCCCTCCCCAGATGTGATTTGGCTGAAAATCGCCCTCCCACACAGGCATGAAGTTTAGCAGTTTAAAAGTTCTACTGGACGCTAATGGAGATTCCCCCCTTCTGAATCTAATAGACATGCCCAGAATGTGGGGAGATCTTTCTCCAATGAGAGAGAAAGGACAAATCTCATCTCCTTGCATGTTATGGTTCTAATGACAACTGGATCCCTGTGGCTGTAACTAAAGAAGAAGTAACAGAAATGTAATGTATAGTTTGGCCCCAAGGTATCTGTTTTTGTCTCTGAAATTGCCTGATATATGTGAGCAGTGATGCATATGTGTAGACATACAAACTGCTGGTTCAACATTCTGGCTGGGGTGTGGGTGCTACTTCAGTCAGTGGGGCTAAAAGAGAAAGGTAACTGCTGGATCTCTGTACCCTGGTGCTGATAAGAGACAGGGGCTGGATGGCTGGTAGATAGGAAACTAATGGAGCAGTTGTACAGTTACAATTTTCTTCATGAAAATAGTTATTTTTCTTTCATACATTATGTTACTCACCTTCTATCTGCAGAAGTTTTTCCACTTTTAAAAGAAGTTACAGCTTTTTTTTTTTACTTCTGCTTTCTTTAACTTCCTGCCATTTCCCACCTGGTACTAGATCTGACTACTCTCTGTCTGGGCCTTTTGCTCGTTATCTGTTGCCTTTTGGCATTTCCAGTTCCAATTCCTCAACCTGAGACTAAGAAGGAAGTGTGCACACAACAAAACAGGAATGTAAGAACTCTGCTACCATCACAAGCCATACGGGAGTTAGGTGCCCCATTTTCAACCAGGAGTAAAATTCTCTTACTTTGCTTTAAGTAATGTGTTAATGGTTGTTTTCTCTGGAGTAAAAAATAAATAAAAATAGTGTGAACACATTCCTGGGCATAGAACTATCAGTTCTGACACCTCACTTATTCAGTGCAAGAACTGTCAAATGGCACATCATCTTGTTATTCTCTTAGCTGTTGTATTGTATTATTATTATTTGTTAGATTTCTGACAACCCGTCATGATAAGTTCTCATGATGAATTACAGCAATATAAAAATATAACATTAAAAACAGTTCTCAAAGGCCAGGGGAAACAGGTGCCAGACACATCTCTGTGGGGAGGGAATTCCACAGTTCCTAGTGCAGGTGAAAAATATAACAAGCACTTCATTGTGTAAGGATCTATTAATTCACCTGTCTTTCTTCCCTGTTTTTTTGTTTTTGTACTAGCTGACTCTCTCATTGCCCCTTTCCTTCATATTAAACATTTCCTTCTTGGCAATAAAAAGACAGGCTAATTTAAAGTGCAATTCATTACTATGGGCTCGGAAAGGTTAAATAACAATGACATAAACCCTTTTAAGGAACTTGGGGCAGTGCGGGAGAGAAAATTATGTCCATTTGCAAAGCTACTCACCTGGTTTCTGTCTCTAGCATTTGCATATCTGAACCTCTGAATGTAGTAGAAGACTAGCCATGCCAAGGAGATAATCATCAGCACAATGAAGGAGATGGAGACAAATACCACAGAGGTTCGGCTAACGTACTTCTGTAGGTTTCGGGTTCCAATTGTTATATGCATCATCACAGTAATATTTCGCTCCAGCAGACTCACTATCTCTTTCCCCTTTGGCTCAGGGATCATTATTGCTACAACATCTTCTGTACCTGCCAGATTGGAAAGAAGGAGAAACAACCATTAAAAAACAGCACCAACCAAGGAAAGCAGCAATTTTTAAGAGGAGGGAAAGCAATAGAATCACAGCAACAAAGAGGCGCAATGGCAATTGAACAAAAGCATCTGCAGCATACTCATGTGTTTATGTTGTTTTCCATTGAGGGAAGAAACAAACTTGAACCCAAAGAAAACTTTAGGTAGGGAGGTTGAAACTGAGAGTTGCAATAGGTTCCTGCAACAGCTTGTGGGAAGCCTATTTCAACAGTAGGAAACAGGGATTGAGTAATGACTCTTAAGTGCTACATACCTTTCCTATTTGACCACTTGTATTTAAAGCTATTATTTAAGATAAAAGAGTACAAGGGTGCTATGATCATACAAAATGTCTAACTGTAAATCATGCCTCATGTTGGCTACGTCTTCGGTGGGAACAATAGTGTCTCTGCTTGCTTTATTGCTTACATCGCTCCTTCTCTTTTTCTATTTCTAGATGACATTAATACAGAGTTTGCTATGAATTTTTAAGCAGCTGACAAGACGAATCACACTGAATCATGAATCAAAGGTGTCTAAATGCAATGAATGGATAGGTTTTTCTGTTGTTCTTTCTCTAAACATCTCAAAATGCCATTTTTCTTTATTATTTAACAATGGGGGGATGTGATGATGTGGTTAACTGAAACCTACTCACTTGCTGAGGGACATTTACCCATCCCTGTATTTGAGCTAAAAGGACTACAAGATGTTCCCGTGGCCTTTGATTAGCAGCAGCCTCTAGTTTTGCATTGTACAGGATTGTTAATGACTTTAGAGAGCATTATCAATAAGGAAATGCAATCAGGAGAATGGTAGTAGTGCAACGACCACACTCTCTTCATCCACACATTCTTACTGTCTTTCAACTTGATTTTCCAGGGCTCCAAAATGCACAGGGAGCCTCCATGGATACAAAAAGACTTCCCACTACAGACACTCACACTCCATGAGTTGGAAGTCAAGTGAAATAGTGGTGGAAAGGGGTGAAGCTAGCATGCTCATTCCTGCTGCCCTCCTTTATGTGCTTACGTTTCCCTATTAGTCATGCCTCTAGAGCAGTGTTTCCCAACCTTGTGCCTCCAGCTGTTTTTGAACTACAACTCCCATCATCCCTGACTAGCAAGACCAGTGGCAAGGGATGATGGGAATTGTAGTCCAAAAACAGCTGGAGGCACAAGGTTGGGAAACACTGCTCTAGAGGGCTTGAAATGATAGGTAAATCAAAAACAACCCAGCGACACCTCAGTAGTCTATCCTCCAGAAATCAAGATGCTTCCTATTCTATCTTTTGGTACTATATTCAGAATCGTTTTATTGCTTGCAGGTACAGACCCAGTCATGTCCATGTAGCACTAGTAACTGTCTTTCTTGGAGAACTTTCAAGACATATAAAAAAGAATTTCCTTTATTATTTTTTTAAATCAGCACCATAATCTGTGTTCTGCATACCAGTCACCTCATAAACTGGAGAGTTTCACTGGATCAATAATTTGTACTACATTTGTATTGCTGCAGAGGTGGGTGAAAAATGTTGCAAAATTTTTGGACCACTCCATTAAACCAGCCCCGACCTAATTAGAGTTAAAAAGGTAAAGGTAAAGGTACCCCTGCCCGTACGGGCTAGGTCTTGACAGACTCTAGGGTTGTGCACTCATCTCACTCTATAGGCCGGGAGCCAGCGCTGTCTGCAGATACTTCCGGGTCACGTGGCCAGAGTGACGAAGCTGCTCCGGCGAACCGGCACCAGAGCAGCACACGGAACGCCGTTTACCTTCCCGCTAGAAAGCGGTACCTATTTATCTACTTGCACTTAATTGTGCTTTCAAACTGCTAGGTGGGCAGGAGCTGGGACCGAACGACGGGAGCTCACCCCGCCGCGGGGATTCGAACCGCCGACCATGCGATCGGCAAGTCCTAGGCGCTGAGGTTTTACCCACAGTTATCACTAATTCCTATGGAAGCCAACAAAAAGGTTTTAGGGACAAGAAACTCAGGTCCCTTAAAAAAAAGAGAGGATCTAGTCATGACAAAGGATGTTGCAGAATTCCAGTGAAAATGGAAACAGAAGAACAAATTGCTGATGCTCACTTATTCATCCCATGTTTGGAATGGAATTCAACTTCTTGTTGTTTTCAGTCTAGAAACAATGCATAATGGATGGCTTCCCTCTCCCTCATTTATATTGTGTTTCCTTTGCACTGAAATGAATGGTGTAGGAAGAATGATTAACTATGTTAAATTCATAACTTACATAAATTAAGTAAACAATTACATAAATTCTGTTAAATAGCAGACAGTAGCCTGATTAACATGTTATTTAACAGGAACTGAGCTGCAGTGGAATGGAAACAGCACTGATTGTGACAGGTCAGAACTGAAATGGCTGCCTTCTTACTTCCCTAGTCATGACTAACTTTTAGATGGTTTGTATAGCACAACTCAACATGGTGTATAAGAACTCAGGCAAAAAGTTATGCTTCAATACCCTATAATGCTGCAGTAGAGAAAATTGAAAACAACAACACTGAATTGAAAATTGTACTTGGGAGATTTTAGGAGCTTTACATCAGAAACCTGTTACATTAACAGTCAATTCTTGGACAAACTTTTGAATGAAATAAAAATGTTTGAGACAATGTAGAAAGAAATGTTTGATTTCTGAAGCTTACTATCTGACATAGTAAGACAGGCATAGTTCATCTGAAATATTAAGTGGTAGACTTCTCTAAATCATATTTGGATTCAGCAAAAACTGCCTTGCAGAATAAGCTTAAAAATGATAACTAGCCCACTCACATGTAACTATTGTCAGTCACTGATAACCAAAGCAATATAGAAATAGACCTGTCTTTTCCCCACATGTATTGATTGACGATATTCATATTCCTTCCAGTTTTTTAATATATATCTGATCTTACCTTTCTACTGCATTGGGTCTCAAAGGCAACTGAGAACTCAATTTAAAAACAAAAACAAAATCATCATCATCATCACTACAATAATAACAACACTGCCCCCCACCCCCGGACTCGGGAAAATGCTATAGAAAGCAAACCCGAAAGCAGTATGACACAGAAGCCTAAACGCATAAAAACAGCAATAGCAGCAGCTGTTAAAACTAAATAAGCAAATAGAACTTGTAAACCACCAGGAGGTTGGGAGGACAGGACGGATTTAATGTGGCACTCAAAGAATAGCAGTGCCAGCACCAGGCAACAATTGTCTGGGAAAGGAGCTCTACAAACCTGATCATAACCATAAAAGAGACCCCTGGCAATCACCCACCTAATTCCAGGCAGTTCCTCAGCTGAAAACCTTCATTTCCAAAAACATCATTGTCTGATCACATAGAGGTTCTATTTGCCATGGGACACAGGTTATTTAAAACCATGAATTAACCCCCCCCCCCATAAAAAGGTAAAAATAAGTTTATGTATAAAAGCTTCTTATCGCCCTGCTGGATCAGCCCAAAGACTGATCCTGCATCCAGCTTCCTGCAATGGCCAGCCATACACCGCTGGGAAGTTCATAAGCAAGGCCTCACTCAGTTAAGTAGCCAATTCCCCATCAGCTGGTATTCACAGACATGCTGCATCTGATCTTGCTGGTAACATACAGTCATCACGATTAGTAGCAAATGATAGCTTTAAAGAGGGAATAAACTATGGGGTATAAGGATCTCCGCACTGGTAAAATGCAGCACATAACAGGTAGATATGCCCATGTACAATTATGGAGATGGGGGCATCGGCGTAGGCCAATCTTCCCCAACCTGCTACCCTCACAGACATTTCATATCAGATAATTGGCCATGCTGGCTGGGACTGGTGGCAATTCTAGCCTAGCCAGCAATCCCCAGTGTGAAAATCAGGGTTTAAAAAGTACTCAAGTATTTCCAATTTTCACTATCAAAAATATAAAAGATAAATAATGAAAAACAAATTAAATATCCTAATCAACATAAATACAATATATGATGATGATGATGATGATGATTAAATGACTCTGTTTTGTCAACTATGAAATGTCAGAGTGGACATCTTCTCTTCTAGGTAGTTAAGTTTTCCCTTTAAAAAAATTGAAGTCATTCTTCCATTATCCTTTTCTCCTTTTCCATTACTTTCCCAACTCACTTTGAATCCATATATAATCTGTGCAATGAGTGCAATACAGTGGTACCTCAGGTTAAGAACTTAATTCGTTCCAGAGGTACGTTCTTAACCTGAAACTGTTCTTAACCTGAAGCACCACTTTAGCCAATGGGGCCTCCTGCTGTTGCCACGCTGCCGGAGCACGATTTCTATTCTCATCCTGAAGCAAAGTTCTTAACCTGAAGCACTATTTCTGGGTTAGCGGAGTCTGTAACCTGAAATGTCTGTAACTTGAAGCATATGTAACCCAAGGTACCACTGTACTTTCATATGACTTTTAAATGGAGTTATGGTGCTTCCACATGACATAGTCAACATCAAAATGCCAACCCACAGCCAGCTTCCAAAAAGTCTCCCTATTTACCCTTCCCATGAAAAAATTACAAAAACCTGTTGTTGACTACCCATTCGCGATATCATAATAACCCGTTTGCAATATTAGGTCCCTATCTGTTTTTTTTTAAATAATTTTTATTAACTGGCCAATCACATCAAATTAAATCACATCATATAAATTCCGAATTACAAAGCCAAATTTTTAAATTTTGTTGGGGGAACCCATACTTCAAGATCCAAAGGGGAATTCAGATCATCTTCTTATTACTGCGTTAATGTCCAAATCAGTCCCAATCAGTCCAAACAAAGTTCATAATTCTATCCAGTCTTATCTTGGTGTTGCCACATCATATCTTGTTCGTATAGTTTCTCTTTTTCCTTTACGATCTCTTCTGTTAGTCTCCTTAAGCCGATAGCAAGTGTAATAATCATGTGTGGATTTCCCGTTCCTTCACTAAGTCCAGATGGTTTCCATATATCTCCTTCGTAGATAACATCACTTTATCCATCGTAAATTTTGGCATTTGTCGCTCTTAAGTCCCACCGAGGAGTTGATTCACGATATGTAAACAACTCTATTTCTCAATATTAGGTCCCTATCTGGAAGAACCCCCTCCCTCTTATTGAAAATACTAATTCAGACTATAACCCCATCCTTCGGCCACAAACTGCACAATGCTGCAGACACATTAACAATTTAACAGGATAATTAAAGCCAAAGGGGTTCCTCCCCCCCACCTTTTTTTACACTGGTCGTTTAATGTCTGGCTACAATATGAAGCAATTAAAATGGGAACCTTCCACTCAGATATTAACAGAATACTACAGAGCTCCACTGAACCTGTTTGAATGCTAATTAGGACTCCTTTCAAAATGCAGACCAGACACAGACAAGATGCAGCTGACTGTGATCTTTCCAACGTAGCACAGAACTAAGCCAGTGTGTTTATCATTGTGCAGGGAGGCCAAGAATTTTCTTCTCGTTTTGCTGTAATCAATGTCAGTTGTGCAGAGGCCCCGAAGAACTCAGAACTGGCTGGCTTTCCTTAATTGTATGCAGACACTGCGGCAAACCAAAACGTATGGTGAAAATGTCCAGCGAAAGAGTTTATATTTTGTGCCTGACTCCCCAGCCCCTGCTAATAAAGAATTTCAACCCATCAATCAGCAGGAGAACTTAACAATATGAAATGAATTAGGATCCTGTTATTTATTTTGGTTAGATTAAAAATGTCATAAAACATCTAGGCATTAACAGTGCTATCAGACATCATTAAAAGCTTTTCCATATGCTGCTTCTTTGGCCTTTAGGAACACTTTACTCCTCAAAATTCTGGCAGATTACCCTGAGTATTTCCCTAGAGACTGCCTGTATTGTGTTTCTCTTTCTTTTTCTAAATCTACGCCTGGCTTTAATGAAACAATCTTATTGAATTCTACTTAAGGCTTAAACTTTGAGACTCTGCTTTGATTTTGCAAATCCCTGTAGAATTTTACCTCAGTCCTTCAGAGCTTTTTCATCAAAGTCTATGAACAGACTTTTCACTGCTCTAGCCACAACACACCAGCCTGGCCTCGGGTACATGAAGATTTCCCCCAGCTTGCAGTAGCCCATCATGAAATGCCTTGGGGAGGTTCCTACACCCTTTAGGGTGATATTTGGGGGGGGGGGTGAGCAGGGGATTATTGCCTGGAAGGGGAGCTGAACTGCATGCTGATTGTAACTACTAAAATTAGGGGGAGGGGCAAAGTTACAAACTGCAGAAAAATGGAGAAATAAATTCACCTATTGTTCCAGGAAAGTATAATAAGATACAGGAAATATTAACTACAGATAAGATCTCATATCAGTTAAAAGCTACAGCTAACCCCAAAACTAATTATACTTAAAAAAAACAACGGTACTTGTTCCTAAGTGTTATCCACTCTGCTAATAGGAAATAAAAAAGAATACTCAGATTCTCCTCAGTAGTACTTTGGTGATTACAAGATAACGGTTGCTGTTTTTTTTTTATACCTACATCCAAGAAAGCCTTTAGTATGCCTTTTACAGTTCCTGATCATTCTCATTTCTTCCCTTCACACTTCTTTGTCAATATATTCTGTTCTCACTTGTGTCCTTAAGGAAAAGGAAATGTGTTATTTTAAAATGTAACAAAATATTCTAAAGTATGCAGTACCAAAGGATATGGATAGGGTGAAAATGAATGATTTGTTCATTTTTTTAAAAAAATAAATAAAATTTGACTCATTGTTGCTGCATATTTCTAAAGCAATATTCAATTATTTTGAGTACACTCTGAATTGGTTCATTGATATCTCTGTAAAATAGCCTAAGGAAAGCAGAAGCTTGTCTGCATCAAAGCAGCATAAGCAATTAAACAGCCTCAGCCTAAATTCACAAGTTAAAACAAATGTCTGCTAGCCAGGGTGAAAGGAAGTGAATGTTATTATCCACAGTATCACGCAGTGTCTGTCAATTATATGCTAGCCAGATGATATACGATTAGTGCAAAAAATGGCTACTGTTCTTCATTTGATCTTTGGCAGAAATGACTGTATATTTCATGAATATACAAAGAGAAAGCTCTGTATATTTTCCCAGCACAATTATGGCAATGGGTTTATTTATTTGAAATTTATAACCCAATCTTTTCACATGATATAACAAGGCAGTTTACATCATATAAAATGCAATGTAAAAGATATTGCTATGCCTATAGAGCCTGAAAGCAGGCAGATGACTGTGCCTTCTTGAGAGAAGAGATACGCTTTGGCCTAAAAGAAGAGAAAAAACAGCAAGAAATCTAGAACAGCAAAATGCTTGATTCTCAGTTCCAAATTGCATGTCTCTAAGCAACATCCCACGGATATGCTTCTTTTTGTTGATAACCATGTTCTGTTGAGGGGAACGATATGAACAACAGATTTGCATCAAGAGTTTGGGACAATAGGCAGTTATGTGTGCATGCTGGCGGAACTTGTGGAAGGAATGTGTGCATGATTTCAAGGGATCTCCAAGCAGTGCCACGGTGGTGGAAGACATTGTGCAGATGTAAGGACATTCCTAAATACATTTTAGAGGTGAGAACATATTACAAGAGTTTAGTAGACCTGCTGAAGAAAAACACCATACCATTCAGATGGGAGTTTCCACAAGGATTGTCCTTTAACTTCAATGGAAGGAAGATTAAAATAAAAACAATTCAGGACAAAGAACTATTTCTAGAGAAGTACCTGGAGGATCTGCAGAAAGGAACCGTGGAGGAGAGGGAACCACCCGATATAGCAAATTTGTCATTTGGACTTTCACTACCACCATCGGAGGAAGAGCAGAAGCTTGGAGCAGTTGGAGGAACAGCTACCTAAATACAAAATGTCTCTGCAACTCCTTAGTTGGAACTGTAATGGTTTGAACCTCCCTCGGAAAAGAAGACAGGTTTTTCACATTTTGAAGAAAGAACAATTAGACATAATATGTTTGCAAGAAACCCATATTGCCAGGATACACAGGAAATTACTAATAAATAAGAGACTCGGTCAAGAATTCATCTCATCAGACAAAGTAAAGAAAAGAGGTGTGGTGATCTATGCAAAGGAAAAGTTGGCTCCAAAATTAATATTTAAAGATGAACAAGGAAGATACCTGGCAATTGAAATACAAATTCAAGGAGAAAAGATATTAATTGTGGGAGTTTATGCCCCAAATGAAGGGAAGGCTGAATTTTTTAGGAAGTTGCATGAGACATTAGTTGACTTTTTAGATTATAAAATCCTAATGATGGGAGATATGAATGGAGTTGTCTCAACAAACATGGATAAAGCACAGAGACAAGTGATTTCGAAAGAAGGGAGACTACCAAGGATCTTTTTTGAAATGACTGAAACAATGGATTTGATTGACATTTGGAGAACAAAGAATCCTTTAGAGAGAGAGGGAACTTTCTTCTCAGAAGCAAAAATGACATGGACAAGAATAGACCAAATTTGGATTTCTAGTAGTCTGGCGTCAAGAACAAAAAAAATAGAAATCTGCCCAAAAACGTGCTCCGACCATAATGCGGTCAAGATGGAGATGAAACTAACAACAACTGGTTCCTTTAGATGGAGAATGAATGACACCCTATTCAAGGATGAAGAGATCCATAAGAAGGCCCTTAAAACATTAAAAGATTACTTTGAGATCAACAGGAAAACAGATGTGGAAAAAAGAATAATTTGGGACGCAAGCAAAGCCGTGATGCGAGGTTTCCTAATTCAACAAAATTCTATTAAGAGGAAGCAACAAAATGAAAAGAAGGAAAAATTTTTAGAAAAAATAAAAGAAGGAGAGAAGAAGTTGAGGTCCAAACCAAAGTCCCATGAGATTTTGAGAGAAATAAAGTTTCATCAGATGCAATACATGGAACTCATGAACCAACAAATAGAATGGAAGATAAAGCAAATGAGACAAAAAACTTTTGAATCAGCGGATAAATGTGGGAAACTTCTGTCATGGCAATTGAAAAAAAGGCAGAAAATGAATACGGTAACAAGTTTAGAAATGGATGGAAAGACTATCCACAAACCCAACAAGATTAACAATTGTTTTCAAAGCTTTTTTAAGAAATTGTATGCACAAGGGCCAACTAACGAGCAAGAAATAGAAGAATTCATCAGAAAATACGGTTTACCGAAAATCTCAGAACAAAGTAAAAGGATCTTAAACGAGGAAATAACAGAACAAGAAATAGAGGGTGCCATTCAGAATATGAAATTGGGAAAATCACCAGGACCAGATGGCCTGACGGCCAAATACTACAAAATGCTGAAAGAATGGCTGATACAACCATTGAAGGAAGTTTGCAATGAAATTTTGAAGGGGAAAAAGGCACCTGAATCGTGGAAAGAGGCTTTCATCTCACTTATACCGAAAACAGAGACTGAGAAGAACCAGGTTAAAAACTACCGCCCTATATCTTTACTCAATGTGGATTACAAAATTTTTGCAGACATTTTGGCAAAAAGATTGAAAAGAGTGTTGGCAGAAGAGATTCATAAGGACCAAACAGGCTTTCTCCCAGGTAGACATATGTCAGACAATGTGAGGAACATTATAGACATTTTGGAGCTGCTGGACGTTGACATTAATAGGAAAGCAGTTTTGATTTTTGTGGACGCGGAGAAAGCCTTTGACAACATTTGTTGGACTTTTATGAAAAAGAATCTCCAAGGGATGGGGGTAGGACAAGGTTTTGAAAACGGTATAGGTGCAATATACTCTCAACAAAAGGCCAAATTAATTGTAAATAACGTGGTAACAGAAGAAATACTTATAGAAAAAGGTACACGACAGGGCTGCCCAATATCCCCTTTGCTTTTTATATCGGTCCTGGAGGTTTTGTTAAACATGATTAGAAAGGACCAGTTGGTTAAAGGAGTTCAGGTCGGAGTTAGACATTATAAATTAAGAGCATTTGCAGATGACCTAGTATTGACTTTGCAACAGCCAGACACTAGTACTAAAAGAGTATTAGAACTAATTGAAACATTTGGTCGAGTAGCAGGTTTTAAATTGAATAGACAAAAAACGAAAGTGTTGGAAAAAAATTTAACAATGGAAGAAAGAGAGAGTTTTCAGAATGAAACAGGTTTGGAAATTACAAAAAGGGTAAAATACCTGGGGGTAAACTTAACATCCAAGAATGTGAACTTATTTAAGGATAATTATGAAAAATGTTGGTCAGAAGTTAAAAAGGATCTGGAAATATGGTCAAGGCTGAAACTTTCCTTGTTAGGCCGAATCGCTACTATTAAGATGAATGTATTGCCTAGAATGCTGTTTTTATTCCAGACGTTGCAGATTGTGGACAAGATGGACTGTTTCAAGAAGTGGCAGAAAGACATATCAAAATTTGTCTGGCAGGGCAAAAAGCCCAGAATTAAATTTAAGATTTTAACTGATGCAAAGGATAGAGGGGGGTTTGCCCTGCCGGACTTAAGACTTTATTATGAATCAGCAGCCTTCTGCTGGTTGAAACACTGGCTACTTCTTGAGAATACTGACATTTTGGATCTGGAAGGGTATGACAATAGTTTTGGTTGGCATGCATATTTATGGTATGACAAGGTAAAGGTGTATAAAAGTTTTAAAAACCATATTGTAAGGAAAGCATTGTACAACGTTTGGATTAGATACAAAGATTTGTTGGAAAGTAAAACCCCTAGGTGGGTGTCACCAATGGAAGCTAGGGAAGTAAAAAAGCTTAATATGGATTCTAAATGGCCAAAATATCATGAGATCATAGAATACGATGGTGAAAGGGTGAAACTTCAGAGTTATGAGAAACTAAAACCTAAGGTTCGAGATTGGTTGCATTACTATCAGATAAATGAGACGTTTAAACAGGACAGGAAAATAGGATTTCAGAAAGAGAAGTCAAAATTAGAGACAGAATTGTTGGAACCCAATACTAAGAATTTATCAAGAATGTATAACTTGCTGTTAAAATGGAATACACAGGATGAAACGGTGAAATCAGCTATGATCAAATGGGCACAAGATATAGGTCATGATATCATGTTTGCTGACTGGGAACAATTATGGACCACCGGTATTAAATTTACTGCATGTAATGCTTTAAAGGAAAATATTATGAAAATGATCTACCGGTGGTACATGACCCCAGTCAAGCTAGCAAAGATTTATCATTTGCCTAATAATAAGTGTTGGAAATGTAATGAGACTGAAGGCACTTTCTACCACCTTTGGTGGACCTGCCCAAAGGTTAAAGCTTTCTGGGAAATGATCTATAATGAAATTAAGAAGGTCCTTAAGTGGACTTTTCCTAAGAAACCAGAGGCCTTCCTTTTGGGTATGGTGGGCCAAGTGGTGTTAAGAAAGGATAGGACTTTCTTTATGTATGCCACTACAGCAGCAAGAATTCTACTGGCAAAGTATTGGAAGACGCAAGAATTACCTACTCTGGAAGAATGGCAAACAAAGGTGATTGATTTTATGGGACTGGCTGAGATGACGGGCAGAATCCGGGACCAGGGGAAAGAGACAGTGGAAGAGGACTGGAAGAATTTCAAAATATATCTTAAAAATAATTGTAAAATTGAGGAATGTTAAGATGTCAGGGGGTAAGAAGTAAAGAATTGCAGCAGTAAACAAAAAAAAAAAACTTAAGAAATATTTACGAAAAGGAATTAAGACAATGGACTTAAGGGTTGCTAAAGAATTATTAAACAAGGATGCAGGGATGGGGAGGTATGGGGAAGTCAAAGAAAAAAGGTTATGAACCGATGAGTATGAAGTTATATTGTGTTATATTGCTGTTTATTATCTGTGTGGAAAATTAATAAAAATTATTATAAAAAAAAAAAAAAAAAGACATTGTGCAGATGGCCAGGCAAATGGGTGGTGATGGCTTTGCTGGCCTCATCCATGAAGAGTGGAAGAGCTAATTGAGGGCCAACAGGTGTTGACTGTTGAAGAGCAGGAGGAACTGGTCTGATCAAGTTCAGAATGCAAGGAGGAAGATGAGGAGGTAAGCATGAGCCTGCAAGCTGGAACCTGCAGAAATTTTCTTAGCTCTTCCCAAGTCTTAAAGCACGCAAAAGATATGATTGTGGAGTTTGACCCCTTCATGGAACATGGCCTCAAGATCACCGGTGAGCTTACAAACACTCTGAGACCATACAAGGAAATGCTTGACAAGCTCAAGAGACAACAGTGGCAGCTGCCAATCACCAAGATCCCCACAAAGGATCAATAACAACAGTAGTATCAGATGTGCCCAAGCAACCCAGCTCTGGATCTGAACCACAGCCAAGAACATCTTCTGGCTGCCAGTCAAGCCCCCTTGTTCTCATATCATCTGAAGCATTATCCAGCGAGGGAGAAGAGAAAGAAGAACACAAGTCATATTCGTCCCTCACTGGTAGGTGCAACAATTTTAAATGATTTCCTTGGGGTTGTTCCGGCTTTGTGTGATGTTGCTTATACATGCAATGGCCAGGAATGTAACCCCTACATAAGATGCAAGTTACCTGTATACCACATGCGGGGAACTGCTTGAAAGCAAAGTGTTTCACAGCCCAATAAGGACAAGTAAAAGTATTAGCACAAGATGGATCAGCTGCAGCCTTTTTGCTGCCCAAAGAGAAAACAAAATCTGAGTTGTTGTCTCCAGTTAGCCTCCTTTTCCATTGTTGCCTTATACCTTACAGTCTGCTTCCTCCTCCTGCAGATGTAAGAGGTGCAGTAGTGCCAAACACAGGCACCAGAAAGTGCACAGACTTTCCGCAGCAATCACTCTACACCATAATCTGTACACAGATTAGCAGGATAATCTGATGTCATTTTGTAGGTGTCCCCAACACCCCATTTTTTGACTGCTGCCACAAGAGACTAGTGCTAGTGAGGTTAAGGGTTTGGAGGGTGACACTTTTTGGAACATGTCAGTCCAAAAACTCGACTCTGCTACACCTGCACTCCAAATTTAAGTCATATTTAAAATAGTTTCCCAGAAAATAATCTCCAAAGAGTTTTATAACCATAAGACAATAAAAGCAGCATCAAAATAATACAAAAACAATTGCATTGGCAAGCAATAACTGAAATTGCAATTCAAAAAGCAATTCCAGCTTTTACCAGAAGTCAGGAATAACAAATGTGTTTTCTTCCAAAATGTCTAAAAGCATTTATATGGAATGTGGGTATGCGCATTCTACATATTATTCTGGATTCAGGCTGCTTAGGTCTTTAAAGGTCAAAACCAGCACCATAGTAGAATCTACCTAAGATTTGTCACATGCTTCTGCTTCCACAGACCAACACCTGAAAATAACTATACTGTGGCATTTGAGAATGAAAGAAGTGTCAAGACTTTCATGAATTCTTGCAAAGAGTATGTTATACTAGTCCAGTATAACAATTATTTGGACTAATTGTATGTAAAAAGCTTTTCCATGTTTTCCTACACATCTAAAAAAAAAATAAAAAAATTTTGTTTACAGATTTGTGGTGGGAACAAATGTAAAATCAACTATTTTGTATAAATCAAAGCTGGGGCAAGTATGTACTATGATACCAGTTCCAGAATGAGAGCATGAATTGTAGAATGTGAAGTTGTATAAATGTGTAATATTTATTCTATGTAATATTTATTCAACTGAAAACAACAACTTTTCTGTCCGGATTTTCATTGTTTGAAATATGGCAACCCTAAAACCTCAAAGAAAGGAGATCTGGATGGGCACATTTTGGATTCGAGGGTGACACTAAATTTTTAATTGTCTGGAAGGCAAGAAAAAGAAGCGGCTGGTGTAAATACGGGAGCACTCTTTGCATGTACTGTTGATACCCACTAACTATGAAATCAAATATAAATATTAGATGGTTACCAAAAAAATATTTATCTGGCAGAGCAAGGATGCCAAGTTAGAGGGCTGCATTATAACCACAAGGCAGCCTTATCATCAATGAATGCCAACTTAAAATGCTGCTTCTCCCTGGGGGAGAATGAGCACACAAATCAAGAGCACATTTGTTCACAATAAGACAGTGAGGCTCTAGAAGTGAGATTATTTTTGATGATCTTTAAGAAGAAGTGGAGTACGTACAGGCACACAGTTTGGAGGTGGGGTGGGGGAATGCAAGTTTTGTCCAGAGTCTCACAGGGAGATCTCATACAATTACCTCCAAGTCATCTGCACCAAGCCAAGCTTTACTGCTACTATATTCCCAGCTGCCCAAATGCCAGCATAACATCCTCAACGAAACATATCCATGTACACCACTGCAATCCATTTCCTGGGCTAGAATTTCATTACAGACATGCTGCCTTATGCAAGTATTTCTCTCAGTAGACTTGATGTGCTGTGGTCAGAAAGGCTCATTAAGCTGATCGTTAGCTACTATGGTGTTCTGGAAACTGTCACAGTTATGGGCTAAAGTCAGCTTGCCCAAAGGAGCTCTGACTGCAAGACATAGTATTTATGGCCTGATTTTGACCCATCAATGAAACAGAAAAAGCAGTTTGGTGTTCTGGAGCTAAGAGGCTTCTGGGCTGGGAGTCTTGATGAGCCAGGAGTGCTACTGTGTTGTTTTGGGGAGAGCACTGCTGCAGGCTATGGGCATCGTGTCTCTTTAAATAAACAGATATTCTTTAAACACCAAGACCTCCAGTGGCGTCTCCAAACAAGGCTGATCCTAGAAGATCTCCCTGAAATTTCAACACTCAGAGGAAGAGGGGAAAGTTAATCAGGGAGCAGAGTTTAAAACATGGGCAAGGTGATCACTTACACAATGCTCAAAAGGAAGAAACACATCAACATCAAAAAAGAAAACTTCGCAAGTAGCAGCCAAGTGGATGAGGGTGGGGAATCTTCCTGGCGAAGTGCAAGTGGGCCAGATCTTTATTTCCCCCCACCCCCATGGCCAACTGTGGCAGGTGGGTGGGACAACCCACATGTCAATCATATGACCTGCCAAAGTTGGCTCTCAGGATAAACCCTTTGGGATTTATTTTGCTAGTATCCATAACAATAAAATACTGGTAGAGAAACAAATCACCTTTCTTTCATGTTCATGTAAAGCAAACACTATATATATTTTTAGAGAGAGAGGAAGGTTTTAATATCTTTTTACGAAGCATGGCCTAGTCCTGTTTTTAGGACATGGCTTGCCAAACAGGCCATCAAAACACCGTAAGAAATTATAGTAGATTTATTAGATATCTGGGCTGTCTAGATAAGGGCATCCTGCTCTGTTCACAATGTACAGAGAACATTACATAACAAGGGACAAAAGACAGGATGGAGGATGAATCATACAGTGTTCCGAACCCTTTGTAATAGACCATAAAAATATCATTACTGTACAGGAGATAGAAGATGATGAATAGGTGCAGATTTGTTATGTGTTAGTGGTGGGCATTTCAGAATCCTTAAATATCAGCACCTGATACTAATGGTTGTGTTCAGTCATTGAGACCACAGTCTTATGCAGACTTACCTGGGAGGAAGTCTCCTTAAACTAAACACAATTTACTTCCACATCAATATGGACGGGATTCAGACAGGCAACTGTTGCATGTTTCATAATTAATGTGAATGGCACACTCTTCTAGCTAACACGTTGATGCACCCAACATTGTCATAAACCAGTAAACGGGAGAAGCCCGTTGTTCTTCTTGCAAAACCAACATTATCTTTATGTTACTAATAGTAAGAAATAACCTTCAAAGACAGCACTCTTCCTAGAGCAGGGGTCAGCAAACTTTTTCAGCAGGGGGCCAGTCCACTGTCCCTCAGACCTTGTGGGGGGGCGGACGATATTTTGGAAAAGAAAAAAAGAACGAATTCCTATATGCCCCACAAATAACCCAGAGATGCATTTTAAATAAAAGTACACATTCTACTCATGTAAAAACACGATGATTCCCAGACCGTCCACAGACTGGATTTAGAAGGCGATTGGGCCAAATCCAACCCCCGGGCCTTAGTTTGCCTACCAATGTCCTAGAGCTCTGAGGTGAGAAAAGCATCCAATTCCCTACAGGAGCTCCTAAGGGCCAAAAGGGACTCTGCTCTAAAATCTCACAGGGGGCTGCACTGCACAGGGTATTTAAATGGCAACTTTGTAGTTAACATGTTTCTTATTAGAAAAGGCATATACTTTGATAAGTGTGGATGTCTTCAATAATTCTAAGCCCATCTTAATGGCAAATAAAGGCCAATTACAGTTAAATCTACAGAATAGATGCAGTGTTCCATACGTATGAAATGAGGAACCACTTACAGGCATTTTGGTGTGCAATATTCTTATAATGAAAGCTAATTGTTTTACATTTCAATATGAACAGATCTCCTCAGCTAACTAGAAGTCGTATTATGTTCAGGAATGAATATATTCCTTACTGTAGCACTAAGACACTGGATTTGTTGAATAAACCATGAAAATGTTAATCTATCAATCATCACAATACCTGTGTTATTAAACAAGCTTGTCCGCTGGTAGCGGTATAATTGCTGCCTCTCTCAGTTACAAGTGAATCTGAACAACCAATCTAATTATCCTATCTAGCCATCCCATAATTCGCATGAAAGCCTTTAATGAATGATGAAAGATTACAAAATGGATCAGCCATATGACAGGGTTACATTTGAAAAGAAAACAGATTTAAATGAAAATTCGAAGCTTGATACAGCCACCTGTTGTTCTAAGAAAGAGCACTGTATGTCCCGTTTGCTCTGAAGCAACTATTTTAGAATTACCAACCAATAATTCCACATTTGGTAACATTGATTATTGTTGATTTAGAACATTCTCAAATATTAAAAATATCATGCATTTCATAAACATACTTATTTTGAGACACCAATTCTGTATATTTACATTTTCTGGCATCACATTGTATTTTTTTTAATGAAGTTTATCTTCTCTGTCACACAGGTTACAAATGTGGCTAGCTCACAGTTTTTAATATATATACCTTTTTAAAAATATTCCCTGAAGATACAGACACTGAAACTATACAAGTGCCAGAATATACTTCAGGATATATATGCTGCTTAGATAGTCATTTGAAATCAGAGTCTGAAGGATAAAAATGATGGACAAGCAACAGAAAGTTCAAATTTTGGCTGCAGTGGAGGAATTGCACCTCAAATTGAAAATCTTAGAACAGGGATGTGAAGCCTGTGGCCCTCTACCTATGTGCTGTTGGATTCCAACTCCAACCATCCCTGATAACAAACCAAGCTGACTGGGTCTGTTGGGAGTCCAACAACATCTGGGTGACCACAAGTTTCCCATCCTCATCCTTGACAAAGGGAGTGAAGAGACGTTGTTGTTCTTGTTGTTGTTGTTAATATAATGCTTGATACAAACAAACAAACAAAGAAACAAACCTCAAAGCTGTTTACAAAAAGAGAAAGTGTGTGTAATAGCAACAAGGAGTTTGTGCCATGTGAACTGCTAGACTTTTTGCTGGGTCATCTTACTTTAAATCCAAACATTTCAACAAATAGCTATTCTCAGAGAGGAAACTGGCACAACTGTCTCGGAAACAATGTAGCTGGCTGCAAGATCATCCTGATCACCAAAAGGGCTAAAGGCTTCTTTTTTGACTGCAATTCTGAAGCACAAATTCAGACTAGAAAACTGTGGAGGAGGGGGGATACCCAAAGGAAGCCACCATCCCTTTGGCACTAATCTTACCGCGTTATGCTGAGCTACCTAGAGAAGCTGTTCTGTAGCAGTGCCCCATCATAGATGGTGCCTCCAGGTAAGCAGCTCTGGGAAGTACAGGTGTCCCCCCACTCATGCTCGACTGCATATACACGCATTGCTGGGAAATAAATAAACAGATTCAAACCAGGAAATGGCAGGAGAGAGTCCTTGTGGTTCGCGAGGAGGCCCTCCTCAGAGTTCGAAGAGGATGTCAGTGAGGGCAGAGGAAACCTGGAAGAGACCAGAGGAGCAACGGGCTTTGTTTAAGCTGCTGAGCCTCCCCGCCTAACAGCTGATGTGCAGGGTAGTGCAGCTGCTTTTCTGCATGTCTTCCAGGTTCCAGCTGGCCCCAGAACTTCAACCCTAGTTGAAGAGAAAGTTGTGTGGAGAGGGAGAGTGTGTGTGTGTGTGGGGGGGTGATTGGCAATTATAGGCTTTTTAGGGCTTAGAATGTAGCCCCCACATAAGTGGAGGGATGCAGTGTTTAGGACGCTGCAGTGGCTGGCATAACTTCATGTACATCCCCTGTTGCAAATGTACAAGTTGATCCTAATTTTCAATGATGGAAAAAAACAATAACTTCTAGGTGCCAAAAGTGAATTCCCCATGTGCAGTGATGCCTAAGTAAATACCTTTTTAAAAACTATCATTGTTTTAGATGCATGGGAATTTTCAGCCTTCTTAATCTTCTGCATGTAGAACTGTTGTTTTTTTTAAAAAAAAGTTTGTGGAAGTAGCGGCAAACTTCCAAAGCTAAAGACCAACAATCCTTACTCCATTCCAGTATTTTAACTTTTATTTTTATTTACTTCTGAACAGCTATGGGCCTTTTGAATCTTACCAGTATATAAACAAACACAAAACAGAGTTTTGGCAAACCCCTTAAGATTTAGATCCACCCAGGAGTCCTCATTAGCAAAGGCAATTAAAGTGTAGTAGCAGAAGCTTCTCTCATACACATACACATCAATTATAGAATTATCGTATGGAGGTGCAGTCAGCTTCTTCCACTTTTGCCATATTTATTCTCCACTCCCTTTCTGTGCATATATAGAGGTATCTCCTGAGTATAACAATTCCTTGATTCTCTGTTCGTAGATTTGTTTGCCTCTCTATAATTTTTTTAAAAAAGGGTTACCAGAAAATGCAGAGCACAGTTAAAGAACAAATAAGATGGAATGCTCACTTTTGGATATCTTACAACTTTTCAAATTTCTTTTCTCATGTGGAACAGTTTAGAATATATTGTGAACAAATATAGCAGAGTCAACTAAAAGTAAGGGCAATTGCTTGTAAATGTTTTTAGATTGTTGTGAAAAGAGGGCCATTTCAGCTTCAAAATTGCTTGGATACAGTTATAGGCATTTCTCAAAGAGCTGAGAAGACCTCTGTCCAAATGGATTGCCATATTAAGAAGCCATACAGCCTTCTTAGGTGCACAGATGTGCCTGCTTTACAGATAGTGAGACTTTTCCAGATTAGTGAGTGACACAACTCAATGAGTGACATCCAATTCCTGTGTTGCCTCTTCATCTGTGTACCTGTTTCAGAAACACCCAGGTGAATTATGTTCTGTGTAGAACTTCAGAGCAGAACCACAAAAGGAACCACTACCACATCACAGCAGTTACAGTAATTCTTGAGGTTCTTTCATTTATGCTGGTTCTAAAATAATAATTATTATGAGGATTTTCATCCCATCTTTTAGGTGGCAGGTTTACTGTAATGCACCCAATGCAGGGCTGCCCTTGAGGTTGGTCCAGAAGCTGGAGCTGGTGCAAAATGCAGCAGTTGAACTGAATTTCTGAATGGTACTAGCTACTTTTCCTTAATATAGCATTAGTTTTAAACGATCCCACATTAAATAGCCAGATTCCTTCCTTTCTAATTGGCAATGCTATGTCAAAACTATTGTTAATGAGTCAATATTTTAGCTTCAAGAAGAGCTCAGGTAATGGATAAATTATCCTTATTTGTTGTCAGAGCTGAGCTAACAAGTCCAGAATTCCTACTTTAATGAAAAATGGTGGGGGGACCTCTGTTAATCATGAGCACATTTATTGCATTTCTAAGTTATGAGTCTGAAGAAAATACAGTTAAACCCTGGCATCTAATCCATAAAGTTGTAAAGTAAAATCTGCATACACCAAGAATTGTGTTCAAGTCTCTCACCCTAGAAGCAGGTCAACATGCCACTTGATAGACGCTTTTGAAATTCAACGGAGTTTTGAAGTGGTTTCTGCTGCAACATGAAGAGCTTATGCTAGAAACACAAGTCAAAGTGCACATGCAGAAACCATTGGGGGCGGCAGCTGTCCAGACTGCAACCTTTTATGCTCTTATCTGCATTAAAGAGTGTGCGAGAACTGTATTCATAACTTCAAGAGACTACAGAATAAACACTAACTGGATCCTGAGAACAGGCATAAGCCAGCAAAGAAAAGAGGGACTGCAGTGGTGGGGTGGGGGTGGGGGTGGGGAGAGAGCTGAAAAAATGTCTAGAAGCAGTGGTAGATCAGAGGAGGGACAATAAACCGGAGCTCAGTCTAGACAAGATGGAGGTTCTGCTGGGAGGTGGTTTCTCTGACTGGGAAGGTGATATTCAATCTGTTTTGGTGAGGTCACACTCCCATAAAGGAGCAGGTTTTCATCTTCACTATGGCATTCTTACAATGAGGGAGACTATCAGGTCTATTGAGTCCATCTATTCTTACAGACAGCAGTTCTCCAAGGGTGTTAGTAGGCGTCTTTGCTACATGAGGTGGTTAACGCTGGGGACTACCAAAAGCCACCAAAATGCTGGTGATCCTTGCTTGGAATGACTATTTGTGCTCTAGGACACTGGAAGTTTAGAATGAAAAGTCTCTTAAGGATGCTATGAGGGATGAAGTATTTTTAAATTAAAGAATGCATGAAACAAAAGGGCATAATTTAGGGTCTGGGGTGGAACATAGTGCTATGAGTATGCCGGGGGGGGGGGTAGGCTGTACAGTGGTACCTTGGGTTACATACGCTTCAGGTTACACACTCCGCTAACCTAGAAATAGTGCTTCAGGTTAAGAACTTTGCTTCAGGATAAGAACAGAAATCGGGCTCCGTCGGTGCATCAGCAGCAGGAGGCCCCATTAGCTAAAGTGGTGCTTCAGGTTAAGTGAGGCATCTAATCATAAGCCTGCATTTTTATTAAAGCTTATATGTTTAATCAGGGCCTGTATCTTAAAAGACCAGTCTTAGAAGACCAGTTGCCTAAAAACCTTGACAAGATATTTTTACTCCTAGACAAGGGGCCCCCCTGATTTATAGCAGAAAACAATTCTCAAAGTCGTAAAAAGGGAATTACAGGCTGACAGCCAAGGTTACACTGACCCTACAAATTAAGGGTGGATAAATAGTAAAATGAGCCATATCTTCTTCCTAAGGTTAAAGAAGGTCAAGAGCAGTGAAAAAGCATCTAGCTGGCAGAAACAGAACATTTTCTGGGAAGACTTTTCAAAAGCTGTTTGTTTCTTAAACTAAGATCCTTTTAAGATTTCTTTTCCTTTTAAAAGGTTGTTTATGTATTAAATATATTAGCTTAAATATAATTATGCAAAGGATTTAAGAAATGCTAAATTCTTATTTCATATAGTTGTAAGAGTTGTAACTATCCTGAAATTAAGTCAGGCACCAGCCCCCCCTTGCCAGACAGAAGACGCCAATCGAGCGCTCTTGATATATGGTTGTCAGGCCTTTTGTTTAGAAACCTTCAAATGAAGGAGATCTCTCAATGTTGATGTGAACTCAATCCTTGACATGCATAAGATAAAAATTCAAGATTAATTATCTGTTTTGGAAGGCAATAGGGCAAGGAGGGCAAGAGGTGAGCTGGTAATTAAGATTCCTTGTTGAGACACATGTAAGATATATTACTACTTATTTGTCATTTATAGATAGAAGAATATATAGCTTTTTGATTTCCATAAAAGGGCAAGAAGGAAATGGGTGTATCTTTTGTGATTGGTTCTAGCAAACAGCCAATAGGAATTTCAACCAGGCTGATTGGACAGAGGCAGCCACAGGAGGAGCAAGGGGGCTGGATTAAGGAAATATAAGTGCTGGCCAGAATGGCAAGAGGCCAGGCCAGAGCTTGGTAACCATATACCACTGTGCCTCATATTTATTTGTCTGACAAATAAATTACTATTTTAATTTCTCTATTGCTGCGTTGAATATTTCATTCCAGCTAAGCGTTAACCACAAGCAGGGTGCTACATAAGAACAGTTTCAGGTTAAGTACAGACCTCCGGAACGAATTAAATACTTAACCCGAGGTACCACTGTATGTCTGAGATGCTTCTAATTCCTCGATCCAGCAAGTGTTAAAATATAAGCAAGGGTTCAAATTGTTGAAATAGCCAGACAAGTTTATTGGTAATACCCCCTCTAAGTATGGGTCATTAAGGAAACAAAGCTAGTGGCTCTGTGCCAGATAGCAAATGAGTGCCCCCCCTTAATACAAAAGTCAGAGTTGAGTGCCATGTGAGCTACAAGGTAGAAGCTGGCAGGCTGCAGGCTGGGCAGCTGGGAGACAGAGCCATGTCTGATTTCTGTTGGAATCCAAGGCTGTCACTCTGAGTGAAGCAAGACCCTCTTGGGGAGTTAATGCTGTGAACCCCTCCGTCATAGGTAAATAAACCATGTATTATAGAGACATGACAGTCTCCTCTGTCCCTAATTCCAAAGGAAACGCAAACCCTGGGTAAGTGCCTGGAACTCCTGGAATCTTGCTCTGCTCAGAGATTAATTCCCTGCTTCAAAATGTCCAGCGCTTCTAATGTCGTCTACTTTGCTTGGCAGAAAAAGGACAATGTCAGTAGAGCACAACCAATGATGGTGGAAGAAGAATCCACTTAAGAGACAGCTTGACTTTAAAACCCTAGAAGTAATATATACAGTATTCAAAAGTGTGTGTGTGTGTGTGTGTGTGTGTGTGTGAGAGAGAGAGAGAGAGAGAGAGAGAGAGAGACCTTCCCACATGGACACACTTTAATCTCTTAAGAATGGGAATTAATCTGACGCAAATGCATGTCTTCATTCGCTATCAGTTCAAATTGCTCTAATCTCTAGCACTTTATTCTCTCTCCCCTATGGCAAGCTTGCCTTTCCATTCCAGCAATCATCTAAAGTGAGGAGCTGGGATCTTTTTATGGTTAGGAAGTGAGTGCATTGGCATTCTGACAGCAAAGCTTAATCTGGAATTAAAGCCCGAACATCTCCTGAAATGCTACTTCCTCTTTCAGTGCAGGGTTTTCCTTCTCTAAAGCTTTTTTTTAAAATAAAACAAAACACAAAAACAAAACTCAACAGATTTTTGTTTTGAACAAATCTGCCACCATCATGAAATTATAGTGTTCAGCTTTGTCTCAATTCAAGTTGTTTGTTGTTGTTCAGATGGGCTATGCACATTCTGGTGTCAAACACTTGCACTCCTAAAAATAGAACTTGTCATAGCTTAGGAGGGCAGAAGGTCACCTTTGCAATAATACTACAAAGGGCCCACAGAACAGCTTTATGACTGCAATAGGATCCCCAGTTAAGGCAAGACATTTATGTCTTTACAAGTGTGCCATGGGAGGAGTAGGGGATTGGGGGCTGGAAGTAAGAATTAAAATCTAAACCCTGTTAATGTATCAGAATGAAATAAAATATAAATTGAGAAAACCAATCTCTGACAATATGAAAGTACAAAATGTATAAAGAATAAAATGACTCTGTGACTATTATGTTTAGGAAGAGTGAGTTCTGGGTCACAAAGGTGTGTCCCTCTCCATACTAGCTAAGTAGCTCGAATCAATGTACTTTGACCCAGTGCTGCACAAAAGGCCTTAAACTGTAGTGTGACACTGAAATCCACACAATGACACTAGGCAGTGCAAAGCAGACTCATTTTAATGGGGCACACTTAATTGACATCTCACACACTCACCCAGACTACTGTAATTGGAATGGAAGCAGAATGTAATTGGGAGTACTTGTTCATCCCAAATGAGAACCCCTTCCAGCCTATTAAAATCTGACAAGTGTGATGTGTCAGGAAGGCTGAATATGCTACCACATTAGATACAGCATTTCAGAGCGTGGTATTAATGGAATCCCTGCGGCGGGGTGCGCTCCCGCTGCTCGGTCCCAGCGCCTGCCAACCTAGCAGTTCGAAAGCACCTCCGGGTGCAAGTAGATAAATAGGGACCGCTTACCAGCGGGAAGGTAAACGGCGTTTCCGTGTGCGGCTCTGGCTCGCCAGAGCAGCGATGTCACGCTGGCCACGTGACCCGGAAGTGTCTCCGGACAGCGCTGGCCCCTGGCCTCTTAAGTGAGATGGGCGCACAACCCCAGACTCTGTCAAGACTGGCCCGTACGGGCAGGGGTACCTTTACCTTTTACCTTATTGTTTGCTATTTCACCGGACACCCTCAGCTCATTCTCCAGCATTAGATAGAAATACAAGACTCCTTTAAAAGTATCGTTTTTTAAAAAATCCTGACAATCCACATTCCCCTTACCCTCTCCTGCTTGTACTATATCATATTATTCACACATTAAAAAATAAAAACTATATAGAAGAAATGGTGTATTAGAGCAATAAAGGAAGAAAAAAGTACACAAACCTTAAAGGGCAGAATGGCATGGTACTTAAAGGGCAGAATGGCATGTTAGATTGGGGAGAATTTCCCAACCCAATGTTTCTTCTCTAATGTTAATGGGATGTGAGGGCGTGTTTAACCCTCCTCCTGCCCATCAATTCAGCCATCAAAATACTGCTTAAGTGGTTTTAATAGTTTATTTATAAGCACACACACAATTAGGCTAAAAACCAGGAAATAAGCCTGGCTGGGAGCAAAGTGTTGAGGTAGAGAGTATGCACACTGGGTGCTAGAGAAATTAAAACATCCATCTTCCACTCTTTCTCCTCTAGAAACACTCTGTGCCCCCATTATTGTGTTACTGTGGCAAATTGTGACAATTGCTTCTAAGGGTGGAGCTACTTACTGCAGCATTCCCTCTCCTACAAAAGCCTAATTACCCAGGTGGCTTTTCCTGAAAAGGAGAACAATAGATTACAATAGGATTTATTAAAATCTAATTTTGTCTTTTCATGGCATAGTTAACCTACTTTTGACTTCACTTTTATTCAAGCACCATCCCTTTATGTGAATGAACTTGAAATACCTCTCAATCACAAGCCACAATCAAAGCAGGTTCATTTATAGGGTAGCAAATTTAATGATTAGGGAGTACAGTCTTGTTCAGCATAGACTCAGAGGTAGAAGAGGTAAAAAGACAATTAGGTACACCATCACAAGTAAGTTCTATGACTGAACAACTCCTACAATTAGAAATCAGCTATCACAATCTTGACAACATTGCATCACAGTCAGGAAGAAGCTGCAGCACTCATAGTGTTATGACCTCAGAGTCCAGCAGTAACCAGATTTAGAGACCAATTTAGACACTACAATGGCACCAGCTGAGGAGGTAGTCTACATTCCTGGCTCTTAGCCTGATATTGGTGATATCAGGGCATTGAACCCTGGCTTGCCCGTCAAGAACCTGTTTAACCAGACCCCACAATACCTGGAGCCACAGAACCAGAGCAAGGACTTTCATAGGTGGGTTTCCTTGGGCCTGAGAAAGTGAGTGCCTCCCACATTCTGTTTCGCAAATCCAATGATGCAGGCATTCCACTAGGCAGAAGGCCATTTAGTGAGCATTCATCTTCAAGCAGAGAATTAGTTCTGTAAAAATCTGCAGTTAGCCAAAAAAAGGGGACAGAGTAGAACAGAGGCAGATAGGAGATCTCAGTTCAAAAGGCCTCAGTTCACCACTAGTTCTCCTTGGACAAAGTTGCTCACACCAGGAGCTCTCCTTGGTACTGTGACATGCAGCTCGTCTTGCTCCTGGTGGGCACCTCCTTGAGACAAGGGCAGGACAAACAGCTGAGTAAATACTAGCTCCAGTTGACTCACTCATGTGTCAGCTAAAGAAGACATAACAGATGCAATCGCTGGTGAACATCATTCCTCTACTCCCTTATCAGACAGTGTCACAAGCTAATCTGACCTGCAGGAAAACTTCTCTATCTGAAATGATGACAAATTGATCAGTTCTGTTGGATGAGCAAGCAAAACTGATCTACTGAATCACCACTAAGTCCACTATTCAATAACGCTTAGATGGCACAATCTTTACACCACCAAACACTGTCTCTAGCCATGGCAATACCTACCCCAGCGAGGTTGATGGAAGTGTCCAGATGCAAATACAGAGCATTTTGTGGACGATATTCATTAAGAAGAAGAAGAAGCAGCTTCTGCAAATGAATGCTACAAACAGCAGTATTTGCAGAACTCCCTTTTCTTTTAACACCAGAAGAACTGAGATAATAAAGAATCCAATTATAAACCACAGCACTGAAGAAAAAGGAACTGAACTCAAGACTTTTTAACCTGCTGGCAACCCTTTCAACGTCTTCATTTTTTGCTTTTAATACCTCTTTGTTTTTAATACGTCTTTGAAGTTTTCACAACTGATTCCAGTTGGTTGCCATTTTTAGGAAAGGACCACAGCTAAGCGGTAGAGCATCTAGTTTGAAAGCAGAAGGTCATGGGTCCAGTCCCTGGTATCTCCAGAACTGTCCCAGTCTGAAACCATGGGGAAGGTGAAATGTATTCAGCAGTAGAGTCTGAAAGGGGATTGCAAGTGCATTTGACTGAATGTGCTTACAAGTCTCTCTGCAATCAGGAAGTCCTGGTCACAGGGAGGAATGCACCACCCCCTTTCTTCTCACTCAGGGAAGATCAGGGTGGAGGACTGGGACTGGCAACCATGGCCCCAAACCCCCTACAATGTTACACATATATAGTGCTTGAACGGGCTTGTTCCATGCATAAACTGAGACCCAGAAAGCCATTATACAACCACAACCATCATTATTCAAATTATATAAAGGGGCTTCAATTCTACACAGTTAGGCTACTTAAATTGTCAATTGGATTTTAAGCATCCTATATGCAAGGTTATAATGAATAACTTCCCTGAAAATCCCCCCAAAACAAGCTAAAGTTAGGCTGTTAGTAGGAACAGAATGGAAATAAGCCCTTAGGTAAGATTCAGAAACCTTCAGCATGATGACATCAAAGTTATTACTATTTTTTATTTATTTTTCAGATGGGATAAGTAACGTAATATTCTCGCAGTAGGATTTTGTGTCACAAAATGGACTAAGGACAATTTTGTTTATGTAAAGAATCTTCAATTTAAAAATGTGATCTTTTTCTGGATTCTCAGCAATTTGATGAATGGATCCTACATTTGTACAAGGAATTGAGACATAACTTTAAGATTAAACAATGTGAGTAACAGTATTTAAACCTCAAAAAAACCCCAACATCATTGGAAATACAACTGCAACAAACAGAAAAGGGCATTTCTTCTCTCTCTCAGGGATATACAGCAAGAGCCAAATTCCATCTAAAGTATTTTCATGTTTCTTCAATGCAGATGATCAAGAGAGCGCCAAAAATAGATTGTATGTTTATGTAGTACAGATGCCAAACACACGGGCTGCACGATTCTCTTGCTTTGCTTTTGCCAAATCAAGGGAAATGTAGGAGAAAATGAAGCAAAGCACCCTCGATTAGCCTTACTAAAGCCTAAAATATAGTTCCTTTTTCAATGTTTCATCTCACAAAGCAAAATATTTTCCTATTATGGCAGAGAAGAATTTACCAGCCCCCCTCACCACCTTTAAAAATCTGGTATAGTTTATGCCTAGATGCCAACTCTATGTTTTAAAAAAGTGACCAAGACATAATATACCGGTACTTTCTGAGTTGGGGACATACTCAATCTATTGGGGTCAATGCAGCTCTTATAAACGCAACTTTCTCCCCTGACAGTTCTTATTTTTAAAAAATATATGACCATTCTAGGCTGGCGAAAAGAAGGTCTAATCCTGGGGCTTCCCAGGTGCTTTAGAAACAAGGTCACCTTGGTCCTGTCCTCTGCTAAATGTACACAGAATACCATAGTTAGGGGGCTAACACTGGTTACTACTGCTGGCAGTATCACTACGGGTGGTGATCTACGCCTGCAGAACTTTCCATGGACTTAGCAGGAGCTTTGGATTTGCTCTTACTCTTAGTACAGTGCTTCTCTGCTGGCAGAGAGACACTTCCACTCAATTCTAATCCTCTCCAGCCTCAATGTTTGGAGGTTAGGATAGCTGTTAGACAAGTTGTTCTGAAGCAGCATTCATTTGTAGGAGTGAGTAGCCACTACGGGGGCCCCACCACCCGCCCTGACCCCCACACCAGCAGACTTCTAAAAATTGTCTCCATATTGTAGTATTCCACACAAGAATATTTTCCTCATGGTTTGGTTGCTGTATGGAGCATTACCATATGGAATTGATTTTCTGCACCCTGAAAATTCAGGCTGTAACATGAAAGATAACCTAAAAGAAAGAATTAGTTCACACTCTTACTATGCCCTTCCACCCTTTTCAGCTTCCCTTCTGTAACACATGCCCTCTTTCTCAGCAGCTGACCTCTTATTCACTCTTATTTTAACCAGTGTTATCCCACCAAACAGGGTTTTCTGTGTACATTCAGCAGAGAACAGTACCCTAAGTTAGGGTTAGGTTAGAGCTGGGTTAGGACCCTCACCTAGAAACAGTTGTTGAACCTGCAGCCTGAAATATCCTTCCCCCTTTTTAATTAGGAAGGCACCATTAATTATTTGTTTCAGGCACTTCCTAAAAATGTTTTTGCTCAGGTCTTTCCAGTCTCCAAGGGTTTGAGATTTTTGCACCTCTGTTGGTATAAAACCAATAAAATGCAGCACCCTTTTATATTATATTTTGTCCTGTGTTTTACTGTACACCTCTTAATTCTTTTTTTAAATGTTCAGCAGTCTAGGCATTTTTATAAGAAATAAATTATGATGAAAAGGAACAGTGCTCTCCCATCATCCCTTGCATGTGGGCTTTGGGGTTTCTGTTAGCATTAGTTTAAACCACAGTTTCTCTTTCAACTGAACCAGGAAAGAGTGGTTTAATTATGGATGTATTTTTTCTCTACCTTTCTACACCAAAGCACACTAAAAGGCGTAGTCTGCTGAATAACTGCAGAACAGTGCACTGTACTTGTACAATATATGCTTGCCATGAAGAGATGCTCATATTTGTGAAAAACACAAACACAAGCTGGCAGTCATCCGCCAAAGGTAAATTAAGTATGCTGCTTATGATATCCATCTATATTTTACAAACTTTGTCTAAATCAATAAGAGATATGCTGCGTCTAAGAAGAACTGATCTACTGTTAGACATGGATCAAAGGCTGAGGCTTCTGGCTCAAAGGAAAAGAAGAAGAAGAGTTTGGATTTGATATCCCGCTTTATCACTACCCGAAGGAGTCTCAAAGCAGCTAACATTCTCCTTTCCCTTCCTCCCCCACAACAAACACTCTGTGAGGTGAGTGGGGCTGAGAGACTTCAGAGAAGTGTGACTGGCCCAAGGTCACCCAGCAGCTGCATGTGGAGGAGCAGAGCAAACCTGGTTCACCAGATTACGAGTCTACCGCTCTTAACCACTACACCACACAGAAAAGATGTCTGTCACCTTTGGACCAAGTTATGGAATCAAGTTACATGTACAAATATCCACACTGTAAATGTAACTAAATAAAATAATGGTCCATGTTTTCATGACACAGTAAGCCATAACCCAGGAATGGGCAACCTACAACCCCCCAGATGTTGCTGGATTGCAAGTCCTATCACCCATGACCACTAGCCATTCTAGCTGGGGCCGAACGTCCGGTGCAGCTACCGCTATTGTTTCTGGTGCACCTGTGCAGTTGGGAGCCAATAGGAAGCTGCACCTTGGTTTCCAAATGTTTCTGAAGTCGAACGGACTTCTGGAACGTATTCTGTTCGAAAACCAAGGTACAACTGTCTAATACACATGGATCTTGATTACATTCTCAAAGTCTGACACACAGCCTTTACACACAAACACTAATTAAACCAATTTTCTAATGCACATTGAGACTGTCTTATAATCCAGTAATAACATACAAGTTCTAATTTAATCCTAATATTTACTAAACTTGCCTGATTTTGTAATTTGTATTCATGGCTTAAGGTAGAGATATTATTTGAACTAAGCAAATGTGAAATACCCTTGGCTCAACAATTAGCTAATACTAGCAGATTCAGCAATATTTCCTACAAGTTGGGGCTGCCTTGGAAGTTGGCCTGGATGCCACTGCTAGCACAAAGCAAGGTAAATTGGTGTCCCTAGAATTACTTTGCAAATCTGCAAAAGAAATCTTATTTCAGGTGAGGACAAGAGCAATATCTCCGATCTTGAAATGTTCATAGTACCACATGACTTTTTAGCATGGGGCTACTAATTAACATAAATACTGCAGTTGTGATATCCTAAAACAGATCTCAATAGAATTAAGATGGAGAAAATATTACTCCTTAGTACATGCCACAACTAATTATTACCTTGATGATATCAGAAACATCTTTGCCTTGATTTCAAAGAACAAGGAACAAGAGCACAAACCATTGAGATAGTATCTTTAAACAAGCAGCTACTCTCTGAATGGAGTTCCAGATTAGTGAAGCTGTCTAAATCAAGGCCAGCTAGCATATGCTCCACTGCCTCATTTAAATATCTGTTAATTATGAGTTCAGGCTATTTTGCAGGAGAACTCAAAGCATTGTAACAGAGGGAAATGACTGCCAATCAAATACTTGGCAGTGAAGATTTCCAGCCCTCGTCAGTATACTGCTATTATGGCCTGTCAGATTTAATTTATGGCTGACATCACTCATGGCACTAATGAAATTATTCAACTTGTTTTGTTTTTGCTTGAGCTACTAATTTTAACAAGGAGTCTGCTGTGGCATACTGATATGTTTGGATTTCCACCCATGTCCTCAATAAGATTAAACAATAGTTCAGAGGATTTCAAACAGCAGGGGCAGAAAAGGGATTTTGGCCATATGTTGTCTATTATCCTGCCCAAACAATTCATTTTCCTAAGTCTATTTCCTATGGCACTGTAATGTGCAATTTCAGTACACAATGAGAAGAGATTTTTAATACTTTGTGATCCCATGAGCCACTACCCTGGTATGTTAGACAAGCTCAGGATATCATTACTGGCGTTGGTATTTGTGCTGGCTAAGACCACCCTCACTGAAGTAGAGCAATGGTGTTAGGCAGAGCTTGCACCGATGCACTGCTGAGACCCATGCTTCAGTTTTGCCCTCCTGCACCTGGAATACATATTCCCAAAAGGGGAATATAAGAATATCCTATTCTCATTGGATCCAAACTTTCCAACTCACTGCCAAAAGTAAAAAGTACATCAGGGACCATACTGTATAGCTTTACAGGATCCACGTTGTCTCCTTAGGCTGTTCACGTGTTCTTCCAACTTATTAATCTATTCACAGAAACACCCTGCATGAGTACATTACCACCACTGCTGCACCTTGAATTGTATTGTAGTGCATTGTATACATTAAGCAGAACATACAAATCATATAGCTCCTATGTATATATTTTATATTCTGTTTTCCTAAACCTCCTTTGCTTGACCTGTTGCTTGTTTTCAATTTTTGTATTGAACAAAGCCTATCTAATCCAATGTTTACTCTTGACTGTAGAACATAGCTCCTGTCAACTGTTGCACAATAAAAGCACGCTGTCTGGTCTATTGTCATGTATATTTGCAGGATCGGAGTGCATGGCCGCAATCTTATAAACGTGCACCCAGGGATAGGCTCTGCTGAACTCAACAGAACCTGTGTAGGATAGCATTGCTGAAGATCTGAAGACTAAACATGCAGGGGAGCAGGGTAGAGAGAGAGGTTATTTTACAAAAATGTGGCAAAGTTGCTTGTTTAAAAGCATGGACAGGCATGGATACACGTTATAAACTGGAGACAGAGAAAGAAACATAAAATCTTCCTAGTGAGGAATGCTGCAAGCGGCAAGCACAGATTTATCCCCAGGCCAGGAAAACATGGCCAAAATGCTTTAAAGAAGTTGATGGTTTTCAACCTTTGGCTACTTGATGTAGGCTGAAATCCTATGTACATTTTCTTTACAGGAAGCTCCTTCAAACTCAGTGGGGCTTAATCTTCCGTCAACATACATGGAATTGTGCTGTACGACAGGCACGTGTAGCTAGCAAAGATTTTTGTGGGCTAACAAATTATGTGGCTTTATTTGCAAGACTGCTGTAGCGTTGTTTGCACAACGGTTCTTGGAGCAGGACTCCAAAGACTGCGCAAATAAAGCATTAAGGCTGCTCACTGCAGCATGATCTCTAAATGATCTGAACTCAACTTTCCTTCAGATAGATATGGCTCTGAAAGGCATACTTTTCAGCATGCCAACACTGTACCCTTCAAAGCACTGAATTTTCTCTTTGGACAGTGCATTGGGTCTTTAAAACATTGGGTGGGGGTGGGGAAGGGGGAGCGGTTTATGGGTTACTAAAAATATCCAGGACCTAGAAATAAAATAAAAATTGCTTCTCAACAGCAGAAAGACTGAATCCCCACAAACATGGTTGATTTAGGTATTAGGTTTGGCAGTTCCTAAAATAAATGTTCATTCATTGACTCATCATTGCACAAAGAGGTTCCTCAAACACTGCTTTGTTGCAGAGGAGCCTGAGTTTCTTTGAGAAGGGACATAGTTATTATCCAATCTGTAATGTCTGGTGCCTGTGTATATGCAATGCATTCTATTGCCAGCTATTATGCAGAAAGAATTTCAGCAAAATTATGTTTCTTCTACCAAATTTCACACAGTGCCACAAAACAGCTTAAAAATCACGTTTTTCTTCTCAAAGGCCTATGACACCATTTAAAATTAAGAGTATCTGAGTGCTGTGGAATCTTCAGATCATCAGTGACATTTTCCAACCTATTCCTTCTCATAGTTCTTACACTGTGATTGTTCCATACCATTTCCATATTTGAATATTGACGTGTTTACATTTTTCAGTATGATTATATAATTACTTTGAGTTACATTTTAATACATTTTTAAATAAATTGTTCTTAATGTTGCAAATTCTTGCAGACTGGAGATATCAACTATTTACCAAAACATTAGCAAGAGATGTCTTGAGACTCTGGTGAGCTCAATATCAGGAATTACAGCCATATGGTTAAACTGTTTATTATTATAACTTTGTCAACTATTTCTGGTGTTCAGAACTGATGCATAAGGAACTTCTATACATAAATATATGTCACTGAGGAAGGGTGACCATGCCAAAATGCATCTAGCATTCCAGATGATGACAGAACTTCACCAAAAATATGAATTATATTTTACTGATTGTAATGTTTTTAATGTTTTTGATATATTCCATCTGAATTTACTGAACTGTTTGGTGCTGTGCATGGTTGCGCTTCCTACACTTGCAGATATTTTTGTATGCTGGTTTCTACTTTTTATATTCATGATAAAGTCAGATTTAACTCCTTTCATATGTTTTGTATAAGCGTTACAAATGCATTTTTAGCATTATAGCCATTAGGTTTACTTTCTATAAAGGTGGACACCACACCATATTATTTACAACTTTTTATCTTGACTTCTTGTGCCATATGTTTATAGTGTATATTCAGGGATATCTCTTGTCGTTCTGGTTAGTTAGTTAGTTGCCATTTGTACATCCTCAGCACATACATTGGAACATGATACTGAAGGAAGGTCTGCATAAGTAGGCAAAGCTAGTGTCCAATTAGTTTTTAAAAGACATCTGGCTTTCCTATCTCTGTCTTCTGTACAACTATCAAAATGTACATCAGTCAGCACAGCAGGACAGGCTTACGATGCTGAGTGTTCAGTGGAGAAGAATGACAGCAACTAAACCATAAGAATTCATTCCAGTAGTCTTAGGATCATATGCATTCAGAAAAGACATGATCCTTACATGCATACACATTAGATTTAGTATCCCAAGTTTCTGCTTTCATCGGGCCTTCGGAATCTCACATATGGCTAGCAGATTCTCTGCTGGATGTTATCTGCAGTCACTGTCTGCTTTGTTCCCCAGTCCAAAGATTTTTGCAGTTAGATCCCAAGCTTTCACTGTAGTCTACATCCTCTCATGTAGTCCCTTCCCTGGCAGTTCCCATTTAGCCAGGAATCGGGAACCTGCTTCCCTCCAGATGCTGCTGGAATGCAATTTCTATCATCCTGATCATTGGCCATGCTGGCTGGGGCTAATGGGAGTTGCGAGTCTAAAAACATCTGGAGGGCAACAGGTTTTCCTAGGACTCCTCTTTGTGGCGAGGAACAGAGCAGAAGCTATATATTGCTATGTGATCTCGCCTCAAATATGGCACAGTATCTCCTTTCTGGAGCACTCAACTAACACCTGGTTGACATTTTGTAAGATCTTATTTGAAGGATGGTTTGCAGCTGTTCTTGGGTCTAGGGCTTCCTCAACACCTTGGTCTCACTGCAGGTTTGCACTAGCAAAGGTATTTTGGTGCCTTCCTTTAACAAGACTTTAGGTGCAAACTGCATCTCTGTTAACTCTGAGGCAACAAACTTCTATGAAGTCAGACCCTTAGGCCATCTAGCTTAGCACAGCCAGTGGCTCTTCAGGGTTTCAAACAGGAGACATTCCCAGTCCTATCAAGGACATTCTGGGGATTGAACCTTGGACCACTTTTTGTGTATTCTACCCACTGTCCTCTGGCCCTTCCCCATTAGGAATCTCTGTGGAACACAAAAACTTTGCTATACGAGAGATTTTGTTGTCTTCGTTTCAGATCAAAACCATTAAGCGGTGCTAAGAGGTGGCCGTGTTGTTCCTCACACTTGTTACAAAAATAGAACTATAAAGCACAGACAGTTGTTTCTTTACCCTTGAATATTTAACAGGCCAGTAAAACATAGTATGATAATCATATGTGCCATACTTTTCATACAACGAACACTGATTATTTTTTCTCCTGAGAGAAAGCGTTATAGCCACGCAAAACAAAAAAGAGCAGCAAGTTCACAATATCATAAAATCATCTTGCCATAATAGCAGTTACAATAAATTCATTGGTCCATAAAATGATAAGCACCAGTGATAATGGTATTGGAAAAGCTTCTTGCTCAATTACAAAAAAAACAAGTCCTTTTAGCTTGCAATCTTATACCCACTTACATGGGAATAAGATCCATTGAACTCAATGGCTATTACAGTATTGGCCCAAATATAACATGCACCCACAAATAAGCCGCACTTTTAAAATTCAAGGCTTATTTGCAGGTGTGGCCTGCCTCCTGGCTCTACCACCCTGAAAGGGGGGCAGCTGGCGCTGGCACTCGGGGCCCCACTCGCCAAGGCGGCGCTGGGGGAGCTTGGGAGCGGAGGGTGGGCTGCGTGCCATTGCACTCCCAGGCTGCTTCCTGTGGGGGGGGGGGAGCTGACCACTTTGCAGGTGGCCTCCCCACCTTCCCCCTTCATTTTGACAGCTCGGGGAGGCTTGGGAGTCGTGGGAGGGTGGTGCACCGTTGTCCCACACTCCTGATTGCCCTCCTGGGCAGCGGTTCAGCAGCGGTACCATAAGATTGCAAATATAAGTCGCACTTCAACTTTTCACACTTTGGGGGGAAAGTGCAGCTTATATTCAGGCCAATACGGTATATCACACTATGCTGTTAGACAATAGGTACACTAGCATGCTAAATATACAACATATAATTTACCAATGAGCCCTGGCTCCAATTAATTACTGCCAGGGGCAGTAAGGTAGAAAGGTAAAGAACCCCTGGATGGTTAAGTCCAGTCAAAGGTGACTATGAGGTGTGTTGCTCATCTCGCTTCAGGATAAGGGAGCCGGCGTTTGTCCACAGACAGCTTTCTGGGTCATATGGCCAGCATGACTAAACTGCTACTGGTGCATGGAGAACCATGACAAGTGCCAAAGCACATGAAAACGCTGTTTATCTTCCTGCCACAGTGGTACCTATTTATCTACTTGCACTGGTATGGTTTTGAATAGAAGCTGGGACATGCTTTTTGGCAGAAGCTTGGACAGAGCAACAGGAGCTCACCCCGTCATTCAGATTCGAACCGTAGACCTTCAGATCAGCAAGTCCAAGAGGTTCAGCGGTTTAGATTACAGCGCCACCCACTTCCCTGCCAGGGGCAATACAGACATCCTAGACACCAAAGAGGTTTGCAGTGTCTCTTACCCCCATTAACCACTTCTCTCCCTCCCTGCTGAAGCTATGTCAGTCCTCTCCACACATCATCACAGAAATCCACTTATGCATTTAGTGATCATTGGTTTGCTGACAATTATTTTTACAGTTGTCTCTTTAAATGTTTACCCAGGAACATTCTCCTTGAAAGATATACTATGCTATATGGAAATCTGGCTACACAGTTTCGAAATGATGTTTCAGCATGCATGTTAGCTAGGGCAAGGTAGGAAGACGATTCCTGATACGCATTCCCTTTTGAAGTCAAACATACCAAAGTCATTTTGGTTGAAACAGGCTTCATGGACAGTGGTTGCTATCTAAGAACAGTGTGAGTAGAACTCAAGGTGGGAACAGCACCAGACATAAAAAAAAATACAGAGCTTGCTTTTTTATGTCAAAAACCAGTTAAGCCTTTGGACAGTCATCTTGTATGAAATGGGTCTGAGGCTTAAACAACCACACATATAGATTCCAGTTACACAAGAAGCAAGACACGCAATCCAATAGAAGACTACTCAGAAGTAGAGTGGTCATTTACACATCAGCAAAAATGAGGATAAAAGAGAACACCAACTTTCATATTCAGTTTGCATGTGTATGTAGAGGTGCATATTTAGAAATAGTATAATTTCAATAGAACAATACAGTAGTGGGGAAGACCATGACCAGGTGACCTATGTGACTGTTCATTTTGCTGCACCATCCTGGAACCTTTTGATGAAGGATGGTTAAAAAAATATATTTTAAGTTAAACAAGCAAACTTCCAAGACTCTATTCTCTCTCCTAATAATTAATTATCATTAAGCCAGACTGGACTGGAAAGTCCTTTCAAGCAGAGGACTTATTCCAATAAAGGACTGCCTCTACACTGCTATTAATAGAAAAATAACAGTCACAGGGTTGAAATCTAGCCACAAATATGACTAGTCACACAGTAAAAACAAACTAAAAAATATTATGCCCCAAAGACAGGAAAACAGCCCAGCAACACACAATATAGGGTGAGGCCAGTTTTTTAAAAGTCAATTTTCAAAGGCAGACTAAAACGGAAACCTTTTACCTGCTTTCAAAAGGCCAACAGAGAGGATGCTGTATGAACTTATTTTGACATGCACAACATCAGGGCTGTAATGGAAGAGACCTTGCTCCTCGTGGTGTTGAATACTGCTGCCCCAGAAAATGAAACCCAGAGCAGGACCTCATCAAAACATCTTAAGAATCATAGTTTGGGAGGGTGGGATATAAGGGTGAAGATGCTCCCTGAGATGGTCAGGATCCAAGGTTCTTGGGTTTTTAAAGTCGAAATGGAGAACCTACATCTCTCCATAAGTTGGAGGGCTGTAACTCCTATCATCCATGTACATTACCCAACAACATCTGAAGGCCCACAGGTTCCTCATCACTGTTTTACAGGGAAGAGTGAACACTCTGAACAACTGGGCCCAGAAATATGGTGGCAACCAATTCAGGTGGCTTCAAAACTGGTATCAGTCTACACTTGTTAACAAGTGGGGCACTTCAATTAGCTTCAGCTGTATTTCTGTACCTTCTTCAAAGTCAGCACCATGTAGAGTGCATTTCATCACACTTATCTACAAACCACCAAATCATGAATGGCAGATCTGAAGTCTATATTCCAACAGTAGGCATAGCTGATAAAGGTAGATTATACAGCTGCCACCTGGGAATACAGGAACAATACTGGGTCCAGCCACACCTTCAAGCTATTTGTCTCTTCCTTACAGGAGAAAATTATCTAGAGCAAGTATAGGCTCTGGCATAAGAGTGTTGGGACTGGTTTTTTAACCTTTTTAACCTAAATCAGATGTGTGTAATGTAGTTATAAGTGCCCCTAAGAATACCACAGTCAGGGATTAGTCAAGTATCTCACTATCATCAATGATGTTTTACCTGGATTGAGATTACATCTATTCACTCTCATCCAATCCATCACTTATTGCAGACGTGTATTCAAGGACAGAACTGCCTCACAAGGGTTGGATGGGGACAAAACAAACCACAGAGCTGAGTGTCATCAGTGCACGAACTCTTGTTAACAAGTCTCTCCCAGTGACTTCATATAGCGGGTGACAAAACCAAATCTCGAGTGTACCAGCATCCCCATCTGGCAGAAACTTCTCTAATAAAGATTCACTAATGACTATGTTGACAATGTTGGCCAAAGCTTTCTAACTGGCCCTTACCATCCAGTATGGCCATCACTCAAGGTGGCAAGTTGTAATAAGTACCTTGTATGTATTACACAACCATGTCTAATAAATGTGAAGAAAGTGACTGGATCAGCATCTCCATAGCACTCGGCTTTCCAAAACAGGTATGTCCTGCTTTTCCCAGATGAAAAATTAGTAGCATTTAGCAGAGAGTTGAAAGCACTTACTGCTAAAATACAAAAGACGAGTCATTGAAAGGCACAAAGAAAAATTATTTCTAAGAGGATCTATTAGGAATCCCACAGCAAAAGAACTGACTTTTTTCTTTCTTTGCAAAATTACCTTTAATCTCAGTAATGGGAATTCCTTTTGCTGCTATCAACTGTTCCCTCTGGATATAATCCAGCTCTGGATGTAAAATGAAAGAGCATTGCTCCATCAGCACTTTGGGCACTGCTAAATGGCAAGAGGAACATGAAAATTGATATGCTGGGCAACAGCTAGGAAAGTTCACCAGTGGACAGACTCTCTGAACAAGTGAATGGAAGCAAAAAATGGAAGCTCAGGCAGCACAACAAACGGTAAAATAATCACTGCAGAGTTATGAAGGGATACATGACAGCCACTAGATCAAGACAACTATATCCCACCTCAGCAACCAGACTACGAACTCAACACACATTTACAGCACAGGACTCCCCCTGCCCAAGAATCCTAGGAACTGTAGTTTGTTAAGGGTGCTGGGAAAGGTAAGCTCTGTGAAGGGGAAACCAGAGATCCCAGTCACGTGTTTTAAGTGTGCTTTATGGTGCGTGGGAAGATGCCAATGATTAGTATAGTGGTACCTCTGGTTAAGAACTTAATTCGTTCTGAAGGTCCGTTCTTAACCTGAAACTGTTCTTAACCTGAAGCACGACTTTAGCTAATGGGGCCTCCTGCTGCAGCCGCGCCACTGGAGCACGATTTCTGTTCTCATCCTGAAGCAAAGTTCTTAAGCCGAGGTACTATTCCTGGGTTAGCAGAGTCTGTAACCTGAAGCGTATTTAACCTGAAGCATATGTAACTCGAGGTAGCACTGTATCTGGGTTTATCTAAAGATGCTTGATAGTAATAGGAGGGAAATAAAATACAATAGGTTTTTCAAAAGTATAACACCACAGTAGATAAAATACTCTGGAGGGATTCAAATAAGATGAAGCAAAGGGGGAATAATGTGGAGAACCTGATTTCCTTATGCCATAGGACTCATGTCCAGCGCCCCACAGATCTGGGGCCCCCTGAACAATTGCCCAAGAAAAGGAAACAACCTCCAGCATCCTCCTCTCTCTTATTTTTAAGAAACTTTATTATGGGTGATGCAATCAAAGCAAGTACAGTGGTACCTCGGGTTACATACCGTATTTTTCGCCCTATAGGACGTACTTTTTCCCCTCCAAAAATGAAGGGGAAATCTGTGTGCGTCCTATGGGGCGAATACAGGCTTTTGCTGAAGCTTGGAGAGCGAGAGGGGTTGGTGCGCACCGACCCCTCCCGCTCTCCAGGCTTCAGGAAGCTATCAGCAAGCCTGGGGAGCCCGCAGGAGTTCCCGCAGGGCTCCCTAGGCTGCGGATAGCAGCCTGCCGCCCGGCGCGCCCGCCCTGAAGCAGAGCGCCCCGCGTGGCGGGCAGACATCCGCAGCGTGGGGATAGCAGCCTGCCGCCCGGCGCGCAATATGCCCTGAAGCAGAGCGCCCCGCCCACTGGGCAGACATCAGCCAGCCCCACAAGCTCAGGGGACAGCAGGGAGGCGCCCCCCCCCCAAAATAAGGTGCGTCCTATGGGACGAAAATATGGTACGCTTCAGGTTACATACGCTTCAGGTTACAGACTCCGCTAACCCAGAAATAGTACCTCAGGTTAAGAACTTTGCTTTAGGATGAGAACAGAAACAGATAATATATATATATATATAAAGGGCAGAAATGTGTAAAAAGTAACAATAGGAAGGAATGGCAGACAAATTGAGGGAAGTAAAAAAAGAGAAGTAAGATGTAATTAAGATGTATGGAATGTATAAATTTGTTTTTGTATTTGAAAACTAATAAAAATATAATATAAAAAAAAGAGAACAGAAATCGTGCTCCGGCGGCACGGCAGCAGTGGGAGGCCCCATTGGCTAAAGTGGTGCTTCAGGTTAAGAACAGTTTCAGGTTAAGAACGGACCTCCGGAACAAATTATGTACTTAACCCGAGGTACCACTGTAGTTGCACCCACTGTCTTTAATTTTCCAGAGTCTCTAGTGTGTGTACCCAACAGTGTGTGTACCCTGGACCACGGGAACTACTCCCAAAGCCGGCACTTAAGGAAGAAAATGAGAAGAATGTAACAGGAGGGGGAGGAGATGATTGAGCCCACTGACCACTTCTATTACAAGGGAAATGGAACAAGTCTCTTCACCACCGAGTGGCAAGAAGGGTGCAGAGGATGCGAGGATCAGTCCTTTTTTCTGTCTGAAGAGTGAATGGAAAAGTGACTCGATCTTCCCCCAGGATGGGGTGACAGGAGAGAAAGTGGTGTGACAATGGGGGAGCCAACAGAGGGCATTTTGCCCAAGGTCTCCTGAATGCGGGCAGTACCACTGGCGACATTTACAGACAGACACAAAGCTGTAGATGCAACTGTGGCTTAGTTAACACAGCAACAGCAGGCTCCCCGCCCCCCCGCCCCCCCCATGCCACTACAGACCTCCATCTATAAAGCTGCAACAAGAGATTAGGAAAAATGCGGTTCCAGATAAGTGAAGCCTGTAAAACAGAAAGAACTTTGATCACGGGGGATTCTTTAATTACTTAGCTATTGAGCGGAATAACAATGAAAGGCAGAATCTAAGGAAGAGAGCTTCTCTATAACGGCCTGACAAATTGATTTCAATTAAAAAACAAAAAGCTGAAAAGTATTTTATGACTCATTGTTTGCAAACACCCACAAACACAAAGTCATCAGGATGTCATAGGGTCAAAATTCACTGCAGAATTTGGAGGCAGACACAGTACAGTAGAGACTGAAGTGTTATCGAAGCCATATACTGCAGAAAAATGACTGGGTAGGTGTTATGTACTGAGCTGAATAGGATTCAGAATGCAGCAGTCTGATTGGTCCTAGAACAATAGGATTCAGAATGCAGCAATCTGATTGGTCCACAGGAGCCACCCAATCCAGCTCCAGGTGGAAGTGAATCCGCAACCTGATTGGCCTACAGGAGAATCCTGGAATTAGCCAATCACGTGGGGCCCATTTTGTAAATAATGTATATAAGGCAGACATTCTGGGGGAACTTCCACTCCTCCTCACCACTATGAGCTGAATAAAGAGCATGAAATCCACTCTTGACTCCAAGTACATTTCAGTAGGGCTGCCCTACGTCTGAGCTTTCCCGGACATGTCCAGGAATTGGGCAGCAAAATGGCATCTGGGCAGATTATCGCTGAATCAGCAAAATGTCTGGGAAAAGAAAAGTCCAAAAACCTGGGGGGGAGAAATCCCCCCCCCCCCCAAAAAAGCCAAACAACTTTATCCCAGTTTTCACTTTTGGGAATATGGCAACCCTATCACTGGGTCACATATTTATTGCAGGCCACTTCCATGTTAGGTGTGCCCCATATACGTGCAACTGCTTGTGTGTGCATCCCAGAAGTGACTCAAAAATGTCACAAAAGGGGATGGAATGGGGTTTTTGCAGGCTTTTTCAATGTTGTTTCAAATATATGTGATTTCACTTAAATGTGCAGTGCCTTGGAACATAATCCCCACATAAATCGGGGGTTGCCTGTATTAACCCCACAGGAACACAAAGCGAAGAATAATCTCAGTACTAATGTGCTACTTCTATGGGCCAATTATTTAACACTTTGGAAATTATCAGTTTGACTTGCATATTGTCTTCTAACTGATCTATCTTTGTACTTGGATGGTTTTTTTTGGCTTTTTCTGGTACAAAATGTGTTTTGATGCGACATTTTTGTGCTAACGAAAGCAGAGATATATCCACTGAAGTTAAATGTTTATAACAAAGCTTTTCTTAATTAAATGGCTTTATAACACCTAATGCTTTTATTGATCAGTTTCTTCATCTTTGCTTTTAGATGATGGCAGGGTAGGAGGGGGAAGAATAGATTAATGGGTTGTTTTTAATATGATTCAACAAACAGTGTTGAACAATCTTTTTTATGATGGGTTTACTTGTTTTTGGCTTATGAATTCTTTTCTTTATAGATTTTTGTGTTTAATATTTGTTGATTGATGATCAAGCATTAATTTCTCTGGTGATTAACCAGGATCAGCATTGCTGGAGAAAAGCCACAATGAAACGGTCTAAAGATTAAACTGCAGTTATTTTGAAAATGTTCTTTTAAAAATCTCAGGACTGACCTGTTTTTCCAGGAATCTAACTTAAAACAGTGAAACAGATTGTTTTTCTCTTTCAAAAGAGTGAGATTGACTTATTGTTTTATGATGGTGAGATCTGGCAGAAGTGTTTTAAGAAATGGACTGACAAGCAGCCTAAACAGATTGGCTTTTGTGTTTCATGAGGCCTAGATGTATATGAAATATACTTGGCTTAAATAATGTTCCAAAGGAATTGCCTATTTTAGATACTGATGGAAATGACTGGGTCATTTTAATTAGCCATTGATTATTTAATAAATGCAGTAACCACAAGAACACTGATAACACTGAATATCTAAAGTGTATAGTTTTTCTTTAAAAACAACAACACCACTTGTTTGTTTATACATAAACTTAGTATTCACTATCTTCTTTTTTCAATTACATTCTTTAAAATTATATAACAATTCTAAATTATAAGAGATTATGTATAAAAATCAGCCTCTACCTTTTTTTGGGGGGTGACACCCCCCTTAACAAAAGAACAAGAAAAAAAATCCTCTTTTGTGTTTCAAGTTAATGTCCCGGTTCTATTACCGTATTTTTCCGTGTATAAGACACCCCCATGTATAAGACGGTCCCTATTTTTTGAACCCCAAATTAAGAAACCTTTTTTTTCAGTTAGTGTGCTCAGGGGAGCTTTTTTGGGGAGATCACCTTCAAGTCCAGGCAGAAAGCGGGCAGGATCTAGATGAGCGGGCAGGTGGAAGAGAGGGGGCCAGTCTGTTGCCCTCAAGTTCTCTGCAGCATAAGCCACAACCTGCCCAATCTGCTCTGCCTAGAGACAGTGGCAATGCCCAGGTCCCAAGATCAGAGCCGCTGGAGCTGAGAGTGATCTCCATGGACTGGGCAAGGCAAAGCAGGCGGGTGCCAGAACTGGAAAAGCCACCTACTCCTGTCACCAAAATAACACCTTCAGCACAGATTGGCAGCCACGCCACTGACATCACCAAACTTCAGAACCTTGGCAGGGAAGGTTGGGCAAAAATTTTGGAGTGGGAGCGACAGGCAGAGCGGAGCCTTCTGCGCAGGGTGACAAGGCGTCCTCTTCAGTGTCGTACTAGAGGGGCTTCTACAGGATACTTTGTGAAGCTTGGGCTCCATGCACCAGACTCACTCCCGGCTGAGGGGGAAATAGTGCCTTTGGGCATGAGCAAAGTGCCTTTCTTTTTCCGCCATGTCGCCTGACAGCAGCCAAGCTTTCCATGTATAAGACGACCCCCAATTTTTGACCGAAAAAAAGTCAGCAAAAAACATTGGTAAAATATGGTAAATTGTTCAGAATATATAACGCATATAATGTAACTTGCTATCAAACCAGTTTATTTCTCAAAATGTATTGTTATATCCTATAGTATAAACTGTAAAGTGCCACTTTTCAGCCAACATTTTATCAGCATTGTATCTATAGTATTCAGTATCTAAAGAATTTCAGCATGCACATGGGGAGTGGGGGAGAAAGACTCCCAATTTTTCCTTCCAGAAGTGTCTTCCTGCACCACATTGAATCCCACTCACAAGGCGCCCCTCAACCTCCAGGACAGGCTTTTGAGCGATGCCCAGGGACTGCAGTAGAAAGATGAGCTGGAAAAACCATCATTTGCAAAAAGCATATTCACCTATACTTAACCAATGTCACATGAGCTGTGTTAAGACGCCAAATGAACCCCAAATTTAGTTAAATCTGGCAATTAATGCATTGGGTTCATTTACAAATGGCGTAAATAAAACATTCACGATGAACAGGAAAAATGCTTTAAAAATAATAATTACAAGGCAACTTATACAATGGCAAGGCAATTTTTGAAAAGCCGTAGTATGTAAGAAATTACATTCCTCTTGCTATGCATATACCTACAGTTCCATTAAGGTAATCATGGTATTTTCAGGCACATCTTTATTTTCCATCTTAAAGTAACCTTTTTAAGATCTTGGAACAATCACAGATACGTTTTGTTTTCAAAACAACCGTGCCAGTTCTTGGCTTTTAAAGCCACCACCAAACCATACTGCTTTTCAAAGTCCCAATGTCTTCCAAAAGGCACCAGAGAGACAGGTCCTTCCCAGCATCCATTCACCCCAAAGGGAAAATGTCTTTGCCAGGGGAGGCTTAGCCTTGGAGGACTGATGCTTGAGGATGTGTGTCTTCTGACACTGACCCTCTCCATCTATGATCCTTTAAGTAGTTAGAGGCAGTGGGAATGGTGACTGGGCTAGGAGGACAAATAATGAATGGTGTGCACCCTATAAGATTGAGGGGCAACAGGGAACAGACTGTTCAGTTCCCTTCAACAACCACTTGGCAGTATGAACAGGCAGCCTTTGGCTATTGACCATTCTGGGTAGCTTTGGGGAGATGCAGAGTTCTTTTAAAAATACGCAGCATGCCTCAGAGTTCTCCCATTGCTTTCAGGGACCCAGTATTCCACTTATCCTTCACCTGTTTTGGCAGCCAGTGCTTCCTCATGCTAGCTACCCTTTTTGGTAACATATATGCTTTGCTGTAGTACAAAACCACCCAGACCTATCGTGCATGGACTATAGTCAGTTAACAAAGAGATGAGGTTACACGAATTCATGGTCCTTTTACATATCTTATTTCAATAAATCAATGAATGTATTGTGTCCTCCAGCAGCCAAATAATCAGCAATCCAATGTAGATGAAAAGGGCAGAAAAGCACCTTATCAGGATTGAATACTGTCTTTGTGCAGCATGACCATGCAAGAGGTACTGGAATGTGAAGAAGGCATTTGAGCTACTCGTTCACAATGATGGGAGTGTTCCTTCATCTGGCTGCAGGTGTAAGAGACAGGCAGAGGCGGGGGGGGGGGGGGATAGAGGCAGATCATATGAGCCCCTGATCAACACCTGCACTTCTTTTCCTCACCAGCTTTTAAGAAGCCACATTTTCGCTTTATCTTCTGAAAGCATTCCAGGTGCTAAGTGAAATGCATTGCAAGAGTTGTCATGGTGCTTCGCATGCATGAGTCAACGAGAGGCAACTGTGTTAACACAACAATGACAGGATGCTCTGCCACGATATTGTAATAGCCTAATTAGTAGGTATCATATTGATGCTTAAACATCAGGGCTAGAACAAGCAACAATGAACCCCTAATGCACTTGTATATCAGCACCTGATATCCATGTATTCCAAAATGGGGTGTAGGGTTCATAGTACTTGTTAATATACTGTCAGAAGACATGTTAATCTGAGATACCTGAGACCGTATCAACGGCTGTTTCCATGGAGATCAAGAACTATTTCAGTCTAAAAATGCCATCAAACAATGCTAGGGAAATAGATTTTGAAAGAATTATGTGAATCAGCCCTACAAATACCAATGTTTGCTGCTCAGACGACCTGAATGTAGTCTTTCATGATGTTATTCAAAGAAATGTGAGGAAGTGTCTTCTGGTTTAATTGCAAGCAGGTAAGGTTTACAAGCTGGAAATGTGCAACCGTCAAATAAAAAGTACGGTCGATACAGTCCATGGATGCATTGGAAAACAATATTTAAGATCCAGTCCTATCCCTACTGAGAATTTTTCTACTTCTGCTTGCTCCAGCACTCAATTTGACCTCAGATTTAAGCACTACAGTTGTGTAGTTGTACCTGCTTGACATTGTTGACGCTCTCTAATATATAAGTCTATATTGTTGCCACATTTGCAGGATGCAAATCGCTAACTCCATGTCAAAGGATTAAGATGACGGCAGCTTGAGAAAATAGGACACGCATTGTATATTACTATATCATAGGGCACTGCCCCTAGTTTTAGCTGCATTGTTTATTTATAAGAATATTTGCATACGACTATACCAAAGTAGAAAGTGCCTACTGTGGTTTCTCACCTCCCACTATTACTTTGCTTAAGACTATGCTAGTCAGATGAAGCTAGGCTATATACCAGCCTTCCCCAACCTGGTACCCTCCATAAGTATTAGACTACAACTCCCATGGTCCCTGATCATTGGCCATGCTGGCTGGAGCTGATGAGATTTAAAGCCCAACCCCACCTGGATGGCATCAGGTTTGGGAAGGCTGGCATATTACTTTCAGTAGAAATATATTAATAACCGAGTCTTTAATAACATGGACCATATTGTGAAAATCCAAGTAACAGATTACACAGATGGTCTTTTACCAATATGTTCAATGTTTTGTGTAACATTAAGAGTATGACTTGGTTCAAGATAGTAATTTATGATACATGTTGTATATTGGTATTTCCCACAGTGGTTTAACAGTCAATCCCTCTTCACAAAGGGTCTCTTAGAGTGTATTGTGGCTCTATGAGGTAAATGGGGGGGGGGGGATCCTCCTAACAAGTCTTAGCACCATTAACACACAACAGATCCTAGGATTATTGGGAGGGAAGCCACGATTGTTTAAAGTAGGACACTGCTTTAAATGTATAGTGCAGATGGGGCCTTGCTTCTGGCTAGTCTGGGATAGCATCCAACCTTGAAGTTCAAAATAAAATAAAATATGGTATTGCAAAGCTCAGTTTGCATGGTAACAGCAACTAGCTCAGAGACAGAGTGCATGCTTTTTGCACAGAAGGCCTCATGTTTGATCCCTGGCATTTCCAGTTACCAAAGAATTAATGAGTAGGTGATGTGATCTACCTGAGATCCTGGAAAGACACTACCACTGCCAATCAGTTAGCACTGGGCTAAATGAACCTGACCTGGTATAAAGCAGTTTATTGAGTTATTGCATATAGTCCTCCAAAATATGTTATATATATATATGTATATTTGCATCTGAAATCAAAGTATCTATGCTGCAGCTGGATTCATGCATATGGCATTAAGTCCTCCCAACCTGCAGATGTACAAAATTATATATAAGTTGTTTACAGGCCAAAAACAAAACAAAAACAGAGACTGTGGTTTATGCTGACTGCAGTTGTGGTGCCATACTTTGTGGGCTGCAAAAGTTACTACAAAAATAAGTGAAGTAGGAATTAAAACCTCTATAAACTTTACTTAGCCTTTTTGTGGGGTTTAATGCATTTCATTTCTTTTTTCCTAAAAATATGAACTTTAAAAAGACCCTTCTATTAGGGTTGGAAAATCTAAAAACTTCCTCTACCTTGGTTTTTAAAGAAAGCTTGGGGGAACATCTGGCATAGGAGAGTTTCAATTCAGTCAGTAGGAGAAGTTGGATGTTTAAGATTCTGGAAATCCTATGCAACCGTATCATCTGTGATTCTACATTCCTACTAAATGTACAAATTCAGGTAGACTGAGAGTTACTGCATGCATTTTTTAAAAAAGAAAAGTGCTCTAAAAATAAACCCACAGATTGTGAAATCAAGATACAGCTACATGGAACCCTTTCCCCCGAAAACTAAAACAGCATTTCTCATAGTTAGTGCCCAAACAACTTTCACATGGTTATTCTTCCTCAGATAAAATGGAGGGGGGGAAATATGAACCCCACCTTGAGCATCTTGGGGGAAAAGGCAAAATGTAACAAAAACAAAAAATAACTCCATGGTAATCTTCCCTGTAAAAACTGATCATATTATTTCACCTACACTCAGGAATTTTCAAAACCTAGAACAGAAGACTTTCCTCTTAGCATACTGCAGTCAATTTACTGAATATATAGCACAACATTCCTTCCTCATGATTTTCACAATCACAGGAACCCGTTTTTGGATGTGTAAAAATATCATAGATATCTTATCAGAGCATCCTTCTGTAGAACAAGTGCATTTCAAGTTTTAAAAGTGTGATGTCTTTTACTGAAGTAATGGGCACTTGGGAGAGCTGCCATCTCTCACCTGTACAGTTTTATCTGCCATAATTTACATGTATAACATGAATATTAATTCTGTATTGTTATTTTTATTATGAAAATGCAAAAGGGGGTGCTAAATTAGCATCTCTCATTTGTGCCAAATCCAATAGACTCTCCCTAGTACCAGCCAGGCACCCAAAGTCAGCAACAGACTAATGTCAGGAAAGACGAGAGTCTTATGCCAATATTTAGCCTTTAAAAGCACTGGCTCCACTTCAGGGGTGGGATCCAAATCTTCCCTATTCACTTGTGATTATTGAGAGAACTCCAGTTAGGTTTCTTTTCCTCCAGGCTATGAAATTCAGTGGGTTACCATATCTGATCTGAGGCTGTGTTAAGGAGTCCTAGGTAGCTCCCCTATACATTTCTCAAACAGCATGAGAATACTTGCTGAACGGCCTTTCTCTTGGGCATAGTCGGCCAATTGGTGTTAAAGAAAGATAAAACGTTTTTTATGTATGCGACAACAGCAGCAAGAATACTCATCGCAAAGTACTGGAAGACACAAGATTTGCCCACCTTGGAAGAATGGCAGATGCAAGTAATAGACTACATGGAATTGGCAGAAATGACTGGCAGAATCCGAGACCTGGGAGAAGAAGCGGTGGAAGAGGACTGGAAGAAGTTTAAGAACTATCTGCAGAAACACTGTAAAGTGTATGAATGTTAAAATGATGTTGGATATGGAATAATATGGCATCAGTGGTACAGTGTTAAAAAATATGTAAAAAATGTAACAGAAAAAGGGTGGAAAAATAAGGTTATATTATGTCAAAGTAAATAATATGTTAAAGGTGTTTAATTATAAGGAGGAAAGATTGGAGACATAATAGAAGTGATTACAACAACCAGAAATGAGTTTTGAAGAAGGGTAAGGATTTGCTGTAACTGATTGGACAAAGAGGAATACAAAGAGGGGTGGCGTGAGGAAGTCAAGAAAGAAAGTTTTGTAAACATGAGTTTGAAAAGCGGAGTTTTTGTTTTTAACTTTTTTTCTTTTTTCTTTTTTTACTGTTTTTGCTGTTTTGTGTTGTTTTGATGTTTCCTTTGTTTTTGGAAAAATAAATAAATATATTTTTTTTAAAAAAGAGAATACTTGCTGAAGACACATGTCATAGGTATAAACACAAACAGGAGGTGGAAACCAGGTAAGAAAACCTTTCCCTGCCACAAAGAGAGGGATGGTGCAAGCAACATGAAAGTGAGACCAATGTCTCTTTTGTTCTATGGCCTCATATAACGTGGAGTTGAGTTGGCTTCAAGTGCAAAGCTGAAACAAAAACACCAAACCTAGAACAACCAGTGCACTAAAATAAAATGGTTTATAAGAATGAATGCACAGAAATTTTGAGAAAAGCGAGAACCAACGTGTCCTCCTTTGAGCAAAAAACTTCCTTTTTGGTTTTGCATGCCTTCATTTCCCCTCTCCATAACTTTTTATAGCTCTACTTCTGGCATCATGCACCAAAGCCACAGTTGCCATGCTATCCTTCCCTCTTACCCATTTGACAAATGTATGAATCATAAAAACAAAGGCTGAAATGTATAACTTTTCCGCTTTAGTCAGCGCATACATGCATACACACAAACACACACACACACACACACTCTGCTGGAAAAAGTAATTTTTCTACCTTCTTAAAACTTCCAAAGGTTCTGGCCAACAAAAGCCCCCCACAAAAGCCCCCAGAAACCATGACTGCTATGCTTGCTAAAAAAAAAAAAAGAATTAGAAAAGTCTGGTTCTGGGTACTTGGGGTAGTATTGGGGCCATGAGAACAGCTCACTTTAATTCATTTGTAATGGCCTAGACCACATTTTGAAATTTAGGGCACAAAGCTTGCCCTTTTGAGAACGTGTGGCCTTTCCCTACACCCAACACTATGACTGGATACACACACAGTGTCCATTGAAGCTCTCAGGGTTGCGTCAAATGAAGTTGCCCCATTAGCAGAAGGACTTCTGCCTGTGCAATAGGACTTCCTCTCCCTTTCCTCTCCCTGTGCCCCCCACATCTGCTTGGGATTTTCTACAAACCCTCCAGAGCAGATTTGTGGGGAGTGGGAGGTACAAAGGGGGAGCAGGAGAGGAAATTCCATTGTGAAAGTAGAAGACCCTTATACTGAGGGATTGCTCTGTTGGATACAACCCTTCGTTTCTTCTGTCCAGGGCAATAGGCTCTCTGACCCATCCCTTAATATTCAAATTGACTATAAGTTTTCCATGAATGCATAAATATTTTTGCCTGCACAGGCATCCATGGAAATGGAAGGAGGGGGAGAAAATGTGGAGAAGCATTCCATTGTAATGCATTCCACATGAAAAACAAATGTGGAATACATTATGTCAAGAGCTAGTAGCTATGAGGGGAGTCGTCGCAGCAAGCATCAAAAGGAGGCAATGCTAGGAATGGTAGAAAATGCTGACCATGTTTGCTGAGAAAGGAATTCAGGTTTACACAAATAGGTATAAACTGCTATTTTAGAAAAATCAGAGGTGAGGCATTTAGCACTTTTCTGGGATGTGCCTGCATTAAACCAGTTTATGGCTGGTAGTCAGCAGTGAGCCTTCATACTTTGCCTTGGGACTTTAGCTGAGACTGCTATCAAGGTGAAGCTGACAAAAAGCTTCTTCACACTTTGTCAAGAGCAAGGGTAGCTTGTTTGTTTGATCCTTGTGATTTGCAGTTAACCTGTGGTCCTCCTGCTGTTGTTGAACTCCAGCTAGCATGGCCAATGGTCAGGGATGATGGGAGCTAGAATTCAACAGCACCAGCAGGACCGCAGGTTAACAAAGGCATGGTCTTTGATAGTTCCAATTCCAGCATAAGTAGCCAATCAGGAAAACACATGAAAGGCACCAATGTCAATGTCAGCTTCTGTCCTGGAGTGACCATATTCATGGTGTTACTATTAATGTATAAAAACCCTTAACAGCTTGGGACAAGTTTACCCAAAGAATCCCATTACCCCATATATCAGGCTTCCTCAACCTCAGCCCTCCAGATGTTTTGAGACTACAATCCCCATCATCCCTGACCACTGGTCCTGCTAGCTAGGGATCATGGAAGTTGTAGGCCAAAAACATCTGGAGGGCCAAGGTCGAGGAAGCCTGCCATATGCACATTCAGCCACTTCAATATGCAGAACTGGCATTTCTAGAAGTTTCACATGATGTTGTTTCTGCAGTTGCAAGGAGTCAATCCTTCAGTGTGGCATCACCTACACTGTGGAACTCCCTGCTCATTGATATTAGGCAGGCTCCTTCAAGCAGCTTCAGGAAAACATTTTTCTTGGGACTGTACCACAAAGTGGGGGGGGGGGGAGGTTAACGCCCCCCCTCCAAGGATGCTACAGCCCCAGTCATGATCGATCACTTGCTACCCAAGTCACTCTGTCAGTGCATCCACGCAACCCCACAGCATCCTGGCTCACTGCAGCACTAGCAGGTATGCTGCAGCAATGCCAGTGTTGGGAAGGGGGCTCTGTCCCTCCACAGTGGCCACTACTGAATTCATATTGTGCAAATGCAATATTTTATTTGAAAATAACACCTCAGCTAAAACACAAAACGATTCTCCAAATAAAATATATCCGGAAGTCCTAATCACCCGAAGTCTCAGGTAGCCTGTACAGTAGCTGTTGCATCACAGTATTTCTGTAGGAAGTTCTGATTTCCTTACTGCGTGCCTTTAATAACCTAGTACCGGGGTCAGCAACCCGCGGCTCCGGAGCCGCATGTGGCTCTTTTACACCTTTGCCGCGGCTCCGGGGCAGATACTAGCGAGGGGAGGAGGCGCATTGTGTGCCCTGACACTCCCCACTGTGGCGGGTGCTGTATTGGCTGTGACGTCGCATGGGGGCGGTGCGTGCGTTAGTCACGCACCGTCCCGACGTCACCTTCCCGCCCGCTGTCAGATCGGAGGGCAGCGGTGCGCATGCAATGGTTTTGCGGCTCCCAGTTTTTTTTTCTTCGGAAACGGGTCCAAGTGGCTCTTTTTGTCTTAAAGGTTGCAGACCCCTGACCTAGTACATATGCACATTTACTTGGAATGTCCTATTAAGTTTCATGAGGCCTATTAGGGATGAGCAGCAGCTACAGACAAAACTTGTGCTGAATCCGGATACCTTGGAGAGATTGTTGGCTTCTCTAAGGTGTAGCAGTATCTGCACAAGCCAGGTGCTCTGTGTTAGAGGAGATACTGTATTGTGAATCACCTCGTGGCACCTTAGTGACTCAGACGCAAAAAAACGAAAGAAGAAGCCCAACCATGCTACAGACAAGGGTCTGCAAAATGTGAAACTATGTATCTAAGCTTTCCATAAAAGGAAAACACAGGTGAAGAAAAGGTACAGGTTTGCAAAATCAAACTTATGCCTCTAGCTTAAGAAAATGCCAGGATCTTGAATGGGAAGGGATAGCTCATTCATGACTAACAGGCCTAGCATGCAAACAACATCCTTTCCACAAGGTACCTGCACTCTCCAATTTTAGTGCTTTGGAGGGAGAGATGCTGAAGGAATATGCACTTTCTCACTATTACTTCTTGATCTTTTGCTGTTCTGTTCTACAGAGCAAAATACATCAGAAAGAGTTTTGATGAAGTTTGGAGGCATCCCTCCCTTAGGCACCCTTTTCTAATCATTGTCCAACATTTTTGATCCTTTAATCCCATTCTGATTTTATATGTTCCATGTGTTCCTGTTCTCCTGAGCAGCGTGTGTGAACAGTCTGGTCCCTTGCTCACCATTTTGCCTAGAGAATAAGGCATATCCCTTCTTAAACACACAAAATTCATAATTAAATCCTTTCTAGCAAGAAGACAAATGAATCCTGGGAGAATTTCTGTGTGTGTAATAACCTTCTTGCTGTGCCTACAGGAGGCATCTACCATTTCTCCAACACACACACTGATTCCCTGGCAGGCACACCTGAACTCTGATTAGATGGAAACTACTTTAGCCTTTAAGCCTACTGTGGGTCCTGAGCCCTTAAAATGGGCCTTGGCCATACAGACGTTGTCCCTCTTGATTTCCCCAACCTGCAACTGATGCTTGAAACTTCCAGTGCCAGAAGTAGAAGAAGAGTTTGGATTTGATATCTCGCTTTATCACTACCCGAAGGAGTCTCAAAGCAGCTAACATTCTCCTTTCCCTTCCTCCCCCAAAACAAACACTCTGTGAGGTGAGTGGGGCTGAGAGACTTCAGAGAAGTGTGACTGGCCCAAGGTCACCCAGCAGCTGCATGTGGAGGAGCGGAGACGCGAACCCGGTTCCCCAGATTACGAGACTACCGCTCTTAACCACTACACCACACTGGCTCTTGACCCCTCAGTGCTCAGTGACCACTGAGAGTAAGTTTGCAATGTTCATTTGGATAAAGTGTAGGATGATTTAAGACCACTAGTCTGGTGCAGTGTTTTATTTCAACTCTGAGCTTTGTACCTGCTATTTCTCCTCCACACCCCTTTTTTTTCACTTCTAGAGTGGTACAGTGGTTACATACGCTTCAGGTTACAGACTCCATTAACCCTGAAATATTACCTAGGGTAAAGAACTTTACTTCAGGATGAGAACAGAAATCATGCAGCAGCAGGAGGCCCCATTAGCTAAAGTGGTGCTTCAGGTTAAGAACAATTTCAGGTAAGAACGGACCTCCAGTAGGAATTAAGTTCTTAACCCGAGGTACCACTGTACTCAATTTGAATAAACTGCTTAATTGGATTTCTGGGCTGTACTGATTTTGGCGCACATTCGACGGCTGTTTATCCTCCCACTGTGTGGCTTAGGCTGCTTGGGGCTACACTAGGGGTTGTCAAAGTGATTGGATGAGCAGACAGGAGACAGGCTGAAGTTGCAAAAAGTCTCGGAAGTCAGCTGGCTGCTCTCCAACACTCAAGGAGATCACTGTAAGGCAGTGGGAATCCCGCACCCTTGGCATTAGGTGACACAGAAAAGGGTTGTGGCAGCAGAGAGAAACTACTGCAGGTTCCTAAGGCTATGAGCCTGCCCTTCAAGTTTGGTGCTGAAACAGGGGACCGTCCTACTGTCACAGAGTGCAGTGTTTTAGTTAGCCTTGTAGTTTGGAGGCCTTTGCTTCCGCACAACTTTGTGTAATATTTTTCAATCAATCCAAATAGTTTTTTAAAAATGTGTGTACAGTGGTACCTCGGGTTACATACGCTTCAAGTTACATACGCTTCAGGTTACAGACTCCGCTAACCCAGAAATAGTACCTCAGGTTAAGAACTTTGCTTCAGGATGAGAACAGAAATTGTGCTCCAGCGGCGCGGCAGCAGCAGGAGGCCCCATTAGCTAAAGTGGTGCTTCAGGTTAAGAACAGTTTCAGGTTAAGAACGGACCTCTGGAACGAATTAAGTAGTTAACCTGAGGTACCACTGTATCACTCAACCTCTTGTTTTTAATGATATTATTTCTCCCATGTGTGGCCACGTCCCAAGTGATTATTTTCATTTATCAGCCATGATTGTTATTAATATTACTTAGCACTTACTGTCCTTGTGTGCCTCTTTCCCACATACACTATGGTCTTTTACTGCAATACTATTTTGTGTGAATAAACACTCACTGCTTAAGCAGAAAAGTACCACACAACAATAACACACACATTTAGCAAAGTGTGTTGTCCTCATCTACCTTGTGCCTGGTCAGGGCAAGAGGTGGGGGCAGCGGGAGAGATGGCTCTCTGAGGGCTCCACCCACTAAGCTGAAATGCACCTTCTCTGTTGTAGCCAGAAATAGTGATGACATTCAACAGCTGCAAGTTCTCTCTCTCTCTCTCTCTCTCTCAGGCTGGCAGAACTAGCAGTGGGAGCAAACAGCAGAGAATATGGGTTTGCTTTGTGTTCACAGCAGAACCTAGATATACAACCTACCTGCTTTGTAGGAAGCAGCTAAGCAGGGAGAATGTTCCAGGGCACTATACCACCTGAGCTGTCATCACATACCTGTAAAGGATGGAGAGAGCCAGGGCAAGACTGCACTGGTGGTGCACAAAATTCACATACCCTTGTTCCCACCACCAACTTGATGTTTTCCTCACTGTCTCTCTGCTGGACACATCCCAATCTGGCAAACAACAACACTGGCACAGCTGGGAGGGTGCCATGACCGACAGGATTTCGGGTGGGATAAGTATATGGGTCCACAAAGAGCAAGTTTCCAATGCCCACATCAGCCTATTCCTCAAATCAAAAGACTTTGTTTGCAGCTCTATGCGCAGTAGAACCAGTAGCACCTCTCTAATGCTGCTGAATTTTTGACCACAAACAAAACCACAGGGAAGAAAAAGAATCCCTTTCAGTCTTCAGTCTACACACACACACACACACACACACACTGTCAACTTAAAGGAACCTAGCACAAAACCTCCTAGGCCCATTTGTATGTAATTTGGCAGGTTTCACACCTAGGGGCACTTCTGCTATTTTCAGATCAATCGCCCTCAAAACACTAGCAGAGACAAAATGAATCTCTTTGAATTTATTGTTCTATTGTCTGTGTGCTGCCCCAGCTTTTTTTGCCCATTACTAACTTTCTATGCTACTAGTGACCAATAAGCATAATAAATCTTTCTTTCTTTCTCTTTCTTTCTTTCTTTCTTTCTTTCTTGGCATCCCCAAACTGCAAATGCTGTCCTTATGAGGAATCTGCAGTAGCTATCTTTCTTTGGTAGGATCCATCCCCTTAGAAGGGACTACCATGCCTGCAAATTTTATCCATTTCTGCAAAATATGAGAACTATAAAATGTTTATTCTAAAAAAAAAAAAAAAAAAAGATTAAACTTTAAAAGGCACCTGCCACAAAAAACACTATTGATTTGCCTGTAATTTGTCAAATTTTATTCACTTTGGAGGGGCTATTATGCCCACATAAATCATGTATCTCTTTCAAAAGGAATAACATTGGAACATTTTTTAAATTTCTCAACAGTGCATAGGTGAGAACAAAGCCTTATTTTTCTGAAGAAGATTCAGACCCTGAGCTGAATCACAGAGTCTCTGAAGTCCTTTGGACCAAACTGGGCTGTTTCCATAGTGCCAACTCAAGGTCCAACCAAATATTGCGGCTGGTATATTCCCTACCTGTCAGGGTCTACAACTTAGTAATTACTGTTAAAATAATGCTAATGTTTTGCTACCAAACTTTCCTCTAGGTTCCCCTCTAAGGAGGAACAACTGCAACCGCAATCTAAGACCCATTGAATTTTGTAGTTCTTACTAAAGAAGAAATATATTTACCTAGGCTGATTTGCAAGATGTGTACAACCCGAATTCAAAAGTGCCATTTTGATTCTCCATAGCATGGTATTTTGGAATAAGAAGCAAGTAGTTCTTGACCATGTAGGGCCCTGCCCCCAAACAACAACTCTTGGTGTTTTCTAAAAACACAACATTTTCAAATGCTGATAATGAATAAGAGCACATGTTCATCATACGGCCTGCTCTTGCATACTGATATTTTGTACTTATTTTTGTTCTATATGACAAACTGGAATATATCCAAGAGCACCAACACATAAACATCTACACTCTGTGTGTTGCAAAGAAGCCTTAGCAGAATTCAAAGAAGCCTAAAAGTGGATTTAAACATTGCATGTGTGTATAGTACCTGAAATTAGACAGTAATCCGTGTCACAGGAATTGCAGATATTGTACTAAGACTGCATTTTCCAAGTAAAATCTTCTAATAGTAATTAACCTAATTGTGTTCCTGGCATCCTGAATAGCTCATTCTCTTGACACAGTGCTTGCACAGCCAGAGCAAACGACGGCAAAGAAGCGAGAAAAAGGCTTACAGCAACAGCACTATACACAGAAATCACAAACCTCCTGGGATTCGGGAAGTGGCTTAAAACACCAGAACTTTCAAACTTTCCCAGACATATTGAAAGGTGCTGTTGTATCAGCCCACTGTTTAATCAACATAGTTCAACCATTCATTACAAAGGGCTGCACCCGCAAGCCCAAATGTAGCATGAATGAATTTGAAGGAACATAGAAAGTAATGTGCACATCTCGAATGGCCACTGAAAAAGGATCAGAGTGAAATCAAATGGCAGGATATGTGAATGTCCTCCAGATGTGGTTGGACTCCAGCTCCCATTATCCCTGACCATAGTCTATGCTGGCTGGGATTGAGAGGAGTTGGGAGTCTAAGCAACATCTGGAGGGCCACACATTGCCCTTTCCTTCCCTGCACCAGACACACTAACCTCCCATTCCCTATTGCCAAGATGCACATCATTCCAGCAGGTTTTCCCCTTTCTGGGGTTTCCCTTCTGCCTTGTACCTGTCCTCTTCCCTTTTGTCTTCCACCTGGTTGGATCCTTGACTGCTACAACCTTTCTCCCCCTACCCTTCCCAAAACAGCTGACCTGCCTCCCCTTATTACTTTCCTGCTCCCCTGCGTTCAAAAGCTGTCCTTGCATCCCTTGTCATTTAGCTTCAAGCTATTCAAAGGCCAGCTCTTAGATGTGCCCCATCACTCACTCCACTAGCCTTCCCCTCTTTTCCCCCCAGCTCAAGAAGGGGGGGGGCAAAGAGAGAAAGAGAGAGAAATAGCCAAAAACTCATCTTATGGCGAGGCAAAGCACACAGCGCTGCCTGCTTTTCACCCAGATCCCAGGATGTTATTAACCCCGGCCACGGCCATTGGCTTGGCTATTAATAACATCCTGGGAAGCTGGTTGGGTGCGATGGTCCAAGGAGGGGTGCGATTAAACTGTCCAGAAGGGAGATCCCCAAACAGTGGGACTTTTTGGGGGGAGGGGGATGGTTGTGGCTCAGCACCCTCCCCCCCCAACACCCGCTCACCTGCGGGGGGCATGGTGATGGTCTCGTTGGCGTTGCTGGAGCCCACGTTGTAGACGACCACGGCCGAGGCATTTTGCGCGGCGGCGTGCCGGATCTTATCCTTGTAAGTGCAGTTCCCCTTGGGGATGAGCGCGATCCAGATCTTGCCGGGCCCGGGCACGGCGAACCTGGCGTTGGGGTCGCAGGCTAGCCGGTCGGCGGCCGCCGAGGTCATCACCACCTGGCCCCAGACGTCGTGCTTGGGCGAGTGTTCCCCGTAGCGGCCGCACTCGGTCTTCTCGCTACGCAACTCCCCGCCTGCGCCGCCGCCGCCGCCGCCGCCGCCGCCACCAGGATCCGGGTAAGTAATGTTCACGAAGGCCGTGTACCACTCCTCTTTCTCGGCCACGGTGAAATCCAGGCACAGCAGATGCACGAAACAAAAGGAAAGCAGCCATGTTGAGAGAGCCAGGCTGCGGCACGCTTGGATCACGGACATTGCCATCTTCGCCTCCTGCTCCCGCTCGCCCCCCCGCCGCCGCCGCCGCCGCGCGCGTGTCTGCATGTGGGGGGCGCGCGCGCGCGCGTGGAGAAGGCGCGCGGGGACACGCCAGCCCGGGCGGAGGAGGCAGGCGGCGCGCCCTCACCTTTGCAACCCGCTCGGCATTCCCAGCTCCTCTGCTGGGCGCGCGGGGAAAAGAAACAAAAGCGGACGGCGGCGCAGCCTCGCTTGCAGTCGGCCCGTCCTCCTCGCTCGCTCGCTCGCTCGCTCTCGGGCGGCTTAAGAAGGGCGGGCGGGCGGCAGGCAGGCTGGCTGGCTGGCTGGCGCGCCCGGCCAAGCGGGTCCTTTTCAGTGCCAGCTGGGCTCCCCAGAGACGCGGGCGAAGGCGGCCTCTTCGCAGCTGAGGGGAAAGCCCCTGAGGGGGAGCGCGCTGCTCCGGCGGCCTCTCCGGCTCTGGAGCTCCCTCATTCCCCCTCGCCCTGCGGGCTTCCCAGCCGCCTCACGCCAGAGGAGATGTTTTGTTTTGGAGGGTGGGGGGTAGAAGGGGCGGGAAAAGAGGGGAGCTAAGGTTGGAGGGGGAGCGAGGAGGTCGAGCGCAGGAGGAGCTTGCATGTGATGTCAAGAGCTCCCGCTTGCAGCTGCTCGGCTTTTGCGAGGCTGGTCTCTCGACTCCGAAGGGAAGGAAGGACGCCTGCCGGCAGACAGAGGGAAGGCAGCCTGCCCGGTGAGGAGCAGCGAAGCCCGCTTGGTCCCCTGTGAACTGGGGAGAGGTCCCGAGGCCTCGTCCGAATGAGTCCCCGCAGGTGGGAGAATGGACTGGAAGGCCTCTGTGAACGTCTTTCTAGAAGAAAATCTCTACGAGGAGACAACTTGTCACAGCAGAGCAAGAGGCAGATCGAGAGTTTTCAGCCTGATATGCTGGGGTGATTTTGAGAAAATAAAATAACTTCCAGGCAGGTGTTGTTGCTTTTTAAATTGTCCTTATAGGCAGTACTTAAAAAAAAATGTTTAGGGGTGCTCTCATTTTGGCTCAAGAAGATCACCATTTTATAGTTCAAATCAGGAAAAATAAATACTGTAAATGTACAGAGATTCACAAAATGTTTAGGGGTATGCGTACCCCTGCGTCCTACCAGAAAAAAGCACTGGTTATAGGGAATATTGGGGGGGGGGGATGGCAAGCCCCCGCTTGGAGTTTGAAATGGTATGTTCCACTTTATCACCTTGGTTCCCCCAGGGAGCTCATTCTGCTGCAGGCCATAATGAGTGCAAGCAGCATGGTAAGTGGATTTGCACCAACTTATCCCAAACTGCTTCACTATCCTGGTAACTCTTCAGTAACCATTCATACAAGCTTTCATTCAGTGTTATCCCTTGATCTCTGCTCACTCACATTTTGAGGTTTTTTTAAGAAACCCTCACCCATCGGACAGAAAAAAGCATTGCCAAAGCATTTGTAGCTGGTGTAACATTGCTTTTGCACAAAAATGCTCCCCCCTTTTTTTAAATGGAGAGGGTAAGTGGAGGGAGGTCTGTCCACAAATCTTATGAATGAACCCACCTAGGAAAAGTGTGCAGTCATCAGATAGAGACCAGATCCTAGACAAAATGGGGAAGGAACAGAATATAAATGCAGGCTGGGATTGGTTCAATAGATCTATACAGTGGTACCTCGGTTAAGTACTTAATTCGTTTCACAGGCCCATTCTTAACCTGAAGCTGTTCTTAACCTGAAGCACCACTTTAACTAATGGGGCCTCCTGCTGCTGCCGCCGCGCCGCCGGAGCACGATTTCTGTTCTCATCCTGAAGCAAAGTTCTTAACCTGAAGCACTATTTCTGGGTTAGCGGAGTCTGTAACCTGAAGCATATGTAACCTGAAGCATATGTAACCCAAGGTACCACTGTACTGCTCTTTTCACTTGTTTGCAAAGCTTGAAGAGAGAAGGACACAAAGAAATCCGGGGGGGGGGGAGGGGGAGCAGGTGCATGTGGACAGCCCGGGGCAATGAATTACAGGTCTGGAACAGCCATCGCATCTCGTACATCAGCTTTCCTGTATCTTGCCATCACCTTCAGTGCAAGGGTCTTCAATGCAGCAAATCACACATTCAGCTGTGTGACTCACCAAACAGTGAGTCATCCAGTGATGCATGTGTGAATCAGCCCTCTGGGAGCCACAGCCAAGGTTTCCTCGTGTGTATTCATAGGCACAGCATGGGATTTCTGCTGTTAGTCAAGGACTGTAGGTGGCTACAAAACCATGTCTGCAGCTGATCCACTTTCCAAGCTCAAGTTTTAAAGACTTGTTTCTCTCCCTACAACAATGAGATTAGGCACATAATTGCATCTTTTCCTATCAGAAGCTACTCAACAAGCAGGAACATATGGAGTGTGGGGTTAGTCTAATCCATGGCAGAAAAGGGGGAAGAAGAAAAAGCTGGTGAAACAGTGAGATCCAGTTGCAAGTCCTCTTAGTGTTGAGGCAACCTCTGACTGCCTCCCATAGCCACTAAGACTGCAGTCTTGTACACATTTACTGGCAAGTAAGCAGTGGGACTTACTTTTGAGTAGATATACCACTTTATTAGTTTATGTTTCATTTTTTAGATGGCGACAACAACCCACGCTATCAAGCCTCTTCGTATGTATGTTGAACCATTACAATAAATCTCTTGTCACCCTTCTCATAATACTCGCATTGTATATATGATGATGGGACGCGGGTGGTGCAGTGGGTTAAACCACAGAGCCTAGGACTTGCCGATCAGAAGGCCAGTGGTTCGAATCCCTGTGACAGGGTGAGCTGCCGTTGCTCGGTCCCTGCTCCTGCCAACCTAGCAGCTCAAAAGCACGTCAAAGTGCAAGTAGATAAATAGGTACTGCTCCGGCGGGAAGGTAAATGGCGTTTCCGTGCGCTGCTCTGGTTCGCCAGAAGCGGCTTAGTCATGCTGGCCACATGACTCGGAAGCTGTACGCCGGCTCCCTTGGCCAATAAAGTGAGATGAGCACAGCAACCCCAGAGTCGGTCACGACTCGACCTAATGGTCAGGGGTCCCTTTACCTTTTTATATATGATGATAATATAAATGTTATTATGTGGTGTCCTTGTCCACCTTTCTTTGCTCTCTGCTTCTAGTAACTTCATGGCTCATAAAGGTAAAGGTAAAGGTACCCCTGCCCGTACGGGCCAGTCTTGACAGACTCTGGGGTTGTGCGCCCATCTCACTTAAGAGGCCAGGGGCCAGCGCTGTCCGGAGACACTTCCGGGTCACGTGGCCAGCGTGACATCGCTGCTCTGGCCAGAGCCAGAGTCAGAGCCGCACACGGAAACGCCGTTTACCTTCCCGCTGGTAAGCGGTCCCTATTTATCTACTTGCACCCGGAGGTGCTTTCGAACTGCTAGGTTGGCAGGCGCTGGGACCGAGCAACGGGAGCGCACCCCGCCGCAGGGATTCGAACCGCCGACCTTTCGATCGGCAAGCCCTAGGCGCTGAGGCTTTAACCCACAGCGCCACCTGCGTCCCGCCTCATGGCTCATACCAGTGCTTAATTTCAGCCCCAGATTCAGCCCTGGAAATTTTTGAATTGTCAAGGCTCAGTTCGGGAATGCAGGAGTAAATAATGAAGATTATACCTCTGATCACGTGCATACTTTTCTCAATACTCAGTAAAATCCCAGGGAATCCTTATACAACTAGGACTGGTCATGAAGAACTCCATTAACTGCCACTATTCTATTATACACAGCTGTGAGATAATCTTTGGCCTGAATCCAAAACTGCTGCTCCTTCTCCAGCCCTAGCCTAGCCACATCCTCACCATTGACAATTACTGTACTATAGTTGCTGACTGTGTACTCTATTTTTCCATTATGTTCTTTGGGCTGGAGATTCTGATTCTGCCTTCTTTGATCTGGCTATCCACAGGCCACAGAAAGCACTGATGACACAATGGAAGAGATAACATCCCTCTTTGTGTGCATGTATATAGCTTGGTCTCCTATATCTGCCCAGATGTTCATGCGGTCATGCATTTCTAAAATATGGAAGCAGAACAGCAACAAGAGGAAGAGGAAGTAGTAGAACAACAACAATCAGATGTATCGATTGGAATACTGTAGATAAAAGAAGACAAAAAGTCTTCTTTCTCCAGAAGAGCAAAAAAGCAAAGCACTTCAGTTTTAATTTCAGCCACCTCCACCAAACCTTTTGGAGAAGCATCACAACTGAACCATGTGAGCTCCGCATGGGTGTGGATCCTGCTGGTGGCAGTGATGGGCTTTGGTAATATGGCGCCTTGAGTGAACTGATGCCACGGGTTGGATGAAATTCAGCCATGGGCCAAGCAATGGAATAATAAACTGGGATTATTTATTGAAATATACATATGCCACGCCTTCATAAAAAAAAACCCAGCAAGGTGGTCTACAGCATACAAAATTACAATAAAAACACCAGTAAAAGCATAAATAAAAGGATATGCACATTGCAAAGGCCTGTCTGAATAATATCATTCTGAGAAGACATCTAAAAGAAGGCAAGGATGATTCCTGCTGAACGTCTATTGACAGGGAGTTCCACAGAGCAGAGCCAGCCACATGAAAGGCTTGGTCCCTTTCAGAAGCCAAGCGAACCTCAGGGGTGTGAGGAAGCACAAGAGCCCCATCAGTGGATCTTGGTGATCAAGGTGGAGTGGAAGGAGACAGGCAGTCCTCAAGGTATTTGGGCCCAAGTTGTGTAGGCTTTTGCTCATTAACACAAGAGCTGCAAACCTGGCCTGGTAGCAAGCTGGGAGACCAGCACAGCTCTCTCAGAAGAGGAGTGGCAGTAGCCTGCTTCTGTGAATCATCTGGCCCTTGCAGCTTCCAGACCAGATACAAGGGCAGCCCTACATGAAACATATTACAGTAATCAAGTCTTGAGGTTACCCCAATGCATGGACCACTGTGATCAGACTATGAGCAGTGCTTTAATACACACACAGCCCACTGTATTGTTATCAAAGTTTCAAGAAGATGGAAAGAACAGTTCTTATGCAATGGCCAACAAAGAGGAAAGTAGAACAGCTCAACAGCCAAAGTAGGTGGAGAGAAATAGTTTTTCTTTTCATATGTCATCTCTGAGCAGAGGGTGGGGGGTGAAGGAGTAGCATCAGTGGGAGGCAGCTGAGTCATAGTCCTTTAGCTGCCTCCAGAGCTACTGGTGGGAGTTGAGGCTTTCATGAAGAATGGGGAAAGGCAAAACCCTTGACTATTTTTAGTTCTTCCATCCCTGTCAATAGCTGCTGGGGGAAAGATATAGCCTGACATTTTACATTTGTTCTTCATCAAGGTAAAAGAAATGTAAAATGTAAAATATTTATTTCATAAAATTATATTCCACATTCCAAGGAGAACCCTCACAAAACAGCTTCCAACAAATGAAGGGTGTGTGTGTGAACCAATGGGTGGTATTCAACTAAGTATTACTCAGAGTAGACCTGCCTGTGAAATCAATGGACCTTTTTTTAAAAAAAAAGTTTTAAAATATATATTGAATTTGCCATTACCTAAACATCGCCATCTAGTGTGTCGCATTTGTATAGTGCGCCTAAAACGTTATATTTGCAGCTGTATAGCTGAGTCCCCAGCCGAGTCTTAATTTCAGCGGGTTTCCTCTGTGTAAAACTTAGTTGAATTTGTTGTCATCTGTCTGTCTCAAGAGATAATGAAGTGTGCCTCTGGGGGTGAAGTCCAACTGTGCATTAGTAGCACCAAAGTGACCTTCCCAAGGCACAGGCAAGGACAGTGTGTATGGAAGTCCTGGGCTGCCAGACGACAATACCCCTGTCTCAGCTTTGCTGATGTGGTCCAAAGGAAAGCAGCGCAATAAGTTGGGCACCAGCTTGGCTGCAGGAGTTGCCAGAAGGAGGCGTACAAGGCACCGTCCAACCATCTTAGGGACTCCACTCTGGATTTGTGTAATGTTTAGTCCGAAGATATCCAGTATAAGGCAGCAGAGGATTAGGATCCGTTTTCCTTCTCATGCTGGAACACTGGGCCAAAGCCAACCAAGTGAAATTCAACATGCAAGCTTTTATTGAAAAGGATCAAAGGGAACTTCCTGTTTTTACACACTAGCTTATCTAAGCAATGTGATTACTTGGTGTCCTCAGGATGGGACAATTCATTACAACAATTAATTCGTTATAGTGAATTTGGAAAATGTAAAACATAGAAATGACTGATGAGCTGCTGTCTGTCTAAAGACTTTTTTTAAAAAAAGTGTAACATTTACCAGGAGATGTGCTTCTCTGTATATTTGCTCTAAGAATCCCTGGTTAAAGATGGCACCTACCTATTTAAATGTATAGTTGCAATCTTATACTTGCCTATCTGGAAGTAACCCTCATTAAATTTGATGGGACCTACTGCTGAGTAGACATGTAGGGTTGCATGACTTGCTCACAGTTAAGTAGTTGGGTGGGAGGGCAAAATTCAACCCTCTAACCATGGCTGTCTACTCATAAGCCAGTTCTATCGAGCCCAATTTACTCCCTAGTAAGTATATATATAAGTGGGACGCGGGTGGTGCTGTGGATTAAACCACAGAGCCTAGGACTTGCCGATCAGAAGGTTGGCGGTTCGAATCCCCGCAACGGGGTGAGCTCCCATTGCTTGGTCCCTGCTCCTGTCAACCTAGCAGTTCGAAAGCACATCAAAGGGCAAGTAGATAAATAGGTACCGCTCCGGCGGGAAGGTAAACAGCGTTTCCGTGCTCTGTTCTGGTTCGCCAGAAGCGGCTTAGTCATGCTGGCCACATGACCCGGAAGCTGTACGCCGGCTCCCTCGGCCAATAAAGCGAGATGAGCGCTGCAACCCCAGAGTTGGCCACGACTGGACCTAATGGTCAGGGGTCCCTTTACCTTTAAGTATATATAGGATTGCAGCCTAAGGGGGACTTTGTAGGGAGTGAAATGGACTAGTCTCGATGCAAAGTGTGGAGAAACTCCTTTACAGTTTCATCTCAGGGGTGGTTTGAATGTGTGTGGAGCAGACAATGGACATAATGTTCCTAGTCGGTTTCTCTACCTGTGAAAATCTGCTTTGCAAGCTGAAGTTAGAGTCACATCACAAGAGATGTGGTACCTTGTGGCATAGACACGGCTCTGACATTGATGCAATCACATTACAGACAACACTAAAAATCACAATGAGTCCAGCTGGGTGCAGGGAAACTCTATTTTCTTCAACAATGTATTGCAGTAGGAGTGCTGCAAAATTGTGACATTCCAGAAATATAAGCACATTTGTCATATTCTAAACCAATCATCTGGAAAGGCCCAAAGTAGTATTTAAAAGGCACCCATTCTCTACTCACAGGAGGAGCAAGCTAACCATAACTGATCAATCTCTCTGGAACACAACAGAGTATTAGCAGAGGTAATTTCCCGCTGTTCCAGGTGAGTGGCCTTAATTATGTTATGCCCATTTTTATTTCAAATTTTTGAATTTGAAAGCAAAATTGTTCCATGGTCTGCAGAATAGCCCATTATGGAATAAAGCAACTGTGAAAATGCCCCTAGAGAATGGAATCTTGTTAAGAAACGAGATCTTTATCCACCACAATGTGAACATCAAAACGAAGACTGCTTTACAATCAGTTGCGCACATCATCCTGTGTGAGAAATGAAAGCAGTAATTTGAAGTTTCCAGCAGCCAAGGCCAGGCAGAGGGGAAGTCTCACGGAGACAGAATTCTCAGAGAACTGGGAAATTAATGCCAAAGATTATTTAATGCTTGAGGCAGCGAGGAGGAAAATCTCGCCATGATTCATGTTGCAGGCACCAAGGAATTAAAAAGAGATTAGTGCCCTCCCCATGTGTCACTCACTCTGCATCTTCCTAGAAATCTTTAACGCCACCTTTTTTGAATGTGTTTGTTATGTGAGCTTCCATCAGAATTAGAGGGGGGGGGGAGAATATGCACCCAGATCACATGTAAAACTTCAAAAGTTATTTTAAACATGTGAAAAGATGCATGGTTTTTATGGATCTAGGAGGTGAGCATTCACATTTTTCAATTCATTTATCTTTTGATGGCGTAGAGTTGCATGCTCCAGCAGAGGGTCAATCATCCCCACTTGACCATAAGGTTCACTAGGTGGAGAACCAAGTATGCCTTTTTGTGCTGCCCTTCCCCCCCCCCCACCGAAGCAAAACCAATCCCTTAGGATTGAAGCTGACTATACTAAGGCTGCATTCAAACAGCATTCTTCCTCCCCATTTTCTCAATGTTTCCCTAATTGTTAATTTCTGTATTATAACTTTTACATGGCAAAAAAAACCAATGCTCCCAGAAACATAGTTGGAATACACAGCACAAATTTAGTGCCCAGGGAAAAAACCCCAACAATTTTCAAATAACATGGAAATGAGCATTACACATGCACTAGAACCTGCTATATTTCCAGAACTGGCTTTTACCTTGGGTGCATTCAGATGTGGTCAGGATTGCATTAATTTTTACTGATTATATTGCTGGCACTTCTGTCCTGTTTTCTAACATTTCTTTCACACCACAGTACCTGATGTACCATGGAACTGTGGCTTTTTAACTACTACACCGGCATGTCATGCTAAATTTCATTTATGCTAGTGGGTGTTGTGTGGCACGGCAACAAATATCTTTGAACAATGACACTACTCCCCCAGCCTTTCTGTGGGTTCTTCTGTTCCCCCATGATTCATTCCTCCATGAAAGCAGCAGGGAAGAACTGAATGCCAATATAGCACCCCAAATTCAGTCACCTCCAATTTCCAGATTAAGGGGGCTGTGGACAGTCCCCCCATGTAATCAAATAACACACAAATGTACATACATGAGCTATATTTCATTAGCTTTCTGAAAGTGGGTTTTATATCACATATTATGCAGAAATGAGCAGTTAGGGAAACATCAGGGAAATGGAACAAACTTCAGTATGACTGCAACCCACGAGAGGCTCATAGACCAGTTTTAGTTCATTTCATTGCTGTCTTGCATTATTAAAAAATAATTCCTGCCACAAATCAAATCCAATTACAGGGCGCAAGGCTTACTGACAAAATTCCTCAATGGGGAATCCCTGTGGGGTTTGCTGTCAGCACCGATCAGCTGATTGCAAAGGAGTAAGTGGGACCTTGCTTTAAGCTCCAGACCTTTCCTTTGGAGAAGGGTGTCAGGTGTGAGGCGGGTGGGTGCAGTTTGGGAGATATGTCCTCATAGGTCAATATGGGGCCTGTCCCAGGCCTTAATTATACACCTGTGAGTTAGAAGTTCCCCAACCCCTGAACCAAACTTGGGCTGCACTCCTGTGCAGTCTCACCTGGGAGTTAGTCCCATTGAACTCATCAGGCTTGTACATTAGTACCTCGGGTTACAGACGCTTCAGGTTACAGACTCTGCTAACCCAGAGATAGTACCTCGGGTTAAGAACTTTGCTTCAGGATGAGAACAGAAATCGTGCGGTGGCAGTGCAGCAGCAGCCTGAGGCCTTATTAGCTAAAGTGGTGCTTCAGGTTAAGAACAGTTTCAGGTTAAGAACAGACTTCCAGAACAAATTAAGTTCTTAACCCAAGGTACCACTGTATTGGTTTGTGCTGTTCGGCTTGAAGATGCCTGTTTTTTGCTGCCTTACTTTGAATAAACTATAAAGGTAAAGGGACCCCTGACCATTAGGTCCAGTCATGACCGACTCTGGGGTTGCGGCGCTCATCTCGCTTTATTGGCCGAGGGAGCCGGCGTACAGCTTCCAGGTCATGTGGCCAGCATGACTAAGCCGCTTCTGGCAAACCAGAGCAGCGCACGGAAATGCCATTTACCTTCCCACCGGAGCAGTACCTATTTATCTACTTGCACTTTGATGTGCTTTCGAACTGCTAGGTTGGCAGGAGCAGGGACCGAGCAACGGGAGCTCACCCTGTCGCGGGGATTCAAACCGCCGACCTGATCAGCAAGTCCTAGGCTCTGTGGTTTAACCCACAGTGCCACCCGTGTCCCTTGAATAAACTAGCTGTGGTTTAATGTGGCAAAGTTGGTCTGTCACTTATAGGTTGGGGTTGCCAGCAGTGTCCCGCAGCATGCAATCACTTCTCTCCCATGCAAGGGAGGGAACAGTGCCATGCAAATCTACTCTCCATGGACAATAATGCAGGGTCCCATGGCTGGTAGGCTACATACGATTAGAATAAAAGCAGACCGTGTTAATTGCAACAACATTTTATACATTTTTTTGTTAAGTGCAGAATTCTGTACTGAAATCAAACTGCTCTTCATTTGTATTATACAGCCCATCCCATGAAGCTGAGTTAGCATACTATTCCTGGAAGGATGAACTTCCCTATTATGTGTTAAAATCTTTGTTGTGCTGAGGTCCAGCCACTAGAGGGAGATGTTGTTCTATAATAGGGCTCTCGGATCACTTCAATTCTCTGCCTGCCGTTTTTCAAAATCCTTCCAATTTGCCTGCCTTCAGTTTGCATTAGTTAATTCCCCACTAACCCTTGCTTGTAGCATTAATGTTAGAAAGACATCGAGTCATAAGTACATTTAGGGCTGGACTTAAATCACTTTATTATAAAAAAAGAAAAAAAGAAAGAGTGCTCTTATTTCTTGCGATTCTTCTCTGTGTGATACCTTTGTGCACACTATACATTTAAAGTGCATTTCCCCCCTCAGATAATTCTGGGCATGGTAGTTTGTTAAGGATTATTGGGAATTGTAACTCTGTGGCTGATAAACTGCACTGCCCAGAATTCTTTGGGGGAAAGAACGGGCGTTGAATGTCCTTTAACAGTATTGTATGTATGAAGCCACACATGTACACACTGCAATCACAGGTATTAGCAAATTGATCGGATCCTGGAGGGACGCACTGTTCTCTGTGTATCCTTTTCCCCATTCCCCACAACTGAACCCTCATAGCAATGAATGGCAGCCATTCTGACAGATGGGTGAAAATAAAGGATGCACTCAGGGACCCTGCTGAGGTAGGATTGCCAGATGCCAAAAAGGACAGGGATCCTGCAACTTTGCTAGTTGTGCAGAAGAGGGAATAAAAAGGTAAAGGTAAAGGAGCCCTGGACGGTTAAGTCCAGTCAAAGCAACTATCGGGTTGCGGCGCTCATCTCGCTTTCAGGCCGAGGGAGCTGGCGTTTGTCCACAGAAAGCTTTCCGTGTCATGTGGCAAGCATGACTAAACTGCTTTTGGCGCAATGGGACACCATGATGGAAACCAGAGCGCACAGAAACGCCGTTTACCTTCCTGCCACAGCGGTACCTATTTATCTACTTGCACTGGCATGCGTTGGAACTGCTAGGATGGCAGGAGCTGGGACAAAGCAACGGGAGCTCACTCCGCCGCAGGGATTTGAACTGCTGACCTTCTGATTGGCAAGCCCAAGAGGCTCAGTGGTTTAGGCCACAGCACCACCCACATCCCAGAAGAGGGAATATCAGTTGCATAGCTTGTCTGCATCTGGCCAGCCTATATTGCAGTGGGGATTAAAACTTCTCCCTTGGCTACTAATGCTAGTAGATCTGAAGTAGCCTGCTATAGGAAGCTTAAGAGGGTGGGTTATAGTGTGCTTTGACTGACTTAAATCCAGGTGAAGGTTTTGAGGATTAGGTGCAAGTCAATTGAAAACAAAATACATCAAGAGTTTGTTGTCTTGGTTCAAGTCAGTACCTGATGGTATGTGATCCTACGCACAGAGATGGGGGGACGGTTATTAGTGACATTCTGTCCTGCCTCCTCACCCCCAAGCAGTTCGGGATGGCATATATAGTGGTACCTCGGGTTAAGAACTTAATTCGTTCTGGAGGTCCGTTCTTAACCTGAAACTGTTCTTAACCTGAGGTACCACTTTAGCTAATGGGGCCTCCCGCTGCCGCCACGCTGCCGCTGCACGATTTCTGTTTTCATCCTGAAGCAAGTTCTGGGTTAGCGGAGTCTGTAATCTGAAGCATCTGTAATCTGAAGTGTCTGTAAACCGAGGTACCACTATATGTGTCATCGTCTCCTGCGCGCGCACACACACACACACACACACACACACCATTATGTTCTCACAACAAACCTGTGAGGTAGGCCAAGTTTAGAGAGAGGGGTTAAGGAGTAACAATGCAGCGGCTGCTCACTCTCGGCCTAAAGAACCTCACAGTGACAGAGTGTTGATTTGAACATGAGCCTCCCTGGGCCAAAATTTTAGGCACTGCACCCCATTGATTCTCCACTGAGTTCAGTGGGACTCACTTCTCAGTAGACCACGAATGAGGAACCTGTGGTCTTCTAAATGCTGTGCATCTCCAGCCCTTGTCAGCTCCATCCAGCATGGCCAATATTCATGGACAATGGGACCTGCAGCTCAGAAATATCTGGATGGCCAAGGATTTCCCAACCCTGCAGTTAGCAGACATAGGGTTGGACACTCGTGAGGATAACTTATGTGTGATATTCTGCATCATAATGTGCAATAATGAAGTTTAAACTTCAGGAAATGGGTAGTTTTGCATGGGATCCAAATCTCAAATACACTGACAGTGCCATGAAGCGCAAAACTATTTTAGAAGCATGCAGTTGGGGACTGGGGAGTCTGTGACCCTCTAGATTTCGTGAACTACAACTCCCATCATCCTTGACTACTGGCCATGCTTGCTAGGTCTAATGGAAGCTGGAGTCCAACAGCATCAAGAGAGCCACAGGTTCCCTCCCCCTGCATCAGGTCTACGCTGCAGCAAAATGCAATAAAATAGATTCTGAACAAAAACTGGAGCAGCAGAGATTAATGTTAAGAAAGAGTAGAAACTCTCACATAGTGTTGCGAGGTTTGTCATTCCAGTTCTGGCATTCCAGCTCTTGCCCACCTTCAGACATGTTATTTGTCAAGCAGATGATATTTGTCATCCAACAGATATTGTATCAAACTCTAAGTGATAGATTGCTGTGTCATTTCATCAGCCTCCAGGAGCAATAACAATACTTGGACTAAGTCAACTGCACTGAGTTATACAACCACTCAGTCTCCCTGCAGTTCAGATGGGAGAAGCTGGCAATGTTTCTTCGTGGCTGGCCTCTCCAGCTCGCTCAGAAGTAACCCCATTGCATTCGAGGAGCTATTTTTAATTTGCCAAAATTATACTAAAATATTACCAAGCCGTGAAGATGAAAGAGATAGTAACAAATGCAGTACTGTGCACAAAACGTTCTCCATAAATTAATGAGAAAATAAATTGCATCTGAAAATTACCAAAGGGGAGAGGCATCCCCCCCTGCTTCTAAATGTATCATTTCTTGTGGGGTTTTTTGCACTTACCATATTTATGGGGTGGCAGAGAGGTGTTAGTGAGTGTCCTTTCGTGCTGCAAATCATCTCACCAGTCCTCTGCCCCCTTCGGGCTCCCCAGTTATCCTAGGCTGGAGCTGACACAGTGAAAACTAAAACAGCAAAACACCCACCTCCTACAAGCCTGTCTGGTGCAAGTCAGCAGGACTTTGGGTGCAGTAGTGGATCAATTGCTCTGTTTCGCTGCTCACTGACCCCTTGAGAGGTTGAGATGACTTAAGCAGAAGTTTGGAACCTCCTGTGGTTTCAATTTTTTGCGGCTAGGAAATCACCTCAGTGATGAAACTCTAAATGGTTCTTCACCACCACAGTTTACACTATTTGAAAAAAAGATGATCAATCAATAAATATGAGAAATTCCAGAGGGTTTGTCTTATTTTGATTGAAAACCATCTTCTGAAGGGAGACTATGTTAAATCTCATTGGGAAAAGATGTTATGTACAACAGTGACGTAGGACGGATTTTTAAAAAAAATCTGGAGAAATAGCAAATTAAATCTGTGTTCATCTGAGAGACAATTATTATAAATTGCAACATACTAGTATCTAACCCCAGGGGAAAAATGGGTGAAATATATAATTACTAGTGGGCCTATAACAAAATGTTGCAGCATGCAGTGTTCCTGTTCAGCCTTCTCACAAGCCCACTATGCTCTGTCATTTCCCCTAGCCACCAGTTTTCTTCCACCCACCAAATAGTTGGTAAGTATTTCATGGCCATTAAATGTGCTCAATTCTGACTGGAATGATTTTGCAGCTTTTTGCTCCCTTCAAGTATATATGTGGAGCTTGCTGATACTTCCCTCTTGTGTGTGGATGGTGTCCTTTGGGTTATATAAGGAACAGCACTTGGAGAATGAGTTCACCATTGGTATATACGGTAACTTGAAAAGGTTTACTTTTAAGTTCCTGCTGGGAATATTGAGCATATGTTGTGTGGCATAATCCTATGCATGTTTACTTGGATTACATGGTTTCTGTAAGGTTTACTCCCAAGGAAGCACCTATTGGATTGCCACCTAAGTGCCTCCCATCAAACCTGCAATTCTGTACTTACTTCTGAGTAAACATGTACAGGATTGCATGGTAAAAGTCTGTAATATTGGCTGGATCGTGCCTTTAATTTGTAAACAGATGTTTATAGGTGTTGAAAGTATACTTAGAATCATAGAATCATAGAGTTGGAAGAGACCACAAGGGTCATCGAGTCCAACCCCCTGCCAAGCAGGAAACACCACTCCTGACATATGGTTGTCAAGCCTCTGCTTAAAGACCTCCAAAGAAGGAGACTCCACCACACTACTTGGCAATGTCAGCTTACTATTAGTAATAATGTTATTATTTCCACCCGACCCACCTGACTGCCTTATATTGAATCAGAATATAAACCCATTGTATTGTCTTCTGTTATTTTTTACTGCATTTATATCCTACCTTTTTCTCTGAGCTCGAGGAACCATACCTGGTTTTCCCTCTCATTTAATCCGTGAGGTAGATTAAGCTGAGAGACAGTGGCTGGCCTAAGGTCACCCAGTGAGCATCATGGCAGAGTACGGATTTGAACCTTGGTCTTCCAGATTCTACTCCAACATTATGTTGAAAATAAATAACAACATTCTGGGAGGGACACCCTAACCAACATATCACACTACCTGTAGTGGCAGACAGAGTCTCACCCTTCCCACACCCATGCTCTTATTTGAGAAGCCAGGGCTTTAAGCTGGGATTTTGGCTACTAACCCCGATCTGTAGACACGAGTCACTGCACCAAAAATGGTGAATTGGTACCAAGTGTGCTGAATAAGGTTGATTGTGGTTTTCTTTTCTCCAAGATCTATATCTTAGTAGCTGGAAAACAGGTGGTGACCTTGCAGTTATCACTGCGTTATGTCAGCATCTGTCAGCAACATAAAAAGCACATAAGACAGTGATAGTGGTGAGCAGCTTATCATCCGCTTATCACTAAACAAATGATTGGTGCCTAAATGCATATGAAACCTAAATGCATGATATGACTCTGCACAGGGTCCTCTGGGTCCTCTGTGCAGGACCCAGCCCTGAAGAGAATTTGCAGTCAGAACCCTGTTTCCACAAGCAACTCTCATTTGCTTACATCCACTTAATGGGTGCATTTTGCTGTATAGTAAGTAAAACATGCTATTGGCACCAATTGTTTAGAAATGTGATTCTCTGCTCTATTTGCTTTTGTGCTGCAGTACCTGGACCAACAGATAAATGCCTTGGTCAAAGAGACCTTATCGCAGTCAAATAGTGGCATAGCTTTTAAGGTCACTTGCTGAAAAGCAAATTACATTTGATGGATGCTGCTTCAAAGGTCAGTTAGTAAGGTAGACAGCACCTGTTTTATAGTGCAATTCCCTGAACCCAAGTTTATTGAATGCTGAAAGATGCACTGCTTTAAATGAAGATAATCATAGGTTTTGTTTAGATGGGAATATGCTTTGTTTAGAAAGAAAGAGAAGTGAACTTAGTTAAAAAGCATTACAGTTGAGGTTAACAGTTGTCCCCTCCTTTTTTAAAAAAACAAACAAACCTGAAGCTTACTGAGACAATTGTAATAGATTTTTTAAAAATGTTTGAGAGAATTTACAGGGATAAGGATTAAGGATACAGCATTATCACCCAATTATATTAGGGTCAGTCTGCCCTGCCAGGCATTGAGCTGCATGTAAGCGAGCTTTGATTTGAAAACATGACATTCAATGGTAGAAATACTTCTCAGGTTAAGTACCGGTGTAAAAATAAAATAATCTATAAATAATATTGTGTGCATTTGGTGTGATTGCTGTATTACCACTCGGGGGCAAAATCTATATGCAAAGAAGCTCAGCTTTCTTTTTCCTTTATTCCAAAATAAGTGTTTTTTCACTTCCCACATTTAAGAAGAAAACTTCAGAAAAACACAGATCGTATCTGTAGGAAGCTCAAAGCTTAGCAAGTAGAAAGAGGGATTTCAGTTATCTCAGACTGCATCTCAATTCCATGCACACCTGTGTATCCTTCTCTTGAGGTTACCTTTTCTTGTCCTATTGGCCATGCTGCAGTTTCCATCCCTAACTCTGCTCTTTATCTTCTGCCATGCATGCTTTTGTAAATAAATTCTAAATTCTTTGAAAATGATTACTTTAGAGGCAGGGGAATTAATATGAAGTACATACATGCAAGCAAACTTTCTATAATTCTGGATGCTTTATTGATTGAGAAAATTTATTTAATTGCTTTAACTGTTGTGGAAATATGTAAATTATCCGCATAGGCTTGTCAGAATAAAAAGTTTTCAGCAAGAGTTTAAAGTTGCAGCAGAAGGTGTCTGTTGAATTTCTATTTGCAGAGTATTCCACAAGTATGGATGGATAACACCATAAGGCTTGGAATTGTGTTGTTGTCAGATGAGCATCAAAACTCGGCAACAACCAAGATGCTCCTAATGATCTGTTATTGACCTGTGATATAAGGGTTAAAGTGATCACTGAGGTGTCACTGCCTCTCAACCTAAGGTACCTCACAGGGCTGTTGGGGTTAATTGAGGATTAGGACCATCCTCAGGACACCACCTTGAGCTCTTTGGAGAAAAAAGTGGGACATGCAATAAATAAATGAACAGAAAAAAGAGCTTCCCCCTCCTTGGTGACCACCAGAGGTTTGAGACTACATCAACCCACCAGCATGACCAATGAGCATGGATGATGTAAATTAGAATCCAAAACATCTGGAGGGCACCCGGTTGGAGAAGTCTGAACTATAAGCAAAGCAGCAGGCCTGCTTGCCCATTTTACAACACCCCACAATCGGGATGATGAGGAGGAGGAGGAGGATTAGTAGTTGTTAAATTGTGGGTTGACATAGCAGACGACACAGCGATTTCTCCAAAGCAGTTCTTTATTTTGTAAGCTGGAACAGAACTAAAGTGAGGAGCTCAGTCAGCCTGCTTATATAGAGCTACAGAACAATTGTAACTGTTGCAACGTTCTAAAACTATTCAATCACTGAACGTCACTTTTCGATCCTTCATTTGCATAACTATCTACAGTATCCCCCTGCTGGCCCAGGGTGGGAACTTCAGTACATAATAGTAGTAGTAGTAGTAAACTGGGCTATCTGGCCATTTTAAAAAATATTGTTTGCTTTAAAAAGGTAAAGGTAAAGGTACCCCTGCCCGTACGGGCCAGTCTTGACAGACTCTGGGGTTGTGCGCCCATCTCACTTAAGAGGCCAGGGGCCAGCGCTGTCCGGAGACACTTCCGGGTCACGTGGCCAGCGTGACATCGCTGCTCTGGCCAGAGCCAGAGCCAGAGCCGCACACGGAAACGCCGTTTACCTTCCCGCTGGTAAGCGGTCCCTATTTATCTACTTGCACCCGGAGGTGCTTTCGAACTGCTAGGTTGGCAGGCGCTGGGACCGAGCAGCGGGAGCACACCCCGCCGCAGGGATTCGAACCGCCGACCTTTCGATCGGCAAGCCCTAGGCGCTGAGGCTTTAACCCACAGCGCCACCTGCGTCCCCTATTGTTTGCTTTAAAGCAGAACAAATCACCGTATTGGTCGGGAAAGATAAGAACAAAACGCAGCCTATGCATGCTTACCTCGGAGTAAGCCCCATTGTGCACAGCGGCGCTTTCTTCAAAGTAAACATGCATGGGGCTAAAGACTTCCCCTTTCTTGCCACCGACTAATGCCTACGTGGCCATGATCTGACGTGCTATTTTCTCCCCCACCCGCATCATCCAGACTGCAGCTAAGCGGTGCATATAATTTGTTTTTAAAAAAATAGGAATAAATGAGTTCGGGCGAGGAGGGGGGCTGTTCAGGAAGAGGGCGACAGCTGGAAGGCGCATTGGGCGTGCAGGGTGTTTGCAAGGTCTCTGCTGCTTGTAAATCCTGCCGCGAACCTAGACGGGGAGGAGAATCCCTCCCCAACTAAGGGCAAGATGAAGGCGAGGTTGCTTCACGGGCTGCCTCCCACTGAGCATGCTCACCCTCCGCCGGGCATGCTCAGTCGCCGCGGCGAGGCAGGAGTCCCGTCCCCCCCCCGCCCCGAGCAAGCAGTTGGGGCACCGGCTTTCGCCTTCCTGCCTCGCTAGCGGCCGGCGAAGCAACTTTAGGTGAGCGGGAGGGGAAAGTCCGGAGCCACCGGGCGGGCCCTGCTGCGAGCGAGTGGATCTGCGAGGAAGGGGGTGGGATGCTGGGCAGACCCCTCTCCCTGCAATAGGCAGATGCAGACAGGGAGGGGGGCGAGAAAGGGACGTAGGGTTGCCCACCCCCTTGATCGGGAGGGGCGGTAGCAATAAGGCGTCTCTATCACGAGGTTGGGGGGGGGGGGTCGGGGAGGGGAGCGATTGCCATTAGCCTCGCAGCTGCTCCGGAGCTTTGGGGTTGTTCGCTGCAACGTGGCTGGCAAGCAGTTCCCAGGGAAATTGGTTTCAACTTTCCCCGTTTCCTCTTTCACACCATCGCCCCCCTTTTCCGACAGTTTCCAGAAGTTGGGTGGTGGCCTCCACCCCACCGCCAGCTTCCAATTCTGTGCTTGCTTCGGCTAGCTGTGCCTGTGAACTAGGCCTTAAAGAAGCCTCCAGATCAGTGTTTCCTAAACTTGGGTCTCCCAACTGGGTTGTTGTTTTTTTGGACTACAACTCCCATCATCCCTAGCTAGCAAGACCAGTGGACAGGGATGATAGGAATTGTAGTCTGAAAAAAAACAGCGGGAGAGCCAAGTTTGGGAAACACTGCTCTGGGGTGATGTTGGACTACCAACTCCCAGCCCTAGCTAGTGTGCTCAGTGGTCAGGGATGATGGGAGTTGTAGTCCAATAACACTCATATGTGCCTTAAAAGAAACAAACGGAAACCTTTCCTGAGGATTTTTGGCTGCATCTGGGGATAGACCTGTGATATTAGCAAAACTGCACTCCCAGGCCTGCTTCTGAGCTAACAAGGGAGTGAAAGGTGACAGGCAACTCAAGAGCTAGCTGTTCTCCCTAAAGCCCAACAATTTTGTTCAGGTTTTCGTAAATGACACTAACAATGTTAGTGTTGCTGTTGCTACCCTGTGAGCTATACCTGTGTAATTGAAAGTGGGGAATCATAAATACAGCAGCACAGGAAAACCCTTGCACTAGAACCCATTCACTCTTGAGGGGCCCAGTGTGCAGACAGGGCTGTCACTTCTCCAGCATCCTGACCTCACAAGGCTAGCCCCTGTGATGTCACAAGGCAATGACTCTTGCTTGACAAATTTTGAAAGACAAAAATCTCTGCACTGGGGGAGGTTGTACCAGTAAACATATAACTCTGGGGGTTTCACATTTTTAGGTAAAACTGCTTTGTCAGGTTCATCTGAAAAGTGATATATAAATACCTTAAAATGAATGACCGAGTGAGTTTACATTGGTTGTAGTTAAGCACTATAAAGTGGTTACTGAAGTTTTAGGGTTAGGAACACCGAAAACTGCCAGTGGCATCGGAGGAGGATCTTGAGGGTGGCCTTAAGAGTTGCCTTGTGTCTGTGTATTTTTTATTTTTAAATCTGGTCTGTTTCTGAATCACTGTCTCCTCTGCTCCAGTCTGTGTGTTGGGTTCCATGGCACTCTGTGTAAAACTTATCTCTCCATTTGCCTTAATGGGCACTCTAAATATGGCTATAAACCCCTGACTTTTGGTGGAAGCAGATGAAATTTACAGACACTGGATAAAACTTAATCAAGAGTGGGTTAAGCCTGTCAAATTGCAGACAAATAGGCCTAGGAACTCTGGCAGGGGAACATTCTTCTGCAATCCATATTAGGGCAATACATTGATTAGGCAAAAAGGACTTAAGCCTCCATTTTGGCTTCACATTTTGGAGGAGGGTGGGAAGCAGGGGTTTATCTCACTCCTCCTTGCCTTTAAATCATTAAGAGGTGACTGAGTGCTGTGCTTGTGCATTTAAAAAACCTTTCTGCTGGTGGTTATGTCCTCTGAAATAGGCTGTACAGATCCCTGATAGGCCTCACAGCATGAGACTGACTAGGGCACTGCCTTGGAGTTGTGAAGATCTTTGTTGTTTGCTAAAGCAGAGCAGCATAGATTTTTTTTTTTAAGCACATCTTTAAAAATCATTCACTGTTGTGCTTTGCGAAAAATAATGCAGAGCTCTTGTTACTACTCCACGGGCAACTTTTAATTTAGCCTCACTTCGTGCAAAGTCCATGGAACTAGGAAAAGATTGAGACATAGGCAAACATAGAGCTACAATGGTCAGAAAATTACAGAGCTACAAAGTTCAGAAAAACAAAGTGGCAAGGCTTTGTGGAGCCCCTGTCTCATGTACATGTGTGTTGATGTCATACTTTGACAGGGGAAGCCCCCAAAACAGTGTTAGAATTCTCCTGGATGCTAGGTCCAGTTGCGACCATGTGGACTTCCTTGGATGCTAGGATGGTAGCAGACACCTCCATTGTGCTGACGGATCTACACAATTCATTTACAGCTTTTTAATCTTGGAGGGGCAGGGGAAAGCACCTCTTAGAACAGGCATAGGCAAACTCGGCCCTCCAGATGTTTTGGGACTACAACTCCCATCATCCCTGACCACTGGTCCTGTTAGCTAGGAATGATGGGAGTTGTAGTCCCAAAACAATCTGGAGGGTCGAGTTTGCCTATGCCTGTCCTAGAAATTCCATTGTGGTGACCATTACCTAGGTTTAACATGCCGTTTGGCAAATAGCTTTTGTATTTGAGTTTCTAAATCACTCCAGTTTGCCTCATTGTTTAGCCTCTACACCCCTAGTATATATCCATAATGATTAGCAGACATTGGTAGCATTTTCTCCCATGAATTTGCCTAATCCCCTTTTAAAGCTGTTTACATTGGTGGCCATGACCACATCTTTTGATACTGAATTCCACAACTACTCTCTGTATGCAGAAGGACTTCCCTTTATCTGTTCTGAATTTCCCACCATTTCAGGGGAGGGGGAACATTTTCCCTATCTACACCCTCTAGTCTATGCCACGCCTCCCTTCCCCTTATCCTTGTTTTTTCACAAAATTCAAAAGCTGTTGTAACCTTTCCTTACAGGGGGAGTTGCTTCAACCTCTTGACCTTTTTGGTTGTCATTTTCTGCATCTTTTTCATCTCTGCAATATCCTTTTTTGAGGTATGTTGACCAGGGCAGTTTTATTTCTTGCCCCTTTCCTAATTATCCTAAACAGGGATTTGGGGATAAGATGAGAATCTTAGACCATTTCAAGGTAGAGTTGTACACTGGGGTATATAGCACTTCGCACAATAATTGATCAATAGCTATCAGCTGATGAAGTAACTGTTCCAGTCCCCCCATGTAGCCAATGCAATATAATTCTGCATTATTATGATTTTAGATTCAGTGTGTTTGGTGCCCCCCAATATTTTACATAAACGATTCCAGCAGCTGCCAATATTTTACATGAATGACTTGAGTAGCTGCTGTCATATAACTAAAAGTTCATAATATGGGTTCAGTCTCCTGAGTACGTGACAGAAGGAATAATTTTAGGTGGTAGCATTGCTTACGACCAATATGCTCTTGACATTTTTTGAAGCATCCAATTTTTCCACAAATTGCTATTACAGTGCTTCAAGGTGTGTAATAAATGCCTAGAATGATATGTATAAATACCAAAGATTGAAGTTCTTATTGCTAAATTGACATTAAGCAGGAAGAAAACCTAGTTTATAATGTGATATTGGGTATTCAGTGTCATAGATGTCAGTCTACAGAATAATGATTGTTGCCAGCAGGCAGCTTGGTATGCAATTCTGAATATAAAATATGACTTTTTAATGCAATTTAAACACTGTATAGAAGGCTAACCAGCTTATATGAGTTCCCCACATTAATAATAAGAAAAATATACATCTTTCTTTAGTACAATATGCACCATTCCCGTCCAATCTAATTTTTTAAAAACAAGCTTAATTTTTTTTATTTTTAATTAAGACTTCTCTCTGCTTTGGACTCCCAGCAACTTACAATGTATAACCAACAGGCTATCGCTTGAATCACACTGTCCTATCCCAGCTTCTGTGGGAATGCAATATCACCATGGGGCAGACACTCATGAACCCGTTGTTCATGGGGAAATACTTGTTGGGGAGTGAGGCAGAAGCCTTACTCTGCTGGTTACAAGTGATGGGTTGCTGCCTTGGAGAACTAGGCAAAAGAAAGGGTAAGGACCAAGTGTTCCTTTGGTATTGAGCTTCAGGTTAAGACTGCTGCTTTGTAGCTCTTGTCAGCCACTCTATTACAGTTGTACCTTGGAAGTCGAACGGAATCCGTTCCGGAAATCCGTTTGACTTCCAAAACATTCAAAAACCAAATTGCGGCTTCTGATTGGCTGCAGGAAGCTCCTGCAGCCAATCAGAAGCCGTGGAAGCCCCATTGGACATTTGGGTTCCAAAAGAACGTTTACGTTTGCAAACCGGAACAATCACTTCCGAGTTTGCGGCGTTCGGGGGCCTAAACGTACGAGTTCCAGGGCATTTGACAACAAAGCTACGAATAGTTTTCATTTCGTATCTTTTCTTCTTTCTAGGTGTAGCTATTCTGTGTTGAGCAGCTAGTTTGGGAACTCTGAAGCAGGGGTGGCTAACCAGTTGTTGTTGCACTCCCAAATCCTATCATCCCCAGTTGGCCTAGCCAGTGGTCAGAGATGATGGGAGATGTAGCCTATCAGCACCTGAAGGGCAAGTGGTCGGTGATTAGAACTGCTAATGCGTGTTTATGGGCACATTCCAAAATAAAAATAAAAATCTGGAAGGAAGGAATATGTCACGATTTTAAAAATTACGTTTAGCATCCATTTTAGAGGATACCAATCACTCTTCGTCAAATGTTGTTGAGTAAAACATTTTCTCCCAGAAAGTGAAGAATGCCTAAAAAGAAGACTGGCGCTCGCAAGAAGGCCGAGAGCCGTAAAGAACGGGAGAAGCAGATAAGGGCTTCAAGAGGCAACATTGATTTGGCTAAACATCCCTGCAATGCTTCCATGGTAAATATTGAGATGTATTTCTGATAATGGCTTTAAAATTCCTTCTTCTCCTCTCCCAGTGTCAAGGAGAGGAGGGTGAGATTGACAGCGCTTTATCAGACTGAAACGAGCAGAACTAGATCCTAAGCATATAACCTTGAGATTTTGTAAAAGACACCGGATGTTATAAATCTTCTTAAACAATGAAATAGTTCCCGTTGCACACACAGAGAGAGTGAAATTCTTCTTCAGCTCTTCTTCAAGTTGTCTGGTTTTCGCAAAGGAAGGGGGAGGGCAGGGGGAGGGTAGCGGCAAGTACAAATAAGAGCTGGTTATTGATCCAGGGCAAAGCTTTTGGAGCCCTTCTGGCGATACCAGAAGGACTTTACGTATACAAACACATGGGTATACTCCACCTGCAGCACTGACTGTTGCACCTTCATTGTGTGTTTGTATTTACACGGGGCACTCAAAGTGGGGAAAGGACCAACGAACTGTGTGGCAAGTGAATTCACAAGTTTATAAACTCTGAGTTTAAAGGGGAACTCCTGTAAAACAAGCTCTCTTTCTCTTACAGGAATGTGATAAATGTCAAAGGTAAATGCGCATTCAGTATTTCCTTTATATGTAACATTTTTGGCACCATTTTAAATGGACTTCATTCATTTATTTGTTTCACCCTTTTTTTATTCTGACAGACGGCAGAAAAATAGAGCTTTTTGCTACTTTTGTAGCTCTGTCCAGAAGCTGCCCATTTGCGCACAGTGCGGTAAGTCTTTCTCTTAATTCTGTGTTCCTACAATTGGTCTGTGCTTAGAATTTTATTTTTGCATTGTGGCCTGATTATACAAATTTAGCCATATTTTGACTCTGTTGGTGCCAGATGTGGCTGGATTTCAGTTTCCATCATCCCTGACCATTGGCCACGCTGGCTGGAGCTGGTGGGAGTAGCGGCTCCAGCAATATCTGGAGGGACACAGGTTATTCACCCTCAAACGCGACAGGAAAGTTACCTTATTTGGGCTCCTTCTGGGGCTGAAAACATTAGCTGCTTTTAATTGTTCAGTCTAAACTATCGGCACCTTTAACCATGCAGCAAATTATTTTTAATAAAGCAGTTGTAAAAACTGCAGATGAAAGGGTGCATCTTCAGAAGAGGCAATCTCTCTAGTGCAGGAATGTGGAACCTGCAGTCCTCCAGATGTTTCTGGACTCTGGAACCGTTGTCCCTCCAGACTTCCAATTCCCATCAGCCCCAGCAAGCGAGGTCAATTTTCAATTATGCAGCACTATCTGGAAGGCAACAGGTTCCCCACCCCCCATCCATGATGAATAAAGAATGTCTCTTCTAAGATGGTGAACTATCTGAAAAAATAAATTATTTGGTTGTATCCAATAAGACTGTCGTATTAGTGCAAAGACTACGGTCTGCACAACAGGACTTCTTCTTTTTGCTCCACCAAATCTGCTCCAGAGGGTTGAGAGAAACCCACGAAAAATTGGTGAGTTGCAAGCCAGTGGTGGAGGGGAGAAGAGGGAGTGAAAAAGTCTGGTCACATAGCCAGAAGTCCTTACAACATGGTGTTGCTGGATCCAACTCTTTGTTTTGATCAGATGTGTATTGATTTGAGCAATTTAAAATACCACAGTTTGCTCAGATCCCTTGTATGATAGTCATGATAGTCCTTACTCTCACTTTTCCCCCCTTAGCTTGAAACACTTGTAAACACTGAAAGAGACAAATGCTATGGCTTTTTATGGCGCTTTAGTGTTGCTGAGCACTCGTGTGTGTGTGTGTGTGTGTGTGTGTGTGTGTAATATTTCTTTTCTCTCTGTAATAGGCAAAACAAAATGCATGATGAAATCTTCAGACTGTGTCATAAAACATGCTGGTGTGTACAGCACTGGGCTTTCTATGGTGGTATGTATCTGGAAACAATACATCAGTTTTAGAATATGTGATAAGTGCAACTAAAGTTTGAAGAGATTACTTGCCCAACTGTGCTGATGGCTCTTTTCTTGTTACCCAGTGGTGCAGCTCAGTAATTTTCAATCCTGGAGTGGTAGTCTTACCACACAGAGGGAGTTGTGAAGCTCACATTAATAATAATAATAATAATAAAATAATAAAAATAACATTGCTCTTCCACAGCCTTCCTGACTCCCCTGCAATTCTATGCATTACAATGGTTTCTACATTCCTGTTATATTGGAGCAAAAAGCCAAAATAGTTTGCCAACCCTGGTAAATAAAAAGCAAACAAACTCAAAAGCATGCACAGTTTCACATTTTAAACTCATAGCACCATCGTGATCTTTGGTTCTTCTATCTTGAAGGTAAACACATGTATTTTGGAATAAGCATTAAAAAAAAATTATTCAAATTAGCAACCAGAACCTTCTGAATCCTGGCTATAAAATGTTTTTTAAAAATAAGACAGGATGCTGATTTGGGAGTCTGTGTGCCCCTGCCCTCCATCGCCTTCTGTTGCCCGGGTGGTCATTTGGAGGCCCCTCGACTGCAGAGCCCTGGATTTCAGTGTTGAGGTTCAGCCACTGTTACCTGTTTGGACTGCAGGAAAATGCAGGAATGGTAACATTTGCACAGATCATTGTGCATGCTTAAGCCCTTTTCAAATTAATAGGCACGACCATGCCTATCTGTAAGGCAGCTTGCAACCAAAGTCATGAATATCCCAGTCTTGGACTTCAGAGTCACACGTTTCAAAAGAGATAACACATTGCTTCCATGAAAGGTAACAATTGAGCCTGGAATCATGGGAAGGTTAACTAGTAACTCAAGACAAAAAACACTATTAGCCCATATATAGAGGAGAGGAAAACAAGATTATGCATTTTTAAAATACCGTATTTACTCAAATCTAATGTTCACCTTTTTTTGGCCAAATTACGACACGAAAATTAAGGTCTGCGTTAGATTCGATGGGACATTTACATTTGCCAGCAACTCCTTTTTTTGGTTTCAAGGTTCTGAAAATTGAGGTGCGATGGTGCATTGGACTCGAGTAAATACGGTATTTCTTTTGAAGTTTGACTTCTTTGTTTCTGCGTGTTCTATGCTGTCACGAGCAAACTGCATAGTGCAAATCCTTTTGCAAATAAGCAAAGCTTCCCTGAATACATTGCCTGGTATGAACATAATGGGCAGCTCTGTTGTTGTCCACATGCATGGCTCCCTGGATGAGACAACGCAGCAAGAGCCAATTCATGGGGGTGGAGGGAGTAGCCAGTGGAACGCAGGCTGCTTGCATACTTTGGAACATCTTGTCCGGGTCTGTCGCGTTCCTTAGCGAGGACTTCCGAGCAATTCTGGTTGCTGAGAGTAGCGTGTGGGATTAAAAAAGAAAACACAGAAAGAAAATCAATGGGATTCAATTTCATGTAATGTACTTTAGGAATGGGCACTTAGCAGTCTTGCAAAAAAAAAAAGAGCCCTGAGAATATGGAATGCATTTGGGAGATGGATGGCAGCGCTGAGCAAAATTGCCTTCCACCGCTTCAGAATGACTCCCTCCTGCTGCCGCTGCCTGGAATGCATGCCCAGTCCTTGCTTGTTCAGCAGAGCTGGTGCTTATATAGAGGTCTGCCAAAGTCCATAGTAATGTGTGGGTTCTTCTTTTGCAGGGGGCCATATGTGATTTCTGTGAAGCTTGGGTTTGCCATGGCAGGAAATGCCTTAGCACCCATGCTTGTATCTGTCCTCTGGCCGACGCAGAGTGCATTGAATGTGAAAGAGGTGTCTGGGATCACGGTGAGTTGTTCACCAGTTAGAGGGGTGTGTTCTCTTGTTTCACTTGCATTTGGAAAGCTGACCAATTACCAAAGGAAGGTGGCTACAGGGCTAGTTTCCTTGCCGTAGCAAGTCTTTATGAATTGAAAACAACTTCACTAGAAGTAGAGAATCCTAAAATTGGAGGAGAGGCAGACCCCTTCACATATCCCTTTTCAGATGACACATGCAAGAAAACTATTACTCGTTCTATGTGTAGGAATTGAGGATGTGTGTTAAGGTTGTACTTGGGGTAGACTTGTTGAAACTGGTAGGCTTAAGTGCCTGTGACTTAGCTGGCTATCCCTTGGGAGTATTTGCACAGGCTGTTTGGATTGGCTGCAGCTCATGATGCAATTTATCACATGAACTCCCTCCTACTGACACATTGTCTGTCCGAAAGTATATTACACAGGAGGGAAGTTTTCAAACTACCAAGGTAATTTGTGCTACTAGCTATCATTACCAGTAGTCATAAAAGCCTGTGCTAAACCATCAACTCTGCAAAATTACAGTATCCTCTTGGGATGTTGTGCATATCTCTTCCTTTCACACCCCCCTCCACCACTCCAGTTTCAGGAAAAGGTGTTTCACTGGCTTTCTCCTCGTTATCTCAATGGTCTTAACAGTGTACCACCTTAGACTGCAATCCACCAAAAGCAGCAAGACATGTATAGAACTGAACTGTTAGTTTAGGGGTGGGGTGGGTGCAGATGTAGCTGGAATATTTGGTTTAGATGCTGCTGTGCAATAAAATCTCTTTTAATACGGTGGTCTCGTCATTCCGTGACCAAGCCATCTCAACCTAACCAGGAAAATGCGATTAATATTATAAAACATCTTGTTTACACAAATGGCTAGTACCACTGTAATCCACAGTATTTTTCTATCTGGTGCAAGACAGGCCAGGTTTTCTTTCATTCCTAGAATTGATTCATGACATCTGCTTGTTTTTTGATGCTAGGGAGTGTGGGGACTGATTTTGATCCTTTACATTGTGTCTTGCTGAATCTTCTAGGAGGCAGAATATTCAGCTGCTGTTTTTGCCACAATTTTCTTTGCGAAGATGATCAGTTTGAACATCAGGCCAGCTGCCAAGTCCTGGAAGCCGAGACCTTTAAATGTAAGCTATATCCCTGAAAGTCTCCCTTATTAAAGGTGAACCAGCTTTTAACTGCTTCTGCTCATATCCAGATAGTAGTTTGGTAGCGAACTTTAAGCCAGTGCTTTGTGGAATGTAGCAACCTTCCCCCAACCCCATACCATGAGTAAGATGGGTCAGTGTTTTGCAGATGAAGTTGGGTACTGAACAATGCCAGTACAGGGTCTAGTTGTGATGTGTCCCTTTCACAAGCCCAGAGTGTGCACCACTAGGCCCTGTATACCTTAAGGAGTGACCCCACCCCCATCATTTAGCCCAGACCCTGAGATCTGGCTCTGAGGGTCTTCTGGTAGTTCCCGCACTGTGAGAAGTGAAGTTACAGGGAACCAGGCAAAGGGCCTTCTCAGTAGTGGCCACTGCCTTGTGGAACGCCCTCCCACCAGATGTCAAACAGGTAAACCACTACAGATGGCAACCATTTTGAATTGGGGTTCGTAGTGCATATAATAAGCACACCCCACCTCATTACACCTCCATTCTGCCTTCTACCAGGCTGAAAAAGAGCCGCACATCGGTGATTGCATGTCAGTTAGATGCGCCTAAAATGGTCACTGCCTGTATATAACTTTCCAAAGACATCTGAAGGCAGCCCTGTATCAGGAAGTTTTTTATATTTGATGTTTTGCTATGTTTTTATTACGTTGGAAGTCTCCCAGAGTGTCTGGGGCAATCCAGTCAGATGGGCGGGTTATAAGTAATAAATGATTCTTCTTCTTCTTCTTCTTCTTCTTCTTCTTCTTCTTCTTCTTCTTCTTCTTCTTCTTCTTCTTGTTATAAGTAATAAATTGTTGTTGTTGTTTTAGTTCAAGGAGAGCCAGGCTGGTGATCAGCCCTGTGTGTTTAGGCCCTCCTTGCACTAATGCCAGGTTTGTGATGTGCCTGAGTTTTGCAGTTCTCCTCCAGCATTACTGCTTGTAAAGTCCCCCACATTTGTTGTTGTTGTTGTTGTTGTTGTTGTTGTTCAGTCTAGTTATTCTGCTCGTCCTTGTTGTACAAGCTGTTGCTTCCAGTCAAGAGGACTTCCTCTGCTTTCAGGAAGGGAGGAAGAGCAACGTTGGGCCCGAGCTCTGTAGGGACATCGTTAAAAATGTCTGTTCGCTTCTTTTTTCCGGCTGAGGCAGAGTGTTCATTTTCCTTGTACTTTAAAGAGGCGCAGTCATGGAAAGCCTGAGGCTACCCATTGAACTGAATAGTTGACCTTGGCTTAGAAGGCAAAAGGAAAAGAGCAAAGCCATGAAATCTCATTATTCAAGCATGCCTTTTTTATCTTGCCTAATAGGTGTTTCCTGTAATCGACTTGGGCAGCATTCATGTCTCCGTTGTAAGGTAACAGCAAAAGCATTTAGAAAGTAGATGCATCGGGCTCACAGCTCTCATATACATTGAAAGCTGCTGGCGGTTCTTGCCACGTCCTTCTCCACAATGCATCAAAAAACGTCTCCTGATTCCCACCCGCCTCCCCAAAGAAGTTATCTGGGTCCTGTTCCCATCTCTCTTTGATTAATGTAACCTCCATGCTGTGTTCCTAGACACTTGGTGTTCCTTCCCTCCAGTCCTTCTAAACCCCAGTTGCTAAAATTGCCTTCCTTCGCTCATTGTTACAGCCTCAGCACTGCCGCAGCCTTTTCCCTCTGCTGGTTTCCTTTCATTCAAAATGCAAAAACCTTTCATCTTTGCCTGGCTGCCGTCTGCACCAGGCTGCTTCCGCGTGAAGCCGAGATAACATCTCATTACCCTGCACATTTTCTATATATCTGCTAGTATTATCGTTCACGGGGTTCTGATGAATCATTTGCCCCAGGGAAGTGGGCCTTGTGGCCCCTCCCCCCAGACCACTCCCTCTGGTGCACCAGTGCTGTCTGTCACCTGGCTGAAATTGTGTCCTTGGACTGTATTAAAGCCTCTCGTTTGCCTCGATGAAAGATGGAGAATGTGTGCATGTGTGTTTGTAGAAAACTCTTTGAGTTTTGAATGGCTGGCATGCACCCTATTGTACAAAGGTGTGGGACGCATTCCTTGTCCCATTCACTTTTGCTTCTGGTCCTGCCCGCCACTGGCTTGCAGCTGAGTCCAAAGATCCGTAGCCATGACAGAGAAGGGCTTTATGGGGATGAAGAGCACAATTTCAGTTACTCCAACTTCCCCTGCAGTTGCTCACGGCTCTGAACAGGAGCTGGTTGAGTAGATAGGGAAGGGGCACAGCTGTCCTTACAGGCCCTTATTTATGCTGAGTCTTGCATCGCCAGCTAGACTGAAATGTCTCCATCCAGTTGCCCCACTCAAACAAATACTTAAGAGGAACTATTCTTGTTTCCCCCTAATGTCATTAGCCAGCTTTTGTGCAGAAGGCGGGCTGCATATATTTTAGTGAATTAAAAAGATTCAAATGGAGCTTGCTAGATGGTAGTGGTATGTATCCCATCGCCACTCAGCTTGGGCAGTCTGCTGTGTTTCTCCGTGGGGCTTCTTTTCCGATTGCAGTCTGTTCTTTTGTGATGCATTTCCCCTTTTCTTTTATTTATTTTATATAACCTGCAGGCTTGTTTCTGCGATGATCACGCACGGAGTAAGGTTTTCAAACAAGAGAAGGGAAGGGAGCCTCCCTGCCCTAAGTGTGGCCATGAAACGCAACAGACTAAGGACCTGAGCATGTCAAGTAAGTTTCCCTTTGGTAATGGCATTCAGAATTCCCCAGGCACCAGGCATGTTTTGCGACCATGTGGAGATCTCTGGATGCTAGGTTGGCAGCTGACATCTCCACCTGGCTGGCCCCTGTAGCTTTCTTAAGCAGGTAAGCAGAAGAGCTTGTGTATTGCATTATCTCCCACATTTTTCTCCCAAGGAGTACATGGTTTACCTTCCTCCTCAGTTAATCCCTACAACAACCCTGTGAGGTAGATTAAGAGGCTGTGACTGGCCCAAGGTCAACCAGTGAGCTTCATGGCTGAGTGGGGATTTGAACCCTTATCTCCCAGGTCCTGTTCTGACACTCTTAACCACTACACCCCATATGCTTCCTAGAGTACTTCTGCTACGGGGCTGCTATATTAATCATGTCACTTAGAGAAGCTTTTCTTGAAGCTTGATTTTGTTATTATTCTGGATTGTTTTATTTGATGTTTTAATGTGCTGCAAACCGCGCTGAACTTTTGCATTAAAACATAAAGCAGTATATTAATTAATTTCTTCTTTTTTTAAAATTCTTTTTATTAATTTTCACATTAGATCACCAAAAAGAAAAACAAATCAACGGTTACAACAGTTGTAAAAAACCCCAACACACACAAAAAAGAAAACTAAATAAATATCAATACATAACGTATAAACAATGTCGATTTCCATTACGCTTCTTTGTCTTCTCATTTATATCTTTATATCTTTAAGTATTTTAATCATTCTTCTACACATCTATTGACTTCCATCCCTCCCGGTTTCAGGCTTCTTAGTATGAATAGTTTGTTTCTCCTGCAGTTGATAGTTATAATGATTTGCACATCGTAAGATCTATATCAGTCCTGCTATAGTTTTTAGGTTCTTGTAATTCCCTTCAATATAAATCATAAATTTATTCCAGTCATTAATAAACTTTGTATTCTTTTGGTTTCTAATTTTTTGTGTCATTTTTGCAAATTCTACAAATTCGAATAACTTTGTTTGCCAATCACTAATTGGTGGGATACTTTGGCTTTTCCAATTTTGGACAATTAATAATCTAGCGGCAGCTGTAGCATACTGGAATAATGTCTTATCTTCTTTTTTAATTTCGTCCCCAATTATTCCCAGAAGAAAAGCCTCTGGTCTTTTGGGAAATGTATATTTAAATATGTTTTTAACTCTTTGTAAATGTATTCCCAGTATTTCTTCATTTCGTCGCATGTCCACCACATGTGGAAAAAATTACCTTCTTTAGTTTTACACTTCCAGCAAAATTTATTCCCTGTCTTGTACATTTTCCCTAGCTTTGCTGGGGTAATGTACCACCTGTACATCATCTTTTCTAAATTTTCCCTCAGTGTTACACATGCCGTATATTAATTAATTTCAACACCCCACCCCAATGGCACCTAGACATTCCATTGTGGTGACCGTAACCTAGATTAAAGCTGACATTTGGCAATTAGCTTATATACCTGAGTGTTGGACTTTCGGAGGAAGAGAGGGGAACTAGCCCCGTTGTATATCGGTGGGGGGGGGGGTTGTGTGGAGAGAGTCTCTTCCTTTAAATTCCTAGGAGTTTACCTTAGTGAAGACCTAACTTGGATAAACAGTATAACTCAGGTGCTGAAAAAGGCCCAAAGGAGACTCCATTTCCTCTGGGTCTTGCGAAAGAACAATGTTAAACAACAATTGATGACCTCCTTCTACTGGTCCACAATAGAAAGTGTGCTCTCATATTGTATCACAGTGTGGTACGTTGGCTTGACAGCCATGGACAGAAAGTCTTTACAGAGGGTGGTGAACACAGCACTTGATATCATGGGCTGTCCCCTGAGCCCGCTAGATGACATCGCAAAGGATCGTTGCCTTAGGAGAGAGAAAAATTCTCAGGGATGATTCACACTCTGGCCAGCACCTCTTTAATCTTCTACCCTTGGGCAGGAGTTATAGAAGTATAATCTGTCGTACCAACAGGCTAAAAAACAGTTTCTATCCATGGACTGTTAGGCTGCTGAATCGAAAATAATATATGCAACCGACTTTCAAGGTTGGTGTGTTGTGCGACAAGCACACAGAGTGCAATGAGAATGTGTTTTGGGGGGGAGGCTCGGTTAATTTCATTGTACACAGGTTGTACATTGACAATAAAGATATTATGATTATTTATTAGTTATTATTATTCTAACACTAGTAACCATTTCCACCTGCAATTACCCTTATCACCTGCAGCAAACTTCGTACTGGGAAGTCCATGTTCTTCCCTGTTCAAAAGACTTGTCATAAAATCTGGTAGCGTATTTTTGAATTAATGCAACGAGATGAGGATGGTTTCATCTCCGTCACAAAGGGTGTAAACGGCAGAGAAGCCTCTGTGCCTCGTTTCACCAGGAGCACACTGGCTAACCAGAATGATCCTGTAAATGAGGAGGGGGAGAAAAAATTAAAGAAGACAAAGAATGAATGAATGAATGAATGAATGAATGAATGAATGAATGAATGGGTTTCTTACGGATTTGTGATAATGCCTTACCTGCTTCTAGTGTTATTTGACGGTGCAATCATGAGAATTACACATGTGAAAATAGATGTAAGGTAGAGTTGTTGCGGTTTTACCTGAACTATTTAACACCCACCTTCCTTGATGGGAAGTGAAACAAAGACAGGATGTTTTCCTCTCTTTCTGCAGCACGCTCTCTGAGGTTTGGCCGACAGACAGGAGGCGAAGAGGCTGATGGGGCTTCCGGCTATGATGCCTATTGGAAGAACCTTTCGGCTGGCAAAGATGATGATTACGAAGCAGAGGATGACGATGAAGACGAGGAGGAGGAGGAAGGAGGGAGGGATTCGGAAACGGAGGCAACCAGTATGTTTGGTCACTTGAATTTAGGAAGAACCTATGCCAGCGGCTATGCACACTATGAGGAGGCGGATGACTAAGGCTGCTTACGTAAGCACACTTTTAAGAGGCAGTCAGCCCCCTTTAACATAGTGGCCCTTAACTTCCGGGTAAACGTGCTTAGCATCTGGCCATAAGCCCACATTTATGGTGGAGCTAGCATTTGAGAGGAACTCTTTGTGTACTTAGTGAATTTTTATGTGTGGTGGCACTGGAATAACACAGCTAGACTTTTCAAATAGCAAAGCTTACTAGGAATCAAAAGGAATGGAGCAATTTGCAGGAGATCAAGAAAAGATTTGTATGGCTAAAGATATTGGAAGACTTGGAGACTAAAGGGTGTGAGGGTTCACATTAGTTCAGGGAACTTGGAAATGAGGTTGAGACCTAATGCTCTCTCTACAGCATAAGTTGGGAGTGTGGGAAGGCTGAGGTAATTTTTGTTTCCAGGCATTATTCAGAAGCAAAGCTATTTTTCTTGAGTAATTTTGGGGGAGGGTTGTGTCATCATGTTTCATAAATTCATAAGTATTGGTGGCAGTGGGCATCAACTATTTTTATATATTGAAAGCTGTCTCCTAGGTTTTTCATAAATATTGATCTAGCTTGAGCACTTGGGGAAATGCTTGCTACAAGCCATTGTACTCTAAATATAAATTGGAATTAAAGTTACTTTGACATTTTGTGTAAGCAAGACTGATCAATATAGTCTCTTGTAATGCACTACAGGAGAATTGTCAGTTCCTGCCTTTTTGAACGGCCAGACATTAACTGTAGCGCTCGCAGCCACTTGCAGTGTGACCTAAATAAACTTTTGATCTTAGATTTGTCGCCATAAAAATGTCACTGCATCCTCCTTGCCTAATAAAGTCCATCGCTCGCTCTCTTTCATCCTGTATCCTTGTGTTTTGCTGCAGCAGAGGGACGGTGGTGTTGACAGATATATGGTCAGAGAAAAGGGCACGGCCTCCTAAAACAGCCTCCTAAAATCAGTGACATTGTCAGACCTATAGAATAGAACGGTATCCCATCATGCCCTGGGGCCAGCTGCCCACCCTGTGCAGCAGTGACATGGTGCCCCTTCTGGTAAGCCTTTTACCCTTCCAGGGCTCTTGGCCTTCACACTTCCAACAGCCCTGCTCTGTTACTGGTGCTGCCCCACCCCCATGCTACTTTTAAGTCTAGTTTTTATCTACGTTGTGTATGCCCCAGCACCCCTTCTTTTCTCTTCCTCCTTTGCTGTGTTCGCTGTCAGCCACCATCACTCCCACCCAGCTGAAGGGATGTGCTACACCCACTGGAAGTGGCCTGACCAGCTTCTCCCCCTGCCCTTTTCATTTTAACCAGAGGGCTTGGGAAAGTTGGTATTTTATTCGGTACGTATGCCAAGCACCTTATATGAAAATGTGGGGTAAAAATATTTAAATGAAGTAAGATAAGATGAGTAGTGGACACTCCTCCCAACCCAAAACATAAATCTGTTTTTAGCTATTCCTATTTTATCTGTAAGCTGCCTTAAGTCCCAGTCTGGGGAAAAGGTGGGATTTTATTATTAATGATGATGATGATGATGATGATGATGGTAGGACATACACACACACGTCTCTAGCTTATGCACATTGATTACTGGAGAGCTGCAGGTATTTCTTCTAAGGCAGGGGGAACCAATCCACAGAGCATGGTAAAGGATGATGGCCGTTGTACAGTGGTACCTCTGGTTGCGAATGGGACCCGTTCCGGAGCCCCATTCGCAACATGAGCAGAACGCAACCCGCGTCTGCGCATGTGTGGGTCGTGATTTGCCGCTTCTGCGCATGTGCGTGACGTCATTTTGAGCATGTGCACGAGCGGCGAAACCCAGAAGTAACCCTTTCCAGTACTTCCGGGTCGCTGCGGGATGCAACCTGAAAACGCTCAACCTGAAGCAAACGCAACACGAGGTATGACTTTAGTTTCAACAAGATCTGGAGGACGCAGTGTTGGCTACCCCTGCTCCAAAGCCATCCTTACCTTGCCTTTCCTGCAAGGAGCTTTGAGGAGGTGGCATGTTTGGCCAATTAACTTTGTTCACAGGGTTGGGATGAGGCTGGAATTCAACCAGGAAGTTACGTGACCAAGATGGTGTTTGGGCCAGGAGCACCACTGCCTGAGCCTGACAACCTAACCCCCTCCCTGCGCCCCAGACTGCTGCGCAGGATAGGCCATGGCAAGGGTGTGCTTCCCCCCTCTCTGGCTTGCTCAGGAGCGGTGTTAAGGCTCTCACTAGCATCCTCTGGCCATTGCACCTCTTCTCCACTGGAGGTGGGGCTTCCCTCCTCTCCGGAAGAGGAACTGTTTCGCAAGATCTTCGGAGGCTCCCTGTAACACAACTGCCCTTCTATTTCTCACCTCTGAGCTGATGGCAGTTCCCTGACAGGACTGTTTCGGTTTACCAAACCCTATGATCACAACAAAATGCAAGATACCAGCCAAAAAGCTTGGAGGGGAAGGGCCATAGCCAAGCAGGCAAAAGGTTTGATCCCCGATATCTCCAAGTAGGTGTGCTTCTGTCAGACAGTGAAGTTAATACTGGGGCAGACCATTGACTAAGGCAGTTTCTCTCTTTATAAGGTAGAGAATAACAAAGATGTGAACAAGGACTTAGTAATGTTTTTTGGCCATCTCCGTTCTTCCCCAACTAGCTTCTCTGGCAGATAAGTCTTAACCTCTGGTTACTCTTAAAGTAGAACACACCTGACTTGCAATGTAGCCAAACGTGTTATTTTCTTTAACAGCCACTACTGCTCTGCCTTTTAAAACCCAGCAGATCCCCCCTCCCTTTTCTGCAATGTCAAAACACTGGTGGGTTCATCAGGGCAGCTAGTTATCTTCCTATCTGGGACTTTGTGCAAAGAGCCGTGGTTTATAATTCCCTGCTCTAGATTTAAGAGAATATATCAAATAAAGAATGTAAGTGTCCCTAGAACACTAGGTTCTATCCAGAGCAGAGAAACCTAGCTTATGTTGTACTAGGGACACAGGAATACCAAGCCAGTTCATTGGCCCATCTAGCTCAATATTGTTTACACCGGGCATGGCCAAACTTGGCCCTCCAGCTGAGAGGGGAGGTACAAAAAAAGACCACTCCCGGATTCTGCTCGCGATTGAGCCAGACATGAGCCTTGGGGCTCTTCACTGTAAATAGTCTGCACCAAAATAAAGCCTGTAAAACACAGGGCGGAGTCCTGCCTGCTTACTCTCGAGCAACCGCAACAGCACCTGACAAGTCCCAACCAGAAACTTTGTAGCTATCAATTATGTGATTGAATTAGCCTTATAATTAGACTGCTACATAAGAGTTCTACGGCCTGGATCATCCTGTCCTTTTTTCCTGCACTTTGGGTGGATTATGGTACTGAACATGGGAGTGAGTAACAGCTTATGCACTGCACAGGAAGAAGTGATTTGCTGTAAGGAAACACCATGTTACATCACATCCACTTATTTCTAGCTATTGTTTGTTTTCGTTTTTTGAGTTGCTTCGCAAGACGGATTTCCCTATGGGCTTGCTTTGCAAGACGGAAACGTCTTGCAAGTTTGTTTCCTTTGTCTTGCAAGTTTGTTTCCTTTTTCTTAAAACCGTGCATTCACTTCGAGGAGCAACTCATAGCACGTGGTGTAGTAGCCTTTTTTGAGGTTTTTGAAGACTTTGGTCATTTTTGAAGCTTTTCCAAAGTCCATGCTTCGCAAGATGAAAAAATCGCAAGACGAAAACACTCGCGGAACGAATTAATTTCTTCTTGCGAGGCACCACTGTACGTATAAATTGGGGCAGAACTTGTTGGGTAGGAGGCTGCAGCTCAGAACAGCTCTTTCTTACAATTAAGAACATGGTTTCTTTACCTGGGAAGGCTTCCTGGGTCTCTGTGAGTTTCCTACCATAAACTAAGGATGGGAAACCTGTGGCCTCCAGATGTTGCTGGACTCCAGCTCCCATCAGCCTCAGCCAGCGTGGTCAATGGCCAATGATCTTGGGGGGTTGTAGTTCAGCAACACCTGCAGGACCACAGTTTCCCCATCTTTGCTATAAGTCATGATCCTCATGTACATGGTGTTTGTGTGCTTTTAAATGGTCATATAAGGAAGTTTGCAACAATGACTTGCTGGATGCAATAGGAAAGCGACAAGGGAGGATGAAGGGGATACTAAATATTTTAACATGCAAATCCAACTTCTTGGATGTTTGCTTTTGAATCATGAGGCAGATACTCTTCCCATGCTCCCATGCAATGAGAATAGCTATTATGTTCTCACAGCTTGGGGTTGCCTGTGCAATAAACACCATGCATTGGAGTGGATTATGAATGCACTGTCCTTAATATTCCAGTGTCTGGGCACTTGGTTTATGAGTGGTATACAACAGAAGAAATACCCGTGGTGCGACAGGGCTGTTAGAAACTGGTTGTGTGCAGCTTAGATGTACAATATTGCAGCGGACAGGAAATTGGATTGCATTCCTCATGCAGCAACATCTGACTAGTCTTTCCTTTACCTGATCCAGCAAGAAGTCACTGCAAGACTAATGCTTTTAACCCAGGTGCACGTATGAGGCTGTATTCACATCTCCAAAAGTGCTAATAAACTGCTAGTTCACCTTCTATGTTCTATTTTTCTACCCAACTCCATGGAATTAAATTCCCACAATATTCTAGGTTCAATTTTCCAATTATGAGATAACATTTTTGTCACTGGCTGAGCCAAGGGCTGTTGATGTAAAAGAATGAATTATCCTAATCAATGTAAAGGATTGTTGAATTTTGCTTTGAGATATTCTTACACTGATTATCTCCATCTAGGATGAGTTCCTTTTAGCTATTTATTCTTCTGCTTTTGCCATGGCAGCCTGTAAATAAAATGAGCTGAAGCCATAACACACAGCACATTCCATTTATAGACTATACAGTACTAGGAAGTGAAAGCCCAGATTTTGCAACCAACATATGAACAACAACTTGTTTGTGTTCCTGGTTTTGAGCATAATATAGTGAAGATAGCAACAGTACAAATATTGAAGTGGATTGATAGAATTAACTGCATTGAGGAGGGAAATAACATGCACTTGTCTTTCAGAGTATATACCATCGCTTAGATAAAATGGTAAGTTGCCTCATCCTTTTAACTTATTCCCAATTAAATAATAATAATAATCTTAAAATCATTACTCACACACACCCCACTCCCTCCCTTTGCTACTTATGGAAACTTCTTCCATACAATTGTGACAGTTACTTATTTTTGCTTGCTGTGTTCATGCCTGAAGTTCTTAACATCAGGCATCAGTTTTCTTACAGATAATGGTCATTAGGGTTTGCTTTCATGGAGAAATGCGCCATTCTGAGTTGCCTGAAGATACAGTGTTCTTGCAGGTGAAGACATGTTGTGTTCATTCCAGGCCCATTAAAGGAACTAGAGATGTGACTGGGACAAACAAGCATATTCCCTATGGCCACATGTCCCCATTTCCTAGCATCTTGTTTCTATTTTTATCGGATGTACTTGTGGTGCATTCTTGACAACAGAGGCTGTAGAATTACCTAGGGAGGAAATGAACCGGAAAGTCCCAGTTTATTTGATGCAAAGTTTCTATCTCAATATGTCTATGCCGCTCTGCAGATACTGTTTTAGAAAGGTGTAAGTAGCAGTTTTTTCTTATGGTAGTTCCTGTATATTTGTATATAAGCCAAGCAGTTGTAGAGATATAGTGTCTGGTGGATTTGTCTACAAGTCTTGAATCCGTTGGGTTGACTTATTTGTATTGGAATTTATGAGTCACCTCCTTCCCAAATGCTCCCAAAGGTGGTGTGCAATGAAACATTTAAAGCAAAAATTAAAAATCTAATAAAAATAACAGTTGAAAAAGGTCAACATTCCAAAATACATTTTTAGCAGTGTAGGCAAGGCAACGTAACTAAAATTGGCAATAGATCCGAGCAAAAGGATCAATGACACAATAGTATTAATAATCTTATTACTAGGAAAATAATATACTGCCTTTCATTTCAAGAAGAAATATCAAGGTGGTTCACAAACAAATCAAAGCCAACAGCAAAACCAATTATAGAAATACAGCTACCTCTAATTAAAATGCATAGTAAACTGAATACATTAAAACACCCATAATTAATATATGTAATATACGTTCCCATTAAAACAGCATTACAGTTAACAACAATCAAAGCAGGAGTCAAACAGGATAATGTACTGCTTAGGCAGGTAAGCTAGCTACTACTAAAAGAAGGCTAGAATAAGATATTCTTCACCAAGTGTTGAAAAGTTGGTTAAGAAGGGGCTGACAAACCTTCCACAGGAGGGAGTTTATAGCAACAGCATGAGACTCTTAATCTCAGGGTTGTTGGGTCAAGCACCATGCTGGGCAAAAAGATTGCTGCATTGCCGGTGGTTGTGAGGCATCTAATCATAAGCCTGCATTTTTATTGAGGCTTGATCAGGGCCTGTATTTTAAAATGAGCTTAAAGATCTTCAAATGTTTCATGCCAGGCAGAAGAGCAGCTGCCTAAGAACCTTGGCAATGTTTTTCCTCCTAGACAAGGGGCCCCCCTGATTTATAGCAGAAAATAATTCTCAAAGTCAAAGGGAATTACAGGCTGACAGCCAAGGTTACACTGACCCTATATATTACAGAAGATAAAAAAGCAGAGAAAAACATAATTAAGAGTGGGTAAATAGTAAAATAAAACCATGTGCCTCCCATTAAACTTGAGCCATATTTTCCTAAGGTTCAAAGGTCAAGAGCAATGGAAAAGCATCTAGCTGGCAGAAAGGAAGAGAGTATTTTGGGAAGTCTTTTTCTAAAGTTGTTTCTTTCTTAAACTGAGATCCTTTTAAGATTTATTTTCCTTTTAAAAAGCTATCTATGTTATGTATTAAATATATTGGCTTAAATGTAATTATGCAAAGGAATTAGAAGCTAAGAAATGTTAAATCCTTATGCTAGATTCTTATTTCATATAGTTGGAAGAGATCACAGGGGCCATCAGCCACCAGCCTAGCCCCCCCTGCCAAGCAGGAAACATCATTAGAGCATACATATGGTTGTCAAGCTTTTGTTTAGAGACCTCCAAAGGAAGGAGATCTTTCAATGATGATGTGAACTCAAGAATCCTTGACATCTGTTTAAGATAAAAATTTAAGATTAACCATCTGTTTTGGAGGGCAATAGGGCGAGGTGAGCTGGTAATTAAGGTTCCTTGTTGAGACACATGTAAGATATATTACTACTTATTTGTCATTTATAGATAGAAGAATATATAGCTTTTTGTTTCCCATAAAAGGACAAGAGGAAATGGGTGTATCTTTTGTGATTGGTTCTAGCAAACAGCCAATAGGAATTTCAACCAGGCTGATTGGACAGAGGCAGCCACAGGAGGAGCAAGGGGGCTGGATTAAGGAAATATAAGTGCTGGCCAGAATGGCAGGAGGCCAGGCCAGAGCTTGGTAACCATATACCACTGTGCCTCATATTTATTTGTCTGACAAATAAATTATTATTTTAATTTCTCTATTGCTGCATTGAATATTTCATTCCAGCTAAGCGTTAACCACAAGCAGGGTGCTACAGTTGGACCAGATGACTCTCATGGTCCCTTCCAACTCTACAATTCTATGATTGTAAGTTATGACATCAACATAGAAAGCTGGCTTTATTCTGTGTCAGGTCATTGCTTTACCTCAGTTCCAGAAGCTGCCACGAGCACAGAATGCAATGGCTAAGTTATCTAACTGCATGTCTAGCTGTGGACATAGAACACCATTGTTTAAAGGTGCTGCTTTGGCTGCTGAAATGTTACTTGGCCTAGGTTGAGATTTTGGTATTAACCTATAAGCCGCTATACAACTTGGGACCAGGGTATCTGAGAGAACACCTTCTTCCATACAAACCAGCCCACTCACTAAGGTCATCAAGAGAGACCCTCGTGGTTGTACCATTCCCTGTAGGTGTATATTGGGCAACAACCAGAAAAAGGGCCTTTTTTGTGGTAGCTCCACCATAAGGTTCTAGGGTGGGTTGAAGCAATATTATCATATAACTAAAAGCAAATAAAGCAGTTTATATACAACTATAACATGATTCTAATCAAACAGCAGCACAAGTAGAGATTAAACAAGCCATTAGAGGTGGCTCCCACAAAAAAAACCCAGAACTGTTAACTGCCGGTATAAAATGGTGTCTCTTTAAGATGGAAGCTGTATAAGGAAGATGCTAGACCCACCTTTGTGGGGAGAGAGTACCACAATTTAGGGGCTATCGCAGAGAAATCCTTTGCTAGGCCATCGTTCCCTGCACTTCTGATGATGGCAGAACTAGTGATTGGGATGCATCTGTAGAGCCGTTTCCAAATCCACATCACTCTTCCTGAATTCTGCTGAGACAGCCAATGATGGTAGGATGGATGAATAGCAGAAAGAGGATGCTTGATGGAACTTAATTACAAAAGACAGAGAACAGGAGCTGACACATTTATTAATTGGGGTGTTAGATGCTTAGGTAACTAGAGACTGCTAATATTGACGTGTGTTTTAATCAATGGTAAAATGATTGCAAATGATACTTGTTTGCGATTCAGTATCTCCCCTCTAGGTTTTTTTTTAACAAAATCATTCAAGAAGCAAAGAGGAGGGTCATGAGATAAAAGTGACATTCATTTAATTTCAATAGCTGTCACTCTAGGCTCTGTAGCGCAGCAATCTGTAGCAGGGATAGCCTTAGGAACTGTAGCATCAATACATCAGTGAGCTAATTAATCCTGACCTGCCACCAGAGCCTGAGGAAGTGTCAGAACTGGAGAAAGATGAGCAAATGGGTGACATTTTTCCCTTTGTGACATAAATAAGTAATGCTGATGAGTTTGCAAAACCTCTATATGCCGGCAACCTTAACCATGCTTTGCTTTTTTCTGGATGGGGTCAAAACCCCATTGAATGGATGAAAACTGCAAAAATGACTTACCGTACCTGTATTTGATTCGTAATTTATCTTATTTAAAATATGGGTTGTAACTAAAGCAGCCTCGTGGCATAGCAGCATTTCTGTTTCTTTTGCCTGCACACCCCACCCCAAATTCTTCTCTCGAGAGTCCCCAACCCCCTGGAGCTAATTTTGAGGGTGCGGGGGTGCTGCTGCTGCAGTTTCAGGGAACAGGAGTAGAAAGTTACATTCTGCAGATGCACCAACTCTTGTGCTAGTGGAATGGGAGCACTGAAGATCACCTTATATCTGTAAACCCACTTTTAGTTTTTAGTTAAGTTACTCCACTGTGTGATCTTGGGGCAGGCATACTCCCTCTCTCAGCCTAGCCTACCCCACAGGGTGGTTGTTGTGAGGATGAAAATGGGAGAAGGTTCCACACATGGTAAAGGTAAAGGTAAAGGTACCCCTGCCCGTACGGGCCAGTCTTGACAGACTCTGGGGTTGTGCGCCCATCTCACTTAAGAGGCCAGGGGCCAGCGCTGTCCGGAGACACTTCCGGGTCACGTGGCCAGCGTGACATCGCTGCTCTGGCCAGAGCCAGAGCCAGAGCCAGAGCCAGAGCCGCACACGGAAACGCCATTTACCTTCCCGCTGGTAAGCGGTCCCTATTTATCTACTTGCACCCGGAGGTGCTTTCGAACTGCTAGGTTGGCAGGCGCTGGGACCGAGCAGCGGGAGCGCACCCCGCCTCAGGGATTCGAACCGCCGACCTTTCGATCGGCAAGTCCTAGGCGCTGAGGCTTTAACCCACAGCGCCACCTGCGTCCTTCCCACACATGGTAGCCAAGAGGAAATGTAAATAAATGTAATGAATCCATATCCCAATGTGAATTAAAGGTATGTTCCATACATTTTAATCACCCTGCATGAAGTAATCATGCTTGAACCTCCACCCATCCATGCATCCTTCACCTATCTGATTAAGTTCATCCCATACAGCCTGGTGGATCAGGCCAAAGACCCACCTGGTCCAGCGCTCTGCTCTTACAGTGGCCAGCCAGATACCCATGGAAAGCCCACAAGCAGCAGCTGAGCACATCACCCTCAGTGTCTGCAAGCGATGCTATTGACCATGGTGCCAATATCTTACGAAGGGTTCTTTTTGTTTTTATATACTATATCTTCTTATCTTGATGTTACATGATACATAACCCACACTAGCTCTTCACATTGATTCATTTTATGGACTCTACCAGGTAAACAAAGGGACGCAGGTGGCGCTGTGGGTTAAAGCCTCAGCGCCTAGGACTTGCCGATCGAAAGGTCGGCGGTTCGAATCCCTGCGGCGGGGTGCACTCCCGCTGCTCGGTCCCAGCGCCTGCCAACCTAGCAGTTCGAAAGCACCTCCGGGTGCAAGTAGATAAATAGGGACCGCTTACCAGCGGGAAGGTAAACGCCGTTTCCGTGTGCGGCTCTGGCTCGCCAGAGCAGTGATGTCACGCTGGCCACGTGACCCGGAAGTGTCTCCGGACAGCGCTGGCCCCTGGCCTCTTAAGTGAGATGGGCGCACAACCCCAGAGTCTGTCAAGACTGGCCCGTACGGGCAGGGGTACCTTTACCTTTACCTTTACCTTTACCAGGTAAACAACCTTCTAATTTGGGTTGCAGAGGGTGAATGTTAACAGACCAGGTCTACTGCATATTTAAGAGGGGGGAGTGATAAATCTTTTCCTGCAAGTGGTGCCAGTTTATTTGCATGCAACCAGACCCAGATTAAAGCAACTGGAGGACCTAAGCTAGGAGATCTTGGGAGCCCCAAACTAAAAGCATCTGATCATGGGAAACAAAACCTTATTCCCTTCTTTATTAAGCACAGAAGTGCAGTGGGGGGCTGCCAGAGCAATGGCCCCGGGCACACTTTTCAGGGGGCCACTGACAGGGCAGTGTGAGGAGGATGCAATGTTCAGGCATGCATCCTTCAAGTCAGTTTGATCAGATTGATAGGAAAGGCGCATATCTTTTTGCATATTTTTAATTTGTTATTGCTCTTCGGCTTTATTATATTGATTTTTATTTTGTAAATTGTCTTTTGGTTATCTTGGTGCAAGGCAGTATATAATAAGGTACATGCCACAACCTAGAGCACTGGGTATTGTTCGGCTTCTCTTCAAATGAATGGTAGGGTAATGCTATAGAAATGTTTCCATAGATTTCATGTACAATGCAGCTCCCACACCCAGAACTGGTTTGTATACAGAATTCTGAAAAAAATTGAATTTTATTTTAGTAAGCAATATTCTGCTCTCCTTTAATGGTCATGGGAAAAGATAATTACCAAATAAATAAGTAGTTTCTTAAAAAGGAATGGCATTGAATTAAGTTGGGTTTATATTGGCATTATATTAAGGCAGCAAATTAAACAAGAACTCAAGAATTAAGATGCACTTTCAGATGAAATTTATTTGCCTTTCGTATGGCTCAGAAGTAACCATAGATTGTAAAACTAATAAACTTTAAAACAATGTGGTGACATCAGAAAAACTGTTTTGCCTGCCTTTGGTAATATAATGTACTTCAAATAATCTCACCAGCTGGGACTGTTTTCTTGTTGTCTTGAGTATGACAGGTACAAAGTCAATAAAGGCAGCAGACTTTTGAAATATTAAAAGCAAGCATTCAGTTGTCTTTATTGATGTGTCAATATTGATTAGCCTGAAAAGAAAACGCATTAAACAGAACCAAGCTGCAATTTATGACCTATACTCTTACAGAGTTTCAGCATGTGCAGTTGTCAATGTGTTCCTATACTTACTTAATCCAGAAGGCATGTTCTTTGATGCCGAATAAAGAGTTTACATTCATGAAGCAACATGTACACAGGCAACTGATTCCTCTTCATATTTGGCTATGGCTTCCAATATTGACTAAATATTTGAATTAAGTTATGAGAATAGTGCTCATCTGTTTCATGAAGCTTTAAGAATAACAAGCAAAACCCCAAACCATAGCATAACAAACTCTAGGTATATGTAAATGAAATAATCACATATTCTTCTCATGTTACCTATCATTGCATACATTGATGAACCTGTGACTCTCCAGATGTTGCTGGACTACAACTCCCACTAACCCTAGTCCACCGGGATTGGAGTGAGGGATGGTGGGAATTGGAGTTCAACATCTGGAGGGTGACAAGTTCTCCACCCTTGCAGTACAGCACCATGCACATAGATATTAATATCTACCTACCTAGATAAAGCACTACATGGGAAAAGTAATGAATGAGCTGGACTGATCTTGCTGAGGCTCCAACTCACAGTTTCTCCTCCTTTTTTTGAGACTGACAGAATGTGCACTAGCTGTGACCGCTAATTTGCATAAAACAACTTTCACAATGCTGCTGCTATATAATGCTCCAGCTTGCATTTCTGAGGAAAGGAATATACAGTGTTCTTCAAAAAGTCAATTAAAACTAAATTAGGTAACACATGAATGCTTAAACAAATGTCCTTTTCTTTTGGTTTTGCCTTTCCATTTTTCCTGTTTGCTAGATCATTTGAAACTAAATTATCCATTACAGTTCAAGCTGCTTTGCTAAATATACAACAAACCTTTAAGGAGTGTAATAGCTACAGGAAGGAGGAGAATTTTTGCATCTGAATTATTTCTAAAGTGCTGCGATTTAGTTCTGTTAGATTGCTTTGCCTCTTCCACCCTCCCATTCCCAAAGTTGTCAAGGAGGTTGCAACATCCCGCTAACCTCAACCTCAGACCTCAAACTATGTTGATAATATTGTTGAATCTCCCTGCTTCTTGGGAGAAAGAAAATTTCAGGTTCTGTGCTAGGGAGATTAGTTTACTTTGGGCAAACTCTCCTTGGTTCAATTAGGAACGAAATTCTGAAGTCCTCTTACCATTCCTAATGATATAATTGGGGAAACAAGAAAGTCCAAACACTTCACCCACCCCCACAAATTCATCTAATGTTCCTGTAAGCCCCCAAATCTCTCATGGGGCTTCTGCCCTCAGGGATGGGAAATGATGCTGTTGTCACTCCAGGATTTGTAGGGCTTAACTGCTGGTTGGGTCAGCTTCCATGCATGGAAATGGCAGGGGAGACCCTCCAACTCTGTCCCAGCTGTCCATTGGGGACAGTGGTGACTCATTTCAATGTGAATTTGAGAAAATAAAAGAGGTAAGGATGATAAAGTGCTCCGTGCATGGTGATGAGCAGTCTGTAAAATTAAAAGGGGATCACAGCTCAAAAGGTGTCATTTGTTTGATGCATCTCAGGAGATGAAGCTGAGTTGTTCAAGTCATTGCCTTGTCTTTCCGTTACAAGGTACAACGCGGCTTATTTTGTGTGAATCTGCTTCAATTCTGGTGAAACAATGAAGCCTGCTCTGATTATCATTTAAAAGGGGATGCTGAAAGCAGACGAGAGGCAATGGATCTGTATGGCAGCAGCTCATTTCCTTGATGTGCCTTTAGATGTCTTTCTTCCTTACCAATTCTGCCCAAGCTCAGCAGGTGACTACAGTGGCGCTGCATGTAAAGCTAAACTCTCTGAGGACAAATGAGGATCTTTGAAAACAGTGGCTGACAAGAAGTTAATGAAAAAGTGCGGCTCATTGCTTGCAAATACATTGCTCCTTCTCTTGAGTGTTTATGAGGAAGTAAAATTGTAAAATTCATCTGCTGCTGGTGGGGACTGATGATTCTCCCCCTCCCCCCGCCTCATTTCCCAGGCTTTCAAGCAATTATCTTCCTTGTGAGAACTTTAATACTGCTTTTCTTTGAAGTACAAGTTATGTGTGTGTGCTTTATCTATCTATCTGTCTCTATATCTATATATCACACATGCACCAAGTGCTTAGATCTATATCTAAGTCCCAGAGATTTGCATCAGATCATTTTAATCATTAACCTACTTGTATATCTTTACCTAAGTACCTTTTGAAGTTTAAACTGATTCGTGATTAGATATATGGGGAATAAAGAGCTCTCTCATCAGGGGCTAGAGAGAAGTCTTCCAAAATGCTCCTCCATCAGCACCTCCACAATGGCATAAACATAAATGCTGTAAACTAAAACTGTTTGGATTTCAAGACAGGTCACCATCATCCATGTCATGTGGCAGTGTGAATGGCTGCAGCCATGTTCACAGACAGCAGCTCAGAGATGCAACTTTTCTTAGAGGTAAGCAAAATGTGGCCCTCTGAATCTCAGTTGTAAGGAAAGTATGTGTGGAACACTTCTAGCTCCAGATCTGCAATCCTTTGCATACTTATTTGGAAGATATGAGGCATTAAAGAGTGGGTTTTCCCTTGGAAAGGAGTGGGGCAAGGGGGAAACAGCTTGGATCCATGCCTAGAAATCATGGGTCAAGTGTTTAATCACACCTGTACGTTTTCAACTAGGCACAAGTGGAAGTGTGGGCGAGCCATGAGTCAACAGTGGAGTGGAATTTTACAGGTTTCTTTTAGAAGCAGGTTTGGGGGTCAGCCTGGATTATATCTGTGGGTTGCTTCCAAGCTTGTGATTCTGTATCTGGTAAAGTTTTGGAATGCAGTGGAACCAATTGAACCAATGAGACCAGTTTCTTTGTTCATGTAATGGCCTTAGCCAGCCAGTTTTGTACAGCTATTTACATGTCCAAAGAGTGAGCTCTGTTGCCAAAGAGACAAACAGGTGGGCATTTTCCCACCTCACCTGGCTGGATGCCATGTCATCCTATGACGGAGAACAATAGGCCAAATGGGGCTGTGTGTGTCAGGTTTGGCTGGTGCTGGAAGACAGAGACACAAAGATGTGTCATGTTCTGTGCAGGACATAAAGCTGTGACTTGAGGCTTCCCTGGAAACCTAATAGGGAAACAAGATCTGTTGGAGTATTGATGCTTTGAGCTCCTCCATCCTATGTTCGGGCTGTGTGTAGGTGTAAATCAAACCATATATCCTGAAGACACTACAGTCTCCATTGACCTTCATTTCAACGAAGCCCAAACCTGTATAAGTGCAGGCACTTCTGGAGTCTCTTGCCACTAGAAGACAGGAGTTCGCACAACTGTATGCTAGATGCTGAAAAAGAATATTGGTTTATTCTTGGCAATAGATGAAGCCCTTTCCCTTGCCGGACTGCCCACACATCTCTGACAGAGAAACTATGACTCTCAAGAGGCTGGGAGATAATAACATCTTACTGTGCGCATTGGCTGGTATTGATTAACTCAGCCAATATTAAGTCAACAGTGGATATGAATTTCACAGGTTTTTGTTTTTTGTTTATATAAAAAGCAGCTTATTGCTTTATATATCCTGTACTCATATGTAGCACCATCTTCAAATATCTGAAGGGCTGTCACATGGAAGGTGGAACAAGCTTGTTTTCTCCTGCTTCAGAGGGGAGGACCCAAACCAATGGATTCAAATTACAAGAAAGGAGATTATGCCTAAACATTAGAAATAACTTTCTGACAATCGCAGCTGTTCAACAGTGGAACGGACTACCTTGGAAAGTGGTGGACTCTCCATCCTTGGAGGTGTTAAAGCAGCGGTTGGATGGCCATCTGTCAAGGATTCTTTAGCTGTGATTCCTGCCTTGTAAGGGATTGGACTTGATGACTCTGGGGGTCTCTTCCAATTTTACAATTCCATGATCACAGAAATGAATTTATTGTGTGCACGAGCAGTACATGGATTGGGTCCACAGCACTTTTTAAAGCATGATGCTTATGGGAATTGTGTGGGACTGGGCATTCTGCTAGCTAGCATGTGGTGGCAGCATCATGTTGGGGAAACAATCTGAAGAGCTTTCCTTTCCTTTTTAACCTGTGCCATCCTGTATGGATTTGTGCTATCAGCTATTGTGGTTGCAAGGCATGCTACGCAGAAGCTCAGTGAGTGGCTAGATAAAGTTACCATGAGTCTTAGATGTTCTGTTCAGCATAGGTGGTCAATGGTAGAAACTACTGCAGCCAAGCAAGTAAACAACAGTCTTGCCACAGCCGTTAATGGCAATTTCGGTATTAAATTGAAAAGTGGAAACCACAAAATACAGCTTCCACCACAGAAACAGAAGGAACTAAGCAATACCAACTGGTGCAACTTAAGTCTGAATAAATAAGCAAATAAAACTCCTGGATGCTCGCATCTTACACATGTGCTGAGGGAACTGCAATGGGTGCAAATCAGCTCCTGGGTCATGTTCAAGGTCTTGTTCTGAACATATAAATTCATGAACAACTTGGGATCAGGTTACCTGAAAGACTGCCTGCCCCTATACAGACCCGCTAGATTTCTAAAAATGTTAATTGGTTTATAAATGCTTTTAAATAAACAAAATACAGTAAGAGGATATTTGGAAAGGCACATAAGGTGAGTGCTCTGTTTGGTGCCCTTTATTATTGAACTGTTTTTGATTTTTCAGGGAGCAAAACTATTGTTGTTGTTGTTTAGTCGTTTAGTCGTGTCCGACTCTTCGTGACCCCATGGACCAGAGAACGCCAGGCACTCCTGTCCTCCACTGCCCCCCGCAGCTTGGTCAGACTCATGCTGGTAACCTCGAAAACACTATCCAACCATCTCGTCCTCTGTCGCCCCCTTCTCCTTGTGCCCTCCATCTTTCCCAACATCAGGGTCTTCTCCAGGGAGTCTTCTCTTCTCATGAGGTGGCCAAAGTACTGGAGCCTCAGCTTCACAATCTGTCCTTCCAGTGAGCACTCAGGGCTGATTTCCTTCAGAATGGAGAGGTTTGATCTTCTTGCAGTCCATGGGACTCTCAAGAGTCTCCTCCAGCACCATAATTCAAAAGCATCAATTCTTCGGCGATCAGCCTTCTTTATGGTCCAGCTCTCACTTCCATACATCACTACTGGGAAAACCATAGCTTTAACTATACGGACCTTTGTTGGCAAGGTGATGTCTCTTCTTCTCAAGATGCTGTCTAGGCCTGTCATTGCCCTTCTCCCAAGAAGCAGCCGTCTTTTAATTTCGTGGCTGCTGTCACCATCTGCAGTGATCATGGAGCCCAAGAAAGTAAAATCTCTCACTGCCTCCATTTCTTCCCCTTCTATTTGCCAGGAGGTGATGGGACCAGTAGCCATGATCTTCGTTTTTTTGATGTTGAGCTTCAGACCATATTTTGCACTCTCCTCTTTCACCCTCAATAAAAGGTTCTTTAATTCCTCCTCACTTTCTGCCATCAAGGTTGTGTCATCTGCATATCTGAGGTTGTTGATATTTCTTCCGGCAATCTTAATTCCGGCTAGGGATTCATCCAGCCCAGCCTTTCGCATGATGAATTCTGCATATAAGTTAAATAAGCAGGGAGACAAAATGCAGCCTTGTCGTACTCCTTTCCCAATTTTGAACCAGTCAGTTGTTCCATATCCAGTTCTAACTGTAGCTTCTTGTTCCACATAGAGATTTCTCAGGAGACAGATGAGGTGATCAGGCACTCCCATTTCTTTAAGAACTTGCCATAGTTTGCCATGGTCGACACAGTCAAAGGCTTTTGCATAGTCAATGAAGCAGAAGTAAATGTCTTTCTGGAACTCTCTAGCTTTCTCCATAATCCAGCGCATGTTTGCAATTTGGTCTCTGGTTCCTCTGCCTCTTCTAAATCCAGCTTGCACTTCTGGGAGTTCTCGGTCCACATACTGCTTGAGCCTTCCTTGTAGAATTTTAAGCATAACCTTGCTAGCGTGAGAAATTAGTGCAATTGTGCGATAGTTGGAGCATTCTTTGGCACTGCCCTTCTTTGGGATTGGGATGTAGACTGATCTTCTCCAATCTTCTGGCCACTGCTGAGTTTTCCAAACTTGCTGGCATATTGAGTGTAGCACCTTAACAGCATCATCTTTTAAAATTTTAAATAGTTCAGCTGGAATACCATCACTTCCACTGGCCTTGTTATTTGCAGTGCTTTCTAAGGCCCATTTGACTTCACTTTCCAGGATGTCTGGCTCAAGGTCAGCAACCACACTACCTGGGGTATATGAGACATCCGTTTCTTTCTGGTATAATTCCTCTGTGTATTCTTGCCACCTCTTCTTGATGTCTTCTGCTTCTGTTAGGTCCTTTCCACTTTTGTCCTTTATTATGGAAATCTTTGTACGAAATGTTCCTTTCATATCTCCAATTTTCTTGAACAGATCTCTGGTTCTTCCCATTCTATTGCTTTCCTCTATTTCTTTGCATTGCTTGTTTAAGAAGGTCTTCTTGTCTCTCCTTGCTATTCTTTGGAAATCTGCATTCAATTTCCTGTATGTTTCACGAACTCCCTTGCATTTTGCTTGCCTTCTCTCCCCCGCTATTTGTAAGGCCTCATTGGACAGCCACTTTGCTTTCTTGCATTTCCTTTTCATTGGGATGGTTTTCGTTGCTGCCTCCTGTATAATGTTACGAGCCTCCATCCATAGTTCTTCAGGCACTCTGTCCACCAAATCTAAATCCTTAAACCTGTTCCTCACTTCCACTGTGTATTCATAAGGGATTTGACTTAGATTGTAACTTACCGGCCCAGTGGTTTTTCCTACTTTCTTCAGTTTAAGCTTGAATTTTGCTATAAGAAGCTGATGATCTGAGCCACAGTCAGCTCCAGGTCTTGTTTTTGCTGACTGTATAGAGCTTCTCCATCTTTGGCTGCAGAGAATATAATCAATCTGATTTCGATGCTGCCCATCTGGTGATGTCCATGTGTAGAGTCGTCTCTTGTGTTGTTGGAAAAGCGTGTTTGTGATGACCAGCTTGTTCTCTTGACAGAACTCTATTAGCCTTTGCCCTGCTTCGTTTTGATCTCCAAGGCCAAACTTGCCAGTTGTTCCTTTTATCTCTTGACTCCCTACTTTAGCATTCCAATCCCCTATAATGAGAAGAACATCCTTCTTTGGTGTCACTTCTATAAGGTGTTGTAAGTCTTCATAGAATTGGTCAATTTCAGTTTCTTCAGCACCAGTAGTTGGTGCATAAACTTGGATTACTGTGATGTTAAAAGGTCTGCCTTGGATTCGTATCGAGATCATTCTATCATTTTTGAGATTGCATCCCAGTACAGCTTTTGCCACTCTTTTGTTGACTATGAGGGCCACTCCATTTCTTTTACGGGTTTCTTGCCCACAGTAGTAGATATGATGGTCATCCGAACTGAATTCACCCATTCCCGTCCATTTTAGTTCACTGATGCCCAGGATGTCAATATTTATTCTTGCCATCTCATTTTTGACCACCTCCAACTTACCCATGTTCATGGTTCTTACATTCCAGGTTCCTATGCAATATTTTTCTTTACAGCATTGGACTTTCCTTTCGCTTCCAGGCATATCCGCAACTGAGCGTCCTTTCGGCTTTGGCCCAGCCGCTTCATCAGCTCTGGATCTACTTGTACTTGCCCTCCGCTCTTCCCCAGTAGCATGTTGGACGCCTTCCGACCTGAGGGGCTCATCTTCCAGCATCATAACTTTTATATGCCTGTTGTCTTTGTCCATGGAGTTTTCTTGGCAGGGATACTGGAGTGGCTTGCCGGTTCCTCCTCCAGGTGGATCACGTTTGGTCAAAACTCTCCACTATGACCTGTTCATCTTGGGTGCCCTGCTCGGCATAGTTCATAGCTTCTCTGAGTTCTTCAAGCCCCTTCGCCACGGCAAGGCAGTGATCCATGAAGGGGGAGCAAAACTATATTGAGGGGGAAATCAAGTTTGCAAAAAACAAGAGAAGAACAAAATGGGTGAGTGCATCCATTGCTGTGGATTCCAAGAACCAATTCAGAGCTCCAAATCTGTGCAGAGATGCACAGGACCTGAACTCTCCACTCTAAGCTTGCTATGGAAGTTCAGACTGTGCACAACTTTGATTTTGTCCTCTTCCTAGAATTGCATGCTACAGTTGAGCTGTGGCAGGAAAACAAACAGAACCAAGTGGCTGTGCCAAACTCTGCACATGTCGCTGCTGCTACAACAATGGGTGACATCACCGACTTCCTTCCTTTTTCTTGTGAACTTTTGTGAACTTGACATTTTCTTCTATTTAATCCCTCCGCCTGCACACTGAAACATTTGAGAGTTTTGTGATATGCTTTGTACCCTAACCACAAGCCACTTCATGTGTCAATATCGCTGATATTGAAAATGAATTGGCTTCGCTATCATGAGCTGCTTGCTCAGAGGAGATTCTCTCATTTCCACTTGTATCATTGTTACAGGAGCTGAGTGCCTCGGGTGCAAAAGCACCAAACTTTCCTCCCACATGACGATGGGGAAACAGCATTTGCCCACCACAAATAAACGACTTTTCTCTAGGAAGCCAGATTTGCATGCGTAGCATACTGTAATTTGGGAAATAATAAAAGAATTATATTCTGTGTCTTTGGAGCAATAAAGTGCCATGAAGATTAAGGGCAGGGATGAAAGATCTTTGCTGCTGCTCTCCTGATTTGTATGCAGAACATATGCCTTCTCTACTGTTGTTGTTGTTTATTAAAAGGGACGAGGAATCCTGAAGCATGAAAGTGGAGAATAGTTTGTCAATGCCTTCTCTAAAAATAATACATTTTCTTGTTATGCCCAGCATGCTCCCACACATCCCAAAAATAAACAATGATATATCATCCTGTTTGGCAATGTGCTTTGCCAAAAGGCCACTTTGAATGGCGCACGGGGAGGCTGTTGGAATTTGACCAAAGACAGGTTCTTGGAGAGAACAATTGCGAGCTGAGGGTGCTCTTCTAAGAAGGAACCCCTACTGTTGAGTAGTCGCTCATGGAAGCACCTGAATCGGGGCTGCATCCCTCCAGATTGCAGATGAGAGTTCACCTGGCTGGATGTTACTCTATTAAAACACAACAGCAACAACAATTCCAGATAGATAACTATCGGGAAACAGTTATTTATTTTATTCATTCATTCATTCATTTGTACACCAACCTTCATCTGAAGATCACAGGGTGGTTCACACATACCCTTCTCTCTGATGATGATAATAATATTAATAATAATTTATTAATTTATTATTTATACCCCGTACATCTGGCTGGGTTTCCCCAGCCACTCTGGGCAGCTCCCAACAGAATATTAAACAGAATAAAATGTCAAACATTAAAAACTTCCCTAAACAGGGCCGCCTTCAGATGTCTTCTAAAAGTCAAACAGTTGTTTATTTCCTTGACATCTGGTGGCTAAGTTTTCTGTTTGGATGGAATTGGTTTTGCACACCAGAGTCAGAAACGTTCCATCATGTCAGCGGCGTAGCTAACTGTTCGGGAGCACTGGGGGCGGGGTGAGCTGCCCATGGGGTTAGTCCCCCCCCCCGTGGTATGGCGCCCAGTGCACCCTGTACCCCCACCCACCCCAGCTACACCTCTGCATCATGTGAGTCCTCAACTCCAGTTTACAGTGACACGACCAAGGTTTACCAACGAGGCATAAACTATATGAGACAGAGGTGTGTGTGTGTGTGTGTGTGGTATGATCAGGCCCACAGTCCGAGGGGAGAGGGAGAATCATAGAATTGTAGAGTCGAAAGGGAACCTGGGGGTCATTTCCTTTTTTTTTTTTAATAATTTTTTTTATTAATTTTCCAATTTTTAACAAACACAACAAACACAACATGGAAACAAACACAAAAAAAATCATAGTTTCTTAACCTTATTTCCATAAGCCTCTTTTCTTGGACTTCCCCATACCTTCCCCTTTTTGCATCCTTTTTTTTTTTTACAATTATTCAACAACCCTTTTAGCCAATTAAATATAAATTCATTCTCCTTTTCAATTTTACCCTAAATCAAACAGAATTTACCGCTGTAATTCTACATCTTCCTCTCCCTTAGCATTTTAGCACTCCTCAATTTTATAATAACTCTTAAGATATATTTTAAACTTCTTCCAATCTTCTTCCACAGTCTCTTTCTCTTGGTCGCGGATTCTGCCGGTCATTTCTGCCAGTCCCATAAAGTCGATCACTTTCGCCTGCCATTCCTCCAGCGTGGGTAGCTCTTGTGTCTTCCAATACTTTGCTAGAAGAATCCTTGCTGCCGTAGTAGCATACAAAAAGAAATTCTTATCCTTCTTCGGCACCAGCTGGCCGACCATACCCAAGAGAAATGCCTCTGGTTTCTTGTGAAAGGTGCACTTAAGCACTTTCTTAATCTCATTATAAATCATTTCCCAGAAGGCCTTAATCTTTGGGCAGGTCCACCAAAGGTGGAAGAAGGTACCTTCAGTCTCTTTACATTTCCAACATTTGTTATTGGGCAAATGATAAATCTTCGCAAGCTTGACTGGGGTCATGTACCACCTGTAAATCATTTTCATAATATTTTCTCGTAGGGCATTACATGCCGTGAATTTAATACCTGTGGTCCATAACTGCTCCCAGTCAGCAAACATGATGTCATGACCTATGTCCTGTGCCCATTTAACCATAGCTGGCTTCACTGTCTCATCTATTGTATTCCACTTCAACAGCAAGTTATACATTCTTGATAAATTCTTAGTATTGGGTTCTAACAGTTCTGTTTCTAATTTCAATTTCTCCACCTGGAAACCAATTTTCCTGTCTTGTTTGTAGGCCTCCATTATTTGACTGCTCCCAGTCAGCAAACATAATGTCGTGACCTATGTCCTGTGCCCATCTAATCATAGCTGGCTTCACTGTCCTGGGGGTCATTTCCTCCTTGAACTCTCCTAATGCAAATGCTCCTTGCAGTGTTGTTGTTTTTCTAGAAAAATACAGTGGTACCTCTGGTTACGTACTTAATTTGTTCCGGAGGTCCGTTCTTAACCTGAAACTGTTCTTAACCTGAAGCACCATTTTAGCTAATGGGGCCTCCCGCTGCCGCCGCGCTGCCAGAGCACGATTTCTGTTCTCATCCTGAAGCAAAGTTCTTAACCCAAGGTACTATTTCTGGGTTAGCGGGGTCTGTAACCTGAAGCGTATGTAACCTGAGGTACCACTGTACAGCTATTTACATGTCCAAAGAGTGAGCTCTGTTGCCAAAGAGACAAACAGGTGGGCATTTTCCCACCTCACCTGACTGGATGCCATGTCATCCTATGACGGAGAGCAATAGGCCAAACGTTCTTAACCTGAGGTAATATTTCTGGGTTAGCGGAGTCTGTAACCTGAAGTGTATGTAACCCGAGGTACCACTGTAGATGCCTGTATTCACCATGAAGTTGTTACAATAAAGTGCCACGCTTTTTCACACACACAGTGTGTGGCCCCTGGAAAAAAAGCACTGGCCCCTTGAAATTTAAAGGAATACAAACCATACATTTAAAGCAGATTTAAAGCACACACCCTCAAAAATCCTGGGAACTGTAGTTTACCCTGCACAAGGCTAGAATTCCCAGTACACTTAACAAACTGCAGCTTCCAGGATCCTTTGTGAGGTGTTTTTTTTGGGGAGGGGGTGCACACTTTAAAACTGCTTTAAATATATAGTGTGTACACAGATCTGTAACACTGTTTCTAGTGTGACCATAATAATTAGGTCCAAGGCTGTGTAGATATTATAATTTACTCTGGCCCCCGTGTGCTTCCAAGCTGGCATTTGAAGCAGTGTGCACATGACGGTACCACACTCCACATGTATCCTGTTGTCTCTTGAGAAATACTGTTGTTTGATGCGTTTTTCCTTTGAGTCAGCTTCCATCCAATTTGAAAATGTAAACCACATTTACTTCACAGTTGAGGGAGACAGCTGTTACGCAAGCACAGACGACAGCTTTATGAATAGGCATTTAGGGGGCTTGCAGGTGTGGGGATACCAAACAGGTAACGTGAAGACATTCTTGTCCCCCCCCCCACCCGGTGTGTATAGCAATGTGCAAATGTGACTTGAAACGTAGCAGGAGGGGAACGGCCTTGCTGTGATTTAAGCCACTGATGTGAACATAGCCGAAGTAATGACTGATCAAACTGAGCAACATCAGTTTCCCCACCGTGTCATTTTCTTCTTGGCTGGAAAATGTGTCTAAGGAAGATGTTCTAAAATATATCTGTTTATTTGTAGTTAGCTGAGGGCAGAGGGAAATGCCATTTACAATTTAGCTCGAGCTACGTTTCTATTTTAACTCCAGGGACTTAATCCTTGGTAGGGCTTGGCCCCAGCAGATGTTTTCAACGCCAGGGATTAACCCTGTGCCAAGCGCTATGGGCGCCTTGCGGTGCTTGCTTGGCTTTGTCCCACACCTTCTAGTAGTCAGAGAGAAACGGGAGTTAGGAGTCTAGGAAAGGAGGACACACGGCCAGAAAACATCCAGAAGGTCCTTGCTTACAGGAAGTATCTGAGACTGAAGTCTAAGCAGCCAAAAATGAAATGAGCTCCCTCACCTGGAGAGACTAGCTGTAGGATAGAGAGAAATGCAGGGCACCCAGAGGCCTAATGTTAGGCCTCACCATCTAACATTCAGGACTGAGGCACCTAGCCGGAGAAAGCGCCTAAGAGAAAGCACCAGTGTGGCATAATGGTTAGAAGTGTCTGAGTAGGATGTGGGAGACCAGGGTTCAAATCCTGCCTTAGCCCTGGAGCAGACTGGGTTACCTTAGGCCAGTCACTACTACCTCTCAGCCTAACCTTCCTCACATCGTCATTGTGGGGATTCAGTGAGGAGGAGCAGGAGGCACGTGTAAGGTCCACAAATGACAACATTTTGGAGGTCCCAGGTCGCTAGGCATTCTGGGATGTTTTTCAGCGTTTTCAAAGTTTTTCTAAATGTTTTTAATTATAATTGTTTTTATAATATTTTAACTGTCTAGCTGTTTTGTTTTTGAAATGGTGGTGAGTTTGCCACCGTGGGTTCCTTTTGTAGGAAAGATGGGATATAAATTCAATAAATAATAAATAATAAATAATAACAACAACATATGCTGACTATAAAGTTGGCACCTTGGCCATTGAGAGTTACATGATATTTTGACTGTTGTAATGGGGTTATCATTTCTGTTCCCCTTGCATTTTAAATGGTTGATACCCAACCTGGGAATATTCATGATGAAGGATGGGATATAAATCATACAATAAAGAATTAAGTGCTGTGAGTCCAGCTAAAATGTACCAGTTCAAAGTCTGCTGACATTTTCTCATTTCCCCCCATACAGTTCTGGAAAGGCCAGAAATGATTAGAAAATGTTATAGTATGCAGAATACGTTATCTGTGTGGAAACACTTGTTCCGCCAAAAGCGTGGAATAACCTGCTTTGCCCTAAAACTTTTCAAGGGGGAGAAAGAAAATGTATTTTCTAAGCAAATTCCCAACTGCAAAGATAGGAGCTGAGTATGTGTAATCTACCCGAACTATTGTGACTAGGCTGAATAGCAGCAGGAGATCTAGTTTGCCCTCCTGGTGTTTTCCTTGCCACAGTCTCTGCCATAATATTTACAGAATAAATCTGTGACTTGAAAGCTTGTCACCCGCAAGGTCCCCCCACCTTTTCCTATTTATTTTTCTTAATCCAGAAGGATAATGTGAGCATAGGCCAGGAGGAAAAGACCCTGCAAACGGAATATTTTAGGGAAATAGCTACTGAGTAGACCAGGTTGGGTGCAATGCTGTTCATGAAAAGAAAAATAATCAATGCTGCCTGCCAAACAAATGGCAACTCATTCTGCCCCGAATAAACAGTGACCCGGATCCAGAAAACTGCACAACTAGTTTCATGGGACTGTGGTAGCTTTGGGCACTTCAAACCACACCTCACGCTGGGTGACAATGGACCACTCACTCATAGCCTAGCCAGCTGCAAAGGGCTGTTGTGGATCATATAACTGTAGAGTTGGAAGGGAGCATGAGAAACCTCTAGTCCAATCCTCTGCAAAGCAGGAATCTTTTTGCCCAGCATGGGGCTCAAACCCATGCCCTTGAGATTAAGAGTCTCATGCTCTAACAACTATGTTATCCAGGTGTTCTGAGACAAAACGAGGAACAATGTTTGCCACCCCGAGCTCCTTGAACTAAGGGTGGAATTAAAAAAGAAGCTGCATTTAAAGAGTGGGACAAAATATGCCATAAAGACAATGTACTGAGCATGCATTGGCTGTTTCCTGCTTTCTTTGGAAGGAGATGCTTCATAAGACTGACAGCTCTCATTGTCAATAGGGGAGATGAGGCTCTGAAGCCTGACAAGTGTGAGGAAAGAAGACATGAGGGAAGTGGAACTGCCTGGAAACTGGTCTCCCTCTGCCCTCTCAGATTCTGAATCTACATTGCTTTATGGGAAGGAATGCAAAGGGCAGGATTGTGTCCGCTTTAGCAAAGCAATTATTTGCCAAATGTCTCCCTGCCATGCAGCTGTTTAAGGCTCTGGAGGCTCCTCAGACATGGCTTGGCAACCTAGTTCCTGAAAATACAGCATGCTGAATTGCAGAGCTCAGAATAATCACCTTATGTGTATGATAAACGAGGAAAGAGGCCAGAGAATATGGTAATTGCAAGGCAATAGGCACTGTATATTTGATACAAGAGAACTTCAATAGCTCAACTTTTTTTAAATTTTAGTGTAACAGAATCTTTGCTTCTCTCAACAATTTCTTCCCTCTCATTGACAGTTGATTTACCAACTTTCTTGGCCTTTTCCGCATCTGTTAAATCAAAGATGAGCGACCTTACAGAAGCACCAATGAATTTTTACATATATATTTTTGTTACAGAGAGTGCTAGTATATTCAACAGGGTTCTTATATCAGCCACTTTTTACCGATAATTGATGTATTGTGTGGGACACATTTATGCAGGAGAGATGGCAGTTAGCTGCTCTCACTTTGCATAAAAAAAGATGTCGCCATATTTTAGAGGAGGCTGGCAATGAAGACAAGCAACAAATTTGCTCGCCAATTGAAGAGGCTGCGAATATCAGCAGCTTCTTCCATTTCACTGCTATGCTGGTTATATGTGTCCTTATGAACCCAACACTGGTAGAGCCTCCTGGAAAGTGAGCCAGGACTTCATTTTCATGGGAAGTCTAGGATTTAGGAATGAATAATGTAACATCCTCCTGCATGACTACCCAAGGTTAGTTGGCAAGATCAATCTTCATGGCCAAACCATACCACAATCATTTTTTCCTGCCTTAAGTAGCCAATTACAATTCATGACCACAATCTGAAGACTGGTGAAATTAAGTCCCCTGAAATCAAGGGCCTTAAAAGGTGCCTACCTTTGCTTTGGAACCTAGCCCCAGTCTTTTCCAAATGCTGATTAAGTGGCTTGGGAATAATGCTTGGTCTCTAGAGCGACCGTTGGGCGTCTGGGTGGGGTTCAAGTGAGGAAGAAGGGCAGGAGGCCATATACAAGTCTAGTGTCCTTGTTCCCACTGGCTATACTTCCATTCTTCATGTGTTCAAGCAGGTTCAGCTGAATGAGGTCATGCCTGGAATTTTCTGAACATCTTGATGTCAGACTTATCCACATATTTTTCACAGTTCCACTGAAATAAGAAAGAATGATCTAATATTATATATATATGTTCACACGCTATTATATGTACAATATTATTCATATATCATATACATGTATGCTCGGTTTTCAAAAGCAACCAGCAAATAAACAGATACACACAACAAGGGATATACTGTAACTCTGTACAACTATTTATGTATTAATATATTTATAAAACTATGTGGCAGAAATATAGTACTGCACAGGGTTTGACTCTTTTATATGTATAATTTATGTTGCTTTGGTTTGGGGTTTTTTGCATATCATTTTGCATATAATTAGTGCCCAGTTTGTTTCCAAGCCTAATTTAAAGTGCTGGTTATTACCTCCACATCCCTTAGTACTTGGGACTAGAATATTAAGTGTCTGCCTGTCTTCATATGATTTACAGGAGGGCTTCTTCTATATCACACCAATGCTTGAAGTGTTGTTGGCCGCACCATACATTTAAATCACATTAAAAACACCTGACACCCCACCGCCCCCAAATACAGTCGTACCTCAGAAGTCGAACAGAATCCGGAAGTCTGTTTGACTTCTGAAATGTTCAACTTCCAAAGCGCAGCTTCTGATTGGCTTCAGGAAGCTGCTGCAGCCAATCGGAAGCCGCGGAAGCCCCGTCGGACACTTGGCTTCCAAATGAACATTCGAAAACCGGAACACTCACTTCTGGTTTTCAATCATTTGGGAGCCAGAACGTTCGACTCCCAAGGCGTTCAGGAGCCGAGGTACGACTGTACAATACTGGGAACTGTAGTTTACCCCTCAACAGAGCTACAGTTCACAGCACCATTAACAAACTACTGTTCCTATGATTCTTTGGGGAAAACCATGTACTTTAAATGTGTGGGTTGAGTGTGACTAGGCCAAGCCTTCTGGGTGGACCACTGTGGATGGAACTACTTTCCCCAAGGGAGGCTCCTCTGAGCCCTTCCTTATTCATCTTTTGCTGGCTATCGAAGACATTCCTCCCCTCAGCTCCCAGTGAACAGTATTGTTTTTCTGCTGATGCTTGTTCTTTTTGCTGATTTAGTTAATGTTTTCTTTGCTGCTCAATCTTGTATATATGTGTATTTGTGCGATTTCCTTTGACTGGATTTTTGTTCGTTTGTTGTGCACCACTTAGGAGGTATTTATTTTACTTATTTAACAAGATTTATGGACCACTTAATCAAATTACATAAATCAAGTAAGCAGCTTACATAAAATAGTATAAATAGTCATAAGAAACCAACAGGCTTAAAAAAACCTCAAATATACATAATAAAATTACACGTCTGGGTAGGCTTGCCAAAACAAAAGCATTTTACAGTGGTACCTCGGGTTAAGTACCTAATTCGTTCCGGAGGTCCGTTCTTAACCTGAAACTGTCCTTAACCTGAAGCACCACTTTAGCTAATGGGGCCTCCTGCTGCCGCCGCGCCTCTGGAGCACGATTTCTGTTCTCATCCTGAAGCAAAGTTCTTAACCCAAGGTACTATTTATGGGTTAGTGGAGTCTGCAACCTGAAGCGTATGTAACCTGAAGCGTATGTAACCTGAAGCGTATGTAACCTGAGGTACCACTGTAGTAGATACTGAAAACAGTAAAATGAAGGCACCTTTGCAATGTTAATAGGGTAATGAAACAACTTATAAATATAATACTGGATGACTCATACCTGACATTGCTCAGGTAGGCTAAGAAAACAATGAGTGCAGTTTAGAAAGGCTCAGTCTGCCTGCCATCTTGGTCCAAAATGGCATCCAATTGTATCCCAATATAGATGAAAACCTGCCCCTTGCTCTGACAAACCACCATGCAAAATTGGTTATGATATTTTAAGAGGTGTCCAGATACATGGTGAACAACTTTCCAAAATATATAGAATTTGAAATGTAGCCCACTGACATGAAGGAAAAGGCATTTGTAAGTATCACTGTTTCCAAGAGAGCCTCAGTAATTTGAGCTGAGCAGGAGGTTTGTTACAGTTTTGTCTCAGTAATTTGGAGATGTGTAAACTGTACTTCACCCATGTGGATACAATTTATGTTCTTTGCTTTGTTGTACTCGCTGCTTCCAAAGGAAGCCATTTATTATTATTTTTAAAATGATGCTTTGTACTATATTTGACAAGTGTGAAATATTCATAAAATGTAGCCCAAAAGCTTGAAACCTTGTGTATTGTTCATCATTGTCCACTTTTTTTTTGTTTGAAAACCACCAGGGTGCAATTGACTGCTGTTATAAGAAAATAATTCCTTAGTTTGTGTTGTTATCTGACCTATTCTTGTGCTTGTAGACCTCAGCAGCACACATTCATCTTTCTTTTTTGCAGACTCATTTAGCTTTCTTTTATCGTGTGGCAGCAATTCTCATTCTTCTGGCACTGACCTTTCAAACTCTCTTGATGCCTCTTGAATCCAGAGTCTGCCATTCTTATTTTTACTTTCTGGGTTCACATCTGGTACTAATGAGCCTCCTCTTACCAAGAAACTAGGCTGCTGATTTCCTAAAGAGATAAAAGACATCCATTTTCCAGCCAATAATATCTGCTTGTGGAAACGGTTGGCTCAGTGTTAGCACAGTGAGGGGGAAAAGAGGCCAAGACATTTAGTGATGTACAGGTGTTGACTGATGTACAGGTAAATCTAGGACTGTTCTTAACAGCTCGGGGGGAAATGTTTTCCTCTAATTGGGTATTTTCTACCCTAAATTTATATTTCAGCAGGCTTCTTGAGCTGTAGCTCCCAGGTATAGTATATTGTTCTAGGCTTGGGAGGTCATCCTAGATCAGGGGTCAGCAAACTTTTTCCGTGGGGGGGGGCTGTCCCTCAATCCTTGTGGGGGGGCTGGACTATATTTTGAAGAAAAAAATCCCCCCACGACTCTCCCTTCCCTTCTCCACAGCACTGGATGAGCCCCGGTGGCTGCTTACCTGTGCCTTGCAAGTGGCAGGGGCTGGCGGCAGCGGCAGAAGGACGATGAGCAGCGCAACCTGTTCCTTTGTTAAGGTAATGGCCTTAACCACTCAGCTAAGTATCATCAGCATCTGTTGCCATAGAGATAGATGGGTGGTTCCTTTCCCTTCTTACCTGGCTAGTCCTAGGATGGAAGAACAATAAGTCAAGGCAGGTAGTATATGGGTTTGGGCTGGTGCTGGAAGCTGGTGAGAGAGAGGCTTGTTTTTTTTTGTACTGGACTCAAAGCTATGGCTTGAAGATCTGCCTGGGAACCTAGTGGGGAAACAAGGTTTGTTGGAGTGTTATTACCAACATATTAGTAACTAGCAGTTCAAGTGTGTGCCTTTGTATAAGTGTGCATAACTGAACTGTTGTTATAGCAAGGTGAAACTTTGTGTGTTTATCTGTACATAAGCTAGGTATTGCACGAATCTGCTCATCTGTGTCCTTATAACTATGTATACGGAGAAGAAATCTGATTCTTTTTTGAGCAAGTTGTGAATTGCTTTATAATAGACCCCAAAATGCACAAATGCATTTTGGGCAGTATCCATAGACATATCAAACAAACAAACAAACAAACAAATATTTCCTAAATAAATCTAGCATATAGTCATACCTCGGAAGTCAAACGGAATCCATTCTGGAAGTCCATTTGACTTCCAAAATGTTCAGAAACCAAGGCACGGCTTCCAGTTGGCTGCAGGAAGCTCCTGCAGCCAATCGGAACCTGCGGAACCTGTGTCAGACGTTTGGGTTCCAAAGAACATGCGCAAACCGGAACACTCACTTCTGGGTTTGCAGCGTTCAGGAGCCAAAACATTTGACTTGCAAGGCATTCAACTTCCGAGGTATGACTGTATTTTCTAAAAAAAACAATCTGTTAGTCTAGCTCCACTCTGCACCCATGGTCATTTGCTATTCATTTCCTTTCCTTTCTGAACCCTCCAGTGTCTTTCTATGTCTTTGCTAATATTTTTTTTTTGGGGGGTGGAGTGGCATTGATTGTGCATTTGAGTGCTCTGTCTTGGGTACATGGATTGTCTGTGGAACTAGACTCACTCTCAGACTTAGTGTTCCCCATCTATAAAAAGGAAAAAATATTTTTTATAGGATACCTTTTAATGCTTAATTCCTTAATAATAAAAAAATTCCTGGTGACTGGGAGTGGCTGCTGGGACCATATAACACCAGTCCTAAAGGATCTTCACTGACTGGAGGAAGGGGTGGAGGAAGGGGGGTGGGGGCGGTCCACCTTGGGTGCCAGCTGGGGGGGGTGACATCGCAGTGGACGGGCACTCCCCCTTGGGATGCTCGCATAGAATCATAAAATCATAGAATCATAGAATCATAGAGTTGGAAGAGACCACAAGGGCCATCGAGTCCAACCCCCTGCCAAGCAGGAAACACCATCAGAGCACTCCTGACATATGGTTGTCAAGCCTCTGCTTAAAGACCTCCAAAGAAGGAGACTCCACCACACTCCTTGGCAGCAAATTCCACTGTCAAACAGCTCTTACTGTCAGGAAGTTCTTCCTAATGTTTAGGTGGAATCTTTTTTCTTGTAGTTTGGAACCATTGCTCCGTGTCCGCTTCTCTGGAGCAGCAGAAAACAACCTTTCTCCCTCCTCTATGTGACATCCTTTTATATATTTGAACATGGCTATCATATCACCCCTTAACCTCCTCTTCTCCAGGCTAAACATGCCCAGCTCCCTTAGCCGTTCCTCATAAGGCATCGTTTCCAGGCCTTTGACCATTTTGTTTGCCCTCCTCTGGACACGTTCCAGTTTGTCAGTGTCCTTCTTGAACTGTGGTGCCCAGAACTGGACACAGTACTCCAGGTGAGGTCTGACCAGAGCAGAATACAGTGGCACTATTACTTCCCTTGATCTAGATGCAATACTCCTATTGATGCAGCCCAGAATTGCATTGGCTTTTTTAGCTGCCGCGTCACACTGTTGGCTCATGTCAAGTTTGCCGCGTCACACTGTTGGCTCATGTCAAGACTCCTAGATCCTTTTCACATGTTCTGCTCTCAAGCCAGGTGTCACCCATCTTGTATTTGTGCCTCTCATTTTTTTTGCCCAAGTGCAATACTTTACATTTCTCCCTGTTAAAATTCATCTTGTTTGTTTTGGCCCAGTTCTCTAATCTGTCAAGGTCATTTTGAAGTGTGATCCTGTCCTCTGGGGTGTTAGCCGCCCCTCCCAGTTTGGTGTCATCTGCAAATTTGATCAGGATGCCCTTGAGTCCATCATCCAAGTCGTTGATAAAGATGTTGAATAAGACCGGGCCCAAGACAGAACCCTGTGGCACCCCACTAGTCACTCTTCTCCAGGATGAAGAGGAACCATTGATGAGCACCCTTTGGGTTCGGTCAGTCAGCCAGTTACAAATCCACTGAGTGGTAGCATAGTCAAGTCCGCATTTTACCAGCTTCTTTACAAGAATATCATGGGGCACCTTGTCAAATGCCTTGCTGAAATCAAGGTAGGCTACATCCACTGCGTTCCCTTCATCTACCAGGCTTGTAATTCTGTCAAAAAATGAGATCAGGTTAGTCTGACATGACTTATTTTTCAGAAATCCATGCTGACTATTGGTGATCACAGTATTCCTTTCTAGGTGCTCACAGACTGTTTGCTTAATGATCTGCTCCAGAATCTTCCCTGGTATTGATGTCAGACTGACTGGGCGGTAATTATTTGGGTCCTCTCTTTTCCCCTTTTTGAAAATAGGGACAACATTTGCCCTCCTCCAGTCTGCTGGGACTTCGCCTGTTCTCCAGGAATTCTCAAAGATGACTGCCAGTGGTTCTGAGATCACATCTGCCAGTTCTTTTAATACTCTTGGATGCAGTTCATCTGGCCCTGGAGACTTGAATACATCTAGACTAGCCAAGTATTCTTGTACTATCTCCTTAGTTATTCTGGGCTGTGTTTCCTCTGCTGAATCATTTGCTCCAAATTCTTCAGGTCGGGCATTGTTTTCTTTATCAGAGAAGACTGAGGCAAAGAAGGCATTGAGGAGTTCAGCCCTTTCTGTGTCCCCTGTTTGCATTTCACCATCTTCTCCTCTGAGTGACCCCACTGTTTCTTTGTTCTTCCTTTTGCTACGAACATACCCATAAAAGCCTTTTTTGTTGCTTTTAACCTCTCTAGCATGTGTGACGTGCCATGCCGCCCCGGGTACCGAAGCCCCTTCCTCTGCGACTGGCCCTTCCTTCAGATGTCAAGGATATAAACAACTATCTGACTTTTAGAAGACATCTGAAGGCAGCCCTGTTTAGTGAAGTTTTTAAGGCTGGATGTTTTTATTACGTTTTTAAATGCATAGGGTAATTTATTATTATTATTATTATTATTATTATTATTATTATTATTAATAAATGCAGTGTGTGTGTATGACTTGCCCCTGAAGTCTGCTGTTGGGCTCACTTGCTTGAGTTATCTGCACTGCATGCACTTTTAGTTCTGACTTTGTGTCTGGGATGTGGAGGTAAGGTGTGTACACTCAGCAGCTTGTTGTGCACTTGGTGCTGCTTATTCTTGGAAATTCCTTGCTCGTGACATCACCATCCCAATGCCTCTTTTTTCTTTGTTTGAGATGGATTTCCCCTAACTGTGGAAAATCCAGTACATAAAAATAGCCAATGCATTTGCTGTCATTGCTGGCGTGGAAACTTCTGAGTGCATTTTCTTTCAGGGCGCCGTTTTGTCACATGTGTGCTGACCTGGCCTCTGTTACCCCAGCGCTACCTCCGTTTGTTACTCACATTAGCAGATTTGTGCAAGACCTGTAATAATAACGATAATAAAAATGCTTGGGGTTGTCTAGTCCTCTGAGGTTAGGGTATGTGTATGTCAATCTTTTTTGTAAATTAAGATCATTCCTCTCCCTCAACCTTCCCCAGCTTGATGTTATGTTTTAGCTTAAAGCAATGCATTTTTTAAAAGGGGAAAAAGGTGTCAGTACTCACCATGAAGTTGTTATAGTTGGAAGTTGTTTAACATTTGGAAGTTGTTTAACATTTGGAAAAAAATATATATGCCAGTACTGCGTACTCTTGAGTATCCAGAGGAAAAAAACCCCTGGCTTAAGGCATTTAGGGATCTGATGATAAAGGGAAATCTACCCAGTCTTCCTAAGCCTGTTCTAGCTCAATAAACTCCTGCAGAGGTTTTTGAAATAAACAGCAAGAGGAAGCAAAGGGTGTTTGCTGCTGCATGATGAGATACTTGGAGAGCTTTGGAAAAAACAGCAGGAAGCAGCTCAGGACTGATTGGATTCCCCTCCCTGTTCTCAGCAGCATGGTCAGATCCTTGGGTGCTTTAAGGCTTCAGGTTTTATGTGTGGTTGACCATCAGTTGGAGAAGCCTGGTAGAGAGGAATTATCTTCATTTACAGAAAGCTCAGCACATGCACACATCCCAGTCAGAGGTTTAAGCAGTCTCACATTTGTTTTCGTTATAACAGATCTTGCACAATTCTCTTAAAACAGGAATGTGCAATGATAATTTTTAAAAGAGGCAGCAGCATGGTGCAGTTTAATATTGTAAGCCAGGAGCAGGGAACCTTTCCTGGTTGCAGGGCCAGAGTTTATCTATTTATTTAAAGCATTCATATACTGCTGAACTATAACAGAATAACAGAATTGCAGAGTTGGGAGGGAACCTGAGGGTCATCTACACGGTCCCCCATCCCAAGTGAAACCATACCAGACCCTGCTTAGCTTTCCAAATGTGCTAGCCGTTTTATTGGTGCTTACAACAGGTGTCATAAGTGATCCTTAGCACACGCTAAGGCAGGGGTTGGCAAGGTATACCTCGCCTGGACCGGTTCACTCCAGTGGAGTTCTGTCTGTGGGCCAGATTGTGTGCATGTGTGAGCGCGCCAGCCCACACTTTCCAGAGTCTGTGTCTGCGCAGATGCGATTTCCAGCACCACGGAAGTGAGTCCCCGCACCGCGCCGGTTTAGCACAGCGTGCAGGGACTCGCCAAGCGGGCGGCTCAGTTCGGGGGTGGCTCGGGGGCCGGTTAAATGACTCCTTAGGTTGCCGACCCCTGCACTAAGGAGTAAAGCAAACAGCAGCTTTCTGAGTAAGACTAGGAGAGGAAGCGTGTGAAAATGGTGGCCCAAGAACCCAGTGCTGCCCTGGGGAGCTAATTTCATGCAGTTGGACTGAGCTCAGAGGGAAAGAAGGTGAGTAAGAGGGGACAGAAAAGAGCTGGGGTGATGGAAGTAGGCATAATCCCACTGTAAACAAACAGTTCAGACCTCTGGCAAGGAGGAGGGAAGCTGAAATGGATCAAAAGAAAGATGGAGGAGGAAGTTCTTCGTAAATAATTGGCTGGATAAGTAGGAGAGAAAAGGAGAGAAAAAATAGAGTGTGAGAGAGAAAGAAGGGAGAAAAGGGGTGCAGCTACTCACTCACTCTTGGCCCTGGTCCCACCCACTGCCAATATCTTCCCCTCACAAGAGATTATCCCTGAGATAATGAGCCCTTCCTAGATAAATGATTCCATGCCTGCTCTGGAAGCAGTGGACTTTGGCTGTTTGTTGGAGTGCTTAAACTGGGCCTCCAACTAAGCTTAACCTGTCTATCTTTGTAGTGTAATACAAAATGATAATAAGCCTCCAATAACCTCTCCAATAACCTTCTTTCCTGGGTATGTACTGGAACTTCTTGCTGCTCAGAGAGAAGAGGTGAATGTAAACCAGTTGATTTTTATTATTATTTTTATTATTTTGCTGCCTAGAAATCAATAGAACTTTAGTTACATGTAGAACTACATAGATAACAGATTTTGAAGCAAATGGGCAGAATACAGCGTGTTCTGCTGACTCACAAGAAGGCATTGGGGGGGGGGTGACCCATCAGATATGTAAAGATTTTTGTGAAGGAAGCGGCTCTATCTCCATAATGTGAGCCAGAGGAAAGATGAGATGAAGTGAAGAAAAGCAACACTTGTTGGGGTACATGCACTAGTTTATAGATTTTTAAAAACAGAAAAGGTAGATAAATTGAACAATTTATTTGCCACCTGAAGGAATTATGAGAATCTAACACTATCATTTCTATCCAGGTCATGTTCTCTTCAGCACTAATGTTATAAATTCAGAGTTCTATATTCTTCAGTTCTATATCTTTCCTTCAAAGTATATATATATTTTTTAAAATAATATTTATTAAAGTTTCCAGAATAAAAAAGGAAAGAAAAAAGAAAAGGATACATTTTACACTTAATTTCATTGACATCTTTCCAGGACTCCCCCCCCCCCTTATATTCCATTTTCATTAAATTAATTCCACAACTTCTTACCCCAAATTTTAAAGCCTTGTTATAATTATAATTAGCCCATTTATTCAAAATTAATTTATCTTATTTAACCATTTCTCTTTATATTTTTTATACTTCCCTGAGATCGACCCCAATTCCCTTCCACGAATTCCCCTATTTTTATAAAACAAGAAAAAATGAAAAAAAAAGAAAAGAAAAAATATATAGTTTTACAGCCTTTGGGTTCCAAATCTCCCTCCCCCCTTTCCCGGTTTCGATCCCCAAAGTTCATCCATCTGTCTACTGCCAGCCTGGAGAACCCACGTCGATGTCTAAATCTCTCTCAGTTCCACTTTGCCGTCTTTTTGGTAGCTTTTAATTTCAGAAAGTCCAATCTCGGAGAAACTCTCAGAAAAGATCATTCTTCTTCCATCCAGACCTCTGTGTTTAAGAGTATAACTCAAATTCTGTTTCTTGATCCTTTTAAAGTCTGGATGTCCCAAATGTTCTAACTTCGAATTTAGTCCAGCTCTTATTCCTCAGGTTTCTTTTCCTGTTCTGCTGCAAAAACCTTCTAATTCAAAAACTTCTGGTTCCTCTACAGAGGCTTTATTTATTCAGGAACATAAACTTACGTCAAGTCCCTTCCTTTCTTCAATAGATAAATCCATTGTCTCCTTTAGTGTAGAAACCTCTGTAGACAAAATAATGCTTCGTTTTTGCAGCTTTCCCAAGAGATAACAAATCCTGCTCAGTTTCCTGGTATTTTTCCACTTGCTGCCACTGTTGCAATGTCCCGAACTCCCTCTAGAGGGAATATGGTAACTTAATTTCTTTCCAGATCAGACCCAAAAGTCAAATAACTTGTTGCCTTTATTTCCAATAATTTATATCCAAATTGTAACAAATCTAACCAGCAAAGCCATCGTAACAAAGTTCTCTTTAATTTTCCTGCTTTGACAGCTACTTTGACAGCTGTCAAAGTTTCTGTGTCTCTTCACCAGTCTCTCATGATGGATCGCTCCCGGTTCCCGGGGGGTTGCATTTTAGTTTTCACAAACCAATCTTCTCCTCCAGCACAGTTACTTGTAATTTCCCTTCGTGAAATTAACTTTTTTCAAATAAACAAGTTCATCTCTCAATCTTAGTTGTCAAATCCTTGCGTTAAAACATCTACAACGGGGGGGGGGGCGGACTTCCTTTTTGCACCTCCCCCGCTCGCTCCGAATTCGTAAATCAAATTTTTCCTTTTAAGTCCGATAAATTTACTCACGGGTTGTTCTTTTTAATCCAAAATTTTCAGAAGAAGTCATTGCTCTCCGCCGAATGGCATGCGGCTTCGCTAGGTAGGGGAAGCAGTGGACTCATAGCACCACACCCCCCCGTCACCCTCTCCGCAGCCTTTAAAAAGGCTCCTTCGAGGGTTGGGGGGGCGCAAACGGTCCCCGCCGAGTCACCAAGTCCATGGGCATCACCGCCCATGGTTTTTGAGGGTCCCCGCGTCGCCAACCCCTACCCAGCAGGCTCCCTCCGGAGCTCGGAGGGAGTCCGCCATTCGGCGATGGCGCCGACCCGGAAGTCCCTTTCCTTCAAAGTATAAAGTGCACAGCAGTCATCAAAGGATATATCCTTGAAATAATTGTACTGGAGTCTTTGGAGATATTCTGAACAACATAGCATAAAAAGGTAACCTTCTTCTCTTGACTTTGCCAGCTAGGGCCGGGGAAACTTTTCTGATTTGCTATAAATGAAGTATCATGTTAATAGTGCAATCCTATGCATGTCTATAAAAGGGATGCGGGTGGCGCTGTGCCGATCGGAAGGTCAGCAGTTTGAATCCCCGCGATGGAGTGAGCTCCTGTTGTTTGGTCCCAGCTCCTGCCAACCCAGCAGTTCAAAAGCACATCAAGTGCAAGTAGATAAATAGGTACCGCTCCAGCGGGAAGGTAAAACGGTGTTTCCGTGCGCTGCTCTGGTTCACCAGAAGCAGCTTAGTCATGCTGGGCACATGACCTGGAAGCTGTCTACAGACAAATGCAGGCTCCCTCGGCCTATAGAGCGAGCTGAGCGCGCAAACACAGAGTCATCAGCAACTGGACGTAACGGTCAGAGGTACCTTTACCTTTTATGCATGTCTATCAGTAAGAAAGAAGTCTTACTATGGTCAATGGGACTTAGTTCCCAGTAACTGACCTCCTAACCTTTTAGTTTTCATAATATAAGGAGAATACCTATTCACCCTGGACACAGATACATTAGTTAAAAGAACAACCAAACCATGTTATAAATGTGTTGTAACACTGTGACACCAGATAGAGCTGTAGAGCTGAAATCAGAACTGAATACCATATATACTTGAGTATAAGCCGACTCGAATATAAGCCGAGGCACCTAATTTTAGGACAAAAAACTGGGGAAACTTATTGACTTGAGTTCACCACACCACAAACCTGGTGGTGGTGGCAGTGGAGGAGGAAGAACAAGCAACTCGTTCCTCCTCTGCCGCTGCTGACAGATAGAACTGCCAGATAGAACTTATCCTGTGCTTAGGTATTGGGGAACTTGGAGGAAGGATGTGCCTGACTCGTGCCTGACTTGTTCAGGTGAAGTGCCAGGCAAGAGATCAGGGCTTTTCTTTTTGAAAAACATTTATACAGATTTGTTACAGAAAAAAAAGTGCAAACATAAAGAAAGAAAGAAAGAAAGAAAGAAAGAAAGAAAGAAAGAAAGAAAGAAAGTCCAAACTCTGCACATGTTCCATTGTGCTCTGGTGTGCCTTGGCTCAACTGAAATAGTTGTTCTTTATTGTCTATTGTTTTGGAATATTAATTTCCTTAGTTTCTTAGTGTTAATTGGTGGGATGAGTGTAAGGAGGGAGGAAAACTGAATGCAACTGGAAGCAAATTTGCATTCTTCACGTTTTAAAAGTTTGTGTGTGTTTAGTTTATTGGCAATGGAAGTGTAGGTGTAATCAATACTCAAATTCAAAAATGTACATCATGGGGGTATGGCTTAATTTCTAAATCACAGGTACAGAGTAAATTTTGTCTGAAAATCTTCCTGGACCCTCTTACATGGAAACTCTTCCCTGTCCATGGAGAATAATTGATGGATTTATTTTATTTTTTAGTCAGGAGATGACACTCTGCACATGTGTAATGGCACACTTTTCTGAACAAGTTCTGTACAAGTTAAATTGTGATGAAGACAACAATATTAAAAAGCTCTAAAAAGTCAAAATGTTCTAAGCTGGCACTGCAGTTCTAGGAAAGTACCATCCTTGATCAACTAATGTCATATTGAATTCTGTATTTCCCCCTTGATTGTCAAGGTCAGTCTTTGGTATAAATGGAATGCTATTTCCATTACACTCCCTCCGTTCTGGAAATCATTTGTCCAAGGCATTACTAAGAATCATTCATATTGGGCAGCCATTTTATTTATTCATTCATTTATTTTAAATGTACCACAGGATTTAGGGCAAGGTTCCCATTTTATTCTAATCATTCTCAGACATTTATGTGATTTGCACTGATTATCTCAGAACTGAGCCTTGCTGAAATTCTGTAATTACAGTCTGTTCGATGAGAAGGACCATAAAAATTACACACTGTGCTTGTTTGTTTAATTGACTGGTAGCTATTACTTTTAGCAATATAATTGGTGCCAAATAATAACAAATTGACTTGGGGAGCATGTTTTACATTCTGCGTGGAAAACAGGGTGGGCGGGTTTTTTTGGTTCTTTAAAAATCACAACTATCTCCATTTCATTATCTTAATAATTATGGCAATGTATTACAAACTGTGTGCCTAGGTTCTTAAATAAGGATGGTTGTCTGCAGCAAAACTATGCATACCACAAAGCGGGGACTGAACTTGATACAGCTGTGAAAATCTAAGAAGCCTGCCTGTTAAGGTTTTATATAGCTATTTTAATATGAAGCAGCACAACTGGTGCCAGGAATTTGGCTGCTTTCCCATTTAAAGGTGGAAAGGAAAGGTCAGGCAGAATTGAGTCCCTTTTAAAGGGGAACTTGAAGTGGTCCACATTACTGAACATACCCTACACATTGTTGCTGCCAAGATCATTTAGTGAGGCTTGGTAACCCAGAGCAGGTCCCTTCCTGATCTAAGAGAACTTTGGGAACTTTTATGGGGAAACTGGTCCCCTATATGCTGACGACCCCAGGCCTTTGGGGATTTATAGGTTAGCAACAGTACAGTGAGGGACGCGGGTGGCGCTGTGGGTTAAACCACAGAGTCTAGGGCTTGCTGATCAGAAGGTCAGCGGTTCGAATCCCTGCGACGGGGTGAGCTCCCGTTGCTCGGTCCCTGCTCCTGCCAACCTAGCAGTTCGAAAGCACTTCAAAGTGCAAGTAGATAAATAGGTACCGCTCCGGCGGGAAGGTAAATGGCATTTCTCTGTGCTGCTCTGGTTCGCCTAGTCATGCTGGCCACATGACCTGGAAGCTATATACCGGCTCCCTCGGCCAATAAAGCAAGAAGAGCATCGCAACCCCAGAGTTGGTCACGACTGGACCTAATGGTCAGGGGTCCCTTTACCTTTACCTTTAACAGCACAGTGACTAGTGCCTGGTGGCCACTGGAGAATCTACACCCACCCATCTTTTGGTCACGGTCCCGCCTGAATTAGGAGGTGAGGAGATATATTCTACCACAGGCTACTGCGTCAGAGCATTATTGAAGCATTATGAGGGAAGTGTCATTTAGGTAAGTCAATTCTATTACAGCAAACATTTGGCAACTTGGTTGGCACACACATTCATGCACATAATCTGTATTTGAATGTAGATTTCAAATCCCTACAACTGTGAATTTCTAATATTTTTTTCAACCAGAATGATAATATGCTTTGTCTTGCAACATCAGGTTTTAAGGTAACAATAATTTCATGTACTTCAGTTGTTTTCACCAGGTGGGTTTTGTTTTGTTGACATGTTGGGAGGGGCCTTTGTCTGCTTGTTCTGTGTAATATTTTCCCAGATCACACAATTTGGTTTTCCAGGATCTCTTTGGCTTATCGTGTTCCCGCCATGCATCTCTTCAGAAGGTTAAGTATTCAAGCCCACTTGATATTCTGGTAGGTCACTGTTTTCCAGAAATATAGACTCCCCTAACATGCACCAAATGATATCTTTGTTATTGTCACTTCAATTGTAATTATATTTATTTATTGCAATTATATCCCACCTTTTTCTCCAAGGAGCTCAAGGTGGCATACATGGTTCTTCCCTTCTTCATTTAATCCCCACAACAACTCTTAGAGGTGTGAGTTAGGCTGAGAGGAGGCAGTGATTGTCTCAAGGTCACCCAGTGAGCTTCATGACTTTGGGAGGGAGGAATTTGGGACTGGGAGGTCCTAGTCTGATGCTCTAACCACTATATCACACTAGCATCCTGCAACAGTCACATCAGATTCTGCTCTCATGGCAGTCCACTGCTTGAATTATTTATCACACTGGGTCTTCTAGGCATTGCTTAAATAAATAAAAAAAATAAGTAACCAGGATAGATGGTTTATCTTTTGCTAAAATTTCCAAAGTGAAACATGAACAATTCGTTATTATTTTACCCCTGGTTTCCAAGAAATCAGCTATGAATCTGACTCATGGCTGGCTCCTGTGATCCACTTCAAAGCCATAAATAGGATGAGCACTCGACATGCACTTGAACTCCTTTCGGCATAAACACTCCGGGCTTGGACACTCTTGTTGTTACTGCCCATTTTGTTACTGACACAACCCCCGTTGTTCAACGCAGACACTGCTCTTTGGCATTTCACTTTCTCCCCTTCTTCAAAGGTGTAACGGAACTTAAAACAAATAAATTTAATGGAAAGCAGGCAGGGAGTTAAAACAGAAGGAAATTTAGTCAGGTTATGCACTGTATCACAATGGACTTGTTCAGCTATGGGTGTCATAACTGGTTGGCATCCATCCGTCTCGGGAGACAATGGAGGAGTGCGCCTTGAATCTCAAAACCTCAGTATACTCAAACATAATTACTCACAGAGCCAGTGATTAGAGTGTTGGGCTAAAACCTGGGAAACCAGGGTTTAAATCCCTGCTCAGGCATTAAACACACTAAGTGACAAGTCACAGTCTCCCACCCTAACCTACTTCACAGGGTGGTTGTGAGGATAAAACAGGGAGGAAGAGATCCATGTATGTCACCTTGTGCTCCTTGGAGGATAGGGGTGAGATAAATGCAACGAATGAATAAATATTATAATTTAGCTAGGTTGCCCTCTTAAACAGACTTACTGGAGCAGGGGTGGCTAGCCTTTATGGGCTCACTCTTGGCCAACCTTCTGGGGATTGCATTCCGGCAATGAGTATGGGCAAAAGTAGATGTGACCACCTCACACTCTTACATGAACACACAGACCCCCTCCATGCTGATCAACTGAGGAGAGGAGTTTATTCCCTCCTCTCTGCTCATCAGATGGTCAACATGATGGCTGTTGTTGCTTAGTCGTTTAGTCATGTCCGACTCTTCATGTCCCCATGACCAGAGCACGTCAGGCACTCCTGTCTTCCACTGCCTCTCACAGTTTGGTCAAACTCATGCTGGTAGCTTCGAGAACACTGTCCAACCATCTCCTCCTCTGTCGTCCCCTTCTCCTTTGCCCTCAATCTTTCCCAACATCAGGGTCTTTTCCAGGGAGTCTCCTCTTCTCATGAGGTGGCCAAAGTATTGGAGCCTCAGCTTCAGGATCTGTCCTTCCAGTGACCTGATGGCTAAGGTAAAGGTAAAGGTAAAGGTACCCCTGCCCGTAAGGGCCAGTCTTGACAGACTCTGGGGTTGTGCGCCCATCTCACTTAAGAGGCCAGGGGCCAGCGCTGTCCGGAGACACTTCCGGGTCACGTGGCCAGCGTGACATCGCTGCTCTGGCAAGCCAGAGCCGCACACGGAAACGCCGTTTACCTTCCTGCTGGTAAGCGGTCCCTATTTATCTACTTGCACCCGGAGGTGCTTTCAAACTGCTAGGTTGGCAGGCGCTGGGACCGAACGACGGGAGCGCACCCCGCCACAGGGATTCGAACCGCCGACCTTTCGATCGGCAAGCCCTAGGCGCTGAGGCTTTAACCCACAGCGCCACCTGCGTCCGACCTGATGGCTAGGGAGGGGCAATTTGCATTCCCATCAGGGTCCCATGCTCTGCCTTTCCCAGAGCTGGCAGCTTTGTTTATTTTTTTGCTCCCATCCAAATCAGTGAGGACTTGAAAGACCAATACTACTACTAATAATAATTTTAAAAATTGCTGGGGGTCCAGATGGGACCCCAAAAGTGAGGTCTAACCACCTCTGTGCTACAGGGTCAGCTTGGATTAAGTGAGGCATACTTCAGTGTAAACATACATAGTAATGTGCTGGTAGCTTCGAGAACACTGTCCAACCATCTCCTCCTCTGTCGTCCCCTTCTCCTTTGCCCTCAATCTTTCCCAACATCAGGGTCTTTTCCAGGGAGTCTCCTCTTCTCATGAGGTGGCCAAAGTATTGGAGCCTCAGCTTCAGGATCTGTCCTTCCAGTGACCTGATGGCTAAGGTAAAGGTAAAGGTAAAGGTACCCCTGCCCGTACGGGCCAGTCTTGACAGACTCTGGGGTTGTGCGCCCATCTCACTTAAGAGGCCAGGGGCCAGCGCTGTCCGGAGACACTTCCGGGTCACGTGGCCAAGGAGTGAATTTGAGATTACAGTTCTCTCAGCCTGCAATGTTTTTCCACATTTCCTCCAACTATCGATGAAAACTGCTCCAGGTTTTCCACATCATTAATATTAGAATTCTTTGCTAGACATCTACCCAAATATGGGGACCAACATTTATCCCTTTCTTTAGATTTAATTTAAAATGCAAAGGGCTCGATAAATATTGCAGAAAGCACTTCACACCTGTCCCTTGTACTTCAATTAGCATTTTAAGGTCAGAATTATTCCCATTTACTGTGATGTTTGTCCTCAGTTTTGAGTACATTCCTCTTAGCATTTTTAAAAAATCTGATATCAAGTATCTGAAATGTTTTGAATAAATGGTCCCACTATATGCCTACAAATACAGGCTGCTTCTGTTTTCTTATTATGACATACAATATCTCTTCAGTGCTTTTCTATTGTTGTCTGATAAGTGATCACTGTGAATATAACTATTGTTTTATTCAGACTTTTAGCCCATGAAGCTGTGAAAAATGTCTAGTCTTGGTTTAGGAGAAAGATGAGGTTATATGAAGAGAACAGAGATAGCTTCTGCTTCTCTCTGTGTGTTTGTGTGTAAACACTATTCTGGCATTATTCTACTGGTCTGTTAACATCACAGTTTTGGCATACTAATTAATAATGACGAGTATTTAGCTCACACAATACATCTATAAAGGCTTTCTAGAATTCAGCTGGTATCCCATCTAATCCTGGATATTGTGTACACGTTAGGGATTGTATGCACATTTTAACTTCTTGCAGAGAAAAGCGGGCAGAGCATGCTGTGCCCTGGTATGTTAATTTTGGTATGTTAGTTTCATCACATTTCCCCTGCTCCCGTCTCCGCCTCTGTGAGTCATATAGTTCATTATATCTTACAAAGACCTTGATTGCTTCATAATTGTTATATATCTTCTTTGAACCTGCATGCAGATCAGAGAAACTACTCGTTTGAACTGAGCTTCTTTTAACTTCTACCAAGTAACTCATTGGCTTTATTATGCAAGAATTATTATATACTGTAGCTATAATAAATCTGTCCTAATATATCTCAGTTCTGGAGCTAGGCTGGTCAAGGCCACACAGCAGGGACCACTACATGCTCAGGTTCCAAAATGTAGTAACATCATGCAGTAACAAGGGGAGTCCAAAAGGAAAGCCAAGGTGAAGCCAAGGACAAGAGAATCACCCCAACCCCAAGTCAAATATAATCCAGAAGCCGAGTCAAGGTCTAGAAATCAGCAGAAGGCTGATTTCATTCATTCAGAAGGCAGGCAGGATTGTCATGTTTCAGTAGCAAAGAACTGAAAGGCATATTTTGTTCTAGCAATTATCAGATTTCGGTTAAGATAACCTGGTCTTCCAGATCCTGCTGATAACCAGCAGCAGAGGCTGAAGCCTGCTCTCCAAGGAACCTTTACTGTTGATGAGAGCAGTTACACCCAAGGACTCCTTTATTCTCAAGTAACTTCTGGGGACCTTGGGTTTCCTGGTGTGCACTCCTTCACTAACCAGTTTCCTGAGCCTGGACCTTCTGGTGCTGAAACTCTAGAAGACTGGGAGACGCTTCACCTTCCTCCACATTGACTCAGATCAGGCCTCCAATGCCACAGGTGAATCAGGAACACAGCCCAATGGTCCTTTCAGGACAACCCTTGGAGGCAGGCCTGGTGAGGACTCTCGCTGGACACCAGGGTCTTATGGATCTGTGCTGCAGTTGGGGTGCTCTGTCTGCTCTCCTAGGTCTCCAGGCTTTGGAAGGTCTTGCTTGTCAGAAGCTATGGCTCAGTCAGTAGAGCATGAGACTCTTAATCTCAGGGTTGTGGGTTTGAGCCCTATGTTGGGCAAAAGATTCCTTCATTGCAGGGGCTTGGATTAGATGACCCTTGCAGTTCCTTCAAACTCTATAATTCTATGATTCTAAGAAGAGAGGTTGCCCAGGGTCAGGCCAGGACTTGGTATGACAATATCCTTTAGGTTAAATGAAGGACATTGTGAGGTTCAGTAGTGATGCCTTTTAGGCATGTGTAGGAAAGTGAGCTGTGTCAGAGAGGTTGGAAGAGGAGGCAGATGAGCAATTTAGATCAGCAAAAATGGATCTCCAGCAATGGAGAAATGGTTCACTCTTCCCTTCTATATCATTGCTTTTCCCTTCAGCACTGCTTTTCCAATCAAACTGGCTGTCTCCTGACAATGCAATACAGTACAAAAAAGAGCCAGTCACATATCTCCTGTGCCACATCTATTTGGACTCAGTTCTTCATATCTGCAGTTATTAGAAACACAAATAACTTTTGAAACAAATATATGAAACAAGCAAACAAAAATTAAGTGGGTTTTTAAAAAAACACAACTAGAAAGACTTTGCAGGTCCAAAATTTATCCAAGGTGTTATAAGATGGGAGGTGTTGCCAGCAACACATGCAGTAGCTGAGCCATTGAATTACTCGGTCCTTGAAAGCACTGATGACATAGGACTTATCCACACTTACCTTTTGCTCTGTGCTTTCCAGGTACAGGCCTACACTTTCAAGATCTGTGTCCAGGTGCTCTTTTCTTTTTTTTCCCCAGAGCTTCTCCTTCGAAAACTCACTATTTGAAGTGCAACAAATGGCAGTTCAGGTGTTCTGCAGATGACAAATGGCCATTCAGTGATAAAGTGTGGGGTTTTCTGCAGAAAGCGCCAGAGGAGAGAAAGAGCACTCAGACATGGAACTTGAAAGCATAGACAGTGCCTGGAAAGTGCGGAGGAAAGGATAAGTACATTTCTTTATAGTGAGAAATCCTTGAGGCACATGCCTTGAACTGTAAGAGGAGGAGTTCAATTTCTGCAACAGCCAAACCTACAGCTTTCAGTGGTGCATATAGGTGTGCACAGCACATTTCATTGGGGGTGCACCCAGTGATTTTTTTTTAAAAGGGTGAGCATTTATGGAATACATACCCATACTTAATCATAAAGGACATTTGTATTCATCAGACAAAAGAAACTGACAACAAAAAGTTGTCATTTTTGACAACTGACAAAAGTTGTCATTTTTTAAATTAACAACTAAACTTAACTTCAAATATGCAAACTTTTTTAAAAAAATGTGAAACCAAATACTGTACCAAATTTTGCTATAGTAATAACCAGGCGATACAAAGATACCATCAGTTTTCATGATCTTCATCTTTAACCATTACCTCACCCAAATTAAACAAAGCAGGTTAAGGTTCCTTCATTTCCCTGTCCTAGAGAGCAAGGCCTTTTGCTTGCAAGTGTGAGCAAAAGGTGGCGAGCAGAGCAACTGAGAGGGCAGAGATGCCACGCTGTACTCTCTTGTGCTTGCCATGACCCCCATTTAAAAACTAAAATAAAATTAGGGTGCGCCACACCTGTGGTGGTGCATAACTTACTGTAGCATAGTACAGTAAAGCCTTTCTGTACCATTGAGTATGTCAGCCAAAGTTCATATGATCTTTTTGTTCAGCATAAGCTGCTCATTGTTTCACCTAAGTTAATGTGCCAGCTGGTCTTGATCATCGGTTCTAATAGCTAACTTTTACATTTTTCTAATGGAACAACAACACACACAGCAGAAAAGGCATTTTCCCCCCTATGCCATGAGACTTTACGACTTTGTTATTTTGTCTATCAGGGCAAATGCTAACAAGTAGTTTATGTTGTGCCTAGAGAGCTTATGGCTGCCAGTCAAACACAGAGAAAATGCAAGGCTGGGAAAGAAAGGCAATATTATCTTAGACAAGTTAAAACCTGGCATTTTACCATCACATGTGTAGGTATTGCTACTGCATTGCTACTGTATTTCTGACGGTTTATCTAAGGTTACTGTTTACTGACTGGGTTCCATTTGTGAATCACTTCCCACAAAGTATCTCATAATCTAAAAATTGACATTAAAAACAATTCCATATACTGTACACAAAGAACTCAAATCAATTCTATATTTTAAAACAATGTCAAAGCCAATGAAGATACAGATTAGGATAAAGATGTCCACTGATGAGGTTGTTGAAAAAGGAACGTCTTAATAGGCATTTAAAATGCAACAAAGACAGTCTCTGTCCAGTGCATAATGGGAGGTCATTCCAAAGGGTAGGTGCCACCATACTAAAGGTCTGATTCCTATATAATGGAGCTCCTGACAAGAGTGATTCCTTGAGTTTTTAAGGGGTGAATTGTGCTCCAGAACCAACCCCTTGAACTTAGCATGAAAGCTAATGCAGTTCTTTCACCAACAGTGTAGCATGGTGCTGAACGTCTGCGCCATGGAGCAATCAAGCATCACAGTAATCCAACTTGGAGGTTACCAGCACATGGCAACAGCGGCCAGGCTATCCTGGTTCAGAAAAAGCTATAGCTGTCTTACCAGACACTGAGTCCACCTGGGTCTTCCATTTCAGAGGTGAATCTCCAAGCAACCCCAGGCTACGAACCTGTTCCTTCAAAGAGAGTAAAGGTAAAAAGGTAAAGGATCTCTGAATGGTTAAGTCCAGTCAAAGGTGACTATGGGGCGCAGTGCTCTTCTCACTTTCAGGCTGAGGGAGGTGGTTTTTGTCCACAAACAGCTTTCTGGGTCATGTGGCCAGCATGACTAAACCGCTTCTGGTGCAATGGAACACCGTGACGAAACCAGAGTGCACGGAAATGCCACTTACCTTCCCACCACAGCAGTCCCTATTTATCTACTTGCACTGGCGTGCTTTCAAACTGCTAGGTTGTGAGGAGCTGGGACAGAGCAACAGGAGCTCACTCCGTCATGGGGGTTCGAACCACTGACCTTCTGATCGGCAAGCCCAAGAGGCTCAGTGGTTTAAACCACAGCGCCACCCGCCCTCCTGTTCAAAGAGAGTAGGACCCCATCCAAAACAGGCAAATGGCTAGTTGGCCAGATTTGGGAACCTCCTCACTCACAGTGCCTCTATCTTGCCAGGATCCCGACTTAGTCTGTTGGCCCCCTTGCAGCTTAGTACTGAGCACAGGGGCTGGTCCAGGGCTTGCATGGCCTCTCCTGATTTGGTTGTTACAGTGAAACAGAACTTTAGCAACATGACATCATTATGTACTCCTGAATTCTTCTCTGATCCTGAATTATCTAAAGTCGTGCTCAGGTGTTATAAGCCCAGTGCTTTTTTTTTTCCCTGGGGAGACGCAGGGGTACGCATACCCCTAAACATTTTGTGAATCTAAGTTTGGCCTCATTGAGGGGCAGTATTTCAATATGAGTAGGGAAATAAGTCCAACACACAAGAAGCAAATCACCCCCCCCCCAATTTATATGTACAACACAAATGTTAGCAGGTTGGAGGGAGACTTTGTGCACACAGCTGAACATGCTAAAGCAGTGGTCAGCAAACTTTTTCAGCGGGGGGCTGGTCCACTGTCCCTCAGACCTTGTGGGGGGCCAGACTATATTTTTTGGGGGGGAAATGAGGCAAGAGTACCACAAGCCCCACTGGCTGCTTATCTGTGTCTTGCGAGCTGCAGGAGCTGGTGGCAGAGGGACAACGAGCGGCGTGCGAAAGGGCTCCGGAGAGAGGCTGCTTAAAATGGCAGCCGCTCAAGCGTTGCTGCTGCTGGCACCAACAAAGCCCAGCCCCCTTCCTCCTCTAGGCAGGGCGGGGAGAAGCCAGGAGGAGGGAGGAGGCGGCGCCGGCGCTGTGTGAGGGAGAGGGAAAGAACACGTGCACTGGCAATCCATGCGGCGATTCCCGGACCGTCTGTGGACCGGATCCAGAAGGTAATTGGGCATGATCCGGCCCACAGGCATTAGTTTGCCTACCCATGTGCTAAAGCCTCCACACGTTCTGGTATGCGTGGAAGCAGTGCCAGATTAAACCCCATGGAAGCCTGTCCATCCTCTCCAGTCATCTGCATCGTGAATGTTTGTTTCTTTTCTTCCGTCTTTTCAGGGTTTTAAGCTATTTTTCTTTTACATATTGGTGCAGATAAAATAGTTCTGGCTGTTTGTGGGAGTTTTGCCTTTCCCTAAAATTATATAAATTAAATGAGACTGCCTGCCTTTTGAGGTAATTGGATTAACTCGGACATTTTCAATGCCTACTTCAAGGCAGTACAAATGGTCTGAAATCAAATGAGGTTAAAAAGTCCCCTATAAACTATGACTGCTGTTACAAAACTTAATTAAGACAGAACAGCAGGCGGTTCAAGTGTGAAAGCACAGTGCACATTTTTTCCTTTCTTAAAAAAAAAAATTATTAAAAAAAATGCCAGCATGGGAAAATAGCTCTGATGTCATTAAAGCTAATTGGAAGTGGTGTGTGTATTAAATGATGATGTAATTAATGGGCTAATGAATAGCATATTAAGATTGTTATTAGCAATGAAATTTGAAACGTACATGAAGAACCAGTTAAGGTTATCATATCATTAGAGCCATTACAAAAATCTCCTCACATTATGGTGCATTTTATCAGCTGATAATACTGGACTGCAACTGAGCAGGAGTAATAAAATCTTCTGCTCTTTCACCCTCTCACTTAGAGCAAATTACGTGATAATTGCCATATATTAGTTGTGTGCTCAGGTAAATTGGCCATTCTAATGTTATAGTACAACTTGCCTAAGAAGTATTTTTTAAAGGTAATGTCAGAGCTGGAGTGGGACAAGGGCTCGCACCATTACATTTCCATGCTAGTGACAACAGACTCAGGGGGATTTTAAAATGTGTGTGCAATCGTGGGTTCAAGCTACAGGGGATTGCCAGCTGGCGGTGACTTCCTTCGCATAAACCCATGTGAGAAATCACTTGTTTTCCTCATGTAATACCCAATAGCTCTAATAAGCTGCTCGACTAATCATTTCGCAGCACTGTTTTACAGCTCTGTTAAAAGTCTCTTAAGAGCTGCCACTTAACAAGTGTTCCGTATGTGTGAGCAGCAAATATCTCCGCTGAAAGAAATCGAGCCTACTTACATGCATAACCAAAAATCTTTTTTAAAAGAAAGAAAGAAAAGACAGAAATTGCCCTGCCCTAAGTAGGTTTGGGTCTGATTAGTTTTCCAGGGTCTCCTAGCAGGTAACAGATGGTGCACGGTTGGCTCTAATTTTGGGGGAAATTAATCTCTGCCTGGCACGTTGCCACTGTTCTAGCACATAGAAAAAGCTTCTGAGATGTAGAAAGCTGGCTGAAACTTCCAAGGGCAAAATCCCAACATGAAGGCACGTACATTTTCCAAGAATATACCTGTTAAAGCCAGCTGATGATGGGCTACGGATCTGATGCTTCACGATTTGAATAATTACAGAGGTGCATTTGCAAAAACAGTTTCAAGAATCTTCAGATCTGCACCTACTGGAAATAGCCTGACACCGGCTAGGACCAGATAACTTGGCTGATTTTTCCTCTGACCTATTACTAAATCAATAGCAGGTTATCTGTGAAGTTTCATGGGATAAGGGTTACAAAAACTAAAGCTCCCTTTAGAAAGGAACTAATGAGTGTCAGTCAATGAAAGAGAGCAGCTTACTTTCTGATTGGTGAGGAATGCAAGTCAATATCCCAGTGAAAAGGCTGCTTCATGTACCGTGATTCCCTTGGCAATTTGTCTGTGTCTAGTTAAGATGTTCAGCAGCTATTAATCAGCTACGACATGTTTCAATGCTTGAATTAAAAAAACCAAAACCCTTAAAGTCAGAACACTTTTAAAGCATAAACTTTCCCCGACTTTTAAATAATCCACTTCTATTCCTTTTCATGTCTCTGTTTGACTTTGCAATAATGTTCTTACTTTTTTCCAGGAAAGCCACACAATTTCTCTTGGGTTCCTAGTGATTGGTGTCAAAGGTCCAGAGAAAACCATTTAAGTTGATTGTGGCTTTTGAATGCAAATATTTCTAAAGCTTAAAAGATATAACCTGCGTATCTACAAACTGGCCCTGATAACAACAGGGGTCATCTTATACCCTCCAACATTTTTTCCGATAAAAAAGGGACTTCCCATTCCATAATGATAATTTTACTATTTATACCCCCCACATCTTTCTGGATTGCCCCAGCCTCTCCAGGCAGCTTCAAACATATATATAAATACTAAAACATTAATCATTAAAAAAAAAACCTTCCCTGTACAGGGTGGCCTTCTGACAGCTCAGGAGTCGAATAACTCCATACCCTCCAAAGTTTCTCCAGTGAAAATAGGGATGTCTTAAGGAAAAGCAGGACATTCCACGATCAAATAAGAAAATGGGATGCCTTTTCTAAATCAGGGACATCCCTGGAAAATAGGGAGAATTGGAGGGTCTGTCATCTGCTCTTAACCTTCCCTGATGTTCTTACCCTTGCATGGTGCTCGGGGTTCCAGCACCCCTTCACAAGCACACAATGTCATCTTGATAACCCCAAGGCAATGGCTTTGCATATTTAATTATTAGTTTTCCTCATTTTAATAATCTAGCCTTAAAAGAGCTTTCATCTCCTTAAACTGTAAGGATAGCAGCTGCTGGAAAAAGGCACACATGCCATGTAAAGCTTCAGAAAGGCTTAGTAGGCCTTATGGACAAAACTGACAAAGGAGGTAAAAATACAGATACTTGGTTTTATCAATTAGCATAAAAGCCCCAGTGAAGCAATGGAAGAAGTTAGTCACAACTACCCGAAGCACCATTTCTTTCAGTGGGATTGGGCACTATGACTCAGTATAGTTGGACTAGGATATTTTTTTTGGGGGGGGGAGGGAACAGAGATATAAATATAGTAACATTTAAATTAATGGTGTCATACACATGGAATATTTATCCATTTGATATCAGTGCTAAAGTCCCCATTTTACCAGCTAGCAAGAAAGGAAAGCAAATTCCTGAATATCTGTTATCTGTACTGATTATAGCTTCACTAAGGCTGCATACACACTAACATGTTTGTAGTAAAAAAATGTATTTTTTTCTCAATCTGGAATGGTGCGTGCTCAGTCAGCATGCTGCTTTCAAGCTCCATTGATTCTTCCACAAGGCTGTGTGTGGTTACTGGACACACATTTGAAAAGCCTTCCCCCGAGTAGGTCATCTATGCTTCCCCACCCTGAACATGCCCTGGTGAATGAAGTAAGGTGGAGTGGTTATGATCATTGCATTCCCACACCCACAACATCATTGGCTACAATACTCCCATTGCCAAGACTACCTACATCTGTTTTTGAACAAGCACTGTGTGGGGTAATGCAGAATCCATCTCCAATGTGCTTTTATTTTTGAAATGAAATCAGTTTCCCAAGAAGTGCTTTTCAGGGCAAAACATATCTAGATTATAGGCTGGGGGAGAGTACACAGTCTCTCCATTGATTCTCAAATAAAATATTGTCTCTGCCAAGTCTTCATACAGCTGTATGTTGATTAAGCCAAAAGTCATTCTTTCCACAACATACTGCATGCTAGGCCAAGAAAATCATCAGCAAAATTGCTCATTCACTCTTCCTTTAATTTATAGAGATTTCTTTTAAAACAGCAAGTGTTTCCAATTTTTCTGTTTCATTTTTCCTTTATCAGGTAATCTGATAGATACACTCTATAGCATTATATCCACACTGGAAAGTTTTAACATCTGATTTTGGATATCTCCCTATCACTTTTGTTTGTAATGAAAAAAGTTTAATTAACTGTTGACTAATTTTGCATCATTTTTTTTTTCTTTTTTTTAATGCAACCACATCATATTTACTTCACAGCTACTCATTTTTTCTGTGGTCATGGTCTTGCTTCTCATTCTTAATAAACTTCTTAATATCTGTGCTACACTCAAAGATGATATTCCCCCTTTGTGTGTAGACCAGAGGTTTTCAACCTTTTTTGAGTCCGTGGCTCCCTTGACCAACTACATTCTTTCCACGGCTCCCCTGTGGGGAAATGCACTCTGAGCACCAGAAGCTCAGTTATGTCACCCCTTGCCTCTCCTCTCCTCTATTTAATAAAACAATTTGGTCGTCTTTATGGAGAAACATTGCTCAGACTTGACACTAGTCGGAAATGATGATTATTGCCAAAAGCGGGAGGGCAAGGAGTTGAGAAACATTCAGGACTGAGCAGTGGCTCTTCTGCCACTCCTTTTTTATTAAAACATCTGCAGGTTTTCTCCTGTCTGGAGAGGGCCTCTGAGAGAAATTTCATCACAGGGTACAAAGTGTCTTTTGGTACCCTTCCTTTCTCCATTAATCATCCTTTTTATACTGCAATGCAAATCAGATCACCGGAAGACATTAGTATTAATAAAAAGAAAGGTAGATCAACTTTCTGGTTACTTTGAATCAGTGCAAATATTAACTATCTCCTTAGGAGAGTTGTATGGAAAAGATAATTTTACCAGATGTAGTCTGTTATTCATCTGTTCATGAGATAATAACGGTGGCAATGAACTGCTTTGCCCTCCTCTGCTTGTAGGTGGGCAGCTGCCAGTGCCAACACCCAGAAGAGGAAGTAGATGGGGGAAAGAAGCAATATGGTGTTTTATGTAGGCTTACACAAAATGTAAATGCTAGTCTTCATGCAATATAGGTCCTAGGAAATTTCTGGCTCCCCTACTTTGGCTCCCAGGCTCCCCTTTTTACTCTAGGCAGGGGTATGATATATCCCCTGCACTCCCTTCTCTTGGGCCCTGGGTGTGGAAGAGAAGAAAGGTGTGTCTATTTTTAGCCTAGTGCCCTTTGAGCTTAGTTCTCTGATAAAAGCTGATATTGACCATGGTAGAAATGCAAGCACTCCCTTGAGATAAACATAACAACAACAAAATCAATTTCTTAAATGTGCATCCACTTTGCAAACTAGCCTTAAATTGTTGTAAATTGGGTGACACTGACTTCATTTTCTCTTATAATATAATATGACCACATTTTATTTAACAATTATGTTGGTTGGTAAATTCAGGTTAGCATTTAATTCAGGTTAGTGTTCGCTTCTTGTAAACTATTGAGTTTGTTTGCCATTGCACTTAAATTACTAAATTGTAATTTAGTTGCTCATTAGTGATGGTAATTGTCTATATCTTGCCAAATAGCCTGTGCCCACAAGAAATGAGACTTGCATATATTAGAAGAGGGTTTTTTTGTAGATGGTGAGAGCATCAGAATAATTTATGCAATAAATAAACACCTTGCTATGGTAAGTAGTGTTTTGATGGCTATTAAGTGTCCCCAGTTTAATTAGGAAGCACAGTTTTGTGTCATTAAGAAAATGAATGTGAATTTAATGCAGGGGGATTGCAGGTGGCACTGCAGGCATGCCTTAACATGATATTATCTGACACCTGCATTACTTCTGAATACTTCTAGCAACTGTTTATGCATCATCTTGTTATAAAATTAAAGAGCAAATGCATTCTAACCTCATAAATGCTAACCTCAAAAGGTTAGTTTGCTTTTTTCCAGTTACAGTCAGTCAATGACACTTGAGGTATTCCTTCTTACTCTTGACAAAATTGAGTTTTGTCAATTGGTTTTTCATTTCCCCATCTTTTGTTTTGATTCCTTGTCCTTTGGCTGCTGTGGTCTATCTCAGTATAGTCAAATAGCCCATTCATTAAAAATCCCAGGTCATACCTCTTTCCATAGCTGCTTCAGTATAGCACATTGCAGCCTGTTGGCTGTAAAAAAAGAGACATGATAGTGAACACAAAAGTTTGTTTATTGGAAAGCTAATATTGAACTAATGACCTTGATGACATTAGAACCTCAATGCTCAAAATTAGACATCTTCATTATTTTTGTACAAACTATAAAATGCTGTAAACCCAGAGTAAATTGCAGCCTCAAAAAAATTGTGACCTTCATTTTTCTCATTAGGTCCAAGTGCATAGTTTTGACTGGGCTGGTCCTCTTACATATGACATATAAATCAGAATCAAATTGTTTAGCCATTTCCCTTAGTGAGGAGAAAAATATAACATTTTCAATAATATTACAAATCATCATGAAAAGCTTAAACAGTCAGCCTGTTGACTTTCCACAACTGACTCAGTCTTATCAAACTGAGTGGATACATTAGCTTTCATACTAGCGGTGTGTATCAGCTGACTCCATTGTTCTGAAACTCGACCTAAAGAGAAGATTTGAGAGCCTGAACCACTTCCATCATCATTCAGCATTTGTACAGGATTTGCAGCTGGACAATTCCCCACTGCATGACTGTTCCCCATTGCACACCACTGCTTGATGCACTAATGGAGTAATGCAACAAATAAAACAGGAGAGATATGCATTCTATAGACAATCCCAAGGTAAGTGGTTGAGCACATGACCAGAATTGATGGTCTAGGTCTTTCTTATGGAATCAGCAACCTGCTGGGATGTGTGCACAGTTTGTCTCATGATTAGAACAAAGCAATAATGAATGCTGGTTGGTTGGCTCATTCTAAGTGTCCTCTGCATTTCCCTAGTTTTGCCAACTTAGTCAAAAGGTGAGGTTCTCCTTTCTGCGATGAATTTTACTAAAGATCAGAATGGTTAAAGAAACAATATTGTCTATTTTTTTTCAGTGCATGCTTACAGATGAAATGGGAATTCTAATCTAGGTGTGCCATAGTAGTGTTTATTCCATATTAATTGCTAGTCCTACAAAAGTGTATGTTTAAGTTACTGATTTTTTAAAAAAAGAAATAGAAACAGTATCCAGTTCAATAAAAGAAAACAGAAGTGGAGTGAACTGTTTAAATATGCCTAAATAAGCAGCTAAAAGTTGTAAACATTTCACAGGGCAAGCCTAAGCAGCTGACCAATAAAACATGACCCAGGAAGAGGGAAATGAGTTTCAAGCCAGACAAACATTGGCAAGCTCTGTTATGAAACACTGTTTTTTTCTAAAGCACACACACATACACAGTGAAGCGCAGATGGTTTACAAACAAAACATTTCTAAGTGTTTTGTGGTTTGACAAAACAACCCCCTTTTAAAAAAGTGTGTGTGAGCCAATGTAGCAGGAGACAAATGCCAGAGGGCTAGCTATGGGCTCACCCACACTGCCATTTATCCTATAATTTCAAGTGAGTCAAGTCACAGAGCCAAGAGGTGTTTTTTCCTGTCCTGCCACTTTCCCCAGGAAAACCCACTGTAAACTCTTGAATTGGAACTAATGGCATTCCATTGAAAACTTGATTGACTTTGTTCTGATTCAGTGATAAACAGCAGATTTTCCCAGAGAAAACCCTGGGACAAAAGCAAAGCAAAGCAAAGCAAAACATTATCGGGCCTATGACTTGAAATTCACTTAAAATAATGGGACAAGTGAAAGTGTGGTTGGGCTGTGTGTTGGTGTTGTTTCAGGAACTCTCTCTTGCTGCATTGACTCAAAGAGTCTTATGGCACCTAGTGTATACACACTGTATACTTTTAAAGCACAAAGAATTCTGGGCACTGTAGTTTACCCCTCACAGAGTTGTGGACCCCAGCAACCTAAAGTGCCCATAATCCTATGAGGGAAAGAAAGTGCTTCGGTGTGTTTAAGTATAGTGTGCACCAAGGGATTGACTGTCTTCTTCTTTGGCGATCACTCGTAGCCAAGTAAGATTGCCTTCCATAAACACGGTTTTAACAATGAGTCCGTAAGTGACTGTGGAGGCCAATTTTGGATCCACATGTCCTTTCACAGTGGGGACATTAGTTTCCGGGCGGGAGTTGATCACAGTGTGGATTTGCCACGCGTGTCTTCCTCCTAGTGTAGCACCCTGCTTGTGGTTAACGCTTAGCTGGAATGAAATATTCAACGCAGCAATAGAGAAATTAAAATAATAATTTATTTGTCAGACAAATAAATATGAGGCACAGTGGTATATGGTTACCAAGCTCTGGCCTGGGCTCTTGCCATTCTGGCCAGCACTTATATTTCCTTAATCCAGCCCCCTTGCTCCTCCTGTGGCTGCCTCTGTCCAATCAGCCTGGTTGAAATTCCTATTGGCTGTTTGCTAGAACCAATCACAAAAGATACACCCATTTCCTCTTGTCCTTTTATGGGAAACAAAAAGCTATATATTCTTCTATCTATAAATGACAAATAAGTAGTAATATATCTTACATGTGTCTCAACAAGGAACCTTAATTACCAGCTCACCTCGCCCTATTGCCCTCCAAAACAGATGGTTAATCTTAAATTTTTATCTTAAACAGATGTCAAGGATCATCATTGAAAGATCTCCTTCTCTTGAAGGTCTCTAAACAAAAGCTTGACAAATGCTCTAATGATGTTTCCTGCTTGGCAGGGGGGGCTGGGCTGGTGGCTGATGGCCCCTGTGATCTCTTCCAACTATATGAAATAAGAATCTAGCATAAGGATTTAACATTTCTTAGCTTCTAATTCCTTTGCATAATTACATTTAAGCCAATATATTTAATACATAACATAAATAACTTTTTAAAAGGAAAAGAAATCTTAAAAGGATCTCAGTTTAAGAAAGAAACAACTTTAGAAAAAGACTTCCCAAAATACTCTCTTCCTTTCTGCCAGCTAGATGCTTTTCCATTGCTCTTGACCTTTGAACCTTAGGAAAATATGGCTCAAGTTTAATGGGAGGCACATGGTTTTATTTTACTATTTACCCACTCTTAATTATGTTTATCTCTTTTTTATCTTCTGTAATATGTAGGGTCAGTGTAACCTTGGCTGTCAGCCTGTAATTCCCTTTTTACGACTTTGAGAATTGTTTTCTGCTATAAATCAGGGGGCCCCCTTGTCTAGGAGAATAAACATCTTGCCAAGGTTCTTAGGCAGCTGCTCTTCTGCCTGGCATGAAACATTTGAAGATCTTTAAGCTCATTTTAAAATACAGGCCCTGATCAAGCCTCAATAAAAATGCAGGCTTATGATTAGATGCCTCACTAGCACGTTTCTCCCTTGTGTCCTGAGTTCGAGTGTCTTCAAAGCCCATGACACCTTTGGTAAAGGCTGTTCTCCAACTGGAGCGCTCGCAGGCCAGTGTTTCCCAGTTGTCAGTATTTATACTACATTTTTAAAGATTTGCCTTGAGACAGTCTTTAAACCTCTTTTGTTGACCACCAGCATTACGGGTCGACTGTGGCAACCTTAAAAGTACTTTCCCCAGCTGCCTGTCTGTTCATTGCAGGGGCTTCTCCTGCTGCATTTGCTAACAAGACAACAATATCCTGCCTGCCTGAAGCACTGGTAGCTCACCGGGTGCCCTCCAGATGTTGCTGGCCTACAATTCCCATAATCCCCGGCGGTTGGTTATGCTCTCTGGAGCTGATGGGAGGCCAACACATCTCAGGGGCACCACGTTTACTACACTTGCCTTGAAGACTGTGGCAGCATCACTTTTTAAAGTGCTATAGGTGCGTCTATGAGCGAAGCAGGAGGCAAATCACGGCGGGTTAGCTGTGTCACAAGAACCCTCTTTTTCCTATAGGGACACGAAGGCGGGAAAGAAAAATAAAAAGTCTTGTGGGCACTTTAGACTTATTGTGGCGTCAAGAGTAGCTCCGCCCCGCGCCCTTTCGGAACCGTCTTCTCTCACGCAACGTGGGTTGTGTCGTCGTGTCACCAGAAAAGCGATAAGCCCGCTCGTTTCAGCACAGCGCCAGAGCGCCCGTCTGTAGGTGTGTTTATTTGTGTGTGAGCGAGGGAAGGAGAGAGCCGCTTCTCCTCAGCCGCGCTCGAGGACCCCGCCAAACATTGCGCGCTCGGGGACTCCCGCGTGACGCGAGGGCTTCTCCGCCCCTGCCTCTCCACAGAACGGCACCCCTTGGCTCTTTCCCCTCCCCTTGCGGGGACTCGCCTGGCGTGTGGAAAGGGAGCCGCTGAGATCCGTTGCGGAGAGAAGGAGGGATTGCCGTCCGGTCCTTGCCCTGCCCTCCTTTTCCTTCCCCTTTATATGCAGCGCTGGACACCTCGGGAACACGGGCTTCGTGGGACTTCCAGAGGCCGGGACCCTTGGGGGCGCCAGCTGTTCTCAGGTACCCGCTTCGCTCCCCCTCCTTCCGTGCTTCCTGCCATTTGCCCCGCCGCAGTTTCCTCAGCTTTCCAGACCCAGCTCCTCCGCAGGGCGAGGAGGAAACGGACCGAGCCGCGGCGCTCTGACGGGTCACTCGCCGCGAATGCCCCGCTTGACCCCGGTGGCGTGCCTTTATTTTGACGCGAGCGAAAGTTAAAAACGGGCGGTGGAGAGGAAGGCGCCCGTCACCTGAGGCGAAAATGAACACACATGAACCCGGGAAAGTCTCGGCTCAGCAGCCCAGGCGCCTTTTTCATATTCTCGCGCTTGGAGGGACGACGTCGTCTTCGGACCTCCCTGCTGGTCTCACTCGCCCCTGACGCGCAGCGAAAGATGCTTCTGCCTTTCGTCTCTTGCATTTATTAACTCCGCAATAGGCTTCTGAAGCTGGGTTTGTTTAAGTTAGACTCCCCATAACTTTCCCCCTTTCCTGTAAGGCTATTTAACCCCACGAATATTCTGCCTTTCATATTTACAAGCGAAAGTTACAAATAACTATGGGTGTGTGCCTGCCAGCCAGCCAGCCATGCATGCCCTCTTCCAGCACACTCCCTTCCTGAACCATGTTCCATTCTTTCTCCCGCCCGTTTTTCTCTGTACTTTAAAACAGTCAGTCAGCACTGAAGGTAATATAATGGTGGGGGGCGGCATTGCCTAATGGTAATGCCGGCTAAGTCAGACTGTCACATTTAGCTTGAAACAGCTGGAACTGGTGGTGAGGAAAGGCAGTCAAAGGTAAATAGCAGCCTGTCTTCCCATCCCATTGCCTGCCCCAGCCAGTGACTTCTCCACCTCTAGTAGTCAGAGGTGTACCTAGGGTCCCTTGCACTCTTGGCAAAGAGCTGCATTGTTGCCCCCCCCCCATCACTTTATCGCAATAGCCATATTAGAAATTACATTTTACATGACCAAAATACTCAAAAGCGTGAGGGCAAGGCAAGAAGGGAGGTCAGAAAAATTCACACGCCTTTGTGCCATTTCATGTTGCCGCAGCAGAGGCAGCATGTCATCATACACAAAAATATCATACATTCCATAGTCTGATAGTTGATTTTTGGTGGTGGGGGGGGGGGAAGCAGTTTTGCCAACTTCTCAGTACACCTCTGCTAGAAGTGCATCCTCTTCTGAGCTTTGCTGCTTTGCAGGGGCAAGGGGAGTGGGTGGGTAGTGTATAAGCAGGAGAAGGCGGTGGCTCTCTTGTCCACCCTACCTGGGCCTGTGTGCTAGTTTGTTAAGCATAAGTGGCCCTCTCATGTCTGTTTGCTCTTTGTGGGCAGTGCACTGCTGGCCACAGAAGGAGCAGCCACCTCTCCTTCTCAATCACTTGCACTCTGGATATAGTGGGGTTGTGACAGGGCCCAATGAATTTATGTAACATAAAACATTTGAAAGTCCATTTTTTCTTGCGTAGTCTTTGTTTGGGTGTGGCCATAGGGGTATGGCTAAGGGGACTGTTGTGCTGAACGCAAGCACTTCTAAATTTACCACTACATCATTGTGTGTTTTCAATGCTGGTATTTTAAGTTGTAATCCACCTTGAAATGGTATATAAATGTAGTAGACAATTTCACATGCAACAAGGCCTACTTATCTGTAATATCAGCAAGTGCCTGTTTCCATCAGCATATTCTTGATAGCAGCCATGGGGGGGGGGACTGTTGCTCCCGTTATAGAAGTTATGATCATGATCAACTGATTTACATATAAGGTGGTAATAATAATAATAATAATAATAATAATAATAATAATTTATTATTTATACCCCGCCCATCTGGCTGGGCCTCCCCAGCCACTCTGGGCGGCTTCCATAGAAACCAAAAATACAGTAAAATATTACACGTTTAAAACTTCCCTGAACAGGGCTGCCTTAAGATGTCTTCTGAATGTCAGGTAGTTGTTTATCGCTTTGACATCTGCTGGAAGGGCGTTCCACAGGGCGGGCGCCACTACTGAGAAGGCCCTCTGCCTGGTTCCCTGTAGCTTTGCTTCTCGCAATGAGGGAACCGCCAGAAGGCCCTCGGCGCTGGACCTCAGTGTCCGGGCAGAATGATGGGGGTGGAGACGCTCCTTCGGGTATACTGGACCGAGGCCGTTTAGGGCTTTAAAGGTCAGCACCAACACTTTGAATTGTGCTCGGAAACGTACTGGGAGCCAATGTAGGTCTTTCAAGACCGGTGTTATATGGTCTCGGCGGCCGCCTCCAGTCACCAGTCTAGCTGCCGCATTCTGGATTAGTTGTAGTTTCCGAGTCACCTTCAAAGGTAGCCCCACGTAGAGTGCATTGCAGTAGTCCAAGCGGGAGATAACCAGAGCATGCACCACTCTGGCGAGACAGTCCGCAGGCAAATAGGGTCTCAGCCTACGTACCAGATGGAGCTGGTAAACAGCTGCCCTGGACACAGATTTGACCTGTGCCTCCATGGACAGCTGTGAGTCCAAAATGACTCCCAGGCTGCACACCTGGTCCTTCAGGGGCACAGTTACCCCATTCAGGACCATGGAATCCTCCACACCTGCCCGCCTCCTGTCCCCCAAAAACAGTACTTCTGTCTTGTCAGGATTCAACCTCAAGCTGTTAGCCGCCATCCATCCTCCAACCGCCTCCAGACACTCACACAGGACCTTCACCGCCTTCACTGGTTCTGATTTAAAAGAGAGGTAGAGCTGGGTATCATCCGCATACTGATGAACACCCAGCCCAAACCTCCTGATGATCTCTCTCAGCGGCTGCATGTAAATGTTGAAAAGCATGGGGGAGAGGACAGAACCCTGAGGCACCCCACAAGTGAGAGCCCAGGGGTCTGAACACTCATCCCCCCCCACCACTTTCTGAACACGGCCCAGGAGGAAGGAGCGGAACCACTGTATGACAGTGCCCCCAGCTCCCAGCCCCTCAAGACGGTCCAGAAGGATGTTATGGTCGATGGTATCAAACGCTGCTGAGAGATTCAGCAGAACTAGGAAACAGCTCTCACCTTTGTCCCTAGCCCGCCGGAGATCATCAACCAGTGCGACCAAGGCAGTTTCAGTCCCATGATAAGGCCTGAATCCCGACTGGAAGGGATCCAAATGGTCCGCTTCTTCCAGGCATGCCTGGAGTTGTTCGGCAACCGCTCACTCAATCACCTTACCCAAGAATGGAAGATTTGAGACTGGGCGATAGTTGGCCATCATGGCCGCATCTAAAGATGGTTTTTTAAGAAGCGGTTTAATAACCGCCTCTTTCAGCGGGTCTGGGAAGGCTCCCTCATGGAGGGATGCATTCACCACCCCACGAAGCCCATTGCCCAGTCCTTCCCAGCTAGCTTTTATAAGCCAGGATGGGCAAGGATCCAGGAGACAGGTGGTTGGTTTCACTCGGCCAAGCAGCCTGTCCACATCCTCGGAGGTAACAGATTGGAATTGATCCCACTCGACTAGACAGAACTCTAGCACTCTCCCGCCCCGGCCCTGCTCCCACGGTGGAGTCTACTTCTTCCCGAATCTGAGCGATTTTATCTGCAAAAAACTTTGCAAAATCATTGCAGGAGAACATTTGGCCCATACTGGGCCCCGATGTTGCAGGTGGTTCCGCTAAATTGTGAACCACCTGAAAAAGTCTCCTGCTGCTGTTTTCTGCAGATGCAATAGAGGCGGTGAAGAAATTCTTCTTCGCCGTCGCTATCGCCACTTGGTAGGCTCAACGTTGAGCTCTAACCTGTGTCCGGTCAGATTCGGAATGAGTTATCTGCCACCGGCGCTCTAGCCGTCTCAACGATTGTTTCATTGCCCTCAGATCCATGGAAAACCACGGGGCTGTCTGGGCTCCATGCAATCGGAGAGGGCGCTTCGGAGCCAAACAGTCAATAGCCCTGGTTAACTCCACATTCCAGTGGGCCACCAGGGAATCAGCTGAAAGGCCATCAACATGGGATAAAGCATCCCCTACCACTCTCTGAAAACCATTTGGATCCATTAAGTGGCGGGGGCGGACCATCCGAATTGGTCCCACCTCCCTGCAGAGGGGATGGGTCGCAGAGAAGTCCAGTTGCACCAGGAAGTGATCTGACCATAGCACTTCTTTCGTTTCGCTTTTACTTAGTGTCAGATCACCAACATCCATAGAGGTAAACACCAGGTCCAAGGCATGTCCGCGGCTATGGGTTGGGCCAGACTTATTCAGGGACAGACCCATGGAGGCCATGCTTTCCACGAAGTCCCGAGCGGCCCCTTGTAAGGTCATGTCGGCATGGATGTTAAAATCCCCTAGGACGACCAAGCTAGGTGTCTCCAGGAGAACATCCGCCACAACCTGAAGCAGCTCGGGCAGGGAATCCTTGGTGCAGCGGGGAGGTCGGTACACCAAAAGGAATCATGTACTGCCCCTATTGCCCAACTTCCAGAACATGCACTCGGAAAACTGGGTCTTCCCAATAGGACGCCTGGTGCAAACTAATGACTTCCTAAAAATCACTGCAACCCCCCCTCCCCGCCCACATGACCTGGGTTGCTGTGCATAAGAGAAACCTGGTGGACAAGCAGCGGCAAGGACAGGCCCATCTGCTTCATCCAACCAAGTATCTGTTACACATGCCAGGTCAAGTCCTCCATCCATGATCAAGTCATGGATGGCAGTGGTCTTATGAATCATTGACCTGGCATTGCACAGCAGAACCTTCAGGTCATGTGGGTATCCCTTGCTGATTCTAGTATCCATCCGGTCAGGACCAGACCCGGAGGCAGGAATAGTCCTCAGACAACGACTAAACCTGCCTCCTCTGTAATGACATGGTCTGGTCTTAGCGTAACTCCTCCTCCTACCCGTGATCACTGAGATCGGTTGTCCCAGTGCATCTCCCCCTGTGGAACATGCCCCAGCCATTTTGTGGGCTGGGGCCCACTCCCCGGCAGCCCTGACCCCTCCCCCTAAGAACAAAATAACAACTTATACAAACAAACAAAACCAATAAAACAATACAAACAAAAAAATGTAAAAATTACAAAAACATCAAAATAAAAAAAAAAACCCCAAGCCCAACCAAACATCCATCGCACCCCCCCCCCATACAAAATTTTTTTAAAAAACATTTTAAAAACACTCTGCCCCTCCGGCAGTAGCGACAACTGTCCTAGTGAGGCCTGTCAGGCCCCGCCCCAGGCCAGGTGGTAAGTGGCAGGAAGGAGCAGGGCCCTCAGGCACTCACTCAGGGGAGTCTTTCTGGGCAGCAGGCAGCAGGCAGCAAGCAGTCCTTGTGAGGCTTCAGGCCCCGCCCCAGGCCAGATGGTAAGTGGCAAGAGCAGGGCCCTCAAGCACTCACTCAGGGGAGTCTTCCTGGTTAGATGTTATTGAACTACAACTCCCATCAGCCCTCAGCCAGCATGGCTAATGGTCAGCAGAGATGGGAGTTGTATTTCTAGCACTTTTGGAGGACCACAGGTCCCCCCCCCCAACATACATACATTAACTTTTTTATGTCATGATATGTTTCTCCATGTTAGTGTTGATATATGTATGGCTCAGAAAGGCTTAACAGATGGTAAAGCATTACTTTTGTTTACCTCTTTCTGTCTTTGTGTAACCACAGCAATGTATGTTGACCATTAGCCAATGTAAATTTTTAGCAGCTGCATGAGGGAAATCAACATGCATGCTTCCAGATAAGCTTGTTCAGTGGAGGCTGGTCCATTAGGACAGGTGGGGCATTGCCCACTTTAATAATTAGCTTTGTACAATTACTGGTGCTCATGCTAAGGGCCGGCTCACACGCGAGGCAGACTGAAGCAACTGCTTCAGGTGACAGAATCTCATGGGATGACACCCTTATGGGCTGCTGCCAGGGTTGCGTGGTGGTAGCTTCTGGTGAGAACTTGCAGAATTCTTGTGAGATCTCATGAGAATTCTGTGAGATCTTACCAGAAGCTGCTGCTACACAAACCCTGTAAGTGAGGCTTTGGTGGAGTGGGGACAACTTCTCATTTCATTTCAGGCAGTGAAATGGGATGGGCTACCCCTGCTCAATTTATTTATTTAAAAACATATTTCCAAGTTTCCCAAATTAATGCTTACTTTCTTTTTAACTCTTACCTTGAGTTCTTCACATGGTTTAGGGTTGGCACTGGGGGAGAGCAGCACTCTTTTGTGTTTAATAGCTGTGGGGCAGGCATAATTAATTATGCAAAAAGAAGTGCATTTGGATGAACTTGAACTGAACATAGGTCCATTATTTTTAATAGGTTTACCCTGAGTAAAGCTTAGTTGAATCTCACCCTAGATGGAGAGTAAAGACGACACCCTTTTATGCATGTAGTTGTGGTGTGAACACCTCTTTATCGAGAAACAGATTGGTTCTAGTCAATTCCCCTTTAAAGTCTTACAACTGTACTTGTAATACAACCAGTAGTTTATTTTCATTTGCATATGTGGCTATACGTACAGAATTAGAGCAGAATAGTATAAACCACTTCTACCATTCCTCAGGGATTTCTTTCACTACAGCTCGTTAACGTTCACTTTTTACCAGTGGGGTAAGCAGCCATTCATTGCTAATAATTTTCCAGCTTTGGCACTGTAGATAATTGTTAAACTATTAAATTGTAGATTGTGATTTATAATGTTCATAATGGCAACAATCTCTAAGCATTCACTCTGTTCTGTCACTGGAAACGTACCCTAATCTCTTGCAGCATAAAATACAGTACAATGACTTGTAATGACACACATATCTTATTACCTGCTGGTAATAAGCTATCAACAAGGATGACAGTTTAATTATATAGTACATCTCCTGCTAGCAAATGACTAGCTCCCAAATATTTCTGCTGCTCTTCACCATTTTTTAAAAAGAAAACGTGACTCAAAACTCTGGGTGCCTTAAATTGAATTTTTACTTAATATGTTGATGATGGGTAACACTAGTTTCAAACCACTTCACTGGTGTTTTTATTTATTCAAAATATTTATATACTGCATTTTATTAAAACATCTCAAGGCAGTTTACACACGCGCGCGCGCGCGTGCACACACACACACACAGTCTAGCAATGTTAATAGCCAGTACAGAATTCAATTTAAAATGTTATGACAACTGGTTAGCATGGTCTTAGTTGTATAAGCACCAGTAGGTGGTGTTGTGTTAGGGAGGTTAGAGGTGAAAGTTAGTATTCTTTTACCTGTCCTGACATAGTTTCTCGGCTGTTATTCCTATGTGGTGTCAGGGTAGAGATGATCCATAGTGTTCTGACAGTCTCACAAAACAGAAAATAGGGCACAGGCTTCCATTCAAGGCATTCTAGGAATTCCCAGTTCTTGCAGTCAGTGTTTATTATTGTTGTTACATTAACAGACAGAGGAGAGCCCTGGAACTGAGAGAGCCTGCAGGAAAAGGCATAGCTTCTGCAAAAAAGAAGAGTTGTGTGAAAAAAGACAGGAGAGGCCTGGAACTGAGAGAGCCTATAAGAATCTGAAAGGGTGAGTCCAGTCCGTCCCTATCCTCTTTGACTGTAGACATTGCCAACCTATCCCCAGTCTGATTTCAAGTTCTGCCCACAGCAGAATTTGATTTCCACCATCCTGAAACCTAGCCACTTAGGATAAGCAGATCCCAAAGGTTTTCCCAGCCATCTGGCCTTGACCAGCAGGTACAGGAAAACTAAGTATAGATGGGCAGGGTATAAATAAATTATTATTATTATTATTTATTATTACCATGGCCTCATCAGTAGAGAATCCTCTAAAGGAAACTCACTGAAGTTGAGATGAAATAGTTTAAAACAGTTAAAGAAGATTTAGATGACCATTTAACACTTTACTGCAATACAGGTGACTCACTGTTTGCATGGGGGTTGTGTTCCGGCCCACCCCTCCCGCATGTCTGCAGAGCATGGCTTTCGGGCTGCTTCTAGGTCCATGACAATGAACGCGTGCACAGTCACTGTCTGTAAAATCTGTTCCTGCAAGCAAGCAAGAGGAGAGTCAGTTTCTCACTTCATCACTACCCTTGTATGCTGACATCCAGCACTGTGGATATGGGGAGATGAGTAAGGCACTAATTCAAGACAGATTGGTAGTAGGCTATCAACATTTAGCGAAAGAAATCCCTATGGTCATATGATGGGGACATGCTGTTTTCTACTTTTCTGCTCATGGTGGGGGTGATGGAATGTCTGGGAGAGTTTTTTTGGGGGGGCGGGGTTTCTAGTTTCCTAACTGCTTTTTAACTTGGTCAGTACACTTTTTTAGGGAAGTAAAAAGAGCAAAGTCACAAGATATGGGAGTTGGGTGCTAGCAGCCTCTTGGTAGCTTTTTCTGACCATTGCAGTGTAGTGTTATGGGTGATTAGTAAGGAGCATTAAGAAGTAACAGAAAGGTTGAAAGTTTACGCTCTTCCCCACTTGAGCTGGTTTAAAAAGTTTCTGGGGAGACAAAAATTATGCTTTGCTTGCTTCTAGCTAATTTCTGAGGCCAAAGTTAAAGTCTGATGTATGTAGAAAAATGAAATACCTTGCTAATGCCTGGTGTATGAGACAAAATGAAATGTCTTTTGTTTTCTTCTTCTCATGTTCCTATCACAGTCAAGGTATTAATAACCACCTGTTTTCTTGTAAGTAGAAAATATAAATATAAACAAAATATGACAACCATAGAATATTAACTGGCAGATGTTTTAAAGAAGAATTACCTTTATTTTATTGATAAGCTTAGATTTAATTTGCTTTCTTTTAAATTGGGGACTACTACTAGTGATTAATGATCCTTAAGCGAAAAGAACCAGAAAGATAAATCAGTTCCTTGTGTGGGAGCTTTAATCTATTGGACATTGGCAGAGTAAGAAATGCTCTGTTGCTGGCAAAGCAAAATGCCCTATTATGATTTATGCACCTGTTATGGCTTGCGGCTTTTTTTCGCCTTGGGAACCTTGTGAGTTTGGTAACAGCTCTATTTGAAATTGTACACTGAGCAAAATCAGAGAATTGGGATAACTAAATTTTCTTTAGAAACTTTTTTTAAAATAAAAAAGTAAAAGCACATTGCTGTATTTAAAATAATAAATTAATATGATGACCAAATTTGCTGAGGAAGATTTGAGCACACATCAAGCATAAACATGCATTAGAATGTGTGGTTAAAATGTCCAAAGCCCTTAAGATTTAATTGGGTCCTGGGACAGTTCTACTCATGTATCATGTTTCAAAATGTATTTATTTGAAAGTAAGTCTAATTACCGGTAATTTAGTAGAGCTTGCTTCTCAGTAAACATCCTGAAGACTTTTATCTATATATGAGATCCTTAAGAATTTGAAAAATGAGATAATGTCTTTGGTAGGCATTTTACGTGGTTTGTGTAGAGCAAAATGCGAGTGTAAATAGAGCAATATGAAACGAACAAACAAAAACACTGGTTCTTCTTCAATAATAAAGAACAGTAAACATTAAAAAGCTTGAACAGAGAATACCCTGCAATTGCAGAGATCTTCAGATTTGCTGCAATGTGACCTGTCACTTTGCTTATGGCACACTGTGAACTTATTTCATTGTAGAATCTTCAATTGTGTCACATAATTTTTGGTATGAGCACTGGGATCCGATTTATAGCCTGGCAAGAGAACAATAACAACAGGAAAATTATAGATGTCTAGAAAACTTCAAATTCATTGATTTCCTAGTTAAAATGATTTGAGAGGCTACCTGTGATTTTAAATGACTGTTCAGATTTCCCCTCCATTTCTGTTTCCCTGTTGTGTCAGATGTCTTCTTATATTTTTTGCAGCTTTTAACATCCTTTTTAGAATGCAAATAGACACTGTCCGTATTTCTGTTCCGTGCTTGCTTACTTTTAAGGCACTTTATAAACAAAAATGCAACCTCTTTTTTAGTTAAAAATGTTCCCAGATCAGACTTCCTGTTTCCTGCCAAGGGAAATGGCTGCCACCCATGAGATTGGACCCCCAGTAGTGCCAGGGCCAATATGAGTGTAGTTAGCTCGCTCACCCCCCCGAGGGTAGGGGAGCTTAGCCGCCCGCAGATCTTCCGTTATCAGCCTCTCGTAACAAGATGGAGGGGCTGGGATGCTGGGCGTTGTATGGCACAAACTGGGAACTCTCCGGGGTCAATCTCTCGAGCGGGGAATACCTGTTTTCTAAAAATTAAAAAGATTTGGACAAAAATATTTCTGGACGGAAAGAGATAAAAGGAAAATCTGCTAAACTACACAGTTACTGGAGGTCAAGCTTTGGACTTCAAAAAGACTCCCATCTTGGTGTTTCGATTAATGTGGTGAGTGGCTGCTGTATTTTTGTATTTCTTATATCAGCTATTTAATGATTTGGCGAACCTCACCAAGAAAGAATTAATTACCTAAAGGAAACACAGGAGGGGTAAAATTTATTGGATATATGGCACCACGGTCCTTGGTGGAGAGTCCTAATTAAAATTGGCAGAATAAGATCAGATATGCAAATGGCTTGGGCTGAGGAGGAAAGATGGTGCTGGTAGCAGCTGTGACGCAGCAAGAAAAAAGAAAACAAGGAACCTCCTTTATCTGAAGGAGGCCAGAGATACTTTATAATTTGAACTACAAAAGGGATGTACTTTACAAAAAATGCATGTGCTCACACGGAATATTTTTATATATGTTTGAAAAAGAGAGTGACGGTGAATTCTGGATGCCTACTAGCTCTCCAGGGCCCTGGAGAGCGAGCGTGGTTATTTTTTGGAGAAACTGGGAACAATCTTTATATAATTTATTGACTGTCAAGTACACCCCATGGTATAGAACTTGAAACATCAGCTTGTTGTGAGAGATCAAAGTCAACATGGCACCATTAATTTCAACCTTGTATGGAAGCCCAGAGCAAGAAATGGTAGAGAAAGGAGGGGCTATTGAAAGAGGACTGTGTTTCCAAATAATAAGACTGAAAACAATATGGAATAAAAATTTGCCTCCTACGTGATTATAGAAATATGGAATCGTCAAACAAAACAAGATGGAGAGTCATATACCAGAGACTGATTGAGAGATGTGGGGGAAAAGCAGAAAATAAATGAAGGACAGTAGCTCTTGGAATTCAGAACACGGGAAGTCACCCTTTGAAATTATTTAATTCGGACTTTATAATTGGCTGTATTGGTGTGTTTTTTATGTGGCAATATTTGGTTTGATTTGTTATGAATAAAAATTATTTACAAAAAAAGTCATCTGCTTTAATTAGTGAATTAAGAAAGCTTTCCACTCAATATCATGAATAAGTTGAGCCTTTTCACAATATGAAATGAATATGAGATACTTCCCCCATCAGCAATACTTATAATACAGGAAGTGAACCTCTATGGACCACTGCAATACCTCCCCACTAGCCCTTGACTGATGTTGCACCGAGTGGACAGAGCTGAGTCAAATCTGGCCATGTCAGGTTGGCCCATTTGTTCATGATCAAATAATGAATCACCATGGTTCTATCAAGAACCAGCATGGAATTCAGCAACAGAACCAGCAGATTGTTGGGGGCAGTGGCAGAGCACTGATAAGTACCACAAATAAGAGGGAACTCAGTGGGTGATATTAGGCACAAGCACCTATCACCACTCCTTCAGAATTTCCCTCTACTATGCCTGCTCCTCCTCTTAATCACTGAGATAGGCCATCCTACAACATTCCTCCAATCTCTGTCTCCTGAGGCACATCTTGTACATAGAACACCCTGCTAAAACAGTTCATACACAGAATTTATCATGCCTCTAGGTCACACAGGCATCAACACATGAAAGCCAGATCTCACAGGACCTGCCAGTAAATACACCTACCATCCATCTGAGCAAATGATACAGTGTTCCACCTTATCTCTCACCTGGGGCATAAAACCATCTCTTCTCTACACCTGCCTCAAACCCAAAGGCTGGAGTGCCAACTTGGCCCCATGACTGTGGGTGCTCGGGGCCGTGGGTGCCATGCAGCGTTCATGACCCTAGCACCAAAATTTGTGGGTGCCCGACCCCTTCATAGGGAATTTTGTGGGTGCTTGGGTACCCAGGGCCCCAGGGAGTTGGCACCTATGCCCAGAGGATATAAACTCTCAAAGACACCTCAGTCTCTCACAGTACAGAACCCAAAAGCACAAAGCCTATGTATTTCATGCATTCTGTCATCCCAATTTGTGCTATATTCAGTAAACAAATATCAAATATTCATTGTTCATTTTGCTGTTCATCTCATTGTTCATCTTGCTGAAGATAAAATTAAATGCCTGAAAAGGTCACCAAATACTGCATCTTACATGACAGATAAATTATTTCTACCTATTAGCAGTTAATGTATTTTGTTTTGGATACTTGCATGACTAAATCACCAAGTACAATTGACATCAATGACTTTAGCAGTATACTGACAGTTGCTGAAACTGTCTTATTCTTTTATTTCCATTTTGAGCATGATTGACATTATGAGAAGTGGCACATAATCTTGCCGCTTAAAAATGATTGTTGCCAGCATCTATTTTTAATTAAAGCATGTCACCAGAATGGAACATAGATATATGGCTGTTCAGGGCTGATCACACATGCATACTCATCATCCAAGTGCCCCCCCTTCACATCTTCATTTTTTCACATTTGTTCTTATAACACCCCATATAAACCTGCAAAAATTCTTTGCTCGTTCCAAAAAGGTGGGGAGGACTCAGATGGGAGAAGTGTTGCAACTTGCTGAACATTTGCTCACCAACAAAGGGAAGTGACTTGCAAATGCCTGAGGTTTTATGGCTGTCCTTAGAAAATGATGCATAATTTATGTGCCACATAAATATTGTAATTCCTTCATTTAAATGTCCTAATAACTTAAAGCACTGCATAATGAGGGCAAAACCTACCGTTTAGTATCAAACTGTACTTTTAAGTAGCGTGGATATCCATACCTTCAAATATTCCATTCTAGAATACATCCCTTCTTTCCTTGGATAGTTGGTTTTCACAACACGATAAGCCAAACTATGAGACCATGCAAATGTGCAGGCTCCCAGAAGGAAGCTTGCTGCCTCTTTCCTTTTCCTACGCCTTTTTATTTCTCTTGAGCTGAGCTAAGGTTTGGCTTTGCATGCTATCTGAACCTGGGCTTGTGTTTTAATTGAAACTGAATCCTCAAAATACAGCAGTGTTATGTGTTCCAAGTTCTCAAGTCCAGGAGGTGGGAAGATGGCTTGTTCTGACAGGGTTGCACTCCCTTGGAAGGTAGCAGGTTTGCAGGTTTAGGGTACTCCTGGATCCAACATTGTCATTTGAGGCCTAGGTGGCCTTGCTGCCTAGGAGTGCCTATTTCCAGTTACAATTGGTTTGCCAGTTGTGGCCATTTTGGGGCAGTGATGACTTGATTACAGTACTCTGCGCTCTTGGAACGTCCAGATTGGATTACTGAAATGTGCTCTGTGTGATGCTGCCCTTGAAGACAACTTGGAAATTTCAACTGGTTCAAAATGCAGTGGATGAGACTGCCTTTGGAACTCCTTCGACCCATTTCAAAAACAGCTGCATTGGCTGCCAGATCTGGCAGCCAATGCAGCTGTTTTTCAAATGGGTCTTCTTCTTCTTCTTTGAAGAAGACGATCCATTTCTGAAACAGCTGCATTGGCTTCTTTGAAGACAATATCAATTCATGACTGCCAATGCTTCCCTTCATCCTAAATGCCTCTTTCCCATGTGTATTGTTATGCACACCCCAAAACTCAAATGATGAGGTTTTGAGGATGCAGTACACACTCAGGTTTTGTTTCCTTTGAATGAGCTCACTTTGTAAAATGTATGTTTATTTACAAATATACAGCTAGAGCATAATATGGAGGTGCAACTACTACAATGGTTAGTCCAAAATCCTTTGTTCTTCTATAAAATCAGGAGGTTGTCATGTTGGCTATCTATTGGTTTACAGAGCAGCAAGAACCTTATGAGTCTTTCGGAGCCCAACTCAGTGCTCCATGTGTCTTCTCTATTCCTGTCTAAAACTGCAGCTTCTTCATAACCAGATTGATGGAATAATCTCCCACAGAGCAGAGGAAGGAAGGAGAAAAAAGACATGTCCTTGTCCAATAGTCTTGCCGTTTCCTCATTATTCAAGGAAATATGGTCTCACTACACTTGGTGCTTCTGGCAAACTATAACCTCATTTTACTTAACTAAACAAACGGAGAGTGTGCCTGGACAAAACTTGCCTTACAGGTTTCAGGCTCATCAACCCTCTTTCTTGGAACCAAGAACTACACAATTGAAAGCTACCCTAAGCAGTGTTAGAAACTGAGATATGAAAGCTAGGAGCTAAATGGCACCTTAAACCTATGTTATGGGCACAACAATGGAATGTTTAGGCATGGGGGTTTTTTATAACAAGAATACAAAGCTGAAAAATGAATGAGTGGCAGCTAAAATATTATGTTCATTTTTCACATGGTCTAGTCCTTCTCCTGCCCACCTCCCTAATATTCTTAAGGGGTCTCTTCTCCAGCCTTCAGAGAGTAGGTCTTTTTCTGCCTCCCCACTTCCACCTTCCTTTGCTTCCCCTCTGCAGTCTAAAATCTTCCCCTCTGCAATCTAAAATCTTAGGTGCAGTACTGTGCCCAGAGCTTAGAAACTGCTTGTGTTAATGAAATTCCCTGTCGCAAAATGCACCTAGAACAATGTGAGTTTCAAACACTGACCCTTAAAGATAATCCAGCCTAACATCCAAAAAAAACAAAACCCATTCTTCTAAAACATTCATGATTTATAGTAATTAAAAGTATTCAGGATGCACCAAAATGAATGAGGTATTTCCTTTTTTGGCTGGAGTAACTATTCTTTACTAATTCTGAATGTGCTGTTTGTTCCAACATTTTTTTCAAATAGTTCCCCACAAAATCTTGTATCTGATTGGTATATTTATATGTTTAATTAACTGAAAGATTTTTAGGCCTCGTTTCAAACAAAAGGTTTCACAGAACTCAGCTACATTAGTAAAGAAATAACGATTTGAATGTGCAGACAACAGACAACACCAGATGGGGCCAGAGAGCTAGAAATTTTTATATGCAATTTTCCATAGGGTTTTTTTTCTCCTTTTGTTATAATGATCCAATTTCTGATTTATTTATAGTGGTTTTTCCCTGTGTGTAGATCCACCCTCCATGTATCACACAAACAATATATACCAACAAAGAAGCCATAATACAGTTTTAAACCAAATAAAAGCAAACACTTCATCACCACTAGTAGGCAGCACCTACTAAGAGTATTCTGACATAATATGACCATACCAAAAAGCAAAACACACCCACAGACAGGCCATTAAAGGCAACAGTAAAAAAAGTAGGCCTTTAAAACCCATGTAAATATTTTGTGGGATGGAGCGTGCTGAACTCCTCAAGGAATTGAGACCCATAACCGTGGGGCTACTGCCAAGAAATAGTGTGAATCTTCAGTCTGCTAGACAAAAAAAAGACCCATTGATTATTTCAAACTAAGATCTTATTCACCTACCTTCCATTTCTAGCTTCAGTTAATCATTGCTGCTCTGTTCTCCTTCTGCCAGTGTGGTATTGGGCTTAACTATTTATTTTCGCTTTCTTCTTTTTCTTTGCATTTATCTAAATCTAACCTCATTTGTCCCCTTTCCCCCCACCTATCCGTTGTCCTTTAATGGTCGTGGGTAACTGTGCTGAAAGTTGTTCAGTACTTACTGTTGATGAAGACATAGCCCATGGTGACTCCAAGAGCTCACTAGTTATTTTAGACAGGCAGTAACACAGAGGCACATAATTTCCTAAATAACACAGCAGTGGGAGCTAGAAGCTCAAAGCAGTACAAGGTTTATTGATTTTTTTAAAAGTGTCTTTGGAGGCATATTACAGTAAAGATTGAAAGCTAAAAATCCGAGTCCATGCTGAGCAAGGATGTGAATGGAAAGAGTTGTGCTTTGGTGTAGCCAAGAGAGAGGCTATTACTGACCGTGGTCAGAATAGAAGATGAAAGAAAAGTGATAAAAGAAAGACACCGGAGAAATGCCTAGCAGAGGTAATAAAGGTATTTTCCAGAAAAAAAAGTCTGCTTTCCCTTCCAATTTCTCTTACCTGTTACATTTCCCCATCTCCCAACAAATCTCATAAACCTTGGCAATAAAGACAATGTGTCTGGCTCTCAGGTAGGATATTCCCCACTCAATTCTTAAGACAAGCAATACTTTAGATTCCGCTTAGTTGTTTGATTCTTCAAATCACTGCAACCTGAAACATGGACGCATGATTTGTCACACAAATATTGGCAAACAAATACAAGTAAACATATTTTCAGCCAAAGAACAAAGGTTGATATATTATTTTCCAGTTCTGCAATTTTCTCCTCCATTGGTAGCCAATCAGCATCAATTAATTGGGCCATATATTGGAAGAATTAGGCTTCCCTCATTTCTTCTTACCATGCCTTGGAGCATAAAGTGCTAACAGCTAAAATTACAGTAGTCTGATTGTCATTTCCTGAGATTCTTGGCCCAGGCATTTTGAACCGCCATATTTCTAGTTCATCAGACAGATAAATGAAGTTTGCCACGTGGATGGAATTCAACTTGCAGTAAAAGCATTCAGTCTCTCTTGTCTCAAACGTAACTGAAGTAGGAACAGTATTAATCACAATTTAAACTGACTAGTAAAGGGCCATGTTCAAGCCCCAGATAATACTGTGTTGTAAATGAGGCTAATGGGGGAAATCTGTGCTTAGGGCTGCCAAATTTGCGTTCTGTTTGAAAAAGCTCCAGGTTTGCCTCCAAGACATTGTCTACAAACTGCTTTACTTCAGCTCTCCAGGCTAGTTCCCCTTCACACATTACATGGTGACAAAACCGGGTTTGCCACATAGAGTTGACAGGGAAAGGTAGCCATCTGCATTGCCTGTATTTGCAAAGATTTCTGCTGTATTCACACTTTATATGTGTTCTTCCCTTCCCCTTTTCTTTTCACATCCTATGCTTTCTCACAATTGTAAACTTTGAAAATTCCTTCTTTATTTATGAACCCACCCCACCCTCATACATACTTATCTCAATATAAGTACATATCATTGTATTGAATACTGAATAAAAATAAAGTAATTTCTAAAAAGTAACGGTTTGTTTTAGGGACGCAGGTGGCGCTGTGGGTTAAAGCCTCAGCGCCTAGGGCTTGCCGATCGAAAGGTCGGCGGTTCGAATCCCTGCGGCGGGGTGCGCTCCCGCTGCTCGGTCCCAGCGCCTGCCAACCTAGCAGTTCGAAAGCACCTCCGGGTGCAAGTAGATAAATAGGGACCGCTTACCAGCGGGAAGGTAAGCGGCGTTTCCGTGTGCGGCTCTGGCTCTGGCTCTGGCCAGAGCAGCGATGTCACGCTGGCCACGTGACCCGGAAGTGTCTCCGGACAGCGCTGGCCCCTGGCCTCTTAAGTGAGATGGGCGCACAACCCCAGAGTCTGTCAAGACTGGCCCGTACGGGCAGGGGTACCTTTACCTTTACCTTTTTAACGGTTTGTTTGGGGAGTGGAGATAATTAATTTTGGATCTGGGATTGCCTTTTTATTATTTATTTTTGAGCTGTGACCACACATCTAAAAGTACTCAAAGGCTGTATTGCAACAGCAGAGCAAGTTCCAGGTTTTATGGGTTTCCCCAGCAAAAACACCCTCATTAGGCCAACTTAAAATGTGCTTTCTGTAACAGTCTTCTTTCCCTTTCTCTTCACAGTCATCCTCCTTCTTCCCTCTCAGTCATCCCTTCTGCCATTACAGCCATTCTACAGTGGAGGAGGCATTGGGCAAGAGAACAGGATTTGTAGCGGACGACCAGAGCACGCCAGGCACTCCTGTCTTCCACTGCCTCCCGCAGTTTGGTCAAACTCATGCTGGTAGCTTCGAGAACACTGTCCAGCTATCTCGTCCTCTGTCATCCCCTTCTCCTTGTGCCCTCAATCTTTCCCAACATCAGGGTATTTTCCAGGGAATCTTCTCTTCTCATGAGGTGGCCAAAGTATTGGAGCCTCAGCTTCACGATCTGTCCTTCCAGTGAGAACTCAGGGCTGATTTCCTTAAGAATGGATAGGTTTAATCTTCTTGCAGTCCATGGGACTCTCAAGCATCTCCTCCAGCACCATAATTCAAAAGCATCAATTCTTCGGCAATCAGCCTTCTTTATGGTCCAGCTCTCACTTGCATACATCACTACTGGGAAAACCATAGCTTTAATTATATGGACCTTTGTTGGCAAGGTGCTTTTTAAGATGCTGTCTAGGTTTGCCATTGCTTTTCTCCCAAGAAGCAGGCGTCTTTTAATTTCATGACTGCTGTCACCATCTGCAGTGATCACGGAGCCCAAGAAAGTAAAATCTCTCACTGCTTCCATTTCTTCCCCTTCTATTTGCCAGGAGGTGATGGGACCAGTGGCCATGATCTTAGTTTTTTTGATGTTGAGCTTCAGACAATATTTTGCGCTCTCCTCTTTTCTTAAGCTAAGCAAAGACAGGCATCATGTATCAGTAGTTTTTGTTTTTTTAATTGACTTGCAGACTGGTGAATTTTCTCCTAAACCATTTAAAAGAAACCCGATTGCTTGATAAATATTGGCCTGCAGTATTTTTTTTTGTTTTAGTTGCATTTGTGCAACTGAGTACATGGCAGAAATATTTTTAGCAAGGCACTTTATTGCTCAGTGTTTTGCCATGTAGACTATATAACTATAGACTGAATTTGTAAATAGTTTGCATTCCCATACACTGTGGATGATGTTAATTGCTCTGCTATTTGTCTAAATGACTGCTATTGCTATTAACTGCTATGTGTGCTTACTAATTAAAGAGAAACTGCGTGCATATAATTTATGTTGGTTTTGCCTCAATACAGGCTATCCACTTTGTGACTGTTCAAACACACAGTTTTTCTTTACTGGAACTCATGATGAAGGATCTACTTTTTTGGCATACAAAAGCATCTGGAATGATATTCCAGTAACAAATCAATTGCAAATAAAATGACGTATAGATAGGTTGACCTCATTGCTTACATTAACCCATAGGATCTTAAAAACAATTTCTGCAATCTCACAGAGGCATTAAAGGCAATTTACAAATGACAACAACAGTTCCTCTTGCATAAGAATGAAGTTATTCCTCAACGTCACTTATTGGGAAATTAGGAATCGATTATGGAGATATGTAGGAAATCCATTATCAAAAACAGGGGGTGGAGTGGTGATTGTGGTACTTTAGAGTCTTCTCTGGTAACATCTGTCATGAGCATTTGGAGGTAACCCACTGCTTCATTTATATCCCTGAAATAGGCCAACCAATGGGAAGTTGGTATGTATATGTTCAAAATTCAAAGATTGTCAGCACATGTTGCATTCTATATCCGTCCCGTCCCCCCCCCCCAGACTGATTCTGAGTGACCTGGTAGTTGCAGAGAGAGGGAAGGGGTTAATGTTGTCCCATTGTCATGGACAGACCACTTTTTGGCAAGGCTTGGACAGACAGTGGCAGGTGAAGACCTGCATGTGTGGGGGCCCAGCTAGGATAGCCTGCCCCTACAGAGTGATGGAATATGAAGGATTCCTGGATGCCCTGGGGGATTTTCCAGTTGGTATAGCGATGATCCTTTTGAGCCCCTGGTCCCGCTTTACAACAAAACAATGGAGAGAGCCATTGACATGATTGTTCCCAAGTGCCCTCTCAGTCACTGCAGAACCTGATCTGCTGCTTGGTTGTCTTTGGGTGATGAAGCAGGCTGGAATGCAGGTGACACAAATCTCATAGTGGATGATGTGGCATTCGCACAGGGTCCCCGGTTGTTCCACGGACTATTGACCCTGCACCACCATGGCTTATCACTTCCACTGCCACCAACCAGGTTTCCCCGGTAATATATTCAGACTCAGTCAGGTTGTAACATATTAACAAAGATTCCAGTTTATTGTGAATGCAAACAAGTTTTAAATACTTTGTAAAACTGTAATCCAATTCACTCTCTCTGTCTCCCCCGTCTCTAACTCACTCTGACTCCTATGCCTTCCACCCACAAGAAACCAACCAAACTAACTGCCAAAACCCCTGTGTTGAGCCTTAAACACAGTTAGGCTCCACCCCGGGCTTTCTTATTGGTCAGCCTATTAACCTTTTCTCTCTCCCCCCCCAGTACAACATCTCCATAACGAGTGGGCAAACGCCACAGATGAGTACATGGTAGAACGCATAATTGCATGTATCAGGTGGCAGCTGTAAATAAATGTGTCCAAAAGTGGCTGTCTGGCTGTGCTCTTTAGGCTGGGGGGTAGGCTGGTTGAAGGTTCAGAAATTGGAACAACAGACGCTTCAGACGTGTGCTGTGACAAATTTGCAAAGCTCTTTGAGGATAGTTAGTCAGTTTGTTCTTAACCTTGGAATTGCAGTTGTTGTAGATCTTAGAGAGGTGGCCACAGCACTGCCTGGTCATTTCAGCTGGGATTAGGAATTAGACAATGCTTGCAGGGGTCTGACTGAGTATTTGGTCTTTTGACCTTTGCCCGTCATGACTTGTAACAGCAAGCCAGGAAGGTCTGATTTGATGGGAACAGGTTCTGAATGTTTCACTGGAGAGGTGTATAATTCCCACCATGTTGAAAGCTGCAGTGGCACATTTCCTCCTCAAGAGATTTAGTCAATTGCCAACATTCTGTTTCTGGGCATGATGATTGAGTGGGTGATTGCTGTGCAATGTAAGGGTGTACCTAGATGAAGCAGGTTATCTAGGCCCATTTGAAGATGTTGGTGCTGATAATGGGCGGTTCCTATGTCCAGGAGTTGAGAAGATGTCCTGCATTGGATGGGCTTGCACTCCACCTGTAGAACCCAGTATGTAGTGTGCAGTTATTCCTGGAACCTACATTGCCACTGGTGGCAGTGGGGGTGGGTAGTGCTGATTTCCAGCTCTGACTGGTTCACTGACTATATCTCTCCAAGGACCAAGAACTGAGCAGTGAGATGTGGAGGGGAAGAGTGAATGGCGAGGAGGTTGTATGCAAGTATGCATGCCTTGTGTGGTGTTGTGTGCATTTGTGTGCGAGAGAGAAGTAGTAAGTGGACACACCAACTGGCAGGTGTTTTGGCCCCATCCACCACTGGCAAGTGTCCCCTGAAAGATTAGCCATGAGGGATGCTTGAGCTGAAAATGTTTTCTCACCCAAGATACAAAACATCTTTGTTGGAGCAATAATGATGAATTAATTGAATATATGTATCTCCTATTTTATCTCTAGACATGTTTTCAATAAGTGAATCACAGGTTCCTTAATGCACAGCACCCTCATAATTGCCTTTATTCTATTCTCTTGACCAAATGAGTTTCCTAATGATTAAGAGAAATATGTGCAAGGCACATTGTACAACTTATATGTGTACTAATCACTATTTTTTCTGAATTATGTCTTTCAGAAAACACACTTGAGAATGTTTGCCTTCAGTAGCAAATGTATGTCATTATGAGCAATTATTTCCAGAGTTCTTTAATTAATGATCCTGCAGTTACCATCTTCATACTTTGGTAATTATAGTTTGAAATAGTAACGACAATATTGTTATTTACTCGTATGCTACCAGAGAGATTTAAAATGCTTAATGTTTCAATATTTCCAGTTGGAACAAGTGAGGCGCAGGGACATTGTGACACTTTCCATACAACTAGTCAAACAGCACTCCATCAGCATTTTAGCCTTTATGCGATATTACTTTTCAGAGAAAATAGAATTAAATATTGCCTTTATCATTGGGTGAGTAGGAAGCAGACCTGCTGTAGACATTCTGGTGTTTTGTTTAGAAATAAAGCAAACAATGAAAAATAACAGAATAACATATAGCTCTGTGGTAAAACAGCTGCTTTTCCAGCCTCAGTCCCTGGCATCTCAAGGTAGAGATGTGAATGTTCACTGGAGATCCACTGCCAGTTTTCATAGGCCATGCTGTCTTAGATGGACCAACGGTTTGATTTAGTATAAGGCAACTTCATATGTCCTTTCATTGCTGTGGTTATAGGCAGTGCTGGTTTTTTTTTAGAAAAAGAGGTGCCAGAACTCACAATGAACACCTCTTATTGTTAGTCAAAATACACCCAGTAGGGGACCCAAGACCTTCCTAGAATGCCTCCACATTCCAAGTAGGAATTATAGCAATGCTGCAAACATATTGCAGTTTTAGTATTGGAAAATGTGACATCCCAGCAACAAAAGGGGATCTTTAAGAGAATATATGCAAACTAGAATATAACACACACTGACAGGGCAGTTCACAAAAGTGCCCTGTGTCCTTGAAGTAGTCTGTATTCCATAGACCAGATAAGTGACCCCAGGCACAAGCAGAATCTGAGTAGTCAGTGCATGTACAGTACAATACACAAGTTCTGTACCTACTCTTAGCACTTCCTTATTCTTTAAACGTTAAACGCTTAAGAAGAAAGTAACTCTTAAAACATAGCAGGGGGATTTGATCTCTCTCTCTCTCTCTCTCTCTCTCTCTTTCTCTCTCTCTCTCTCTCTCTCCTTTCTGTCAGAAGTTCTGAACCTTGTACAGCACTGCATCAGTTCATTCTGTATTGGTTTCAGAATGATTCTGCAGTTCACTAGTGAGGTTTAAATACAAGTATTTACTGTTTTAAAATCTTTACAATCAATCGGTCAACCAGATATTTCCTGTGAATGGTACCTTTTGCTATTTATGTTGCCACATCACAATAACCCTCTTCAGGTGTTAACCTAGCACTCTTATTCAACACAGGAGTGGAGACACATGGGAGTCAGGGCATACCAAGTAACCCTGCCCCAAGCTTTTCCATGAACAGTGTGACCAAAAGCAGTGTTGCAGCCTTAGCAAGTACAGGTGTAGAGTGAAAGCTTCCAGGTGACTCAGAAGCAGATCATATAGAGTTCTGGTTTGTGTAGAAGTCTTTGTGTGTATTGCTGTGCATATGAAGACTCCCTCACTAAAGATGGTTGCACTATTTCTTCAGAGGGTTGGGTCTGGGTTATTTAGTGTGTTTCTGCTCCCGTGTTCGATAACCGTAAAGGATTAACACTTTAGGAAGGCTAATGGTGTGCATAGTATATGCCTATTTATCAGATAATTGACTTCAGCATTTATTGTTATGACAGCACCCTTGCTTTCTTTCAACCAAGTTCATGTGAACTACAAAAAGAGATTAAATATTACATATGGCAATCAGTGATGCAAGATTTGTTGAACCTCGCCATTGAACCATTCTCTACTAAGGTAAGCTCACAAAATAGATGTAAAGTAACAGTATTCAAAACAGAAATATAAATTGGGAGTGGTGAACCTGCTGGCCTGAACTGGTCCACTAAGCCACTGCAGGTTAGCCCACCAGCCCCTGGCAAAAATCACACGCTCCATCACAGTGCTGAGCTGATGACGCAGCCCAGTGCTGCAATTGAAAAATCACCCCATTGCCATGTTGGGCTGAGAAAGAGGTGATTTAAATAAGTGTGTGCTGTTTGTGTGACAAATGTTTATGTGTGGATGCTAACACCCTCTCCTGTGGAGGTTAAAGAAATCAAAGCCATGGTCATGAACAGAAGGGAATAAAAAATATTTGCTGGTAGGAAAAAGACCTGAGGACATTTCATTTTGTTTCTTTTCAACATGATTTTTAAATACATGCATATAAAGGCCATAAGAGAGCAAGACACCACTCTTACTTTTAAACCCTATTTAAATTTCTTCCAAAACGCAAAATTCAAAACACTGTTTTGAAGGATATGAATAATTCTATGAAAATAAGGGTGTGGATTAGATATTAAGTTGAATATAAAAGACAAGAAATCATTGGGAAACAAAAATATTGTAGTAAAATGTATGCAAACAAGGCGACAATGCATTTTACAAAATGTCCATAGTGAACAGTGCACAAATGGCTAAACTCAGCATTTTAAATGTTTCTACTTCTGACACAGTCATTAAGTCAGATCTTGCAGTTTAGCTTCCTCCCTCACTCTAAATCAAAGAAATATAATATACATACTATTGCACTATGTATAATACTTTCCAAAATCCTATGGACACTTACCTAAGGGTAAGCTCCACGGAACAAAGTGAAATATATTTCTGAATAAAAAGGCATAGGATTGCATTCATTGTTAATGGTATGGGCTCATGTCAAACGCTTTGATAATTTAAGGACTGTAAAAATTAATTGCAATTTGTTATTTCCTTCCTCTCTTAACCGCAAGTGTTTGGTTATCAGAAAAAGATTCTTGGCAAATTTTCCAGTAACACATTTCTCAGACAATCCACTTCTGCATGATTGATTCCAACATTTCCCCTTTGTCTTCTTCAATTGTCCTTTCTCTGAAGACATTTGAATCTTTAAAGCTATTTTAATTTTTTTAATGTCTACCATTTGAAATAAAGCACAAAATAACTCTTTTCCTAAAAGCATGATTCAGATATGATTCAGGTAGCACTGCAGGGCAGATATGCTAAAAGGCTGCCCACTTTCAGCTTTCTTCAACACCCGTTTGAGAAATTGCAGATTTACAGTTAATTTTAGTGGCTGCCAGATTGCACCCATCGGATGTTAAGACCTTCCCAAAAAGCTCAGCATTTAGGTTTCCTGTGATTTCTAATTTCACCTTTTGAGCAATGACTTAGATGGGAAGAAATCTTAACAGTTTATCGTCACTCAATTCTGAAACTGTTGCTTACAAAGCTATTACTTTTGTTTTTCAGATTGATGCCACTTTATATACTGCAGATTTAAAAGATTTTGTGAGTACATTTTGTAATTCAAATTGATCTCATATAAATATGTTGTATACCACTTGCAAAAGACAAGTTCCTCGCCATCTTGGAGGGAAAGGCAGCATGTGGGGTGCTGCAGGGATCTGTCTTGGGCCCATTGTTGTTCAACATATTTATAGATGACTAGGATGAAGGAATTGAGGGGATTCTCATCAACTTTGCAGGTGACACCAGACAAGGAGAAGTAGCCAATGCCACTAAGGACAGAATTGGGATTCAAAATGCCCTTAACATCTTGATAATGCCCTTAACATCTGGCTTTTCTTTATGTTCTTATGAACAGGGGCGAAGGAAGGCTAACCAGCACCTGGGGGGAGGGGCAAACCAACTGGCAGCACATGCGTGGTGCCACTATGTATGGCGCATGCACAATGCCATTACATACAGCACACACACATGCGCCATATGTAGTGGCGTTGCGCACACGCCGCCAGGTATTTCGCCGCCGGCACTGCTCAAATGCCATATGGACAGCGGTGGGATCCTCCGCTCATGGCGGTGACGCGATGGCGGCAGCTCGTGGCACTGCGCCCCAGGGCGGCGGGGCGAGCCCCCCTTGGGGTGCCTTCTTGTCATCCCCTTCAGAGATGGCCCTGGGGTGAACCACCCCCCTGCCCCCTTCCTCCACCACTGCTTAAGAGGCAACTTACTGGCCAACATCAATTATCAATGGACAATTTCACATGAAACAATTATTTCTGATACTTACTGAAAATGACTGGCAACGGAAGAACTACCCTGATTCAGATTTAGCAATCCTAATGGTTTGAGGATTTATTTTTCACTATAATATTCCCCACCTCAAAATTATATTTTAGTAATGTTATTTATATTTTTATCCCATCCTTTCCCCGCCAAAGTTCAGAGGGGTCCACAAGCTTCTCTCTATTTCCCCACCTTCCCCATTATATCTGAAGGAAAAACACTGTGGGTGGCATTCAACTAAGTTTTACTCAGAGTAAACTTACTGAAATTAATGAACTTAATCATGTTCGTTCATTTCAGTCAGCCTAGTCTGAGCAAAACTTTGTTGAATACCACTCTGTGAAGTAGGCTGAGAGAGACTGGGCCAAAGTTGCCTAGATGTGTTTCAGGAGCAGGTTTTTGTACTTGAATCTCCCTGGTCTTAGTTTGGCCCTCTCAACACTAGTCACACAAAATATATGTGTCTACTGTTTTACTGTAAGTGTAGCTTTCTTTCACAGTGGGCTTTTGAAGCAGTAAAACCATACAAGTCTATAGTCAAGCTGTATTCCTTAAATCATTTTTACCCCACTCTTCAACAAAAAAAGGCTCTCAAAGCAGCTCCCAAATCAAGGATACAAGCAATAAAATGGCAAATATATTTTACAAATGACTTTTCTGCATGTGCTTACAGATGTAATGTGTGAGGCAATTATAATTATTTGTCTGGCAGAAACTTGTGCAATAATAGTTATTGAGGGGTGAGAGGATCATTTCTCCCCCTCCCCCCATGATCATACTCTGAATCAGGCAGGATGGCCTGAATTCAAGGGAAAGGCCATGTCTGAATGAGACTTGAGAAATTTCATATTATAAACCCATTGATTTTTCCTTCTTTCCAGAGTGACTGTAATTTATCGGTGGTGAAATGCTTTCAGCTTGAGATGGAAGTAATTTTTTATGAATATAAATTTGAAAATGATACAACACTACGGACCAAAGTTGATAACATAATCAAAAATGTTAACTTCCTTTTGGAAAATGACAAACAGGTGAGTTTAACCTACGGGCAAAATTGCATGTCTGTTGCACTGTAGCCACATTAAAGAAATTCCTAACAGACTTTTCTCCCTTGCAAAGCAACTCAAGATTTAGATCAGAAAATGGAGAGAAAGGAATGAACTGTTGAATCCTTGCCTTGTAGTTTCCCCCCAATTTATTCCTTTAGGCTTCCAAGTAAAGGTAAAGGTACCCCTGCCCGTACGGGCCAGTCTTGCCAGACTCTGGGGTTGTGCGCACATCTCACTTAAGAGGCCAGGGGCCAGCGCTGTCCGGAGACACTTCCGGGTCACGTGGCCAGCGTGACATCGCTGCTCTGGCGAGCCAGAGTCGCACACGGAAACGCCGTTTACCTTCCCGCTGGTAAGCGGTCCCTATTTATCTACTTGCACCCGGGGGTGCTTTCGAACTGCTAGGTTGGCAGGCGCTGGGACCGAGCAGCGGGAGCGCACCCCGCCGCAGGGATTCGAACCGCCGACCTTTCGATCGGCAAGTCCTAGGCGCTGAGGCTTTAACCCACAGCGCCACCTGCGTCCCATAGGCTTCCAAGTAGGGACAGGCAAATTTGACAATTTTGGTTTCTTGCAGTTTCTCACTTTTCTAGGCATAAGTTCATTTCTCCAGATTTCCTCATCAATTTGCATTTAAAAACAGAGCAAATTTCTCCTAGTCTGCACATTTTTGTACACACTTTACATGAATAAATGCATTTTGTATGCATAACTTGGCTGGAGAACCACATTGCAAAAATTCAAAGGATGGCTGTATTTTGGCTTCCAAAAGCGAAAATCAGGTGTGTTTGTTTTTCAATGCAAACTAAATTGAATTCTCCCCAACCCCTATTTCCAAGACTATGTTTACAAGGATGTGGCTTTGGGATAGAAATCCATTATTCCATCCAGATCCTCTCAAATCTATTGTAAGTTATCCTGATAATATTTTGCCATTTCTACGTTCATACCCTCCAAGGATCCCAGTCTAGAATGTTCCTGTGGACGAGAATTCGCTAGAAACCTTTAGTGTAGAATAGGTGAATTCAAGATATGTAGCGGAAATGTACCCTTTGCAGAAATGTTACAAGGAATTGAAAAGGGGAGCTTGTGAAAGTGAAATCCCTAGTTCTGTTCTGTGTGTGGAGATGCAAGTTGAATAGGGCCTGGCTTTTAGCTCAGTCAGCTTCTGCCTCCGTTTCACCCTTCCTCATCAAATGAGAAGGAAGGAAAAGAGGGTGGTTGCAGTTGGGAGTACTCCCAGCACCACTCTCAGTGCCCATGCCCTCCAGCATCCCACCTTGGATGGAAAGTACAATTCCTGCTGAGCAGGGAACCTTCTCCTTTAGTTGTACATGGAAGACCTGCTGCTGCTGTCTCAACAGGAAGCAGGAAAAAGGCACTGCTTCCACCAAGAAAGAAGGCCCCACCAGGGCAGACTTTTCCATTGGTGTGAATGGCACTCCACAATCCTCCAGGAGACCCCTTCTGCCCAGGGAAGTGGGGTGGCCTGGGAAGGGGAGACCCTGCTCAAGCACCATCGGGGGCAGGGATTTGCATGCATTCACTTCAGATTTGCAGAAATCTCTTAAGGCTACATGCACATGCTGCTGGTTTATGTGCAAAGCCCTGCTAACAGAAATTGCAGACATTCTAGAGAGCGGGAGGCATAGTATGCTGAAATGTGGTCACAAGGATGTTAGTGGCTGACTAGAAATCCCAAACCAAGGACCTAACATAAGGAAGAAAATTGTCCGTCATGTCTCTCTTGTGTCTTAATTTCCTCTCAATGTTTTTTTTTAAACAAATTGCTTTAACAATGCTAACTTTTTTTAACCTTTCATTTTACAGGAAACAAAAACATCCAAGTGGCAGCAGTGTGAAACATTTGCAGAAAAAAACTGCAAAGATTTTATAGAGAACTTCATAAATTTTGCACAAATGTGCTACACAGAGTTAAATGCCAAATGAGATTTCACTCTAGCAGGAAGGAATAACTTATTGCCTCCTAGAATTGAAGAACTAGGAAAATAGAACAGGGTCAACGTAGAACAGGTGGTGGTAAGTTAACACCATTACAAACTTGGCAAGAATCCTGCAATTGAATCCTGCAGTATACCTTAAAAAAAGATTACCCATTTACAAAATAGGGCTAACATTGAGCCTCTTTATATTTGGCTTCTATAATGTGGATTCTGGAGTCCTTAACAAGCCATCGTAACTTAAAATTCCTAGGAAAGGGCCATATGGTGTAGAAGGAAAAGAGAGTGTGAACCGCACAAAACAGCCTGTGATGCATTGTTAGCCTATGTGTAGGGAACCTTGGTCCTCCAGATGTTGTTGAACTACAACTCCCATCATACTTTGTAATTGGCCATGCTTGCTGGGGCTGACAGGCATTGCAGTGCAGAAACATCTGGAGGGCCAAAGGTTTCCCCATTCTGGGGTAGATGGTGTTAGATGGATACACGTTACAGAGCAGAAAAGTAGCCGTGTGTAAGGGGGGCTGAGTACTTAATACCTCCCATCATATGTTTTGTGTGGCCCCCTGTCTCATTAGTTCTGTGGATTTTTAAATTTATTTTGTGCTGTTTCGTATCAACTTTATGTGAAGGTGATTGCTCTGGAGGTGGACACTCTTATCAAGGGTGAGGGTTATCAAGCAGAAGGAATAACTTTAAAGGAATCAAATGACTTCATAAAGAGCCTCTCCTGCATTTTAAGCAACTGGGACATCTGTTTGATAGTTAATAATATCTGAGTTTCACATTTTTATGGTCACACTCGGATTAATAGTTTGAGAAAATATGATATCCTTGTAAATGGGGAGATGAGTGAGAGATTCCAGTCACATTATATTCTCCTCAAATGCAGGAACAAGCCTTGTTGAGCTGTGAATGGTCTCTCATTGGCACTTAGCTATCAACATGGTCAATTAAGCAAACTTAGCCACTGTGGAAAGAGTGGTTGTTTGCCCATTAAACAAGAAGCCCGGTTATTCAGAAGTAGGAATGAAGGGCAAAAATGAACTCTTAACAACCTTAGCTCCTCGAAGATCTGCCTGAGGCCAAATTATTAGATGTTAGCCACCTAACAATCAATTTTTCATTTTTGATAACATAATCAGCTTGCAGACTTGGCAAATTTTCTAAAGAGACGATGGTTATTCAATCTTCTTTCTCCTATATTTAGCCCTTATGAGTGTCCTTGAGTACCATATCTGCTGCATAGCAGAACATACATCAACCTTACAATTAACTAGAAGTCACATTTCTTCCAGCCTTTGAGATTGCTGATGGTGCTATTGCAAATATTCGTAGTTTGCCCAGACTGTTTCATCTTTCCAATTAATAAGAAAAATATCCTTTGTATTATGAATGTAAATATATTTAATAAAGGTGAACCATGGGCCAGGCTACAACCCCACTTACTTTGGAAATTACATTTTTCCATCTTCCCTTTTCTGGTTCTATAATTTTGTTGTGGTCTACCATCTCATCCTGGCAGTCCAGAGATAATAATGCTCATCCTCTCCTAGCTATAGAACCAGTTTACCAGTTCCTAACTTCTTTGATTGACTGGGTGTCATCACACTGGGGAGAAGACCAAGCCCCAAACCATCCCTTCATTTTTATTTATTGAATTTATTTATTCATTACATTTATATACTATCCATATAACAAAGTCTTCAGGGCCATTTGCAGTGCAGTGGAGATGCAGTGAAATGTGTAAACAATAAATCTAATTATAAGCAGTACAAAACAGCAGAAGAGAAAACAGATAAAAGCCAGCAAAAATACAGCAGCATTCAATCCATTTAAAACCACTGTAGACAGCAGCGGCTGTCAAAGTTCAGGCTTGATGACCTGAGTCTGCACTAAGAGACAGCCAAGATGGTCTCTGGACTGTTCGGCAGCCTCGGCTTTTGTAGCTGGAGTTAGCCAGGGCCCCATCCTCCCAGGCCAGTGGGAAAAGGCCTTCCAGGACTCACAGCCAAAATATTATGGAACAAATACTAGACCTGAATTTGGAAGCAACAAGTCTTTGGCCATAGTGTGGCCACTGAGGGTGGAGCCACACCATACTTTCAAAGCACTCTTATATCACTTTAATAGTAATGGAGAATACTGGGAACTGTAGTTTGTTAAGGATGCTGGGAATTGTAGCTCTGTCAGCGCCCTTAACAAACAACAGTTCCCAGGATTCTTTGGCAGAAGTAATGTGGTTTAAATGTATGGTAGGTACGCAGGCTGACACTGTAATTGCCTCCACACACAAATTATTCAGGAAAGTATCTCTTCTGGTTGTGTAAGATAACAGACAAGAATGGAAATACCGTAAGGCAATCTCACTGATTCTTCTAGATTTGCTGAAACTTTTATGCCTTTGGGGATGCCGCAGGAATATAAAAGAGCTGTCTCAGATTGTGGTCTAAATCCCTCGGCAAAAAGGATGGTTAAAGACACACAAAGGTCATTTTATTGCTTTTAATGATACTGAAAGCTTATTCCGTACTGTAAATTAGCAATCTGGTATGATCAGATTACAGCGATCTATCATTACATTGTAGATAACCTTAGATTTTGCTTCTTTTATTCCTCATTATCATGGTCTTGCACACAGTAAGATACTTCTGAGGTCTGCCAATGCAACTCCTCATTTGGAAAGGTATTCCTAAGAGACATGACAGATTATGTGAAAGTACAGGACTACTGATGAATCTCAGTAAAATGACAGGCTTCTATTATGTTGTCCATGTGATGTTCTCCTCCAAATGTGTGATGTTTTCTCATACCAGAGATACACTGAAAAGGAGAGGGCATGAGATAATTCAGATTGGGGGAGGAGGAGTGTGGGATGGCTGTGATTTAGGAGAGAATGTCATATGGACAAGGGAGAATGGACGGAGGTACATGAAGCTTACGATCTACATTGAACAACAGTATGGATGATCCCCACGTCTAAAGTGATGCAAAGTGAAATTGACTCTGGAATTGCTCTGCTTGAGACAAGCTTTTTAAGGCACCCTTCGGTCAACATTAAGCTTTTAAAGTCACATTGATTTCTAAGGACAGTTAATATGCTTAAAGCCACAGCACTCAATTGGACTATGTCTTTAACCTGGTCTAGATTAAAGCAGGAGTGAGGAGCCACCACTCCACAGGCATGATTCAACTCATAGGACATCACCATCTGGAACACAACATTTGTTCCTTGTCTCCTCCCCCTGCACAGAATATGCTACAATTGGAACGAATGAAAGCCTGCTCTCAAACCTAACAGCTATACAGGAGACCTTTATAAGGCAGGAAAATGTTAACTCTTCAGTGCTCCATTTATTATTATTATTATTATTATTATTATTATTATTATTATTTTGGAGGCAGCTGATTTCAAGCCTAATAACTGCATGGGAGAGGCAGGACTCAACTATACAATGCAAATGAAACATTTTAAGTGTGTTTTAAGTGCAATATACAATGTGACACGAGATGGCGATGGTGAGCCTGATTGGAAAATTCAATGTATTTTTGTAAAAAAGCATTTTCAGAATGGTTTTTATATGTGTCTAGATTCCACCGCAATCTCCATGAGGATCACTCCCAATGCAGCAATTAAGTGTGGGATATGGAGCTCAAATTCTTTTGTCAAGCCTAAGTGTGTGAGTTTTAAGTGTAGATACATGTGGGTTTTATGTGTAGGTGGGTATGATTGGGAATGTGTGTGGGAATGTACATGAATTAATGCATGAATAAATGTGTGTAGATGATACGAATGTGTGTGTAAGAGAGAGGATGGTCTTCTCCACTTTTTGCACTAGCCCTGTCCATCAGTGGCCTGAGGGAATGTGGTCCATGAGAGTGAAAACTTTTGCCACTCCTGCTCTAACTAATCTTATTGCTGGCAAAGGTGTGTCCCCATCTGAGCTAATGTCAGATTTTAGGGAAATTGTTCGAAATACTGAATGAGGACACCTGCTGTGCAGTTGGTGGCTCTAATGTCAAAGTTTCTTGTATTTTCATGAAAAAAAGCTCAGATTTATTTCTAGATAAATAGAGACATTAGCAAAGCAGGTACTGTTTATGTCCTCCTGGAAAGCTTTTGTCACATGACTGTATCCAATTTTTTTATCTAGATATATAATTATCCATTGTCCTAAAGCCTGCTTAAAAGACATTTCTATTGAAAGAAGATTTTAGCAGGACAAAGGCTGCCCTCTTAACTTTATTATTCTTTTCTTTAATCTAAAACCTTGATTTCCCCAGTGTCATTATACACAGCCCAGAATTATTTCATTTAAATTCTCCTTTATAGAATTTTCTGTAGGTGATTATGCCATATCCCATCCTATTGTTCTTCATGCTGTCTCGTAGGGTAGTCATAGAAAATTGAACAGGGATTAAAGCAATGATAATATTCTATTCATCTTATTCTTAAAGTCTGTAAGCTTTAAATAGAGGACAATATCATTGAAGCTCTTAGTTCCCTGGGGGAAAATCAGCATATAAAACTCTATGGGCAGGGTATAACTTTTGAGATTAAACATTTTAACTAAATTTGTACATACAACTTCAAATTTTCCCCTTTGTGACAACGAAGAGTAAATAATTTTTGTTTTTTATATATATTAATAAAAGTCCCCAAACAGTTCTGTTTTAAATTTTTGTATGTTTGTTTCCAGGACTGCACAGCAGTTCAGTAAGAACAGAAGCCTGTGGAACTTATGAACAGTTATAAAAGCTTATAACCAGGTGGTCTGTTGAGACTCCAGCCATCTGGTGAGAGATAAAGGCACAGCATAATTAAATATAACAATTATGGAGGCAGGATTTGGGATGGGGTGGGGACAATGGTTGCAGCCAAATTCTGCAAATAAAATAAAATGGGGACAAATGAGGTAAAGCAGAATCATTTCCTCATAATCTGTCACTTGCGCTGTCTGAGCTGTAAGCATTGTTTGTCATCTACAATTGCTGCATGTTCAGTTAACGCCAAACTGGACATGATGTACAAGATCTGTGATTAGACTCTCCTGGTGCTTTTTCTTGTACAGACAAGCAGTCTTATTATGGGGCTGCTTTGAAGACTGCAGAAGAAATACTCTGGCAGAGGGCACTTAAGGGTTTCCTTCCATGCCCTTTCCCCCCATTCTGCATTGACCCCCCTTGTCAAAGCCAAAGAACTCTGAATTTTTAACCACCTGTTTAAAAAAACTCTCCAGTTCTCATGAATAATAATAGCACAATTCAAAGTGTTGGTGCTGACCTTTAAAGCCCTAAACGGCCTCGATCCAGTATACCTGAAGGAGCGTCTCCACCTCCATTGAGATCCAGTGCCGAGGGCCTTCTGGCGGTTCCCTCGCTGCAAGAAGCCAAGGCAGGGAACCAGGCAGAGGGCCTTCTTGGTAGTGGCACCCACCCTGTGGAACACCCTCCCACCAGATGTCAAAGAGAAAAATAACTACCAAACTTTTAGAAGACATCTGAAGGCAGCCTTTTAATGCTTAATAGGTAATTGTATTTTAGTGTTTTGTTGGAAGCCGCCCAGAGTGGCTGGGGAAACCCAGCCAGATGGGCAGGGTATAAATAATAATAATAATAATAATAATAATAATAATAATAATAATAATAATCATCCACATGGCTAAAACAGTCTTAAAATAAAGGGGACAATAGTCAGAAGACAGGACTTTTCACCACTAATTTCCTATGACCTCTTCACCATTTCACTGGACCATACAGGTCTTCTCTACTTCTGGTTTTTCCCCATGAGTACTAGGTCTTTACTTTGGAGTCACTTAAAAAAAAAGGGGGGGGGAAAGGGCACACAAATTCTACAAACAAAGATTCTTCAATGAAATGTGACAATTCTGCAAATAATATGAAACAGGCAAAAGATGCAAATATCTGTATACTTCTTGTTTGCATAATTTATTGTAATTCCAGAACCTGTGATTTATGCTCACAGAATTTGCATGTGAAGAGATGGTTTGCAATAATACCACTACATGGTAGATCTGTGAATTAGAACCTTTATGTGATCAGAAACCTTTTCTGGGACAAGAGGACGCACATTCTGCAACCTGGACAAAATGGAGTTAAAGTAGTTGAGGTTCCTGCATGGCAGGAGATTGGACAAGATGACCCCAAGGATACCTTCCAACTCTACAATTCTGCTGTAACCATATTAAATGACCTTGTGAGCAAGTCCCAGATCATGAACAAACATCTCTTGCGAGATGAATCATCATCAGTTTCTCCACAACATCACCCAAATATCTCTGTTCTGCTTTCAAAAGCCATTATTGGAATCCAAGAATCCAAGGCAGCTGTGAGCTCAAGCACCATGTGTTCTGTATACTTTTAAAAATGCTTTCCCTTGGGTTGTAAATATATTTTTATAAGCTCACTAGAGGAAACAGCTGCTGTGTCTGTTAATAAGCATCCTCCTCCTAGGCTTTCAGCAAGCATGACCGAGTTCCTTGTCAGCGGTTGCTCAATCCAGGAAACAATGTGGCATGTTTGCTCTTATCTGGCTCAGCCTGCAGAAGTTGCTCTTCAGACAATGAACCTTGCATCCTTTTATCTCCTGCAGGAGCATCTAATGATGGCAGTAAGAAGAAGTATTTTACTCAGTGCCAGTTTCATGTTTCCTACTCATGGCTCTTTTCAGGCTCCCATCTGTTTTACAACCTGTTTGGGCAAGAATAACAATAGTCAAGGTCTCAAATGCAAGACATGCAAGAGAATATCTCATCCACCATCTAGCTAAAATTAACCAAATACTGAAGTAACTTAAAGGCTAACACATTTATCATGACATAAGCTTTTGAGGATTCAGGCCCAACTTGTCAAATACAGGAAGCCCAGAAAATAGTATTATTTTTTTTGTACGTATAGGATGAATATACCATGATTTATCTTTTTTGGGAAATCTAATTTGTGGAACAAAGGGACACAGGAAGCTGCCTTATAATGACACAGACCATTGGTCTATCTATTTCAGTATTTAGTAATAGTAATAGTAATAGTAATAGTAATAGTAATAGTAATAGTAATTCTATACCAGCCTCCTTCCAAGGATCACAGTGTGGTTTTAAATAGAAAAACAACCTAGTAACAAACAAAAACAATATCCCCTAGTTTAAAAGCCATATATTGTTATTCTATTGTTATTTATTAAATGTATGTCTACACCATAGGTAGGCAAACTAAGGCCCAGGGGCCGGATCCAGCCCAATCACCTTCTCAATAAGGCCCATGGATGGTCCGGGAATCAGCATGTTTTTACATGAGTAGAATGTGTGCTTTTATTTAAAATGCATCTCTGGGTTATTTGTGGGGCATAGGAATTCGTTCATCCCCCCCCCAAAAAAAATATAGTCCGACCCCTCACAAGGTCTGAGGGACAGTGGACCAGCCCCCTGCTGAAAAAGTTTGCTGACCCCTGGTCTACACTGACAGAAAGCAGCTATCCAGGGTATTAGGCAATAGTTTGTTCTAATATACAGTTACTGGCTCACACTTATATTCATGAAAGGGTTAACCTGAGCTCAAGCTACCGGAGTGGGTGTGACTTGGAAGGCTCAAAGTCTCTTTTGCTACCCACCCCCACCTTTGTCTTTTTTCTCCTCCTGCTTCCTGGAACAAACAAGAAGCCATGTGGCCATGGCTCCCTGCAAGTGAACCGAATCTCTAAAATGAGATTTCATAGCCTGCATCTTTGCTAACCCAAAGATTGTATGATCCTTTTTGTAAGGAAACCAAGTAACTTGATTTTTAAGGTCATTCGAAAGCCTTTTTCATCTGTTTCATCTTTGTTTTCTGTAACATCTGGAAACTCTGAGTAAAACATCCACTTATTTGCAAAGCTAAGTGTCATAACTCTATCAATTGAACTATGGTCCTTCCCCAGAAAGTGTCTCCTACCTTTGCCAAAAGAAGCATTTTACCCCTTCTGTGACCCCCTTTTTCGGTTGCTGCCAATGTAAAAATATAATAAATGATAAATTCAAAGTTATAATAACAACTGACCACAACTTCTCATACACTGACTTCTCGTTGAAATCTTCAAGTCAGTGCTTATAGCAATTTCTTTAAGAATCCTTTTATTTTATCTGACCCTAACAAACAAAATACTATCTGCCACTTTCTTGTTCAGTAAAATGTGTCCCTAATAACTGCTGTCTCAATTTAACAACACATTTGGTTTTTCAGAGATAATATTATGGTACTGGACAAGGGAATAATTGTTTCATTGGATATTGGTCGCTTATGCATGGATATAAATCTTATAATAGTTTTATTGGCACCATGACATTTTCTCATTAGAAAAACCTCCAGAGGCACTGCTTTTTAATTAAATTGTGTTGAAGTTAGTAATGTTGGCCTTGAGGAAAAGATCTAGCTATTTCACGTTGGAAGTCTCTTTGTATTATTATTATTTACGAATTAAAGTACAGTAATTGAAATTGCTACAAACAATTCCTCATTATTCAAATCTGTTGCCTTCCAACCTCAAGGAGATCTCATAAGCATTAGGTGGCTATAAAACGTTTTATTAGCTTCTTTAATGGTGTCTGAACTACTTCCCTTCTGAATGTATTTAGCTCCTGCAGTAATCTCTTTTGGACAATTTTCAGTTTAATATTCCTAGAGGAATAGCTGCACACAAATTGGATGCTGGATGTGGTCACCAAATGTAAGCCACCATTAATAGTGATCTGTGCTGAAATGCCAAAACATCACACACTTAGTACTGGTTATCCAGCTGGTACTGAAAGTTGTTAGATCCCTATTCCCATCACAGAGCTACAAGTCCCAGAGTTGACTAGGAAGAAGGATTGATTGTTAAACCATCCTGGGAACTGAAGTTCCCTGAACAGAATAGAGGTCTTCTAGTAACTCTCATCACCTTAACAAACTACACTTCCCATGATTCTTTGGGGGAAGCCATTGCTAAAGTAGTATGATACTGCTTTAAATGTATAGTGCAGATGGGGCTGGATTGCCCAGTGGCAAATCCTACCATGCTATCTTCATACTGCTTTATACTACACACTGCTGTAGCACTTTGAGTCTACCACACAGCACTTCATAGTGTGCAGCCCCTGTGGTGATTTATTATCACACCTCCCTTGGTTGACTGTACCTAGAATTGTTAACATAACACTTGTTCCTTCTGGTTCCCATACAAAGAAGGATGATAGAGGCTGAGAACTAATCCTGATGTACCTTATTTTTTAAAGGGTCATGAAAGCTGAACATGGTACAGGACCGTGAAGGCATCTGTAATGCTAAAGCAATGTGAAAACATATCTTCAGAGAAATTTGAGTGCTTTCCCTATCTCAGCCTAAAAGGAAGATATTGCATTTACTTTATTGATTTATTTAACTAAATTTTTAAAAGAATCCTGGGAACTGTAAAATGATATAAGTGTACTTTAAACATATGGTGTGGATGTGACTTCTGTACACTCCAGATTCTTCTTTCATGGGCAAAACGTTGGTGCTTTTTGATTCTGGTGCCCTTTTGCCAGGGATACAAAAGAAGGACCTCAGAGAATGTGCCATTGATTCATCTTCTGTGGATGTAGATTGAGATGTTGCAAACACCTCACATAATATGAAGTCAAGTTGGGCAGTTCAATCTGGAACTGCAAAGGAAGAACTAGGAAGCTACAACTGCATGGTGTCATATGATGTTGTATGACTGACAGATGCACAGCCTTGCTCTCCTGTGATAGTGGCAGACAAGGTCTTTCCATACCTGGCTCTAGCCTTCTGACCAGATCCAATCCCCTACTTTAAAGGCTCAAAGAACCCAAAAATCCAGTTGATTATGTTATTTTTCTTATAATTTTTCCTAAGTTTGAATCCTATGTTTTTGACTCCCTCCCCCAGCTCTTACATACTTTTTGAAAGTGACCTCTGATGAAATCTAAGTAAAGAGTCCAGTAAGTAAAGATCGTTTAACATATAAAAACCTCCACTGACAATTTGATCAATGGAGGTTAATATTGATTTGACTATACTATACAAAGAATGCTGTGCTGCATCTTCTTCTTTACACCAGTCTAGAAAAGGATGCTTTAACTGATGGGTTTTAACTGCGAGCTACACTCATGCATATAATTCATGCCCATTGATTGAGATTCAGAGAGCTACAGAACAGATATCTGTGATTGCAAATGGCTCTATGGGATTGTTTTGACTCTGCAGAGAGTGCAATGGATACAGTGGGACATCTGCATGTTTAGCACAAGAGAGGTGCTTCCATTTTCCCCAACCTGGTGCCCTTCAGATGCTTTGGATAACAAGTCCAATCAGCCCCAGCCATGACTCCAGGTTGGAGAAGGCCAGTCTGGATTATTTAGCCACATGCAGGAAACCTGATATGCTGTATGGATTGAGTTTACTGGTGGCTTGTGGAGACAGAGCCATTGACAGACAAAACCAGTGAATTCTAATTTCATACCTTCCAACATTCCTCAGATGAAAAAAGGGACATTTCTCAAGTAGCAGCGGTGGCGGTGATAGCTTCTCCTCCTTGCCCACTCTCCAGCAGCTGCTATGAGCTGCCTAAGGGAGGAGGCCCGCAGTGGTGGCCATGGAGAAGCAGCCACCACCGCTGCCCAGAGGCAGAGCTGGCTGCTCCAGCACCCGGAGCGGCACACATACTGTGGACCCGGGGGCTAGCTGCCCGCGGGGTGGAGCAGGGCAATCGTCCCAGGGGGTGCCACCCGTGGCAAGTGTCCCAGGGGGGTGGGGCGGTGATGTCAACCCCCCCCCTCAGGGATGACACCCAGGGCAGACCTCCCCCACTGCACCTCTTCCTCCGCCAGTGCCACTGCTGCCACCGCTGCTCAGGACAAGTGCCGGCTCACCCTCCTCCAAGCTTGGTGGTAGTGGCACCAGCAGGGGGGAAAGGGACATTCTGGGATGAAATCAGAAACTGGTATGGCTTCCGTAATTCCGGGACTGACCCTGGAAAATAAGGATACTTGGAAGGTATTTAATTTTGTCCCCATCTCTCTGTACTGTGTACTACAAGGGCAACACTGAGACTAAGGAAGAAGAAACTGACAACCAACACACTCCCCCCCACTGGGTAGTTGTAAATAAGGAGGCAGGCAGGTGGGGGCTGGCTGAGGCAGGACAGGCTCACCATGAGGCAAGGTGAGATGACCACCTCAGGCAACAGGATCCACAGGGACAGCAGATCCCAATGTAGATCTTCATCTTGTTCCTGATAGAGATCTTCAGCATCTAGTCTTCCCTAGTGGGGAGGCAGGATGCCATTTTGTGGTTTACCTCAGATGCCAAAATGTATTGGGTCAGTCCTGGGCAGAAGGCAGACTGTGGTCAGTGGGGCAGCCGCCGACTTGCCCTAATGAACCAGCCTCCATTGATTGCATTGTTGAAAATCATCTCTAGATATTTTTTCTCTCCTTGTGGTTAGGCTTAGAGACTGCAAGTACATGGTTGTTTCAATGGGACTTGCATCTGAGTAGAAATATTTAGGATTGGGCAGTAAGGGCCCTCTTCGACAATCCTGTTTATTTGGTCTTTTACCAGCCATTTCATTTGATACTTCTGTTTTCATCGTGCAAACCCTATTAATTTATTTTCTGTTTCAAAACAAAAAGTTCTATGGAGATTTTCCTCTTTGTTGGCTCAACACATTTTGTTAGCAGATGATTTCAAGGGAAGGAAACATTAGCAAAAAAAATACTAGCTACCAAGAGATTCGACTAGTGATCAGATTATTAATCCATAATAACTAAACTGAAGCAATCCCTCTGCGGCTGATACATGATAACATTCACAGAGCAATTAATAGAATTGATTATAAAAATCAATCAGATAAGCCCAGTGGCCATGATTAAATCTGCCGTAGGAAGAAAAACACAAAACAGAATGGATAAAGTTTTTGCAGTTGTTTTTAATTAAAATAGGCCTGGGGAATAAGTTTGTAAACTGGAAATGCTACTTAAGCACTCTCAATCAATGCAGGAGTCTGAGGGATTTGTTCTAAACCCCTCACTCTTTTCTTGCTTGTTGTAGCCTAAGGCCATAGCTGTTCAAACAATTACATTTCACCCTGTGATCAAAAGCAGTGCCTTGTAGGAACATCATACCATGCCATCATGTAAGGGAGAAAGAGTGCCATAGTTAAGTGTTAGAGCACATGCTTGGCATGGGGAAGATTGCAGGTTCAATCCCTGGCATGTCCAGGCAAGGAAGGAAAAGGCTTCTCTCTGGAGTTCTGAGCTAGACATTCCAATGGCCTGATGTACCTATGTACCTTACTAATGCATATGCTGATGAAAACCAGTGCTGTTGACCAATGATTTGTGCTGGAATTTCTGGTTAAGTAAGTTCAACACAGTCCTGTAAGACAGAGTTCAAGGCACAGTCCTTGAAACAGATACACATGTCATGGAGAACAACTGCCTGATTTGCATGATGCTGTACATCAACAAAAAATTAAAGAGGTCTCCATAACATGATTGTAATGGGAATACTATCCATACATCTGCCACCCTTAAACCATTTATTGGCATGAAGTCTTTGTCACTACAGCTTCATACGTACCAAGTGTCCCTTAAAAACCAGGACATCCTATTTTTTCATGCAAGATTGCTGCCACCATTTTGGGTGCTGAAACCACATGCTCTTGCCCTGAAAAAGTGCTTTTTTCTGGGTGAGATCAAGGCATGGGTCACATGATTAACCTGGGAGTGCATCCTGGAAGACACACATCCTTGGTTTTGGTACGGAAATTTGGATGGTATGCAGCTTGCATCATCAAGCTGATGACGAGAGCTGAATCCTAAACCCAGTTCTAGCATTTCTTCTCTTGCTTCTTGATAGTCTACCCAGTGCTTTTTTTCTGGGGGGATGGAGGGGTACGCATACCCCTAAACATTTTGTGAATCTAAGTTTGACCTCATTGAGGGGCAGTATTTCAATATGAGTAGGAAAATGAGAGTACTCCTAAACATTTTATTTATTTATTTAGGGAAAAAAGCACTGAGTGTACCTAATAACAGATTAGGATTGTGGTTTCGCCTAAAAAACAAGAACCAGCGTGCTGGCTCAGACCAGAGGTCTGCATAATCAGGAACTCTGCTGTCACAGAGGTCAGTGGGAATGCCAAAAGCAGGAGATGATACTCTCAATAGTACTGTCTTGCTCATGATTCCTAGCAACTAGTATTCAGATGCACACTGCTATAGCATGGATAGTCAATGTGATCTCCAGATGCTGTTGAACTACAACTCCCATCAGTCTCAGCAAACAGAACTAATGGTCAGTGATCATCATCAGGGCACCGCATTGACTGCCCTGGTGCCATCAGAACTTTAGTAGTATGTAGGCCTTTTGAATTCTTAGTTGGAAAAAGTTGTCCCTTTATACACTTCCCAGGATTCTAGGATGGAAACTCACTGGAAAAGTAGCATAGACCTATCTTTCCTTTCAGCTATGGAATCAAGGAAGTGCCATGCCTAAATCCTGCCTCAAACCATTATAAGGTTTTCTACAGTTTTTGGCCCACAAGTGTCAGAGAGGCTGCCCCAAAGATGCCTGTGAAACAAGTGAAAGTAAGACATAGCATAGGATTCCTGTCCTGAAAGCAAGTTTCTTATTTGCTCTGTTGTATAATCCTCAGAGCCTGGCTGCTAAGATATTTATGAGCTATTTCTACAGCAGAACTGTGAAAATATCAGATTTTTATCTGCAAATATTTTTTTCCAATTATGGAAGTGACTTCCAGCTGCTTTATGGCTGTATCTATAGCCTGGTTCTTGCATGCAGTGTTGTGGGGGCAGTGGGGGGGGGGAGAGAGAAAATAAGTGTGAGTAGCTCAGCTATATGGACAGTTCCCTCCACCCCGAAAAAGTGACCAGGTGTCAAAATCCTTCTTCCAGCTCCCTGCTATGCATTTTTACCAAGAAGAAAGTTACATTATATTCAGTGAGGCTTATATCCATGTAAGCGTAAAACATTTAACTATGGTGATCAAAATGAGGGATGATGAGAAACTGTCAAATATATGCTCCCAGGATATTCTAGCTATTCCCCCCCCCCCAAGTTGCTTTAAGATACTAGTATCCAGTATCATTTTCAAGGACAAATGGAGAAGAGGGAGATGCAGGGGGTAAAATAGGTGTTTTATTCTGTTAATGAAGGTATCCGCAGGAGGCTGCAATTTTGATTGGCAAGGCAGCAGTAGCAGAAGGATGTATAAGTCTTTCTCAGTGGAGACATTTCTATGATCAAAGTTGCCCTTTTCTCCCCTCAGAAGGAAAAGACAGGAGGCCCACATGGAGCTACATAGGGAAAAGCAGCAGGAGAGGAAAAGTAGCTGGATGAGACAAATGAGAGCAGGAAAAATGGGCTGTGGGGAAAGGGTGAAGCACCATCCCCCAAACTGCTATTTCTCCATTAAAATTTGCAGCTCCTTACGGCAGCATTTCAATTTACTTGGTCCCCAAGAAGCAGTCTCTCAGCACCCCGCTCCACCAGCAACAAAATCAATAGGGGGAAATTCTGACCTAAGCTTGGGACTTAGTTATGATGTAGCAAAATAAAAAGAAAATACAAAAACCCACCCTCCGTTGCCTGCTTTCTCAGGATGTTTGGAAGTTGGATGGATAGTGATCACTGAACTGTTGTCAGCTGAGAATAAGCAACCACTGTGGGGAATGTTCACTTCGTTGATTGTTTGCATCTGGCTTTTTAAATCAACAGGCAGACTCTGTGACAGCTGCAAAATCATAGTTTTGGATCATCTAGAAAAGCGATTCCCAGGATAAGGCAACAAAAGTCAACCAAAGAGCACTTAATTTTGAAAAACAAACAGCAAAGACAAACAGAAATATAGGCACTGGAAAAAATAAGTGCCTGAAATGTTTCCATACATTAAAAAAAAACCCACAGCACAAAGGATACATTTTCACAGCATGCTCCATCAGCCCATGTAGTAGGAATAGTATTTTATCTAAACTGTGACAGACCAGCATATAATAAAAGCAATGAAGCAGGAAGACAGAACAATGATGTTAAAAGTGCCAACAAGAATAATATTATAATTCTCCCACATGGCGGTATGAAAACATAGGGAGCATCTAAAGACCGTCAATGAAAAGCTTTGTGCTACTTGAAAGCTGTTGATTCTATGGGGATATTTCAGAAAACTCTTCAGCATTTGTTTGTGAAAGTTCAGAATTCAAACCAGCCCTCACAAATCAAGAAATCAACAATGGCTGCTACTCCATTTCTCTGAGAGACATGGTTAGTGGCAGGTTTTGTAGCAAATGCTATTATTTCCTAACATAGCTCTCTCACCCCACCTGCAAACTGGGAAATCCCAGAGACTGAACCTTTGGCAAAGGCCTATTGCTCAGTGGTAGAACAGGTGGTTTGCATGCAGAAGGCTCCAGTCCAGCAGGCGTTTCCCAATGCACAGTTCTATGCAAATTGTGCTGCTTTCGTGTGGATCTAATGGGAATTTGGGGGCAATTCCGAATCAGTGGCTGAATGAAAAAAAATGTGAAGTCAAATAAAGGAAGGAGTTAAAAAGTCTGCCTAACATTCCAGACTAAGTTTCCCAGGCTAGTTTTCCCCTGGTTTGTACCCAAACACAAACAAATTGAAATTGTGCTGATCTGTAGAGGTGGTGGTGGGGAGCCCACAACTTCATTACACTCTAAGAGGATAATAAGCACACACCCTTAGTGCTGTCCAGTTCCTAATACACTAGACTCCCTCCCCCCCCATCACCTAATGCTGTGTGGGTTTACATATGTTCTTTCTGAGCACACACACATAAGGAAAAGAAACAGGTGTGTGGCAGTGGTACATGTTACATGGCACACCCCACTATGTAGTTCTCTGATTTCCTTAGGAAAACAACTGGGTCCATTTGCTGGCATTAACCAGGAAAAGGAGCACTTAACAGGTAATGTGAAAGGCCTGTGCTTGAGATCCTTGATTGCTGCTGATGGCCAGCAGGTGTGTGGAACCTTTGGCCCTCCACATGTTGCTGAACTACAACTCCCATCTGCCCCAGCAAGTATGGCCAATGGCCAGGGGTGGTGGAAGTCAAAGGTCAGCAAGGTTCCCCACACCTGAGCTAGAAGGACAAATAGTCTAACCAAGCATCTGGCAGTTTTCTATGTAATCTGGATTCAATGTCCAGGAACTGGCTAGGGATGCAATTGTTTACTTAGGAAGAGTGAGGACAACATTTTTATATCAACACATGTAAGTAGAAAATTACCTTGTAAGTCCAATGTGGTCACATTTTATTTAGTATGAGGGAATAAATAAAGGGATTACTTAAAGGCAAGCTGAAGTTGGAAAGAGGCAGAAAATCCCTTCAGGCAATTTGGGAGCATTTTAAAAACACTATAATAGTAGCTCAAATAAAACCATATACTACAAACGGGAGAGGAAATTAACAAGTCTCAGATAAGGCTAGTGTGGTTAACTAACAGCCTCAAGGAAATTATAAAAGGCCAAAAAAGTGTACATATATATTTTAAGTGGGAGTCTTTCCCAAAGTAACATTTTTTTTAAAGGCAAACAAAGAACTAATCTGAACAGTAAAATGGTGAAGTCACAAGTCTTTAAACGTTTCAGCAGCAGGGAATGGCAGGCCCTTTTGTCATTTATGCGGTACATAAAGTATACATTCTTTAATCAGACGCACATTGTTTGGGAGCAAGTGGTCTGCTGAGAGCCTGGTATGTGATTATTAGCATTTCTTACTAACTACCAGTATATGCAAGAGATTTCAGCATGCATTTTGATTCAGTGGAATAAAGATAGGAGCAAGAGCAGATTGCAGGATAAAATTATCTTTCTAACATAGTATCAAATATTTGCTGATGAAATTCAGTATTCTTAACCTTAGACCTAATTCTTCCACAGCTGAGAATAAAATTTTACCAATAGTAGGGGTTGCCATGGAGCCCTGGGGCACCACTGTGCCTTCCAATACTATAGTACCTGCAAAAGGTTTCAGTAAACATGCTGACTATTTGCTTTCCCTGTTTAGTTTCTGATTGCACGGACTTGGCTTGTCCTATGGTGAACAATTTTTCCTTAAACAAGCCCACACTTCATTGGCACTTTCCCTCAGTTCCTCCCATTCTGAACAGTGGAGAGAGATGCAAATGGTTTCTCTCCCTGAGCCAGCATGGCTTTCCCCCATTGATGAGCAGGGGCATACTTGAACCATTTTGTGGCCCTGTCTCTTTTCCTGCTCATAAAAAAAGAGATGTGACCGCCATTTTGTGTTATGCCATACCCTCAACAGCAGACCCCCAGCACAGGTTCCAGATGCACCCACTGGTGTTCAGAGCTTGGTGACTCCTGCCCTAAAAGTACACCAGTATTTTCATTATAAGGGATGTTCTGCAGCTTCCAGAAAATGAACAGAAGCAGAGTGTTGGCTCTTCCATATTTTCTTATGCAATTCAGAAGAAAAGTTGTGAAACTTTGGTTGCTGTAGCAGATCCTCCTGGTTAATCATTCCAGGAATCCAAAACAACTGTCAGTCTTTTTCTATTCTATGCATAAGTATTTGACGTGCAGGAGCAAGCCTTGGGTGAATGATTATGGCTGGGCTCACCAAAACCTTTTGCAGGATATTTGTGCTGCCTGCTTTAAGGGGAAGAATTCCAGCGACCATTTTATATTCCTTGCATTTCCAGCAGTGTCATCTTTAAAATACAGCTATGCTTTGAAGACTGTAACTGCTCTGAGATAGCCACAAACCAAAGACATTTTTTTTAAAAAAAATACATATTTATTAAGGTTTTTTGAATACAAATGTATAAATAATAATCAACATTACTTATATCGTAACATAATTTCATCACTTCTTTGGACTCCCTCACATCTCCCGCTCCCACTTACATCGTTACAAAAAAAAAATTTCCAAGCAAATTACCCACTTGTTTACAATATTATCTCCGCTCATTTAAATAAAATCTAGCAATTCTCCAAAAAAATTATATTTTCCTTATTCTCACTTATCGTCAAAATCAGATCTAATTCAGTGGTGGGCAGTTATTTATGATCTAGCATCCTTCTTAGCATTCAACCAAATTACAATATTTCTGTAAATAAATCTTGAATTTCCTCCAGTCCTCCTCAACCCTCTCTTCTCCCAGGTCTCGGATTCTACCAGTCATTTCGGCCAGTTGCATATAGTCCATCAGCTGCATCTGCCACTCTTCCAGTGTGGGTAGATCTTGAGTTTTCCAATTCTTAGCGATGAGTATCCTTGCTGCCGCTGTTGCATACATAAAAAATGTTCGGTCCTTCTTTAACACCTTCTGGCCGACAATACCCAGAAGGAAGGCCTCTGGTTTCTTAGTAAAGGTATACTTAAATACCTTCTTCAGCTCATTATATATCATTTCCCAGAAGGCCTTCACTTTAGGGCAGGTCCACCAGAGGTGAAAGAATGTTCCTTCATGTTCTTTACATTTCCAACATTTATTATCAGACAAATGGTATATTTTGGCAAGTTTAACTGGGGTCATGTACCATCTATATATCATTTCCATTACATTTTCCTTCAGAGCATTACATGCAGTGAAGTTCAGCCCAGTGGTCCACAACCTTTCCCAGTCCTCAAACATAATATTATACCCAATGTCCTGAGCCCACTTTATCATAACCGATTTAACCATTTCGTCTTGTGTATTCCATTTTAACAGCAAGTTATACATTCTTGATAATAGAAACCAAAGACATTTTGGACTCCCCTTATCTGGATCCAACAGGCACTTTAGATCAGTAGCCACCCATCACTTAGCCAGGAAAACAGTCTAACTGTGTGAGGGTTTTTAGAGTGGCAGGCTCTCTGCGTTTGCAAAAGTTCCCAGTTTTTAGGTCTGGGTTTTTAGGCCAGACCTTAAGATACTTGGCTCTGAAGGAACTATTAAAGTTAACAGCCAATACAAATACTAATGAGAGAGAGAGAGAGAGAGAGAGAGAGAGAGAGAGAGAGAGAGAGAGACGGAAAGTAAATTAATTTAGCACAACATTATATACTGGAAATCATAACAAAAAAACCCCCACTGTGGGTAGGAATAGACTAATGGAAAATCAGCCCTTAAGCAAAAGAGTTGCTGATACTGAAAACGTAAGACCGGAGGGAACAAAGTGGAGTTTGACATTACAAGGCTCAACAGCCTTCCACTGTAAAGACAACAGTTGCTAAGGTGAAGAACTGTTTTGACAGGCTGCTTCCCAAAGACCCACATCATCATTGTCAAAGAATCACTCTGACTTCCACACGCCTTCAATCCCTTAGGGAGTGAATATACCTGTAGAGAGAGGAATCATATGCTTATGAAAGGGCCTTGGTAAGATACGAGAAAGCCTAAGAATAGATTGCAAAATGTTCTCTGTATGTATGATATATACTTTAGATAGAGAGAGGATTGTCTTCTGCTCACCTCTCAGAATAATGATATAAAAAGAGCCAAATGCCACAATGATTTTCATTTTAAGTTGCAACCCCATTTTCAGGTTATAGGCTTGTTGCATGTGCTCCATTATGCTAACTGAGAGATGTTTGAGGGATGCAGTCTTAATTAAGTTTTCAATTCCTTTGGTTCTAGGAGACCATGACTGATTCAGTTGCACTGGGCACGGAGCTTCTGGGTTGCTGTAGCAGGTGGCGCAACTATGAAGTCCAACAGAAGGTAGGAAGTGGGGGGGGGGTGCGCGCCAGATTTTGGCGTCGCATGGGGCGCCACTGAAATTTGAGAGGCCAAGGTCTGTCACTGTTTGGAAGGGAGGGTCACTGAAAGCTCCTAACCATTTTATAATATTTGAGGATCTGTTTGTGGATTTTGTTTGTTTGTTTTTAACATCATCATCATCATTATTTATTCAAACTGTATACTGTCCTTCATCCAAGGATCACAGGGTGGTTCACAACATAAAAATCCAAAATTAGAACATAAAATACATAATAAAACAAAAACAAACACAAGCCAATAGCACCACTCTCACAAACACATTAAAAAGGCCATAGAAAGTTCTATCAGCTAAAGGCCAGGTTACAAACATTTTCTGCTGGTGCCAGCCTCCCTGGGAGAGCATTCCACAGACAAGGAGCCACCAAAGAAAAGGCCTGTTCTTGTGTTAAACCTCTTCTGTTTTCCATTGCTGCTGGTGGTCACCTGATTTCTACTTTGCTCTTGGAGTCATAAAGTGACTCAGTTTTGGTCTACCATGTTTTACTGTCTCTAGCTATCAGCCATGCTGACTGTAGCTGATAGGAGTTGGGCTCAAGAACATATGGAGGGCCACAGGTTCTCCAGTCCTGATTTAGGCCCTATTGTGGCAAATGCAACACCTGCACACCAGCATCAGCCGCCACCACCACCAGGATTTTGTGCTTCTTGCATGAAGAATTTCTGTGCAATAGAACTGTCCCAGCCCACCATTTGCAAGCAAAAACCTTGCAAAAATAATATGTGTATGAGAGCCACTTACCCGCATGATAAACTAATCATCATAGCATAGATCTGTTTAAGCCTTAAGGATGATCATACCAGATTACAGAATTGGGGCTGCTTTTGTCAGATACAATATTTTTTTTAGTGGCTGCTCACAAGGCAAGTTTTCTGAAGCTCCATCTAATGAGGACTTCAGACACAGCAACATGGGCTTTATGACTTGAAGAGCAGAAGAAAAATGCCAGGAGAGCTGAAGTAATTAGGTCCTTGGTGTAAAATTAGCTACTATGTTGTAGGCAAGAAGGGGGATGGAAATGAGAGTTCTGGAGGAAAGCAATTGTTTCTCATAGTCTAGGGTGCAAATAATATATCAGAAGGTGATGGGGGGGGGGAATTCTATCGTTAGCGGGAGCCAAAAATTATAATTATGATAAGTGCCTGTGGCATGAACTCTATGAAAGTAAAGAGAGGACAGTCACTGTAGGAAATACCGCATATCTCATGATGAAGTCAAGAGGTGAGGCAAGTCTCTAGGTACTCTTGAGCCATGGCTGTGCCAGTTTTGTGCTAGAATCTCCTATGTATTAGTATTTTTTAATAGCAGTAGCAGTAATTCCCCCCTTCTTCTCTTTACCTCAGCAAACAAGTATTTCTCTTGCTGTAGCAGCCTTTGCCGGATCCTGCAGCCTTATTTCTACACAGTAAAATAGCTCAAGAGGCTGCTCTGAAATTCCATTCCCTCCTGACTAGGACAAACAGTAAATCTTGACTTTCTTATAGTTTACGGCTAAGAGAAGCAGCTCTCCACCATTGCCATTAGCTGGCCTCTGAAGGTTACCGAGCTATACAGCACATCGCGCAGTGTGTATTGATCTGTAAATGAGCTAGAGAAGAGACAGGCAATGATACCTCTCTAGAAATAGGTAGAAACAAAGCTCTCTCTGGGCAAACAGAAACAAAGAGTTAAGAGGACAGAGCAGAGGCCAATGGAGAAGAGTTCCCAAGGATATACAGAGCTGAATCTGACCTTGAATGGTAGCTGTTACGCTGCAAGAAGAAGCTACTGTGGAAGCCTTACTGCATGAGATAAGCAGGGCACAGCTATGCAAATTGTTTTCTTTTATTTCATGGTTTTTAGCCCATCTTCCCATCCAAAAAGTGTCTTATAAATTTTAAAATCAATGCCAATTTTACAAAAAATAATATCAAGACAAGACAGTCCATTTGCTGCACTGAAAATGAGCACTGTCCTTGTGTCCCTGCAATTTAAGATATGTCTACAAATCTGGTTTTCATTTCTGCTTCATAGTCATCATGCAAATTGGCTTGTAGCTGGAAAACACCCGAAAGAGGCTCTTTTGGTGACACTGGGAGGCTCTAGCCATGATCTGCACCCGGGCTTTGAAGACGACTGGGGCTGACCACATAACACCCCGGCGAGATTGTGAGCCCTTCCCTGTTTTGCAAAGATGCTCCTGTCTCGCTGCAGGAATTGCAAGACTGCAAGGCAGAGCTGCTTTTGAGCAGTGTGTGGGATGAGCTGCTGCAGTGCGGCTGAAATCACGTTATGGGCAGAGGTTCAGCCTGGGAATCCTCATGCACAGACTTCCGCTGTAGATTCGGGACATCCTCCAGGGTGAAGAGCTCCAAGCTGCCTCCCATCTCCCTGGCATCCCTATCCATCTTCATTGAGCTCAGCTCAGAGAGGCCATCGCCGCCGCCACCACAGCAGTCCTCTTGCAACACTTCCTGCAGATCATCCGGATGAAAGCAGCAGGCGTAAGAGACAGGGCTGCTGCCCCGCAGGACACCCTCCTCGCCTCCCTCTTCCTCCAAATCCCTTTTCACCAGCCGCGGCAGCTCGGGGGTGCTCAACAGCAACGGGAACCGTATACTCAGCCCTCTCTGGACAGGCTTCTGGCGGCACTGAGTGACGTTCCTGCGCAGTGGGGTGGGGGGGCACAAAGGAGTTGGCGGCAGCAGGCTGGCCCCCGAGCTCTCCTTGCGGGGCCTTGTTCTCCTTGGCCCCCTTCCCCTTTTTCTTGGCCGTGCCCTTCCTGCTGGGGGGCTTTTTGCGCAGCCGGGCCTTCCTGGTGGTTGGCAGGAAATTGGAGTCCTCGGAGGAGGAAGGGGGGCAGCGGAGGCCTTTTCCTGCCTCTGGGCCTTTTGGACCCCCTTGGGGGGCAGGTAACTCGGGTCTCCGAAGGAGGAAGAGGTGGCCGCCTCCTCGAAGGACAGGGAGGAGGAGCAGCTGCTGCTGAAGAGGCGCTTGTGGTCCACCGGGGGCGAGATCCAAGGGGCGGGGGTGGGGCAGCCTCCTCAGCCCAGCCCGGCGAGCGGCAGCAACGGAGGCTGCGCCCGGCCCGGCCTGGTCCCCCCCACAGCCCTGAGTATGTCCTCAGCAGCCGGGCCCGAGGCTGCTCCATGCGAGCGGAACCAGGCCCTGCCCGAGCGCCCCTCACCCCACATGGGAAGAGTTTAAAATGTGGTTTCCTGGTTTATACTTAACAAGAAACTGTGGTTCAACAAAACCTTGTAATGCATTGAGGACACAACACTTAAACCACGGGTTTCCAGACTGAAAATGTTACATGTGAACTAAACTGATAATAAAGGCAACCCTAGAAAAACCTTTCCTATTGAATCCAATGGAGATTACATCTGAGTGGATGTGCACAGGATAGCACCACAAGCACAGCAAAAATGACCTCTGAAATAAAGTGTAATACAAATTCATGAAATTACAAGCATTTAAACAGCAGTAGCAGCAGCATTAGAATTCAAGTTCCTGAGTTTCAAACACTGCTTTTGAAGTTAAAAGACAAGGGACTATTTGATAATGCAGCTCTTATTGTTAAATTATTTGAATGTAATTTAGAGTTTGTGAATTTTCAAATTATTTGTGCATATTCATGTAGCCTGCAGACTAATTCAAGAAAATATTGGAAATCATTAATCTTCTCAAATGTTAAGGCAAGTTAATTCTTTCCTATTTTTGATTTTTCATTGGATCCTGTACATTAGTTTTATGCTCCTTGGTGCTGATTGTTTCTAATTCTGTTGACTGCTTTTATAATGTTCTTTTTATATTTAATGTTCTTGAGTTATCTTTTGCTTTGTTTTCTTTCGTAATTTTAACTTTTTGTAAACTTCTTAGGAAACAGCTGAAGGATGGGTCAACAAATAAATAAAGCAAAACAAAATTTAAAATTTAAAATTCATAAATCCATCAGCATCCACAGTTGGAAAAAGTCTAATTATATAATATAAATTTGAATGTTTGCAAATAAAATTAAGTTAGGAGAAACTATTCTCACTCCTAATGAAAGCTTGGGATGGATGCTTCTATCCATCTTGGTTTCTCAGTTTTTCATTTTTTAAATCATAAGTTCAGTTCATCAGCTTTACACAGCAGTTTTTAACTTTTTTTCAAAGGTGTCATGAAGATTTGCCACCGTTTTAGTGCACCTTTCCCTCTAATATGCATTTTTGTGCACAGTTCTTTGATTGGATAAGTGCATCACAACATTTCGAGAAGTGCAAATTTCAAAGGACATCTGTGTTTTGGTATGCATATTGTTCTGAGATGTTTGAGTTAGGTAGGCTTGTATTAAAGTGCAAACTGAATATTGGCTTGGATTCAACTAACTCAATGCACTAGTGGAAGCCAGCGCAAGAGCTCCTGCTGGTGCAATGGGGCTTCCCTCCAGCTCTGCACCAAATCTGTTCTGGAGGAACAGGAGAACCCTCAATACAGGTCACGGGATAGGAGGAAGGCGGAGCAGAGTGCAAGGAGTCTTGTGGTTTTTTTTTCTTTGAACTAGTTTTCTTGTCTTGACCCTTTAAAAACTGCATGTATTTTCAAGGGCTTCTATAAATTGCAAACAGAAGCTTTGATAAAACCCAGGCAGTCATGCTTTCAAAAGTGATTGGATCTGTAACAAAACTACTTAGTCAGCAGCTCCACAGAATGGTGTTTAGTCTCTTTTTTATAAAATCTGAACTCAGACAAGCATTGCTTTATTTGACCTGGAAAATCTAACTGGGGTCCCTAACAGTGACTAAACCTTAGCTTGAAACAATCTGTGGCATGTGACCTTAAACCATGATTTGTAACTATCTAGTGAGTTCCTGGTGTGCTCAGTGGAGATTTGAACCTTCCAGTCCTAGTCCAACACTTTAGCCACTGCACCATACTATATATCTTTACAGCCCTACAGTTCCCATGTTTCCTTTTCTGCCATGGGTGATAATGAAACAGATTTAAGATTGTTTTAAATTCAAAGTGCAGACATCCTAAATGACTTCTGGTGCTGCAGTGGAGACATGGCTTTGTCCAGGTTCTAGTTGGGTTGTTCAGATTATTTCCTGATGCATGCTCAAGACAAGGGGTGAGGAACCTGTGGCCTTCCAGATGTTGCTGGACTGCCACTCTCGTAATCCCTGACCAATGGCCATACTGGCTTGGTCTGATGGAGTCCAACAATGTCTGGAAGGGTACAGGTTACCCATCTCTGCTCTAGACTATTAAAAGACCTGCAGAGATGAAGGTCAAATATAGGATTGGACAATCCAGAAGGCAATGGAAAGCAATGAGCAGTAATGTAATCAAAAGTCACTTACGATTGATTGATCTGCTTGTGTTAACAACAACAACAACAACAACAACAAATTATTATTTATACTCCACCCATCTGGCTGGGTTTTCCCAGCCACTCTGGGCGGCTCCCAACAAAATATTAATGATGATGATGATGATAATAATAATAATAATAAAGCGATAAAGCATCAAACATTAAAAACTTCCCTAAACAGGACTGCCTTCAGATGTCTTCTAAAAGTCAGATAGTTCTTTATTTCTTTGACATCTGATGGGAGGGCATTCCACAGGGTGGGCCCCACTACCAAGAAGGCCCTCTGCCTGGTTCCTTGTAACCTCACTTCTAGCAGTGAGGAAACCCCCAGAAGGCCCTTGACGCTGGACCTCAGTGTCCGGGCAGAACGATGGGGGTGGAGATGCTCCTTCAGGTATACTGGACTGAGCCAATTAGGGCTTAAAAGGTCAGCACCAAAGGTCAGAACCATCCCTTGATCCAGGTCACTATTTTAAAATGCCCTGACTTAATTCCATAGTACAACATCTCAGGGCTTATAGTAGACAGAAAGGACAAAGGGAATACTAATAGGAAGATGAGTCTGTTTGCAGCCATACACAAGGAAGGGATCAAAATACTAAATGACACATCTATAAAGCTTAATTCTCATCCTCATTCTTATTTCTAACCGGTCCTTTGAATACAACAAATAAGTGAATGCCCAAAGCTGCTTCTGAACAGGAAGTATAGGATCAACCCATAATTCTATTGGCAAGGTAACACTGTATTAAACTGAACTGATACAGAAGTATTAAACCCTAAGGAAAACTAAAGCTAAATTGGTAAATGAGTTAACATTAGTAATGTCTTCACTTCACACCATTTTAACTAAATACATGTCAATATCTAGACTCAGAAGAGAGCATAATTAAATTTAGCCGAAGTCTTGATTGTAGCACAATCTAATGCCTAGCAAATGATACATTAGTTTTAAGGAGTACAGAATTGAGTTTTATGTGCTAATCTTCTATTCTATTTATTCTATTCTATTTATAACATATATCACTATACTAATTTAATTTACTGAACATTGGAGAGGAAAAGCAAAGGGACATGGACTAAGCCATTTATTAAATATTGACGGCTGAGTGCAAGTTTTACATTTGATCTGTCAGCCATGTATTCACCTGAGGCATGTGCTCAGTGAATGTGAAGGAATGGGGGTAATGGTGTTCAAAATTCAAATATTTCATCAGGCTTTGTTAACTCTGTAGACTGCTGCTCAGGGAATGGGGATTAAACTTTTTTTCTTCAAGCAGAAGGAGTATTTTTTTATTCACGGGCGCAGGAAAATTAAAAACCCATCTTCTAGTGGCATGGTTACCATAAACACACACACACACACACACACACACACATGCTCAATACATTAGAATATTCAAAACTGATCTCATGCTAACTTTTACAGCTCAGTAGTGGAGCACATACATGAGAAAGTCCTGAGTTCAATCCTGTTAGATCAGAGGTAGAGAACCTCAGGGCCAGCCAGGGCGTAAATGTGACCCCAGGCCTCTCTACCTGCCCCTGAGAATTCTCCCAGGGCCACCCTTCATTAGCCTTGCTTTGCCCTGGCAGAAATGTGTCCTTAGCTCTGATAATGACTCTAGTTTGTCTGAATGGAGGCTAGAGGGGAGTGGCATGTGTATAAAAACTAGCCTACTGCAAAGCTGTTGGGTTTTTTTAAAAAATAGTGGGTGGAGCAGCGAGCTCCTGACACAGGTTTCGTGACCCACAAGTTGGGAAACACTGTTCTGAAGCTTCTACCAGGACTTCTGCTGCGGTCTTCACCCTGGTCCAACAACCTGGCTGCCTCAGGTGCTCAGCAACCCAGCTGACTCTGAGCTGCAAAGCTTTTTTGCAGGCTGCCTCTTAGGACACCCACTCTTTCCCAGAGACCTTCTTCGTTCCAATTTCAGCTCCTGGCTTTTCTCAGACTTCCCAAGTCCCTCTGTCTGTCTTGATGTTCTCCGCCTGCCTCCATCCTCCAGCTCTTCCCTCTTCTACCCTCTTCTTCATACAGAGACTTTGCTTTGACTTTCACTTGAGGCTGGCCTTTTGTTTCCAACCAGGGTCTCACTCTAGCCAATCACTTCAAATTTGGGTGGGATTTGGGGCTAATGGGGCAAGGTAGCATGTCCATGGACTGACCAGTTGGAGCACCCCAGTTTTCAGCACACTGTGCCTGTATATGTAACAACAGATTAATTGTTTCCAGAGCTCCTTATTTTGAAAGACTAACTGGCGGGAGTCTCTCTTGTAAACCATTTTAATCAATGGACTGCAGAAGTTTTGAAAGAATGTGTGGTTTGGGATTATATCCTCCCCCACGCCCCATTACATGCACACACACACACACACACACACACACACACACAGCTCTCTACACCTGAATACTTCACTTTTCAACCTGACTTTTGTGTTAATGCTCCTTTGGGCATTCCTAATATATGCTCCTGTGCTGCTTGACCTCAAACTGAAGCTCTCGTCCTAAATCCTCTGTGATGGTAGCGCTGACACTGCATCGTGGGCTTCCTGTGTCTTTGGTGCAAACCCCTTCAGGCTAGTGCATAAAAATAACTTGCAACATGGGTGTCTGAAAGGAGTTCTGCCTGGTTTTTCTTTCCCTGGAGAGAAAAGTGCTGCCATGTGCAGAATGAGAGGAGTCTCTAATGAGCTAAAGAGGAGTTCCTGGAGGAGAGTCGGAACTCACCCCTAACATACGGAGTTCAACATCAAGGGAGGAAATTGATTCAGTACAGCATGAACTATAAGCATTAATACTTCCCAGAAGGAGGACTGAGATTTCATCATTACTAATAAGAACACCAGGGTTTATTTTTGCTTGGATAATTGCGCGGCCACTTGCATTATGGTTTGATCTGTGTGGCTAGCTGGAATATGTTGAAGCCACTGGGGTTAATGAAAGGGCATCTTTGATCTGAAGGACATTTGCTGATGCAACTTTTACTCGTGAGATAGTAACCTGATTGGCATTTAAAATACTCCTGGAACAATGATACTTTTTCATTTGCCCATCCTCTGTAGCTTGACTAGTGCTAAATCCGATATACTTTGCTCCGCTTAGCATTGCAGAGATTAAACTCATGACTGCCTTTATTAGTATCTACATTTGGAATATATCCAGCAGGCCTCTGGAACTTAAATACTTTACTGTTTAATCCCAACATTAACATCCCTTCTGGAATTCCCATTTACTTGGATTGATGTACATTAAAAAATATCTGTGATCAAAAATAGATCACATTGATAGAGGCTGATTATCAGAAGATTTGTGCTGCACCTGTGCTGTAGGATTTACTGGATTTGTGTTGTTTTGACCTGATTACAGTGCCACAGTCCTTTTCAAAGTGGTCCAGTTCAGTTGTAATTGTTGCAGAGGCAGATTTAGGGCAACATGAGTAGTGTGGGGGCACTGGGATGTGCAACTGAGGAGGGTGCCTTCTCAAAGCCCAGTAAGCACTTGCCTGGCTTCAAAAGGGTGGCATGAGGGCTCTGACAGGGTCCTCAAGTCCTTCTTCCCAAAGTGCTTACCATGCTTTGAGAAGGAAGTAGGAGGGCTCTGGGACCCTGCCAGCACCTCCCTCCCAAAGCCTGCTGCCTTGTTTTTATGGCTTAAACTGGGACCGCGAAGCCTGGGGGGAGGGTGTCAAATGTTGGCTTTGTATAGGGCGGCATATTTCCAAGGTCCACCCTGATGGTCGCTATCTTCTAATGCACAAGCGTGAGTTATGCAAAACAACCCCAAGTGGTGGGTGTCTTCAGCAGGTGGTGTCTAAATGAGAGATGGCATAAACCAGGAGTGGGAAATCTCTAGCCCGCAGACCAGTCTTGGTCCTCAAAGTCATTTCCTATAAATCGCACCTACCTACCAATCAGCTGACATCACTTGCGATCTGTATTAATTCAGCCAGTGTCAAGACTGCATTGGCTGCAGGTGCGTGTTCCCAGTATCCAGCCCACACAGCAGGATTTAAGTGCCACTCAAGATCTGACAAGTGGGGTTAAATCCTGCTTAGCTTGCTGAATGTGTCTGTCTGTGTGCCTCTCGGTGGATCTTGGTCCCTCCTCTGGGGTGCTTGTTTTTGTAGCTTCTGCTTGGACTACTGTAGCTGTGCTTCTGCAGGGTAACATGAAAGTGCAGTGATAATGAGGACTGGTGGTTGCAGGAGCAGCCCTGGGCCTAGCAAGCCATGGTGCCTGCTCACCTGCAAGGGAAGCCCACAGCAAACAGTTGTGGGGGCTGGTACGTGGGATGTCATTGTGGCAACAGCATGTTCACATACTCAGACTCAGGGTTTGAGTGTGGCCCTTGGTATGGAGGGCTGTGTAGAGAGCTGGGGGTGACACTTCCATGGAGTGGACAGTCTGTTTGCCATTGCTGCCAGCCCTGTTTGTCTGGGGCTGGGAATGGGGTTCCTCCTGGGGAGTCCTCCTCTGCTCCCAGACCAACCTTGTGTTTCCAGATGTTCCTCATGGGTGTTGGCTGCTGTGGTTCTCCAGAGTTTCTGCTAGAGAGCAAAGCTTGTGGGAGAAGTGTTAGCATGAAGACATTGTTTGTTCCTTGTTTCGTTCAAAGTGGAGTGTTTCCTTAGCACCCTTCACCCAGCTGCCTTGAGCTCCCACCCCACCCCGACACTCATATGGCAGCATGCCACACCACAAGAAGCAAGATGTGAAAGGAGGCTGGATAGTGCTCAGCTTATAGCTTGGTGGTGTTTTCCTCTGATTGGCTGGGAGTTGTTCTATAGCCAGAGAGCTCTTTCCAACTGGTGAGGGTGTGTCCAGCAGGCAGGCATGAGGTTTGAATTTTCAGAATTGAGCCAATCACATTGATTTCTGTGAGGAACTCTGATTTTCACCACTATTTTTGCCAGCATAACTTTTGCCAAGTTTCCAAGCTATGTGAATGAGCTTAAGGAGGTTTGGAATTGGCATGTGTCTCCTTCTGCATTCCTGCCTCTGCCACAGCCTGCCAAACCCCCTTTTAAGGAGTTTGTTGGCTGAATTACACCAGCTTACGTTACAACAATGCAGCCCTGGCTGAACCAGTGGAGGGGAGGGGGACATTTGCATCTGTGTAGACCTAGCTGATCCAAGACAGGCCAAGATGTGCTGGAACCAAAACTGGAACCCTCGCAGATCTGGGGTTTGCATTGCACAGTTAGACTTTTAGAAAGCATGTCATGCATTCATGGAGTAGTTATGCTAACCGGGATCAATCTGAATGTTGACAGTTGTGATAAAGTGGGATAATGCAGAGAATAAATTGTTGACATTGAAAGCCGCACTCCAAAATTTTACTTTTGTAGTGCACTCAATTAAAGCAGTGCTGAATGAACATTACTTGTCAAAACATACAAAGTAAATGTCACTGAACCAATGCAGCAATGTGGTGTAGATTATTTTCTCTTCTAGTATGAACTAAGTGTACACAGTAGATGCTTGAAATACATTGAAGTTATTTTGCGCCACTGTGTCTCATTCTTGTGTTGCTGTGCAGACCAGAGAGGGAGCAGGGATGTCCTCACCCAGTGCCCATTACCTAACTTGTATCCCTTGTGCTGTGTTCCAGTTCACTGAAGGTGTCCCCTGCACATGCTCATCTAAACTTTACAAACCTTAGCTTAATTCTGACTTCCATTTTATAATCAAATGGAAGTAGGTTTTAGGAGAAGTGTGTCAAACAGGCGTATTTCTACAGGATATCTATTGATTGTGGCTAATGCCATATGTATTTGACTTTATTTTATTATTATTTATTAAATTTGTATACTGCCCTTCATCCACAGATCACGGTGCAATTCACAACATAAAAATACAAAATACGAACACAAAACACAACAAAAACACAAAAGCAAACCATTACCCCACCAACCCACAAACACACTTGAAAGGCCATAAATTGTTTAATCAGCCAAAGGCTTGATTATAGAGAAACATTTTCACCTGGTACCCAAAGAGGTGGAATGAGGGCGCCAGCAAGCCTCCCTGGCTTTAACACTAGCAGTGGGAGTGTGCTGGAGCTGGAGTAAGTGGTAATATATATTAAGTATATTTTCAGTTTTCATTGCTCTCTCTCCAAAGCTGTTTGTCATAGTCAATACCATCATAAATTCAATGATGTATCAGCATTCAGCCACAAAGATCTCATTCTGCCGTGCAGAGGGGTAGCCAAAAAAACTGGAACAAGATGCTAATTCTCAAAGTTCAATGCAAGTGCACAGCTGATAAAATGCAATGCAAGATACCACAAGTTTAAAAGCACCACCTTATTTCCCTCCTGCCAATTTCTTTGGAGGACATTCTGCAGGGTGAGAAAAATAACCCATCCCATTGCCACTTAAGATGAAACCACCTATCCAAGCATGCAGAGCCATGTATAGATATAGGCATACCTCAGAGATATTGTGGGTTTAGACTGGTGTGATGTATGATGTACTCCAAACTGGGAGACTGGTGTGATGTATTTAGGGGACTTTAACTCTTTCTCTGCTGTTGTGGTCCCTGTTCAGCTTTCCTTCCAGTGCATCTGGTGATACAGAATGCAAAGTGAGTCCCTCCCTTCCTAGATGTATCTCCAGGAATATCGCCTCCCAGTAATTATGCTTCTTTATGCCTAACATGTGGGGGAGGGAGAATGGTATTCTTTCTTTTTCACACAAGAGAGGGACTCTTTAAAGCAGGGGTAGGCAATCTAAGGCCTGGGGGCCGGATGCGGCCCAACCGCCTTCTCAATCCGGCCCTCGGACAGTCCGAGAATCACTGTGTTTTTACATGAGTAGAATGTGTGCTTTTATTTAAAATGCATCTCTGGGTTATTTGTGGAGCACAGGAATTTGTTCATCCCCCCCCCCAATATAGTCCAGCCCCTCACAAGGCCTGAGGGATGGTGGACCAGCCCACGGCTGAAAAAGGTTGCTGACCCCTGCCTTAAAGAAAGGCAGATGATTGGCAATTGCAGCTTTAGGACTATTTGTATTACAAACTGGCCACCCAGTCATCAAAATATGTTAGGTCATCAAAACATGTTAAAACAATTTATCATTTAAAGTTGCAGTCCTGTGCACAGTTACTTGGGAGGAAGTCCCATTGAAATCAGTAGGACTTCCCTGTGAGTAAATATGAATGAGACTGCACTATAAAAGTTTCAGCCGCATCCCCCAAATGTATTTCTTTTCTGAATATTTGATCCTCGTGGGGGGAAAAAAAGCATTTAAAGAATTGTCAACAGCAACTCATCTAGCTCATTACCTCAAATTAAAAATCCATATTCATTAAGCAGCATCTTCCAGTAACCAAGAAACATGTGTCTTTCATCAAAGGATGGAGACAGAACTGAGTACCAGCTGGTGGTTTTATTTCCAGAGATGGAGACTCTGTCATGGTGTGTTTCCACCTTCCAGGAGGCTGCAGGGCTGCTTGACACCTGCAGAGCACCTAAAAAGAGCCTCATTTGAATGCCTGCTACTTCCCACACTCTTATCTTAAGATTTTTACCAGATGTAGACACAGATCGCCCAAGCACACACCTCTCATATTTTTATGATCTAGCTTGATGAAGAGCTATGGAGAACTTGAAAGCATGCATGCTGCTTCTGTGATATTTTGGTTGGCCGGAAAAGATATTGCCCACATACAGATTGTTGGCATTTTTCTTATGGGTCAACAAGGCTATATTTGCTTTTTGTGTAACTTTAAGGATGCTAGTTAATAAAATAAGTTGGCATCTGAGGAAGCTAGCGGGGATGGAAGCCAAACAGACCAAATTCTTTATTGATAAGTAATACATTGGAAAACAAAAAGAAACAACAACTAGCAGTGCTTGATTTTATAACATAGAGCACAACTACTTAATAATATGATCATGGGGCATCCAGACCATATAAAACAATGCAGCTACATAAGAACATGAATCTTTCCCAACATACAGTGGTACCTCAGGTTACAGACACTTCAGGTTACAGACTCCGCTAACCCAGAAATATTACCTCGGGTTAAGAACTTTGCTTCAGGATGAGAACAGAAATTGTGTGGCGGTGGCACGGCAGCAGCAGGAGGTCCCATTAGCTGAACTGGTAAAGGTAAAGGTAAAGGTACCCCTGCCCGTACTGGCCAGTCTTGACAGACTCTAGGGTTGTGCGCTCATCTCACTCTAGAGGCCAGGAGCCAGCTCTGTCCGCAGACACTTCCAGGTCACGTGGCCAGCGTGACGAAGCTGCTCTGGCGAGCCAGCACCAGCGCAGCACACGGAAACGCTGTTTACCTTCCCGCTATAAAGCGGTACCTATTTATCTACTTGCACTTAAGGGTGCTTTCAAACTGCTAGGTGGGCAGGAGCTGGGACCGAACGACGGGAGCTCACCCCGCCGCGGGGATTCAAACCGCCGACCATGCGATCGGCAAGTGCTAGGCGCTGAGGTTTTACCCACAGCGCCACCCGCGTCCCCCGAGCTGAAGTTGTACCTTAGGTTAAGAACAGTTTCAGGTTAAGAATGGACCTCCAGAACAAATTAAGTACTTAACCCGAGGTACCACTGTATAAATGAGCCTCTTACATGTGAACCTTAAGTATGTATAGTGGTACCTCGGGTTAAGTACTTAATTCATTCCACAGGTCCGTTCTTAACCTGAAACTGTTCTTAATCTGAAGCACCACTTTAGCTAATGGGGCCTCCTGCTGCTGCTGCGCCGCCGGTGCATGATTTCTGTTCTCATCCTGAAGCAAAGTTCTTAACCTGAAGCACTATTTCTGGGTTAGTGGAGTCCGTAACCTGAAGCGTATGTAACCTGAGGTACCACTGTATACAAACTCAGTGAGATGTGTGAGCTTGCTTTTGCAAGGTAATCTCATTTATATTAAGTCTAATTTGAGGCAAACAAACTTTCATCTCCTCATCAAACACAAAGAAGCCTTTCTCTCTTCAGATATTTCATTTTTGTCAAGAGCTGAAAATTCCTGTTTGGAACAATATGTCATGGAGAGCTGTAAAAGAGTAGCCAATGCTATTGAAGAGAGGATACTGTTTCTGGTTGTATATAATTTTTATTATTATTTTTATATACTATACTATACTATACTGTTCTGTTTAAATGTTTATTTGATTGTCCTTGAATCTTCCTGCCCCACTTGCCACCCTCTCCTGTCGCACCCTTTGAGAACCACTGTTCTAGGTCTTGTCCAGGTTTTGAGCAGGCGCCTAGTACAGCCATAACAATTTAGAGGCACTTTTGGTAAAGCAGTAAACAGGTGAAGTGTTTTGCAGAGCTGGCTGCATAAGGAAGCCAGTTCCAGGTGTGTGGCTCTTTTCATACTTCCCAGTTGTCAGCACAGGTCAGCATTCCATTATCTCTGAAACTTCTTGTTGTTTTCTAGAGCTTGCTTTTTACAAGAGCTTGACAGGCAACTTGCTGCCTTATTACCACTAGAAGCCAGAGGATTTTCTTTTTAATGATGTCCGAACAAATTAACTGTTAAAAATAAACTGCAGGAGAGCACAGCAGGAAGGAAAATTCAACAGTCTGAAGATCAGAGAGAATTAAGTGCCATGACTGTGGCCTTCATGCCTATAAAAATTGACTTGACTTAAGTTAAATTCAGAAGAGAGCTGCATTGCATACATAGGATGCTTCCCTGTTGGGTTGGATTTAAAAAAAAAAATGCATTGGAATGCACATCCTCCCTGCTGGTGTCCATTAACATACTCCTGAATCTATAAATATAAATGGGTTCTTCAATGTTGTTGTTGTTTTTACCAGCCCTTATTTCTGACATTTTATTTTTATTTTTTCTACATCACTGCAGCAGCTGTAGTTAAGCTTCACAAAAGGTCTGTAATTTCCACTTAGCTAAAATATTAGATATTATTGTTTCTCACGGAAGAAGAGAATACCTTGAATGTTTCTGGGGCAAGTAGTGTGCATTCTCAAGAAATTGCTGCAATAGTTTAACAACTATTAAATACCGTATTTTTTGCTCCATAAGACACACCTGACCATAGTTTTTAGAGGAGGAAAACAAATATATATATATATTCTGACCGAAACAGTGGATGTATGATTTTTGTGGTTCATGGTGTGGCCGCAGACATGTGATTTGACCATGAGTTTGGGGTAGCCCAATGCAAAAATCCTGAGAATCCATGTGGACCTGTGCTTTGTAACCACGGCCCCAGGCAACAGTGGGTGCATGATTTATTTGGTGCAGGCTATAGCCATGGACATGCTATGTGATCTGATGCTGAATTTGGGGTGACCTAATGCAAAAATCCTGAGGATCCATGTGGATCCGTACTTTGTAACCACATTTTTGCGCCACTGTGGCCCCAGGTAAAAGTGGGTGCGTGATTTTTTTGATGCTGCCTGTAGCCATGGACATGTTATGTGATCTGATGGTGAATTTGAGGTGACCCAACGTAAAAACCCTGAGGATCCATGGGCTTTTACCTCCCCCCTCCCAGGCAGCCTCCTTTATTGCGTCCCTTATCTCTTTCCCCAATCGCTTACCAATCAGCTGCATTCTTTTAATACTCCCTTCCTTCTTGTTTGCCTTAGTGTCTTTTCCTTAGCTGGAGCAGTTTTTTGCTCCTCCTTTTCTTCTAATTTCTCTCCCCATTGCTTTAGTCTTCCTGTCTCCTCTCCTTGCAAGTTTGCTGTCTTTACCTCCCCCTTCCCAGGCGGCCTCCTTTATTGCTAGCGTCCCTTATCTCGCTCCCCGATCACTTGCCGATCAGCAGCTTTGTTTCAACACCCACTTCCCTCTTTCAAAAACAAAACAAAACATGATCTGCTTTTTGCCCGTGGGCAATTCAGCTCCAGGGACCATGCATTCGCTCCACAAGACACACAGACATTTCCCCTTACTTTTTAGGAAGAAAAAGTGTGTCTTATGGAGCGAAAAATACAGTAGTTCTTTTTAAATTATTTGGGAGTCGTGGGGCGAAGTGTCATCAGCACACCAACACTCAGCTTCTATTTCTCTGCTGGTAACAGCCCAGTAGGGCTTTGGGTGCTGCCCTTTAGGATTGTAGCCTTAAATATATATTTGAAATTTATAGTGCATTATGATGACTTCCTTTGAATTATGACTCAGTCGGGCTTCTTTTCCTCAAGCTCTCTCTCTCTATATATATATATGGAGAAATGTAGCAGCACAGTGCAAATGAGAAGGGGCAGTTTCTCCTATGTTATACTTTACCTGCTTATTACCCACAGTAGTGTGATCAGGGCAGGATTTGGGGTTGAAGTCCAGAATCCCACTCAGCAGAATGAACAGGAGGGCCCCCAACTGCAGCAGTAAGCAGGACAGACGTACTGAGGTAATACACATGACCATCTCAAGAAGCCCTGCCACCCCATAAGACCAGGGTCTAAAATGCATCATCTACATGCACCGCTGCCACCACCATATATTAGCCAAACCTACATGGACATTTGGTTCAAGTGCCTACATTATATAAATAGTTGGTTTCTTTAATCCATGATGTAACTTATGTTCCTTTAGGTAATGAAATAAGGTCTGGCAAAAGTACAAGACAGTGGTAAGACTGAAGAGATTTTGCAGACGCTTTTGAATCACAGCAACACATGGCTTCAAACTTGTTTTTTGGGGTTGGAGAGGACGTAACAAGAAATAGATATGGTTATTTTCTCCGTTGTTTATTATGAGCTGTAGACAAAGATAGCTGCATTATTAAAAGGTTTGTGGGCTTCTGGTTGAAGGCAAAAGGTATGTGGTTTCTGCTTTTGGATAAGATTATCACATGAATACCCACAAGACTGCCTCTTATTAACTAAGGCACTGCTGCTGGCAAGCTATTAATGAAAGTGCTCTGCATCTGCTCCAGGGCACTGCATGATGAAGCTGCATAGGATGAGGGAGTTGCAGTCCAGCAATGCCTGGAGGGCCAAATTTCCAAATCCTGATATGCCCTTTGCTGTATGCATTATATGAACCAGGGCCTGATTTAATATAAACCGGCTTCCAAAGGCTGGTGTGTTAGTAATTTTTACCTGTACATGTTGAAAACAAACCATGCTTGGGGTTCTCTGCAAAAACCATAGTTTGATATGACCTCATAATTTTGCCGAACTGTGAAACTGATTTCATTGACGTGTTTTATATAAGATTGCTGCCACTGAAATCAACAGGACTTAAATACACACAGAGAGATTTCATTATCTAACTAGTTGCTAGCTGTTCAGTTTCAAGCTGTTTGAGGCAAGGAGAATAATTTTCAAGGAGTAATGTATGTTTTATACTATCAGACATTGGGGTTCAGGTAGGTAGCCGTGTTGGTTTGACACAGTCAAAATAAATTAAAAAAATTGTACAGTAGCACCTTAGAGACCAACTAAGTTTGTTCTAGGTATCTGAAGAAGTGTGCATGCACATGAAAGCTTATACAGTGGTACCTCTGGTTACGTACTTAATTCGTTCCAGAGGTCCGTTCTTAACCTTAAACTGTTCTTAATCTGAAGACCACTTTAGCTAATGAGGCCTCCCGCTGCTGCTGCACCACCGCTGCACAATTTCTGTTCTCATCCTGAAGCAAAGTTCTTAACCTGAGGTACTATTTCTGGGTTAGCGGAGTCTGTAACCTGAAGCGTATGTAATCTGAAGCGTATGTAACCTGAGGTACCACTGTACTCAGAACAAACTTAGTGGGTCTCTAAGGTGTTACTAGGCAATATTTTTAATTTTTCAAATTTATTTAGACATTGGGGTGTATGAAGTGCTAGGGGGAGGTGCTAAGGTACCTTATCGAGACAGACCAATGCCAACTATCAAACAAAACACATTGAAATGCGTTTAATAGTATTTGTATCCACTGACTTATCTTTTAAAGTTATATATTTAATGAAAATTAAATATGACAAAATAAAAGTTCATTTTAGTCACTCAGGTATATAATTATGCTTGATGCATTTCATGTTGAAAACGTGAATGCCTTCTGCTGAAAGAGATTATATGAGACAATGTGAAAATTCTGTTGTCTTTCACCAGTAATAGCTGTTCCAGACATGCAAATTTATTACTTGACTTAATTCATCAAGGTGGGAAATGTATTTATTTGTGAATTCATTCTAACAAAGCAATATTGACTTTACCTGATCCATATTGAAAAATAATGTTTACTGTAACACAAACATATAACTCCACAAAAGCTCCCAATTTATTAGCCCTGTTCTAATATATACAGTATATGTATATGGATCATAAGCTGGGAACCTTAAGCCAAGTCAGTTTTCAAAGGGCTTTTCTTAACTGTCTAACCTGTTGAGATTTACAAAGTCACTTGAAGTGACAGAAGATATTTATAGCACTTCTCAGGATCTGATCCTTTCATGCTGCATGTTTTATGATGATAGAAACAATTCAAACACAGAAAGTCAACTGTATGAAAAATAAGACAAATTTATTTAAATAAAAATACATGCACAACACACACACAAAATATACAATGGATATGACTTACATATAACAATACCTGCAGTTCTTAAACCAATAACCAAAATGATAAAAACAAAAGTACAGTACATGCATGCATAAAAACAAAAAAACAAAAAAAGACTGCTGCCCAAGTCAGTTGAAGAAGAGGCAATGCTATAAAATATACTTTGGGCCTGTGCTCCAAAACCTAGTTAAAACTTGTGGACTTTATCCAAAATGTTTCGCAGTAGAAACAAATGCTTTAAAGGTAATGCAAATGATTACTGCTTTTGCACAATCTTCATTCAAATGAATGGGGTTTATGCAGGAGTGATGTTTGAGGAAACACAAATCATTGTCTTTTGGGGGACATGGAATTGCAGTGCAGTTCATTGACCTGTGGCCACCTGTGAACAAACTTTTCTTGGATGCAATAGATCAGGCCTAGGCAACCTTTGGCCCTCCAGATGTTTTGGCCTACAATTCCCATGATCCCTAGCTAACAGGACCAGTGGTCAGGGATGATGGGAATTGTAGTCCAAAACATCTGGAGGGCCAAAAGTTGCCTATGCCTGCAATAGATCATTCGTGGTGGCCTCCATTTTATTCAGAACATTACAGCATAATCACATATATAATCTCCTGCACCTTTTAGGACAACTTCTTACAAGGCAGCTTACAAAACTGCATTCTATATTTGTATGCAGAGAACAACGGATCATGGTTCTTTGAGACTTTGGTAGCATAGAATGAAAGGTGGCTCATATGCCATGAGATTAAAGAAACACAGAGGGAAAAGACAGAGAGAAAAAAACTCATTACTTTAAAAATAGTCTCAAGACAGCACACTGTTTTCCTACAACCACTGACCTATGGATATGTGCCATTCTTCCCTTTTAAAGTTTGCTAAAATATTAAAAATATTGTTTGGGCAACTGGAAATGCACACTAGGATGAATAATGTGGGTTTTTAAAAAAAAGCCAAAGAAATAATACATAAGGGTCAAGCAAAGTCTAATGGCACTGGAAGTGCTACACACATTCATTAGGGCTGTAAAGCACTCCAGGAACCAGTGGTCTTAAGCATGCAGAAAACTCTATATAGTATTAAATAATTTAAAAATGTCAGCCAGTTGTATATGCTAACTCAGTAGCATTGCGTTCTGGAGCATAAGTTAAAATGCACTATATTTGGCACTTTCCTGCATTCATGATTTTTCCTGCTGTTCACAGAATTTCTCCTATTTTTCTACAAAACTTAGCATTAAAGAATAAGTCCCTGAAGTATTATACTTTTCCACAGGCAAAATGCCAACCTGCTACCTTTCTTTTGAAAGACACCTGAAACTTCAGTGATGAAACTTCTAAAAATAATCAGTCCAGACTTTGATTTACTTATAGCAGCAACATGATTTAGGTGTTACACCAAACGCAATTGTCACAAGAGAGATATGCTGTTTTAGCCTCCACCTGCCCTCATCAGTACTAAAGGTCTGGGAGGAAACTGGAACGAATGGAAAATAGCATTCTTTACTAGCTCCCACTCACTTCAACTGTGGTGACCTTCCTTGGGGGATTACACTTCTGGCCATTAAAATTTCTCACGCCAAAAAAGAAAAAGGTTTCCTGGACTTAATCCTTTGTGGACTTCAGCCAGAACGTTCTGTTTCTGATTAAAGTATGTGTTGTTATTGCTTTAGAATAATGTACATCTTACAACAAAATTCAGCCACGGTACATTTTTTCCTTCATCTAAATTTTCAGTAGGTAATATGAATACATTCTCAGATGCTTATTGACATACTGTATTATTATTTTTTAAATGTTCACATTTAGTTATTCTTTATATTTTGGTTCGTTTCTTTGCTACATGGCATCAACATGCGCAATAAGATACTGTATTGCCAAGGAATTCTCTTCACTCCTAATTAATTCATGATTATTTTAAGTAAGCAAATGGTTTGAAACATATTAAATTCAGTGGGACTAATCACATAAATATTAACAAAAGTGGGATGGCAGATGGCATTTTAACACAGTATTGCTAGAGATACTGCTTCTGAGAACCCATATTCTCAAATCCTCAAAGCAGTTTTCACAGAGCAAACATTTCTGAAAGCATTATACAAATTTATTTATGACAATACGGATTCAGCAGTGCACCTTTCAATATGCAGCTGTTTCATAGTGAAAATACAAACACAGATTTATATCCCACTGAAATGAAAAGTTGCTTGTGTGTTGATACTCTACCACTTTTCACAACAATATTTGTGCCTTTGCAAAGTTTTGACTGTGGTAAGGATTGGGTTGGATAAAGATTTAGCCATGCTTAGAGCTATTAAAATCAATGGGAATGAGTTTAGCGGGACTTAACTAGCAGGACTTAAGTTACACACATCTAATTTAAGTCTGGATCCAATCCATTTTGCTGAAGTTTTCTAGTACTTTCAGCTGTTTAAAACTTATCTTCCTGCCCAGGCTGTCATTGCTCTTATTTGCCAGTAGAACAGTGGAAATGTATAAACAATGAGACCTCATTGTTTCAAATGCAGAGATTTAATGCAGTAGTACAATCTGCCTAGACTCACTGATCATCATTATAGCAACATATCTTAATTTTCTTAAATTGCTCTTATCTATTTACTCCCCCCCCCCAATTCCCAGCCCTTTCCATTCAAATGTAAAACTTATACTGGGGTAGTATTTACATTTGATTTGAAAATGACACTCTCCTTTAGGTTTCATATTAACATTTACAAGTGATACATTTCAGATTGAAAAGTTGTTCTTTGGCCTTAGCCTTTTATATAGCTTTAACCGTACGGCAGTAGGTTACAGGTTCTTTACCCTGATCGTTTTGATACTGCAGGTTACAATTTTAATAAATTATTATCACTGTCATTTACATACAAACATTTATTATAACCACTAGCTGAATCTCCTTTCCCTCTTGGTACTTTCAGAGTGCACAGAGGACAGACTTATAGCTGTCAACTTTCAGATTTGAAAATAAGGGATCAGCAGCCTCACCTGTCCCGGGGACAAGCAGCAGGAAACGGTGCTGGAATAAGGGAATTTCCCACAAAAAAAGGGAAGGTTGACAGCTATGGACAGACTCCAGTGGCCATCCTTGTTTCATAATTACTTACACAGGTTGTCGCTTAACACCACTGAGAATGGCAGGTAAAACCCCAGATCCTGATTCCAAGGCAACTGTAATACATTACATGGCTTAAAGCCCAAGGCTTAGACCAGTGTGTGAACTTAGTTTTTTGTTGTTGCATTAACAACGTATGTAGCTGGAACTGCAAAGTTTATCCAGAAATGCAGCAAATATTTACTAATGCAAGCTCACCAATATTAACATTCCTTTTCTAAACGTATCATGGGTCTTATGCACCTTAGCTTTGCCCTTAACCCAGTAGACAGTATCTTAGGCAATTCAATGTTGCTTTGTATAGAAGTGGGATCTACTTTCAAGTCCAGGCTCAGAGTGACCCCTACTGACTCAACATTTGGCCTTCTATCTGACTAGTGACCAAACCTTTAATTTTGGTGGGCTTATGAAATACAACCTACATCATCATCATCATCATCATCATCATCATTATTAGGCTTTTATTTAACAAACAGCCAGTTGCCAGAACACTCAATCTACCATATTTTATCGATGTTTCCTTTTGATTGACAGTACAGTTGGGGGAGAACCTAGATATTTTTCCTCTCATGTATGCCCAATCTGTGAGACGCACAAAGCAATTTTGTGTTAACTAATGAGCACAGGTGTGTGATCCTGCACACACAGCCTTTTATGTTGTGTCTAAAGCTTAGGTGTCAGCTTTTCCATATGTTCCCTCTGGAGGTCGGTAGTACTTTGGGAAAGCCATCAGCTGTATCATGTTGAAAGCATACTTTCTGCATTTGATATTCTTCAGTACATTCTCTATGCGGCATCCTTCTCTGGTGAAAAGGGAGGGGAAAAAGACAACTTCGTGAAACAATAAATAAATAAATATGTTTTATTTGTACATTGCAGAGTTTCAGCAACAATCGAAGTAAAAATAATGGAGATTCAATTCTACAATATATTTTCCACAAGTGATGATACATCTTACAAAATTAGATCCAAGGCCAGGCCCAATACAGTTATTGCCCTTAGAAGTAGAGTGTGGGTTTTATATATATATATATTTATATATATTTATCTCTCACTGTGGTTTGATTAAATACTTTATGATATATTTTACTCTACCCTTAGAAATATACTTGCTACTAAAAATTCTTTAATAACTTTTTTTTTTCAGATTTGCTTTGTTTTGCTTCTGTTGTACATGTCAGAGTTCACATGTAGCCTTAGGTGTGCAGGTTCTAGGAATAAGGCATTTTTAATTAAGTCTGGCCCTACAGATTTGTAAACTTCCATCTTTGTCTTATTTTCATTATGTTTAGCTTTGCAATGAAGGAAATAGAAAATGGCTTTCCAATAGCCTGATCCAACAACTCTCTGCTTTCAAAATAATGATGCTCATTCATACACAGTACAAAAGTCACAAGAGCCAACATGGTGCATCAAGACGCAAACAAAACTTTCGTTTAAATGAATATAAAGCAAAAGCAACCAAAGCAACATTTACAAACAGGTTAATTTTGTTACAAAACAGAACTTATCAAGTGCCATAGAACGGCTTGACAGAAAAGGGTTAGTTGCAACAAATAAAAGAGTGAACTATTTGCTAAAACAGGAACTCCTACCAGGAAGTAACAATGAAAAAAGCACATGGAAAATTAATTTTTCAAACTGACCTGTCCAAATAATTCAGCTTGGGTTGAGTTATATGAGTACAGATTTAATTCTCCCTCCCCCCCATATTTTGACTAAGGACTGATAATCACCACAGACAAACATGTGACTGTCTTTGCAATGTGAATTTTACCACTGCATTTCCAAATAAGAAACCCTTTGTCTGATGTGAGCTCCCCCATGTGAAAACGGCAAAGGGCCCATGTCAGCTAAAACCCATACTTCCTGGTGTGCTAAACCTTGGCAATGTTTAAGTGTGGGGCTGTGCATGCTGGAAAAGAAGTGAAGATTTCTGCAAATGGGTCCCCAAGTAAAAATGAGACAGTAAAATCACTCCATAAGGAGTTGAATTGGTCCTAAGTACGAGTTTTGTAAAAAGCGGGCAAGGGGGGGGGAGGAGAGATCCTTCCAATTTAATGTCAAAATCTCATCTGATCAAGAAACACTAATATAATGGCCATTCTTAATGTGTGAAAAGATTTGCTCGGAATAGAAAGCAGATTAAATCACTTGATGCATAGTATGCTTTCTTGAATTCTGGAAATAGAAAGAAAATCTTTTACAGTTCAAGATATTGCCTTCTTGAGGTCAAATTTGTGGGTCTGAAAATGTAGAAATCATACAGCACAATTTTTAATCTTTAAGCTGTTGCTGTTCATAGAAAAGAAATGGACAGAAGTGAAATTTACTGATATTTGGCTAATAATAAAGCAAGACTTAAAATAAGCCACACAACCAGCAAATGCGAGCTGACAAGGAGCAAGGCGACAGGATAGAAGTGACGAGAAGTTGGCTTGTTATCAGTTAGACAGCCTGTCTCGGGATCATCCGACTCATTCAGTGCTCCCTGGGTTTGTCTGCTGTTAAACAGGGGAAGTTAGGAACAAATAAAATAGCATTTAATAGGAGAATAAGGCAACACTTAGGTATTCCAACAACAAAGATGGCCACAATATAAACAAATCTATGCTAAATAAAGCTATTTTTGGCTGGTTTGCATACCAAATAAGAAAATATCTCACATATTTAAAGGTGTTCTAAATGAATGAACAAAGCAAGCCTCCAATAGGGAATTAACCCTCACAGATACTTCTTAGCACATTAAAGATGAAGCCATGGGTTGGGAGCTCTTAATGGAAGCCCCATGCAAGGGAACAGAGCAAGCCTGAAATGCTATGAAGTGGAATCAGTGGGGAAATGCATGGTTTCAAAACACTGAGGAACAGTGGAAAGCTCCACACAGCCCTGATGCAATGATGCATGCAGAGCATCTTCCAGTATTGAAATGGAGGGTGAACTTTCACATTTATGGTGCTTTGTTTTCTCACTGGGGATCCATACACCAGTCATAGCCACCAAAAGGGTTTCCACTTTTCAGCTTCTGATGACCTGGCTTTCCTCTATTTAGTCTCTGCTTTATCAAGATTCCTTGACAACTGCCTGCCCTTGGCATCCTTTGGTGGCAGTGGCCCAAGCACACAGTAGGGCCCACTGCTGCTGCGTGCCTTAGGACTCCCTTTAAATCCATATCCCTGAGGCCTGACAATCCCAGCAGTTGGGTCACTACCCAAATTTCCCACAATGCCTCTGGTGTGGTATCACTAGGGCAGTGTTTCCCAACCTTGTGCCTCCAGCTGTTTTTGGACTACAATTCCCATCATCCCTTGCCACTGGTCTTGCTAGTCAGGGATGATGGGAGTTGTAGTTCAAAAACAGCTGGAGGCACAAGGTTGGGAAACACTGCACTAGGGCATTGTGGGAAACTTAAACGAACGCTAGAGTCATCTACCTGGCATTGTTTGGAGCACGGCTGCTTAAAGGAGATGGGGCTCTTCCCAGGGCACTTTCCACGGGGATTCCTCAAACCTGGAGTTAGTTCTCCATAAGTACTTTCTGCAATGGAGTTATTTCAAGAACTTTAAATTATTGTTAAAAGCAATCAAGCCAATGTCAATTTATTTGCAAAATCAATACTGAGGCAAAGCTAGGGAGCAGTTGTTGTTTTTTTTAATCCCTGAGTCTGTTTATTAAAATAATGCCTAACTGTGTGTGTCATCAAACCATTTAACCATAATGTGGGATAGTGAAGAGTTCTAGGAATTATCTTAATATTTGCTCAAAATGATGTTACCTTTTTAAACTGCACACAATCAGAGAGAGAGCATTTACTCCTCACAGAGTTACAATTCCCAGAAAACCATTACAAATGACAGTGCCCAGAATGCTTTGAGAGAAAGAATGTGCTTTAAATTATAGTGTGTACACAGCAACAGTGGCTCTCCAAAGTTTCAGGTTCTTTCCTGTCATTGGCTGTCTGATCATTTTTTAAACTGCAGGAGTTAGGGACTGGGCATCCTATATTTCCACCTAGATATATATATCTCTCTCTCTCTCCTGAATAAGGCAGTATAGCTCAAGTAGAACAGTGCAAAGATAAGAGAGGATGCACACAATTCTCCAGTTCCCTGTTGTGTCCCAGAGTGCTGCCTGTCTGCAGGAACAAAGAGCCCTCTTGTAACCATATACAGATCTCAACATTTTCAAGAAGTACCATACTTAGGGCAACCTTCCCTGCAGAGTCAGCGCCACAGATGCTACTCAGCAAAGAAAGACCTTGCTGATAAAATTAAGGTGGTGATTTTGAAGGGTTAGAAAAATGTTCAGTTTGTCCTTCCCACTTCCCAGCTTAGATTGTGGGTAAGGCAATGGGAAAACGAAGGTTTAGAGACAGCGTCCTTAGCAAAGTTGGTAGAGGATGAAACTCTTAATCTCAGGGTTGTGGGTTCAAGCCCCATGTTGGGCAAAATATTCCTGCATTTCAGGGGGTTGGACTAGATAACCCTTGTGGTCCCTTCCGACTCTGCAATTCTTTGATTCTGTGATTCTTATTTCTTTTATTTACCTTGCCTGCATTACTATTCTCATTTCTATTGCTGTTCTACTACTCAGTGCCACCAGGATTGGAGCCAAAACAGAGTTGCTGAGAAACAGGAGGGAGGCTTCTGCCTCCTTAGGCAAGCCCCAAGGCATGCAGAAGTAACAAAATGTTTTTAGAATCTAAAATGGTGTGTTAGAGGTGACCTCTAGGAGCCAGGGGAAGTTGTGTATTCAAAAAGACAAATGGAAAACTTTGGTGGGCAAGTGAATTTGGCCTGCTTGAGCTCTTTACAGTGTCCTGGAGGAGAGCATGACTGGCTGCAACCCCAAACCGGAGCTCCTCTCTTAGGGTGTGAGGAAAACTATGAAACATCTTATTGTAGGCCCTACTTGTATTTTCTAACACATTGCACATAAGGTGACTAATTATCTTTATTAAGCTGTAATGGCTTTAAATGAGAAAAAGAAGAAAACCAGCCATCCCACTTACACTGCCATTGCAAAACATGAAATTAGGTCAGTCTTTCCAAACCTGGTGCCCTCCAGATGTTTTGTACAAAAATCCCTTCAGCCCTAGTCAGCACAGCTTGGGAATGGCTGAATTATGTAATGCCAAATAGTTCTGCAGATTGTATTTATAATATCAGTCTTAACTTCCTAGCAGAAAGTATCTGGAACTGCCAGTGAATATCCTCCTGTGTCACTAAATGAATGTACTGCAGTTTTCAATACTGGTCAGATTTATTCATGACCACAGCAATTAATCTGCACACAATACTGAGTTTTGCAAGATGTGCTGCCAAATAAAGGATGCTGAACTTGCTAGCCAAGCAACTTGGCTGATGAAGAATGTAAGAAGGATATTGTTATGAGGTTTTTTTGGCAGTGGGGTGTGTGTGTTATGCTAAATGCCTGGGCTCCCTTCTAATTCTAACTTTCTGGTGGCTCTTTTTGAGAAAGCAAATGGGTGGGTTCCCTTCCTTCAACTCGTAGGTAGCTAGAGAGTTGACAGCAGGCAGAAGCCAGAGAGAGAGAGTTTGGCTCTTTTGTTTCTGCTTCCGGAGCCCAGTGATGTGTAAAGGGAGTGGGCAAGAGCTGCCTTCCCAAGCAGGGCAGCAGGAGGAGCACGCAAGTTCTCCACACCGGGCTTGAAGCTGCCACCACCTGGTGCTTGCGGTGCAAGTGGAGCATCTCACAGAAGCCACATGGGTGACCAGTGAATGCGAGTCTGGTTCCTGCTGCGCTGTGCTGCCAGCCGCCCCCAGATCAAGGGGCTTTCACTGCATCTCTCCCACTTTCTTCTGAAGCATGTGGGGTTGAAGGTGGGGAAGCAGCAATTTCCTTGCAATCCCTGGAGCAATAAATAAACAAACATGGAGGCTGCTGCAGAGAAGCCAGGTGGCAAGGAGCAGAGCTCCGGCAGATTCCTCCATGGATGCCTGCCTGCGATCTCAGGGGTTGTGCCGCAAGCGAGTGGCGAAGGATGGGTCATGCCTCTTCTGAGCCGTGGCGGAGCAGGTGAGTGCGCAAGGTCTTTGCAAGCGGAGAGCGCGAGGGTCGTGAGAGGCGGCTTTGTTTGAGGAGAGTGGGGGTCCTCTTTTTTGTTCTTCAAAATATGGCAACCCTACATTATGGGAAGGGGTTGGGGAGGAAACAATCTCCCTAGGACTTTCCCCTCCCCACTAAACTCAGTGCCTAAAGTGGAAAGCAAAGGAACAGGAAGTTGACACAAATTTTAGCCAGCCAGAAAGTGGGACTGGAGGCATTTTGTGCTGTTGCCAGAAAGCAGACGAGAGAGGAGAGATGTAGGAGTGCAATTCAGGTATGAAGGCTGAGGCCTGAGAAGCTGAGTGGAAGATGGGCCACGTGTATGATGGCATACAAAAGAGTGATCTGAAATAACAAATGATGAAAGAAGTAGACGGGGAATGACAGAGTATGCATTAGGCTGAAAAAATGAGGCCAGGATAGCCAAGATAATTTTGCAGTTTGGGACAACGTGGGCTAGAACTGAAGGGAGGACAGAAGTTGAAGATTTGGTGGGAAGGCAGCAGGTCTAGATTCCTTATCTTAATTTGGGCCACCCGCCAAATAATTTTGGTTGAATCGCTTGTAACACTAAATGCTAAAATGACAGAACATATAAGCATTAAGTAAATGATCTGATAATATGCTGATGCCACAGTACATGTCAATACAACACCATTAATAAGCCTAACATAATTAGTGTTAGTATTAAGAGGATATACTTTACAACATACCCTTATAATCATGCTATTATATGCTTCGCCTAGTATGACTGTGTTTGAGTGACAGTGGAAGTATGTGTGTGCCTGTATATATCTCCCACAGGAATCAATGGGATTTAATACGGATATAACTGAGTATGACTGAAATATTCAGTTCACTTAGAGTAAAATGTCTGTCATCATATTTTACACATCATCAGCAGCTAAGCCCTGTCTTGACAGAAGAGACGAATCACCCAGATCCCACCTAGATATTTCTGTACATGATAAAATCAGATGAATGAGGTCTTTACTGCTTTGTCACTGCTATATTCCAGGTATGCATGGCTGTTTTTTAAGAATAATACTTTGGTTCAGTGGATGCCCAATGGAAGGGTATATGTTTTAATGCATGCATATATACAAGTGATAACAGGTTCTTTCATTTACCTGTTAGACCAGTGGAAATTAAGGTAGCAAAAGGAGAACACTGCTGCTTATTATATAACTTGTGGACGAAAGTCATTAAAATAAGGGACCAAGATCAAAGCTGGTTCAATGGATGAGATGGAATAGCAGCAGCCCTTGTACAAATAAGTATTTTTGATGGAATACTAATCGGACATTAATTTCTGAATCTTTATAACTCTTCAAAGATGACAGAAAATCGTGAAAAGAATTCCCAATGCAAAACCAAGGATACTTGAGTGGAAATTCTGCAGAGTATTTAGAAATTCAGCTCCTTTAAGATTTTACTGCTTGTCATGATTATTAATAGAAAAATTGAGGCACATCAAAACAGACATTTATAAACTGCTTGGTATTCTAAATCTCAGCACAGAAAGCTACTGTTACTTTCTTTGAAGCAGTTTCAAAAACTCAAACTATAACTAGTCAGGTTCCAAGGGACAGGAGAGCAGCCAACTAAGACAATACCTTTCAATACAGTGAAAATTCAGATTCCTGACACCAGATTCTAGCCTGTTTTGAACTGCAATGCAAACTGTTTATCAAGTTGATGTCCTGTGGCCACTACCTTTCATGCTACCTGGTGTGGCTTCAGTAGCCTGGTTTGGATGTAACACAGAATTATCGTTTAGTGGAACATGCATAGGTCTGCTCCCTCTCCCCTCAACTTATCCAGTGCAGCCATTAGGAGACTGAAAACAGAAGTGAGTACCGGTACTTCCAAACAACTTTAGTTTGCTATTATGTCAAAATTGGAAGCTGTGTTTAGTTTTAGCTGTGGTTTACTGTATCAAGCCAGCTTCATAAATCACTGTTTGTTTTAATCAATCATAGCTAAAACTAACCACACTTTATCCAGATTTAATGCGAACGGTATGTTTGTATTGTTTCTTTCAGCTCCCCATATATGCCTGCTACTCACTGTCTGTTGTTCTGAGAGTGATAGTTTGGTGTCTTTGGAAAGAACACCAATATAGTGGAATATATTAAGCAGACATTTGACTCTCCCACTTTCCCAAGGAAATGGGGCTCATTGACTGAATTTTTTTAAAAAATAATTTTTATTAGTTTTCCAATAAAAACAGTCAATTAACATATCCATAATCATAATTGTACCATTGGCTATGCAAGAATAAGCATCAATTGGCTATTCTCAGTTTAGGTGTTCAGATGCCAGCCATGCGACTTCAATGCAATGTTTTTCTTCTCCTGTCTTCCTTGCTTGCAATTAGATGAACTGCCAAAATAGCACCAGTGACTGAAGCAAGCCCCAAGGTGTGTTGTCAGACTCACCTTTTTTTTATTTTTACACAGGGTCGAAGGCAAACAATTGGGTCAAATTCTTTGGCGAGGGGAGTCCCAGGAGCCAAAAGTGTTTTTATTTGTCCTGTCTTTCATGTTGACATTGGGATAAAGATTTTTAAGGAAGAGGAATGTATTACTGGAAGTGGAAAAAGAAAATTGACATGCCTGTCTCCTCCTATTCATCTGCTACTAAAAAGGAACGCTTGGCTGCACAATTATTGGGAGCTGGTCCCAGTGCCCACAAGGAAGAAAGAGCTTCTCCAAACAGCAAGCTGGGTGTTTAAAAAAGGGTTTGAACTTTTGATCAATGTATCTGAGTGACAATCTAGTTGTTTTCTTCCTGTCTGTGGTCATTATCATCACTGCACCCATTTGCGTGGCCTCTTCAACAATCCTTAGAATTGTTTACTGACTTTATAGAACTTGCTCTTAGCCAGAGCATCACCCCCCACCCCAAATCCCCATTCTGGGGGCTTACTTCAAAGTTTCTGGTTTTACTTTCAGAATCAAAGCCATCTCACCACCAGCTTAGGAGAGAAATAAAGATGGAGATGCGGATATTTAATTTCTACCTCTCAGAAGATCGAACAGGTCATGATAATTATAGGATTTAAGGAAGAAATGAAAAGCCTCAGGATGACTTCTCTCAACCAGTCCTCAACTCATGCCAAGCACCAAGCTGCTCTTGAAACAGAGGGCACATCTTTGGGTAGGTGACAGCGGGAGTCAACTCTAGATTCTCAGTCTTTCCCTATTGTATTATTGACTGTGGGTGGGGTGGGAAGGAGCTAATAGCAGAACCAGTTAATAACTAACCCCCCACAAAAAAACCCTCCAGTTCCAACACACCACCCTCCAACCTCTTGGTGTTTAAAAATGTTTGTACCATCTCTCTACTAAGACCTTTCCTCCTTAAGTTTTCTTAGAAAAGGGCATAACAAGTCAGAAGGTGTGGTTATTGTTACAGTTCTCCTTCTCTTTCACCCAAGAATGCTAAACAAAGAGCAGGCTGCTAACTACAATTTGCTTGTGCAGCTATGATCCTACCAATTACCTGAGGGAAGCTGAGGGAAAACGTGAACCTCCACATCAGAGCGAGTGGATTGTAGAATGGTTAGAACCCAAAGGCCTGTGAGTCTAAGGAGGCTTTAGATTTCTTGGGCTTCTTGAACAGTAGAAACCATGGCTCACTTAGAACTGCTTTTGAAACGAGGTAAGTTTCAGAAGCAGTTTGTAATATGGCATTTGGTCTATATATGCCAGTTGTTAAAAACAGAGTCAAAAATTCAACTGGGCCAATGTAAGACCCTTATATGAGCCTCAGCAGGAGCTCTGATCAAAACATTGACTTTAGTCAGAAAACTAGTCTTCTGAAATTACTTCATTAGCCTAATCAGAGAAAGAGAGAAAGAGAGCCAGTGTGGTGTAGTGGTTAAGAGCAATAGACTTGTAATCTGGGGAATCGGGTTCGCGTCTCCGCTCCTCCACATGCAGCTGTTAGGTGACCTTGGGCTAGTCACACTTCTCTGAAGTCTCTCAGCCCCACTCACCTCACAGAGTGTTTGTTGTGGGGGAGGAAGGGAAAGGAGAATGTCAGCTGCTTTGAGACTCCTTTGGGTAGTGATAAAGCGGGATATCAAATCAAATCCAAATCTTATTTTTCAAATTATTTACATTTAACATATTTCAGAGATCTATGTACTGTTCATTCCAATTCATTTCTGTAAGATGAGGTCCCCTCCCCCGTTGTTTGCTTATAAAGTTAGATTATAATTGTGTTGTATTATCCAGACAGATTTTCTTACTGCGGTACAAATATTCTATTTCATTGTTTCACCTATATAGGCAGGCTTCAATGAGTGCATGCCAGAAAGGCAGCTGTTCAGAAGGGTATGATGGATCCTTAATTCGACATAGGTTATTAATTAGAAACACATCAGGTTTTTTGAAATACAGTTATAATGATAAGCCTACCTACAGGGATATGATATCTTTATTTTTTTTACTCATAAATACTAGTGGGTGTCACTTACTGTGTAACATATCCCAAGTTTATTTTCTTGTGCCTGGGCTTAGGCTGGTCCTATGGGATATGTCCAAATTCACAATTCTTCCACATACCTGCCCATAATCAATAAGCTACATAACAATACACACACACATCTGTTCTAGGCTAAACAGATTGCTTTTCTTGGTCCCTTGTTTAATGTAACATTCCTTGTGCACAGCCATAGGAAGAAGTAGAACACCAGCAACCTTCCAAATGGCCATGTTCTCTGTGTCATTTGCGCTCTACCATGCATGATTGGTGTCTATGTTCACAAGGCACACATTGGCTTCTATGCAGGTGTGCTGTCAAATGGGGGTGCTCATGTAATTTTTATTAATATGAATTATAGGAGTTGTGTGTGAGAGGGAGGGAGGAGGGAGGGAGAGAGAACGAGAACTGTGGATGTGGATGGAGATTGAAAGGAAGGATGAATCGTGTGTGCACCTTAGTATGTGACCAAACACTGATCAGCATATTATTTCTCTCTTTTTCTAGCTGAAGGTTACAACCAATTGCTGCACAAAGTTGACTGCATTTGACATTCCACTTGCAAAAATACAACTGGTCAATTGGCAACCCTGTCAGAGAATGCACAAAGGTGGTGGGAGCAGCACAACTCTCTCCCTTCTCCTGGGAAATGAGGAGAGACAGCTTCAGCAGCTCGGCAAGTGTGATCAGCATAACAGCGCTTGGTCCAGGCAGGCACATCTCACCTACCTGCCAAGGCAGTCAAGGGGATCTGGAGCAACAGTAGCTGCTCCAAACAACACAGCCAGTGCTATCTACCTACACATTTTGTGCGTCTCCTCTGTTTACAGCATCTGTATGTCCCAGGCAAAGGGAACACATTCTTTGCAGTATTCAGGTATGTCTTATCAAAATAAATAGTCAAATCACTGTGAGTTGTTAGCAGGTCCAGAAAACATTTACGGAGTAGAAATATTCACAGCCAAACAAAACAAACCTGAAATCGTTCTTTGGAAATGAATATATTCAGCATTTCATACTCATGTTTAAAAGACTTAAATTGGACAGTATTGAGAAATGTTTATTTATAAAGTAAGGGCTTGTACACACTGGAACACAATGTGAATCCCACCTCAGTGTTCTTCCAGACAATGCTGGACACCCCTCCATTAATGTGGAGGCAGGCTAGTTTGCTCCAGTTTGGACAAGCCCTTGGGTCTCAACAACATATTTCATCAAAATGGGATATTTCTGGTTATGCTGGGGAAATACTGAATAATAGTTCTTATCAAAGTAAGTTTGAGGCTGGATTGGATGGCACATGCTGTGTTAGAGTTGTATATGCAATATTTTGCACTTTACTATGTATTTTGCTATGACAGCAGTCTCTCTCTCACTCACTCACTTTCTGGTATTTAAATTGCTCCAATATTTTTCTCAAGAAAGAAGTTCTAGACTGTGTTATGCTGAAGAGCACACAGATGCCTAGATACTCCATTGGTTAAAAGACCCCCAAATTTGTCCCCTGCCCTCTCAAATATTATAACATTTGATTACATTGCAAGGGTGGGGCCAGACTATCAGTTGTATCCAACTCCTATCCTAACCCTGAAAGGGATGGCAGAAAATGTTCCCTTCACTAGATTCTCTTTAAAGTTTTTTATGCCTTGCTTTTTCCTTAAATGATTTCTGAAATGTAATTTCTCTAGAGCTTCTACACAAAGGTAACAGTAGCCTGGCTCTTATGCCATAGAAATAAGTGTCATAAATAAAGGGGTAAAGCATTTGTCACTTTGGAGCAAAATTTATAGTCTCCTCCTAATTTATAAAAACAGCCAGAAGCTATTGTTAGGGAACAGGAAATAATAGAACATTCAGAATTGACATGTAACAGGAGAATACCAGTTATCAAATATCGCCATTGTGTCCAGAGAAGAAAGACACTCTCCTAATTTCAATTTGGCACCACATCAGAATATGCTTGAGAATATACACATTCTGGGAGGTTTTTGCTCAGTAATTTCTCACAACATTGGTGTGTGAGAGTGAGTGAGAGAGAAACTTGGGAACCATTTTTATTTTTTAAAGACAGATAGCCCACTCAGTTGTTCAGAATGAGAAACAATATGCTGATTATTGTACTCTATACCTCCTTGTCCCTGGACATAAGATAAGCTTGGACCAGCCTCCAATAGAAGAAAATTCAAAAGCTGAGAGACAATTATTGGAATGCTTCACTACATGCATCTGTTGTTCAGACCCAAAATGTTATCCCTGTCACATATTAAGTGTAATCTAGATATCTTCAACTAATGATAATTCATGTGTTTTATACCTTTTTGCAACTGCAGCATTTATGCCTAACTTTACACCCCACCCTTCAACTTTGATTCCAATATCAATGGCTTTAGAGCTCTATTCTAAGAATCTGAAAAATATCACAATTGTCCTTCTCTAGTGGAATCAAGTATCTTATAATAAACCTAGCACAGCTATGATTTGTACTCTACAATGTTCTTCAACACATCTTTAAAAAGAAACACTTTCATCACAACTGTGAACTCTATAGTGACCTCAGATAATACACTGTTCAAGGTGTTGAAAGTAGAAAAACCACAGTTTTATTTTAAGAAGGTCTACCCTGTTCAAGAAGTGAAAGGACAATTTAAAGTCAAAAGATATGGATTGACCAACATTGACACTTGAATATGAATTTATGAATGAATTCTATTGGTACTTTTGTTACCATTTAAAATACCATTGTTGGTTGGTCTTAATACCAGTAAGGATCCCTAATGTTTGCCATGTGAAGAGCTGATCTGTTTCAGAGTGCTTGTTTTCAAAGAGTTTAACTCTCTTCCTGACAATCATTACAGAGTGAGATAGAGCGTTGACAGACTGTTCAGCAGTCATTGTCACTTGACAACTCAAACTGCAGAAAATAAGAAAGCACCGAAGTCCCGATTTTTCCACATTCCTTAAAAATTACATTTAAAAACTCCTCCTTGGAGGCTTTTATGGCTGGGGGTTTGAGAAGTCCACCGAATAGCCTTTTAAACAGCACTTTACTAAAGTAATCACATAGAAGGATAAATACACAAGTGTCACATCCTATAACGACTTCATTTATTTAAGGCCATCTCAAAAGCACAGTTATGAAATCTCTTGGAGAGCCTTGAATAGAATGAGCCTTGACTAAAAATACAGAAGCTGAGCTCAGAGACATGGAGGGAATCTCCTTTTCTCAATGCTCTATTCCAGTGAATGGAGAAGAAGCTCACTGTTCCAATCAGGTGCAATCACATCTATTCTTGGGCAGATGTAATGCTGCCAATCATATTCATGGGTAAGAGTACGGATGAACCAAAACACAGGGCACATTTTTTTAAAAAAAGTATATTCAGGGTAGAAAAAAGTACCTCTTTTAATGATTTGCAGAAGAGCTCTCCCAAAGGGAGAAGGGCAAATGGCTGCATTTGATCTCAGTGACACTGGCCTGGTTCAAACATCCCATTAAGCCATACATGAGACTGCAATAGCTCTATTTTCCTGCTCTGCCACTGGGCATTCTGCACTGTAGACTTGCAGTGTTTTTAACAACCAATCTATCCCACAGTGTTAAGGCTGTCAAATGGACTGGAAGCTTACTCTGAAAACAAGAGAAGCTGGAAGCTGAATTGAAATTATGATTAAATATAGAAAACCAATGGATCATTACTAAAAGTACATTCAGGTGTGAAAGCTAGGCACATGCATTAACCACGATGACTGAAAAGCTGCAGAAGTGATTGGATGAAGCGACTATAATGGCAAGTATGAAATGTATGTAACTACTATACACCATGAGCAATATTCAAATAAGCTAAACATCTGAATTGCCCTGCAATCCTGCTTATTTATTACTGCTGCCCTTTTAAACAAAGCAAAATTCATGTCCCTGTTGAAGGGCATATTGTGAAAGACTAAGATTAATCTTTCACTTGAGTTATTTAAATGGGGCGAAAAAGAATCCAGAAGTAGTACTTATTATCAACCATGATTTTTTTAAAAAAAACAAAGGCTTCCTTGCCTAAACACAAATAGTGAAAACATGGTTGTACTTTCCTGCATTCACCTTAACATTCATGATGAATTCCATCTTAATTTGTGCATAAAGGTAAAGGTAAAGGTACCCCTGCCCGTACGGGCCAGTCTTGACAGACTCTGGGGTTGTGCGCCCATCTCACTCAAGAGGCCAGGGGCCAGCGCTGTCCGGAGACACTTCCGGGTCACGTGGCCAGCGTGACATCGCTGCTCTGGCGAGCCAGAGCCGCACACGGAAACGCCGTTTACCTTCCCGCTGGTAAGCGGTCCCTATTTATCTACTTGCACCCGGAGGTGCTTTCGAACTGCTAGGTTGGCAGGCGCTGGGACCAAGCAGCGGGAGCGCACCCCGCCGCAGGGATTCGAACCGCCGACCTTTCGATCGGCAAGTCCTAGGCGCTGAGGCTTTAACCCACAGCGCCACCTGCGTCCGCCATTTGTGCATAATTATACTTAAAAGGCAAAGTAATTTAATTTTTAAAAAACCAGTGAGGACTTAATTAAATAAACATCATTTTTAACATTTGTCTTAATTTTGTTTGCTATATTTTATTTATCTTTGATTAAACAAAGCTATCAAGTGTAATAGATTACTGTTTTGATTAAGCAGTATTGCCCAGTTTTATAAAAAGCACCCCTATATGAATTTAACATGTTTGGGGGGGGGAAGGGCTTTATGAAAGGCTTGAGATATGAACCTGGGCTTGGGATAATAATGAAAGGCTAATTAACCGAGAGCAAATCATGCACATCTTGATCCTGACCTACCCAACATTTTAGCTAAAATATATTCAAGCACACAGATAGACTTGAAAGATGGCAAACAGAAAAAGAAGAACATACCTCCTCATACAGTCAAGGGCTCGGATAAAAAAGTCTTTGTGCAGCTGATGCTCATCTCTTAAAATTGAACATTGTTCCAGTGTCACTGACATTGATGTCCTATCTTTGGCACTTTTACAACAGGTGAACCGGATTCCATTTAGCTTGCGGCAAATCTATAATGTACACAGAAATCAAGTGACTTGCTTCTCTCTTTGCTCCAGGTGTATTGCAGTCTAGCATACTGGGGAATGCCAGCATGTTAAACAAAAGGTTGGGGAACATTTAAACTACTTTGATAACATTGTCAAACAGAAAAGAGATCTTTGTATCTTGTTGTGGAGCAACAAGCTTGGTTTCGATTTATTACTTGTATGCCGTTTATCCAGCAGCAACATTGAGTTCAAAGTGGCTCATAATAACAACGAAGCAAACAAATTAGCAAACAACATTTCCACCAAAATACTCATGCCAAAAACCACCACAACATATAAATATAGCAAAAAACAACAACCCTCAATTAAACAATGCAGTTCAATACAACCTCATTTTAAGGCAAAACTAATCTATCAGAAATGGCTGATAAATTCTAATCTAGTAATTTAGATCAGAAATACCACTTTTGCAGATTTTATCGCAGTGATTCATTTGTTACAACTTTCAGCGTCTTTTGACTTTCCCAGCCCAATGCATGAAGCTATGTGGAAAATAAAAATAAAATAAAAAATGCTTTAATGAGTTGATGATGGGCTTCTGTGTGTCTCTGTTCTTATTTGATAATAAAACCAGTATGGGAAAGCTGTGAAAAGTGCATATTCTGTGCTAGGAGCTATTGGGAAAGGAATTAAAAATAAAACTGCCAATATCATAATGCCTTTATACATAGAATTCTGGGTACAGTTTTGGTCATGACATCTCAAAAAGGGTACTGGATTGCTGGAAAGGCAGCCCAAACGATTAAAGTACTGGATTACTGTATTTTTCGCTCTATTGGATGCACCCGACCATAGGACGCACCTTGTTTTAGAGGGGGAGAACAAGAAACACCCCCCCCCCCTGCTCAGCACCCCTTCAGCGAAGTGGCAGGAGAAATGGAGCCCCTTCCATTTCTCCTCCCGCTTCGTTGAAGGAGCGCTGCGCAGCTCTCACTTTCTGCTGAAGCCAGGAGAGTCTTGCTCTCCCGGCTTCAGCAAAAGGAACCCGAAGCCTTTGGAGCGCAGCGCCAGGTCCCGTTGTGCTCCAAAGGCTTCAGGCGGCTATCCCTGAAGCCTGGAGAGAGAGAGAAAGAGAGAGAGGGGTCGGTGCGCATGACCCCTCTCGCTCTCCAAGCTTCAGCGAAAGCAATGTGAAGCCTCCGGAGCGCAGAGGGATTGCTCCCTCTGCGCTTTGGAGGCTTCATGTTGCTATTGCTGAAGCCAAGGAGCCTGCATTCACTCCATAGGATGCACACACATTTTCCCTTCATTTTTGGAGGGGGGAAAGTGCGTCCTATAGAGAGAAAAATACAATAATTCCATTATGAGGGAAGGTTAAAATTCTGGCACTTTTAAGTTAGCAGGTAAAATAATCAAGATTTATAAAATTATGCATGGTGTAGGGAAAGTTGGCAGAGAATTCTGCTCCCACTCTCTCATAACAGAAGAACCAAAAGGAGCTGCTTAGTGGGAGTTTCAGGATAGACAAAAGCAAGTACATCTTTAACACAGCAGTCTTCTAGAATTTGCTTCTGTAAGATGGCTTTAAAAGGTAATTGCACAAAGTACGGTAATGGAGGATAAAGCTTTCTATAGCTACTAGCCATGTTGGCTATACGTTAGCTCAGAGGCTGCAAGCCTCTGTGTAGCAGTTGCTGAGGAATAATACGGATAGAGATACAGGTCTGTCTTGCTTATAAAATTTCTTTCCAAAGGCAACTGTTTAACCACTGCAGGAAAAAGATGCTGGGCTAGAATGGCCTTCGGTCTAATTTGACAGGATTCTATTATTATATAATATTCTTATACAGTGCTTTTTTTCTTAAAAAAACATTTAGGGATACTCTCATTTTCCTACTTATATTGAAATACTGCCTCTCAATGAGACCAAACTTAGATTCACAAATGTTTAGGAGTATGTGTACCTTACCCCTGCGTCCCCCCAGAAAAAAGCACTGTTCTTATATATTACAATGATTTTGTGTGTTCCAAGTAAGTAAGGTAAAAAGGTAAAGGTAAAGGACCCCTGGATGGGGTTACGGTGCTCATCTTGCCTTCAGGCAGTTGGAGCCAGCATTTGTCCACAGACAGTTTACTGGGTCAAGTGGCCAGCATAACTAAACTGCTACTGGCGCGTGGAGGACCATGACGAGTGCCAGAGTGCACAGAAATGCCATTTACCTTCCCACCACAGCGGTACCTATTTATCTACTTGCACTGGCGTGCTTTCAAACTGCTAGGTTGGCAGGAGCTGGGACAGAGCAATGGGAGCTCACCCCGTTGCGGGGATTCGAACCGCTGACCTTCCGATCAGCAAGCCCAAGAGGCTCAGTGGGTTAGACCACAGCACCAGTATCAGAATTGCTCTTCTGAGAATGGAATGTATAAGAGAAAGAGGATTATATAATCAGAATTCAAGCACATCCAGAGAACAGCAGCTGCGCCAAAGACATTTCGGCAGTGTGCTCTACCAACTCTCTTAATTTTTATATGCTAGTTAGCTCCATATGAGATGTCACTACAGTAAGCGGTGGTGAATCTGCTATGCTTTTGACTGGCATATATTAAATGCATGTGCATTTATATTTTATACCCTTTGAAGTTTGTGCTTCTATTTTAAAATGAGGTCCAAATCAGCACCACTAAAGGCTTCCTGATTAAGCTTTCTAAATTAAAACATGAAACTTCAAAGGGATGAGAATCGGACAGAACAGATGTCGAAGAATAAAGGTTTTGGCAACAGAACAAAAAAACGGAGGACAGGGAAGCTGAGACACTCAGGGGAAAAGCAATATAAAATGTACTTTGGGTTTTACTCTTTTAAAGGGATAAAAAGGCATGGGAAAACATGTCACTACCTAAGCAATAGTCACCTAGTTGGTGGACAACCATTCCCCAATGAGCAATGATGTTTGCAGTTTCCGAGTTGTAGAAAGCCAGCTGAACTGCATTTCTTGAAAACATCAAACATGAAATAGTCTTTGCTGCCACCACTAGTTTTAGTAAGCTAGATTTTTGCAACTTGTCCAAATTCAGCAGCAATGGAATGCAATGAAGTTCCGTCAAGAATAAACAGTGTCATGCCAAACGATTCCTGCTATTTGGTGGTTGCAGAAGTCAGCAGGAGTTGGAAAAGAAACTGGCTGTTGGAATGTACAGTGGTACCTCAGGTTACAAACGCTTCAGGTTACAGACTCTCTTAACCTCGGGTTAAGAACTTTGCTTCAGGATGAGAACAGAAATCATGCAGTGGCAGCGGGAGGCCCCATTAGCTAAAGTGGTCTTCAGGTTAAGAACAGTTTCAGGTTAAGAACGGGCCTCCAGAAGGAATTAAGTACTTAACCCGAGGTACCACTGTACACGGAGATGCGCTTGTTTCATAATCCTTCCGTATAACTTGCTTACTTAGCAAGGAAAATGAGTAAATGGGAAATTGCTAGTTCTGGGGAAGGCAACCCTTTCAGTTTTGAGATTGCCGCTACCACCCAAAACGCTTAAATTTCTAGAACATTATACAAGTCTGCTGGATCAGGCCCATCTAGTTCAGCATCCTGTTCTCACCATTGGCCAGCCGGAGGCCTGTGGGAAATTCGCAAGCTGGGCACGAGCGTAACAGCACTTTGCCCACCTGTAATTCCAGCAACCAGTATTGGGAGGCGTACGTGGAGTGTAGGGAGAACCTGTCATTCAAAGCTTTCTCCCAAACAAAACACTGGAATTTTCCCCATCTAAAATTTTGAATCCATTTTACCACCTTTTCATTAACCTGTTCTTGCTCCATGTCGTAGGTCCGCAATAACTGATGTACTTTCACTAACATGAAAGTATATTAGTGAGGGGTGAGAAGTCCTGCAAAGTGAGTGCAGAGAGGAAGAGAGGAAATGGGCTGGGGGGTTGGTCCGGATGGGGCATGGTGTGTCTGTGTGTGGAGAGACACACGAATCTGCCCCTTCAAGGGGAAAATTTGATAGAGAGGGAGGAGCGGGCAGGGGGGGAAATTGGACTTGCATGAGAGAGTGGGAGCCAAAAATGTAGGATCTTGGAGGGTATGCACCTATCAGATTTTCAGAGGTCCGTTCACGATATTGCAATTGTTTTGTTTTCATATCTGCTATTGCAATCAGCAGTTAATCCAGTGAAAATCGCCAAGAAAAGAAACACAATTAATTTATACACAGGAGATTTGTGGGGCCTCTGTCAGGAAAATATCTACATCCTTAATTACCCAATTAGAGAATGTTAACTGCCTAAATGTATGTGTTAGTGGTGTCAAGTTCATGAAAACAAATAACCAAGCAGTGTTATGTTTTTGCATTGTGCCCAGGGCCAGTCAGCTTCTACAAAAGTAAAAGCTTAACATTTTGCTTTCCATAAATATGAATTTATATGATAGGATGAATATACTGCTATTCATTCATATGGAGTAATAGACAATGATTGCAAGCCTGCAAACCAGGGCCTCAAAGATCTAGTCCAAGGGGGTCCTCCATCATCACCATCATCATCATCATCATCATCATTATTATCTCTAGCCATTTTTGTTTACCTAGCTTCTTTAAATCCTATTCCTGAGTTGGGACCTTCCTGAGCCCCCAAATCCAAATTCTTCAACAAAGAAATGGAAATGATGTGCAAAGACTAATGTATGAATGTCTACATAAACGTATCTTCGAGAATTTGCAACATTTGTCATGGACTGAAGATGTATGGTGCCAGGGACCTAGAAAATGAGATTCATAAGTTTGCAGGGTATAGACCAAGGATGGGAACATGTGGCTTTCCAGCTGCTATTCAGTATCAGCTCCAGTTGGCATGGGGCATAGTCTGGAATGATGGGAAGTGTAGTCCAACAACATTTGGAGAGCCACAGATTCCCCATCTCTGGTCTAGGCTAAGAAATGAGGAGCTGTTCTATGTACAGGAAGCCTGACCTCATTCCCCTCAAGAGACACTGCACACGCATTTTCAAATGTGAAGAGTCCTACTGATACAAGGACTACTCCCCCCCTCCAAATGTAGTTGTGGATATTTTTCAGCGTCAGATTGCTATACAGTACAGTAAGCATACAAGTTACATACTGTTCTGAGTCAGAGCTGTAGTAAAGTTGGGGCTACAATATGTTCCTGGTTATAGGAACTGCATCCATGATGATGCCTACTGTCCTCTGAGAAAATGATTTCTACCTTCCCGCCATAGTGGTACCTATTTATCTACTTGCACTTTGATGTGCTTTCGAACTGCTAGGTTGGCAGGAGCAGGGACCGAGCAACGGGAGCTCACCCCATCGCGGGGATTCAAACCGCTGACCTTCTGATCGGCAAGTCCTAGGCTCTGTGGTTTAACCCACGGCACCACCCGCATCCCAATAGTTTTATGGAAAGATGCAAATTTAATAAAGTACTTTGGGCATTAAAAGGCTTCATGAGTCACTTGCAGATGTCATCCGAGTCCCCACCACCACCACCAGCAGCAAGCTGCTAAGCTTCCCTTATTCGCATTCTCTTGCCAAAGTTCATTTCAACAAGTCAGAACAAAATTAAACGAATTGCTTTAAAATGAGGTTTCTTACCGTTGCAGCCAGCCACATGATTTCTACATTCTTTCTTTTTTTAGCCTGAATATTTTGATGGAGATTTTCTAGTAATCCTTTTAAGTCATTCTGTTCTTGAAAATGTGGTAGGCCTGGGAAGAAGAAGAAGAAGAAGAAGAAATAGAGCGTGTGATAATGGCTATGCTGAGTCAAGGATTTCCTCAGGAAAGTAAAGCTGCTATAGTTAAAGTCTCATTTTGAATGCATGAGGATTTTCCTCAAACACAGCAATGCCGTCTTTTAATGACTGACCAAACAGGTTTCTGCTTGTTCACACAGCCCCTGCTATCTAAGAGCTTTTTTCTGAAGTTCCAAGCATCTTCAGTGCCTCTATATGAAATGGTAAGAGGGCCGATTCCATAACCTGTTGCACTTCTGCCTCTGGTCTGTTATCTGCTCCTTGTGCTGCACTTTGCATAATTGCAGGATGTGCAAAGAGCAAAGCAGCAATAAGGAAAAAGAGAGAAAAGAGGGGCTAATGGAAAGTACAGAACCACCATAAATTTATGCACAAGTTTATTTCAAGTAAATAATAAATGCAGGCTAGCAAGCCTGCTAGGAATTTCCTTTTAAATATCTGGCAAGCTGGAGCAAATCCCAGGCTTGTGGAATCTGCTTTGTCTTCTTCTAGGACCAGGGACGTCTTTACCATTGATAGTGGTGCGGGGAACTAGGGCGCCAAGGTTTGGAGGGCGCCAGAGAGTCCGGGGATGTAGTGCGAGGCGGAGCGGGGGCTTGGTGCCTGCGCGCCTCCACACCAGGGTTATCCCTGCCAGCGGGAAGGCTCCAGATGCTTTCCTGCAGTCCGGAGCTCTCTCTGCTGGCTCCGCAGTGGCGATCTGGCCACAAGGTTGGGGCCGCTCTCTCTCTCTCCCCTCCCCCCACCCCTCCGAGCTCTTTCCACAAGAAAGGAAGAGACGGAGCCTTGTTGTGCGCATCCGTCAGAAATTGGCGAGAGGTGGAGAAGGTGAGTGGAAGGGGGAGCCAAGGTGAAGAGGGAGGATGTAAAGGAAGAGGCGGTTGCAGGGTGCTTGCGTGCCGGCAGTGTCTGCGACGGGGTGAGTTCCTGTTGCTCGGTCCGTGCTCCTGCCAACCTAGCAGTTCAAAAGCATGAAGTGCAAGTAGATAAATAGGTACCACACCAGAGGGAAGGTAAATGACATTTCTGTGCACTGCTCTGGTTCGCCAGAAGCAGCTTAACCATGCTGGCCACATGACCCGGAAGCTGTACGCTGGCTCCCTCGGCCAATAAAGTGAGATGTGCGCCGCAACCCAGAGTCGTCTGCCACTGGACTTAATTGTCAGGGGTCCTTTACCTTTACCTTTTTACTTAGGCTTTCAAAAAGTTTTAAATAACCCCCCTCACCAAATGTCCTAGGTAAGCTTAGCAGTCATGGCATAAGAGAGGTCCTCTAATGGATCAGTATTTTGTTAAGGAACAGGATGCAGAGAGTAGGAATAAATGGACAGTTCCTACAATGGAGGGATATAGAAAATGCAATCCCTCATGGACTGGTATTGGGACCTGTGGTATTTAATTTGTTTGTAAGAGTAAGCAGTGAGGCGCCCAAGTTTGCTGATGATGTCAAATTGTTCAGGGAGGTTAAAACAAAAAGGGATTGTACAGAACTCCAAAAGGATCTCACCAAAGTGGGTGAATGGGCAGTAACAAGGCAAATGCAATTCAATGAAAGCAAGTATGAAGTGATGCACATTGGGATAAAAAAAGCCCCCATACTTTTACATATACGTTCATGGGGTCTCGAGTTAACTGAGCAGAAACAAGATATTGTGGTCACAGTGTGAGGAAGATGTAGACTCTGTATGTAGCAGCTGTGAAAAAGGTGAATTTCATTTTAGGGATAATTAGGAAAGAGATTAAAAATAAAACTGCCAGTTTCATAATGCCATTGCAGTGTGACGACACTTGGAATGCTGTGTACAGTTCTGGTGGCCAGTCTTCATAAAGGATGCTTTATCCACGGAAGTCTGACGGGGCTTCAGTGGCTTCCAATTGGCTGCAGGAGCTTCCTGCAGCCAATCAGAAGCCACACTTTGGTTTTTGAACATTCTGGAAGTTGAACGGACTTCCGGAATGGATTTGGTTCGACTTCTAAGGTACGACTGTAATGATCTCTCATATCATGCCACATTTGGCCCTCAGAAGTTCGATATGCATACTGATTTTTTGGGCAAGAGGTACAAATAATTGCAGATTCATTTGGAAATGCTGAGAATCTTTATAATATATTTATGCTATGGCTGCATACAGGCAGAGAATAAAGCAAAAGCCTGCTCTAAGGCTACTGCATTCATTATTCTAGCTTCAGGCTGAGAGGGTCCTTTATATAGCACTTACCTTTCCACTGATTTTCAGATTATATATATGGCTGTTTCAAATATCAAAGTCAGAACATAGCAAAAGCAGAAGAAAATAATTTTCTGATTAACTGTCATGGTTTTGTTTTGGGTTTTTTTTTATAGATAAAAAAGTTCAGCCTGATTAGCACTAATTCCAGTGGCTGCTGAAGATCTCAGCAAGCAAAAGCCCAGAAGCCTATGTGCAGTGTAATTACTCTCTTCGCTGCAAGGAAATGCATGCTTGGTTCTATCGCACAAATGAACTCACAAAGAATTGAGTCACCTGTCATGTCACAGCAAGGAGGCAATTTAAAGCAACAACAATAATGAAGGCATGAATCTGGAAAAATGCTGCACTGCACTTAAAACCACGGTATAAATAAGTTCCTGTTGAATAATGACATTTTAAAAAATGAAGCCTTCGTAGTCTGCCCACATTGCTCATAGGCACAATCAGAGTTTCAGTTGTGCCAGGGATGGTTAGGGTGCAAACCTGGCATATGTTTCCAAGAGAAGCAACACGTGAAGTAATAGGCTATCTCACCCAAAAAGAAATCAAGCAGCCAGATTCTGAAGACTGCTTTTCTATGACTGGGGTTATGTACATATTCACAATTTAAAATGTAGTGAGGCCACAAACGCCCGCCCACATTTCAAGTCACTTTTGCACTTTGCTGTCACACCAGAGATGGTGTGGGGATGTCTTCACTCAAAGCACAATAGCTGTTTGATTTCCCCATACCGGCAACCTCTCATCTCCTGATCATGAAGCTGTTATCTGCACGTGTGCACCTGCTATCTCAAATGTACACACCTCAGCTAAACCTTAACTGCAAAGTGAATGTGGCTTACATTCTCAGGATCAGTGGAAGCTGGTTTAAGAGAAAATGCATCAGACAGCAATATTTCTCAGTAAATTCCAGGATAGAGATGGATTGTGGTTAGCATCATGTGTACACAGCTTCAAACACCAGTGGTGGGAGAATGCTAGAGCCAATAGTAATGTGAACACAGCCTAAGATTATATTTTTTTTCTGGGGTGTTCAGGCACTTAGACAGAATACAAATGTTAGGAAGCAGACATAGAGAATCTTAGTTCAATGAACTGAATATCATGACAGTGTTTGCAACTACTATAAAGCAGCCAAAATACAGCCTTTGTCACCTAAAGCTCTCACTCCACTCACAATAAAAGTTACGTTCATATTCTGACGACAGAAAACGAATCGTTTTGCAACTCTTGAAGAACTGATAGTCCTATTTCCCTGAGTTCAACAGTTAAATCATTTCAGGATCAAATAAATATTAGTTTACATAATACAGGTATGCTATAAATTTGTTCCGGTGTCGTGAAGAAATACAAAGCACTAATGTGTATTAGAAAAAAGGTCCCATAAACAAGCCAGTTGTATATAGGAACTACAATCAACAGGGGGGAAAATGCTCTAAGCAGTTGTGGCAGTTAGCTACCTGCACCAATAAAAACCCTCTGATATAATGTCTCCCAGCCACACAAAAAATCTGGACGTGGTGCAACCTCATCAACAGATGAGGTCAAGCTCACTGTGACCCCTTGTGGAGAAATGATGTATTTATGTCTGTTTATGTTTCGAAGGGAAAAGTATTCTGTGACTGTGACAGTCCAAGTTCAAGGCTATTACGACATTGCAAGCCTGGTCAGCAGTATTGCTAGGTGACAGGTTCTGAGAGAGAGAGAGAGAGATGACCGCTTTGAGGATTTTTTAGGCAGGACCTGGATCAGGTAAATTCAGTCAGATTGGTCTGGGTGAAGAGGGGCTTTTAATTGGGCAAATTACCACCTTACAGAACTGTCCTTACTACGTCTACTTAGAACTAAATCCTATCAAATTCAGTAGGGCATATTTCCATGTAAGTGGGGCTTGGATTTCAGCAAGGGAGCAAAAGCTGGATTGCAGCACTGAACTTACTTTGGCTCTCTTTCCCTTCCTTACTTCAGGTTTTGGGCTAGAGCTAAACCACACATCTTCCCCCACCCTGCATTTTTTTTGGCTGTGGGGATCATCAACAAACTCGAGGATCCGCAAGCAGAGAGAGGGAGTTTAGCTATGCTGCTGCCCTCCCCTGCCCATCCCTTCCCATCTATGCCAAAATAGCACAGATCTTCAACGTGGGCTAAAGAGAGGTGGCAGCTGGTTGGTCTGTATAACAGTGCTGCCTTCCTTCCATGGCTTTAACACATGCAAGATCTCTTTCCAAGGTGGTTGCAGCCAATTTAGAGATTATTGGTGTTTAAATGCATTTTCAAGGGAGATGCAGAAGAGACCTTAGAGTTGCAGATCTGGAAGGAGCAACAATGCCAAGACTTGCAGCAGCAAATATAAAAGAGGTAAAAAAAAGGTAAAAAGATAAAGGTAAAGGACCCCTGGATGGTTAAGTCCAGTCAAAGGTGACTGTGGGGTTGTGGTGCTCATCTCGCTTCAGGCCGAGGGAGCCAGCGTTTGTCCACAGACAGCTTTCCGGGTCATGTGGCCAGCATGACTAAATAGCTTCTGGTGCAATGGGCCACCGTGACAGAAACCAGAGCGCACGGAAATGCCATTTACCTTCTCGCCACATTGGTACCTATTTATCTACTTGAATTGGGGTGCTTTCAAACTGCTAGGTTGGCAGAAGCTGGGACAGAGCAATGAAAGCTCACCCCGTAGCGCAGATTTGAACTGCCGACCCTCTAATCAATAAGCCCACGAGGCTCAGTGGTTTAGACCACAGCGCCACCCGCATCCCTTACAGTGAAGTAAGAAGGCAATGCAGGTTACTAGAAAGGAAGGAGCTATGCACTTTCAATTTTGAAAAAGTTAATTGAAATAACAACTTAAGGGCTCAAGTCTGTAGATTACCCAGACCAGCAATGCCACACACCAGGACACATCAGAAGAAAACAATGACTTGCATTGCTATAATCATTTTAATCAGCATAATCAAGACACCCGAGGATAAACTGTAGAGAATAATTTTTCAATTAGGGCAACAGAACATCTATGGAAACATGGTTTCAATATTATCCTATCTAATCCTTAAGCCAATTTCCACTGATACCAGTGGGAAATTTTATTTCAAGCGAAGAGGATTTGGGAGAATAACAGGGCAGTATTTGCAACCCAGAATTTGTAATTAAATAAATAATAAATAAACCCACCATTAGGCTTATATTGAGATTCATACACTTATAAATGAATGTAAATAACTTCATATGAATAACATTTAAGCATAACAACTTCAACATGATTAACGAACCAAGACAGACATTTTTAAATACTTACAATCAGGAGGCATTTTTTCTGTGAACAGCTTGTAATACTCTTTCAGCAGCTCCAGATTTTCCTGGTTAACAGTTTCTTGCAAAGAGGTATCTCCAAACCTAAGCAATCACAGAAGACCAATTGGCAAAGAAGCAGCATTTCTGCACAAGCAGACATTTTCCACCCAAAGAAATGGAACAGGAAACAACCACCTCAGCTCTGAATTAATACAGTTGTACCTCAGGTTAAGAACTTAATTCGTTCTGGAGGTCTGTTCTTAACCTGAAACTGTTCTTAATCTGAAGCACCACTTTAGCTAATGGGACCTCCTGCTGCCGCTGCACGATTTCTGTCCTCATCCTGAAGCAAAGTTCTTAACCTGAGGTACTATTTCTGGGTTAGCAGAGTCTGTAACCTGAAGCGTATGTAACCTGAAGCGTATGTAACCCGAGGTACCACTGTATTATTATTTTATATCATCAATCATTTTGTGAGCACACCATTTAATTACAACTTCCTAATTCGAGAACAAAGTGTGTTCTGTTTCCCTAAAGGCCCTGAAAGGTTCAGAAATGGAAACTAGCTCACATGCCACTCAGGCTGCAATTCTATGCTCATGGGCTTGTGATTTCCATTGAACTCTATGAGACTTACATTAAATAGACACAGACTGCATTGTTATTTAGCAGTAGGTTTGAACATAGGGTTCTCATGTCAAAATGCAGGTGTATGATTCTGGCCTCATTGAACCACAGTGCTGAATTTGAACATTATTATATTGTAAACTAAATGTTACAATATACAATTAAAGCTTCAGCATATTTACTGTATTTACTTGAGAGTAAAGTCTTGTAAAATCCGTAGTACTTAATTCTGAGTCAGCTATGGTCAAAATGAAATCCACATTCAAAATGAATACTGCAGAATTCGCCGAATTTTTAAAAGCCCCAAAGGTAATGAAGTGTAGGATGTGCTATTTTCCTGTACCGATACAAAAGTACCAAAAAGTACAAAAACATTGCATGAATGGAGGTAGGAGGCAGAGTGCAGCTTGCCATTCTGCTGAGGCCCTGCCGAAAGGACATTTCTTGTGGAAGTATCAGAGGGTAGCTGTATTATTTAGGGAATTTAAATTATTTGTAGCTGTTTTAACAAAAAAAAAAAAAAAAAAAAAAAAGCAGAATCACCAGAGGAAGGTTTTTGGATTTAAAGCCTTTGTGACAGACAGCATGGGATGGCACACCATTCTAACCACTCATGAGTCTTACAATCAAGTTTTTGTTTTTCCTGTGTCACCTTTTACAGTAGTAGAATTAGCTTGCATTTTGCATATTAGAAGGGTAGGCACCTGTGGTATTTGTGCTGTGCTACTGAAGACTGTTTATGACTTTTTAAAACCAAGAAACAATGAGAACTTGCCTCCTTTGCACCTCCAGTTAAAGACAAGTCTCACTTTCTGGCACCAAGCAGCCATCCTGCATTGTATGGGCTACGAGGCAAAAAATGCTGTGTTTGGCACCTTGGTACCCTCTGTAGTCTGGTCTCCTAGGCAATTATCCTATTACTCCATGGGTGGGCAGCTTTAGAAAGGCTGTGTGGTCTCGTTCAAAATACCCAAGAACTGAAACGTAATCCTGATGACTTACCTCTCCGCGAGTGTTTGCTGTTCATTGATTCCTACATTAAAGAGAACTGGATATACATGGAGCAGTTTCCCTTCTTTAATCTCTTGTGGAAGCAGCTCAAACATCTTTCCTGGGAGCTTGATTTCTATTACATAATGTCCCCTAGGAAAGCAAAAGAATAAGACTGATTTGTGCAATGTGTAAGTGAAAAATTCTGGGTGTTGTTGTTGTTTAAATTACACTTGGGCAACATAAACTTTATGTAAGAGGCAGAGGACATATTCCTAAATCATGAAAAGTACTGGAGCCTAACCAAATTCAAATAAACCAAAAGAGGGAGAGAGCGCGAGCACTTTTTTGGTGCCACTGCCCTAAATCAGAAACATAAATGGAAAGCTGATCCTTTCTAGGTCTCTTGCAGTCCCTGAAAAAGAACCTGAAAAGATGTTGAAAACTGTCCTGTAGATTACTGGCCACCTGGATGGGATGGCAACCACTGCTGGGTCATGGCTTGATTTAAGGTGGGTCACAACAGCAACACTACCACCTTACAAACATCTCATAAAAATGCAACAAATGGGTCTCAAAATGCATGTTGGGGTTAAAGGTGGGACCTGGGTCCCCAAAAGATAAAAACTATTGATGAAGGTCATCCCAACAGAGCTGACACTTTTAGCATTCTGCTTCCAGGCACACTTCCTGTTCTGACTTCAAAAGTATTGGGTGGGGGGGGCAATGTTCCATCTCTGAGCACAAAGCTATAGTACCTCTTCTGGATTACTGGAATTCAACTCCATCTGCCCAGTAGCTTTCATTGCCATTTGTCTCTTGTCTGCCTCTCATTGCTTAACGAACAAAGGAGTATTACTCACAGCTCTTCACATGGCATTGCTAGCAGCTCAACTGGCATTCTGCTTATGATACAAGACTCTCTCAAAATGAAACTAACTTAGAAAAAGCCAGTACACACTAGCAGCCTGTCTGTATCTTAAAACATATTTAGAAAACGTGGATTTAAATTACTAACCTCCCTTGGTTTGAATGTAATACGCTAAAGCTAAATCTAGAAATCACATTTCATTCGTGATTGGCGAAGTCTTAACCTCAGAATGTCAAGATATCAAAATTTTCTTTATTTCTTAAAAGCATGCAAATTTATACAACAATCGGATCAGAAATTTAATTACAAACTGTTTCTTTATAATTACTTTTTCACTGAAGTGGGAAAAAGGATTAATAAGTAAAAAATTTTAAAAATGAGAAAAGGCTTTTAGCCTTCTTACTGCTTGTCTAGCATTAAAATGAGGGCACACAAACTTTTGAAGCGCTTTCTACAGAGTTACAAAAACTCTTCCTACATCCACATATAATGCCAAACCATGGCTTGGTGTCATGCTAATGCAGTGGCGTAGCGTGGGGGGTGCAGGGGGGGCCGGCCGCACCGGGCGCAACATCTGGGGTTAGGGCAAATCCACGGGTTAGGGGGCGCAAATCCACGGGTTAGGGGGCGCAAATTACTTGCCTTGCCCCGGGTGCTGACAACCCACGCTACGCCACTGTGCTAATGACAATGATATGCCTTAGTCTAATGCACTCCCTTCTTCCTTGCTGGTTTGTAGGAAGGCATGGTTTGATCAAACCACAGTTTGCCACGGTCACATGCAATAGCAAACAATCATTTTCCAAAACACCAGAAATAATAAAAAAGGAAAAAGAGCCTCCTGCATCAAGCGGATGATGGCCCATCTAGTCCAGCCAACTTGTTCTCATGGTGACCAACCAAATGCCAAAGGGAATACTGCAAGCAGGGCATGAGTGCAACAATACTCTGCCCACCTGTGATTCCCTGTTGTGGTAGTTTTAATGTTCTGTGCTTGATATTATTTGATTTTTAATTGTATTCTTATTGCTTCTTTTATCTTGTATGGTTTCTTATATCCTATAATGATAGGAATCAATGTTTTTGCACTTGCAGAAGAGTTTCCTAATGTAGTAAAGTGTGGAATTAAAAAGCAAAGGCATTGTCATTGTTCTAACAAGTTTCTTCGATCTGCAGGGAATCTGGTGTCCAAGTGAGATACTGCCAGAAGCAGGTGGAACATTTCCAGAGAGGAAAACTGTACAAAGTCAAAATTTGTGAGAGAAATACTAAAGATTGAAGTCTCAACATAAAAATATCATCCTGCCAGGGAAGATAAACCTATGTTTATCCGATGAACTTAAGTGATGGTATCTGTGTATTTACATACGCAGTTCTGGATAATGTATACGTTTTGCTTTTCTTTTTAAAAATATAAATTTTGTTACACATTAATGTTTTCAACTGACAGATTTGTTAAGTATTTTTTGCTTAGGTTATTTTATCCCACTTGATAAAAAGTAAGTTCTAAAGAACTTTGTATCACTACAGCTTCCCTGACTTTGGCTAGCATTCACACTGATATTGTCATTATAAACATCTCAATGTTTGGTCTCTCTTTTTTCTAGGATAGGCATATTGCTAATACTTATATAGAACTAATTCTATCCATTGCTGCAAAGAAAACAGACCTAATAATCTCGTTTACCCAGCCTTGCAAACAGGAATGTATAGATGGGATTGAATGTATTATTATTTCAATGACATTTTAAGATGGTCAAGATAAATGCAAGAGGCTGATTTTAAAAACAAAACCAAACAAGGCAGCCGTTAAGCAGCCAGAATTCCTGGGCTCTCAGTCACTGTTAAGTTATCATTCAAGCACAGCCAATTAACTACTAAAAATATTACACAAGGTTTCAATGGGATGGCAAGGCTTCAACTAAAAAACACCTTCCCTTGTACACAAAAACGAAAGGCTGTTGTAGCACTGCTGTTCACAAAGCCACACCATGGTGGCCATACAAACTCCAGCATGACAACAGAGTGGCAGGCAGCACAGGCAAGCTGTTTAATGGAGGGGGAGGCATTTCACAAAGCAGTTTGCTAATCTACTCTGTGAAGCACCCACGCTCAGTTAAACATGGGTGCAGGAAGGTTTCATGGAGGGGGAGGTGCTTCAGGAAACTGCACTCTGAAGCACCTCCTCTATCATTTAAAATGGGTTGGTGTAAGCTGTGTGGGGAGGGGAGGGGTGAGCAGGCGCATGAGGTGTAAAGGGGGGGGGGTGTTGGTTGCTCAGGGGTAAAGGTTGCCCAGGTGTGGTGCAAGGTTGGTTGGCAAAGGAGTTGGCAGGATTGGCTAGTGGTAGCAACCCTGGTTGGGTGGGTGTTTTGACATAAACACTCCCAACTCTCTTGGGAAAATAACTTTAAAAAAAAGTTCTCTTACACTTCTGTGTAAAGGGTGTTTTGTATACACAGGCAAAAAGCTGGTAAGAAAATGCCATTCTTCAATAAATATGCAAGGATTTCAATACCAGAGGAGAGTGGCAGTGCTTTATACAACTATCTATTTCTCTTACAAATACTGATATATTCCAGAAGACTATTATCTTTACAAGCCTCTTCAGGGCATTTATATCCCATTCTGTCCATCTGTTACAAATCATAGTTACACAAATACATTTGCAGAGCAGCTAGAAAAAGCATTAGATGAGTTTCCATTTGATTTTTCTGGCGCAGCATAATGTTATGCCTTTGTTTCAGGAAACAGATAACACTCACCGCCTTCCAGTTATAATAGGCAAGAGGTCATCTGATTTGGCTTCAGTTATTTTAAACATGACTTTTTGTAAATCTGATATTCCCACAGCCATGTCTTCTAGCATTCCAATTTCTTCACCTTCAGAGAATGAAAATTAAATTACAAAATAGAATGAAAAGAAAAATATGACAGACAAGCTCTAACTGGTCTATTTCAATTTTAACAACATGTAAGAAAAGAGTTCCTAAGCTTCAGAGCCAATGTCATATGTTAATCTGTTATTTCCACATTGACCATGTATCTGCACAAATATGCCTGTTCCAATTTTTAAAATTTTGATTAGGACTATGTAAAATCTGCCCTGTACCTTCCATGGATATTTCTGCTTTCCCACAAAGCCAGCATCACGTGTATGAATTGCAGGTCTGAATTACTGATGGATATTTCACATATAGGATTTTATCCATAAGAAGTTTTTTAACCAGAACAACAGATGTAACCACAAGTGTTATGATGCAAAAGCCAGTCACATAGACAATAGATTTAATTATGCAAGAGCTTATGCAGTTATCGACTGCTCTTTTCATGGAGCTTATTATAATATTTCCATTTTGTTTGCCTGTTAAGGATGCTTATTCACAGTAGCAAACACAAAGTGAAATCTAACAGTGTCCAACCACCAGTGGTCTGGAAAGTTGAGAAGCTCCCTGGAGCAGATTGGGGGAGGGGAGAAGTCTGCTGTCACATTTTTGGATGTCACCCATAGTTTATTCATCGGGGCACTCCTAGCTCAGTTGTAAAGCAAAAGTAGGGAATTATCAATGCTTCTGAAATAGTAAGCAAGTTTAATTCAATGGATAGTGCGATAGACTCGGGTCTAACAAATCTAGGCAGTTTGTCATGCAAAACTGGTAGTAGCTCCACGATGCACATTTATACTGTACATCATTCAGCCACAGTTTGCATCTGTAACACTAGTAGCCTAGAGCCCTCCTAACACAGTAGTTCTGATCAGCAAGATAAAATGGTAAAGTACTTGGAATAGTAACACTCAGATATGTATATCCCAACGCATAACCTGGAAGTATGGTTTACAAATGTAAAGACAACAACATATATACCGTATTTTTCGCTCTATAAGACGCACCAGACCACAAGACGCACCTTGTTTTCGGAGAAGGAAAACAAGAAAAAAAATATTCTGAATCTCAGAAGCCAGAACAGCAATTCGCTGCACAGGGAAAGCAGCAATCCCTCTTGCTGTTCTGGCTTCTGGGATAGCTGCACAGCCTGCATTCACTCCATAAGACGCACACACATTTCCCCTTACTTTTTAGGAGGGAAAAAGTGAGTCTTTTAGAGCAAAAAATATGGTAGTGTCTTTTTATACTGGTATCAGTCTATTTATACCAGTTAAAACACACTGGCTGGAGCCAGAGGAGGTAAATTGAGTTTGGTTTCCATAATCCCACCCCCTTGTACTCCCAAGAAAGCTGCTCCTGAGAGTCAAGGGAGCTCTTTCAAATGGCATGAAATGTGGTGTGAAGGGCCACAGTTGCAGTGGCAAATAGAAGAAAATAATAATCACTGTTTGGATCCAAGTTAATAGAAAACAAAGCACATACAATATAATGCAGGTCAGGTAAAGACAACAAACTGTCTCACCCTTCAATGGTCTTCTGAAATAAAATAATCAATATAGTACTAAATATGTTTATTCAGCCATCCATTCTGCTGCTAGATCTTATACTTCCAAATAAACATAGCTGAGAATATCTACAATATATATATATATATAAATGTTCAATAAATGTTAAAAATAAAAGAAATTGGCACACAGCTGTGTATCAGAAATACCAAAATGGCCTGGTCTGCACATCACAGTAAACCAAACCATGGCTTGGCTTAGCTTGAACATGCAGATTTCTAGAGGGAGAGATAGCAGCTACTTTGCTCCCTTCCACTGTCATTCTGCTGCTATGCTGAGCAACAACATTGCTTGTTTTAAGAGTGCAATCTGAACCCAGGTTCATGGTTTAGTTCTCTGTAGACTAACCATGAGCATTAACAGAAGTTAGTCCAATGGTTTGTGGCTCTTGGTTTGTCTGGAGAGAACTAAACCATAAGCCTGGGTTTGGACATCACCATAAACCAGAGCTTTCCAAACTTTTGGTGACAGACTTTTTAAGGCTTTAAGGTGACAGACTTTTTAAGGCTTTTCATGACACAGTAAATCAGTTTTACTAGCAAACTGAAGGTTAAACTAACCCCTTTCCAGCCCTGGGAGGAGCTTGGGAGCATTCATGCGACATAGTTACACACTAACGTGTCGCGACACAGAGTTTGGAAAGCTCTGTCTTAAACAAAGCTATGGTTTAGCTCACCACAGGAGCAGGACAACTAGAGAGGAGCAAAACTGCCAAGATCTCCTCACCAAGAGCTCTTGTCTATTCTTCTTAGCTTTTTTAGAACACTTTAATGTAGCCATCTGAGTGTATAACACTTACTATATGTACTGAGGAGCCCTTCATACTGAACGATTAGCCCGACTGTATGAAGCTGCTGCAGGAAGCCTTGATCCCGCAAACTGGAGTGCAATTTGATTATAAACCCACAGACCAATCCAGCAAGCTAGAGTAACGACAATAACCAAATAAACAGAAACCAATTATATTAGAAAGAAAGAAAGATAACAAGAGTCATTTACAAAATTCACTCAGCATTAATAACACAAATTCAGCTTGAACCAAGTCCCACTCTTTTGTCTGTGAAGCTGAATGTTGGAAATATATGTCTAAAGCATTTATTCTCAAATAGTACTACAGAAGAAACATGACAGATTAAAAACACCCTAAGAGTTTTTAGATCAAGCATATATTTTATAGAATAATAAGGCATTGACACAGATCATAGCATTTCCAGAGATCTGAAGGAATCAAGCCTAGCTAGTTGTTTTGGTGTGCAGCCTGTCCTTATAATGTGAATTTAGCCATTGAAAGGAGAAGATGAGCAAACAGTAGGAAAGAGAGTGAATATTTGGATTATTAAAAGCCTCCCACTGAGCAATGGACCATTATCCTGCCACTAGATAAAATTGACTAATTTAACTTTTCTTGATTTCATGTTTTTGAAATCAAATCTCCAGTTTGTGCTTTCCCTCCTGTTCTGCACCTTACACTGAAACCATGTTTTCTAAATAGGTGTATAAGTGCAACCATATCCCGTAAGACATGATTTTGTTTCCAAAAGCAGCACATTTGTTCATTTGCTGCATAGTGTAACATGAAACTACACTCCTGGCTTGTAAAACATCTATTTATCTGCTCACATCCCTATGCTCCATCTTAGGAATGAATCAGGTCTGTAGAGTCACCAGGCACATCTTCACATTATGAATTAATGATTATGGCATTATATATGTATATTTCACAAAGAACAGGTATGACATTACTGTAAAAACATGGAAACATACAAGTTCTGCACTTAATATCTCATTTTAAAATACCAAAACCATTTGTCTAGATATGAAAAAGGGAAACATCTTTGCACTGTGTTACTGTTGTCCCAGATCCAAAGTCCTCTCGGCATGAGCAGAAAAGCACATCTGTGCAGTCATGGGAGGCTCCTAATATCTCATTATATGCTGCTCCAAAGGAACACCAACTGCTGCTGGAAGGGGAAGCCAAAAAGCCCCCTTGTGAATGGGTAGAACACCATTGCACCATTGTGCACTTCATGACTGTTCAGATGAAGACCATGTTTCCTTTTTAAAACGTGGAAGTATTATGCTTCCATATTTTTCTGTTATGTGGAATATCTTACATTAATGACTAAAATGGGTAATTGGATTTTGCATTATTGACAAAACAGTTTGCACATTTTTGTTGTTCCCTGAGGAAGGGCCTGTGGAGCTGAAAATGTGTTCATCATGAAAGGGTATTCTGAATTAAAATGCATTTTCCAACAGTGTGGGAAGCTTCCACTTCTGTGGCATAGAGGTGTCATCTTTGCTGTTTTCACCTAAGGCATTGCCTACAATAATGATAATAGCAGCTGAAGACTGCTTGGGTAGATCTTGTGTAAAACCAGTTGTGTTCTACTGTCAGGACATGGTTGGAGGCACCACCAAACATCTGAGAGGTGGCTTCAGAAGCACTGGCAGAAACAACCAAGACTATCTCTTGTACTTGCACCATGGATTAATAGTGTATTTTCTGGTATATCTGAATGGCCCTTGAGCATCTGAATACACAAAGTAAAAAGTCCAGGGAGCAGCAGTTTGCCAAACACCTTCCAAATGTGACCGAGTCACCAGTAGTAAGATGGAGACTTGTCCTTTGGTGTCTCAGTGGAGTACTGCAGCACTAAGGCAACTTTTGTAGAGACAGAAAAGGACTGATCTACTTTTCCACTGTATGCTATGGGCAGAATACCATTCACTGGGATAGCCACATGCCTTTATACTCTAGGAGGCTAAGTTGTTTCTCAAAAATAAAATGAAAGCCTCCCTCAGTTAAACCTGGCACGGTTTAAGTCAACAGCTCTGCAACAAAACAAAACAAATAAGTTTATGAAATGGAAGAAGCACCTACTGCTTGACTGAAGACAATATCTCTTCTTAGGGTCAGCATTAAGCATTGTGGCAAGCTACATGCAAGCTCCTGAAGCAGAACAAAAGACATTGATTGCTTTGCCCTGGTCACCACCTCTCCAATACAGTCCTTCAGCGTAACTGTGAGTGGATAAAGTTGTTCATACCAGTCACCTGTAACAAAGGAGGGAGATCAAGAATGGTGATCAAGGTAGAGAAAAATCTCCTTTTCAAAGCAGAAAAATCAGTAGATGTAATCCTTTCTCTTTGTGCACGCACACTAAGCTATGGTCAGGTGCCTGCAGCAGTTCCTCTCACACACTGCTGTTTATGGTGTATGAGATTATTAGCTCAGCTCATCCCTGCATTCTCAATACAACACCACATCCACAAAAATCAACTTGTTGTTCATAGCCTAGTTGATGCAATTAAATGAACTTCCCAAAGTAACAGCAGCCTGAGAGGAAATCAAAGCTGGAAAACAAAATAAATGAAATGCTTGGTCAACTGAGCGAAATAGTTATGATACTCTGATCTTCGAGTCAAGCTAAGGAAGTGCAACATATTGATTTCTTTATCGAGTGATTGCATGTAGTAAAAGAAAAAAACAAAAAACCAAAACCCAACAACCCATGGATGTATACTAGAGAAAACAAACCTCCTCCTTGCTTTGAGAGGAAACAGTTAATCAGCAGCTTGACATATGACAAATTCACTTTCTGACATTCATGGGGGGGGGGGGCGGACTGCCAATTTATTCTTATTTGTGAACAATTTTACAAGGGGTTACAACAACTGTACATTGCCAATGCAGCTTAAAAGCAATTCATTCCCTTTACATCCTCCACCACCACCCACAACATGTCTGTGAGGCCTTTCAGCCAGCCTACATATTGCAGTAATCTAACCTAGAGGTTGCCATTGCATAGATGGCAGACATTTGGCTATCCCTGTCCAGCCAGGGGCACAGCAGGGCCACCTGAGCCTCAAGCAACAGCCATGGATCCAGGAACATCCCCAAGCTACGTACCTGCTCCTTCAGAGGGAGTATAACCCCATCAAGAGCAGGCAACCTACCACCCATCTGGTCTTGGGAACTGCCCACTACCAGTGCCTCAGTCTTATCTGGTTTGAGCTTCAGTTGGTTGGCTCTCATCCAGCCCATTACCAATACAAGACAAGGGTCCAGCACATCCACTGCCTCACCTGCAGATGTAAAGGAGAGGTAGAGCCCTGTGTCATCAGCATATTGCTGACAACACTCCAAAATTCTGGATAACCCCACTCAGTGGTTTCATGTAGACATTAAACAGTATAGGGGATAAAATCTAACCCACATTGAAGGCTCCATGGGGCCAAAAAACACTCCCCAAACATCACCCTCTGGAAATATTCATTCAAGTAGGAATTGAACCACTGCAAAGCGGTGCCACCCACTTCAAACTTGGACAGCTGCTTCAGAAGGATACTATGGCTGATGGCATCAAACCTTTCCCATGATGTTAATTTCTACAATATATCTGTAGAGTGCTTCCATATTTTTCCCCAAGTTAATTTCTACTCCTTTAATCACTATAGAAAACTCTATTTTTCATCTGTTCCCAGTTTCAATCCATTTTTAATTCAGAGTTTGAATTAACAGGTGTGATGAAAAGTGGAAATAAGAACCCAGGTGTGACCTCATTTTTGCCTTTGAACAAAGATACAGATTGTTCCTTACTAGAACATTTTTCCTAATGCAAACATTGCCTTTTTTCTTTCCTTTTTTTACAACTGTAGCAGATTTAGCATCCTTTGGTGCTTTTGTGATTCTCACAGTATCCTGGGCTCTTTTCCCCCCTTCCTCTGTCGGTTCCCACTGATAACGACAAAGTTTATTGTATGACCTACCATACCATACATTTACTTAATTGTTCATTCCATCTTTGTAACTGAAGGCAAAGAGCATTTGCTTAAAATTAGGTTCCTAACAGATCCTGAAACCACCAAGCTATTATATAGCACAGCTAATTTAGCATCCAAGCAAAACTCATGATTTCAGTATTCTAAAAATGAACTGCAAATTCAACTGTAACTGCTAGAGGTTTGGAAAGTGTTAAGACTCTGCTATACCACATTTGACCTCAACCTACATCTATCTTACATTAGCATCAGAGGACTTATTATAGTACAAATGTATAGAACATATTGAAGGTATGTGTTTCAGAATACTTACGAACACTACAATATTTTATATTTAGGATTTCCCCAAAAGTCTCAAGAGCATAGAGTTCTGTCTTAATATAATATGTAATATATTCATGTTGTGATAGCAATACAGTGATACTGACGATAATGCATTTTAATATCTTGGCAGCCTAATACAATGTTAAGTGAAATTCAATTATTTATGTAAGCCATCAAAACGCTTTGCATGGAAATTTTGATTAGTTTTTCCACTGTTATGTTTTATCTCCAGTAGGTGGAGCCACTTAATAAGCCTGAAACACCAACATATAATCAGTTATTATTCAATTAAACCGGGTTTCCTAGGCTATGTACACAAAAACCAGCTCAAAATGTTTCCCCCCACTGCATTTCAAGTTGCATTTACATGTTGCTGTACGCACCAGAGAGAGGCCAGAGATGTCTTCGCCTAATGCAAATTACCTGTAACGTCTGCCCCCCCAACTCCTAGTCATGAAGCTGCCACAAATGCATGAACAGCTGGGTCAAATGTACACACCTCAGCTTAACTGCGAAGTGAATGTGGCTTAAATTTTCAAAGTTGGAAGTTGGTTTGAAGGAAAACACATCAAGCAAGAGTATTCCTCAAGAAGCTAAAGGAAATATGTGGATTGTGGCTAGCATCCTGTGTACATGGTTTCAAACAATGGCAATGGGAGTGTACTGGAGCTACAGCACATGGTAATGTGTACACCATTTTAGAGCCTCCTGGTAGGCTCAGTCCAGATTACATTAGTTAAACTTAGGTCCAATTGAACAAAGTCATGGCTAACTTGCCTCACTGATTTTAATGACATCTAACTTAGCCTACCTAATTCAATGATACTGGTGTTTCCAATATTCTGAAGGGATGCTTAGGCATCAAATGCACTACCACCCTTTTACAGGAAGGGATCTGCACAAATCCTTTTCTGATATTATACTGGATGAAAAGAAACACACAGGAAATTGACCTGTGCCATTTCCTTGTAGCATCTGAAGATGGAGCTTTGAGGCAATGCTCACAGGTGTACTTAAGAGCCCAAAGGCACAACAGCCAAGCATCCTCTCCCACCTTTGACAGCAACCTATAGCAAAGCCTCAGTGTGCCAAAAGCAGAGAGCAGGATCATGACCTGAAAAGCAAACAATTCCAGATTGTTCAAGTAAAATAGCCTATGCTGTACAATATAACCTGTAGTTCTCTGAAGCAGCAGAGGACCCCTGCCTCTCAGCTCTGCAACTGCATACTGAAAATTACATGCATGCAATTGCAAAATACAATAATAACCCTTTTTTGCATATTTGCAAGGTATACAAGTTGAGTCTTACCTCTCTGCTTTGCTGGGGGAAGGGAATACAAAAGACTTTGTACTTTCTCTTCAGTAAGATTTGCAGCAAAGGTGCAAACAATAGCCCTCAAAATTTCAAGCAACTGGAGTATTTTTCACTTACTACAACAGATCTTTCTGAAGAGGAAAGAGTTGCAATTGAAGACCTTGAAGAACAGGTTGTTCTGTTGCAATGGTATTTAAGGCTCTACTGCATACATACTTTCCTTCCTTCCTTTTCTCTCTGCTCAGCTGATGTCCCAGAGAGGACCCAGAGGGCCTCATAAGTTACCATGGGGTAGTCTGTCCTTTATAACAATATGTAAAGATAGGAACAATTACCTACCTGATATCTAGTGCACCTACATAACTTGGATTTAAAGGAATGTGCAGACATTTTTATGTTGCATTCACAAATAATTTCTTTTATAGGAGAGCTGCCTCACAATATCACCACTTTTTACATAAGTAATGGTATATAACCAACATCAAAACAGAAAATAACCACCTTTCTTTAGTAACAGAGATAAGAAAAAAGGAAGCATAGGCCAGTGGAATATGCTTAATTTCATCCCATCTTTGTCACAATCTTTTGTTCACTTCACTGTGAATACTGCCAACGTGGCTAGCCACCAGCTGAGGAATTAAATAGGTCAAAGATATGGAGAAGATGGTGCTTCTTGATTAATGCCACATTTAAGCAAGTGAGGCAAACCCTGGAGTTCTAAGAAGCTTGAATAAAATTCAATACAGTATAATTAGACATTACATACTAAACCAAAAGGTTTTATTTATAAAAGCCTCATAGCTCAGGATTATTCATACAATACAGAGTCAATTAACCATTTGCTTCATGAATGTAATTCTAGTTAAGGACCCATTACCTAAGCTCTTTGGAATGGATTAATGTCTTCTCCAATATTTGGACTGCACTTCGTACATTCAGGGACTGAGTTGCCCTTCTGCGTAGCACTGTAGTTTATTATTTTTATTAGCTTATTTTATGTGGGGTGAAATAACATTAATTGTCATTATATTTGCTCTTATAGAACTTCAAGGAGGAATTCAACTGGGAGAGCAGCTTCGAGGCATTATCTTGAAACTTTACAGCATTTGGGGGCCCTTTGAATTAGGAATGTGAAGAACATCTTACTCATGTTTTCCAATATCCATTTTATCATGCTGGCTCTCAATGGATCTCCATCTTGCTCAAGAAACAGGTGCACATTCAGCTGTTAGCCACCACGCAAGTTCTCTTCAGGGTAATTGAACATCATCTACAGCCCCCATGCAAAGGTTGCAAAGATCAGTTAGCTGTCAAACTTTCTTTCACTTCCACAATGGATCTGGGGGGGGGGGGATCCCTTCACTGTGAGTTTTGCTGCTGCTCTTTGCAGCCTTTGCATAACATAAAACATCTTGCTTCATCAAGGAGACGTATGGGGGAAAGCTGCAAGGAGCTGCAATAAGTGTCAAGTAGTCATGGGGAACCTTTTCACCGTAGAGGTGAAACTGACAAGAGGTCTGAAGTTCCTTGTCAATTTCATATCTAGAGTAAAAGTATTTCTAAGGACTAATGGCTCAATGAGATGAAAGGTTCTCAGTTTCATTACAGTTCTTCTCAGCCTCTCTATACAATTCTCCGAGATTCTGCAAAGTGCTTTACATAGCATCACATCTAGCTTTTCTTTCTGAGCAGCATGTCAAGATATTACAACATCCAGCCACCAAGAATGTCTCCTATCAGCAGAAAACAAACTGAGTATGATTTAGCATAGAGTGGGTTTTTTTTTAAAAAAAATATTATTATTTAAAAATACTTGTACACCCCAGTGGAATTGCAATTCCTGGATCACAATTTGAACCTTATGAATTATTGTAGCATCCATGCTTTGGGTGAAAGAGTCAGATAAAAATGAAATGAAACAATGGAAGATTTGTCTGTGTAATCATTATGGCACTGTCTAAATCAGCCTTTCTCAACCTGTAGGTCCCCAGATGTTGTTGAACTAAACTCCCATTACTACTAGCTAGCAAGGCCAGAGCTCAGGGATGATGGGAGTTGTAGTCCAACAACATCTGGGGACCCACAGGTTGAGAACCGCTGGTCTAAATGCTATGTTTCTGGAACCCTCATTTGGATGTTATGGGTATGAGGCACAGTTGGAAGCACAACTGGTCTAGAACCATCCCTACCTATTAGCTAGATATTATTCATGGTTGCCACCATTCTCCTCCTCCTGCATATCTTCTGGCTGACACAGATGGCATGGAAAAAGAGGCCAGCATGGAGAATGGAAGAAACAGCAGGGGTATCTCCTGGTGCTCAAAAGTTAGAAAGGGACTATTCCAACTTGCTCCTCAATGTAGGCTCTACAATGCAGCATCTCACACAGGTGACTGTCCAACCTTAGCTTATATGAGGTAAAGGAGAGTCCATCACCTTCCCAAGACATGTTTATTCCACTGTCAAACCACTCATACTGCTATAAAATCTCTTCCAATGTTGAGCCAAGATCTGTTTGCCTTCAGATTTTCTGCCCCCTTCCCCCTCGAAAGAAAACAACTTTGCTCCACCTTTTGCATGAGAGCCCTTCAGATATTTGAAGACCATGATTGAATCTCCCCTTAAGCTTCTCTTGGCTAAGCAAGTCCACCTCTTTCAACTACTTCTCACAGGACTTGGTTTCCATCCCCATCTCCATTCTGATCACCACCCTCTGGACATGTTCCTGTTGGTCAGCATCTGTTCTCAGATGTGGCATCCAGAACTGGATACAAGACTCCAGATGGGGTGTGAACAGCAGAATGGAGTGTAACCCTTACTTCTCATGATCTGGATACTATGCTTCTGTTAATGCAGCCTAAGATTGCACTGACCCTATTAGCAGCCATGTCACAGCACACAATCCAGTCCTGTCAAGCACCTATTATTTTGCAAAATGAGCCTGAAATTTTTGGGAATATATATTCATGTACAGTTTGTCACTTTTACAATATTGCTGTTTCTAATGCCATCAATTATGACCTACATGAATAAGAGTAGGATAGATATTTGGAAAAGTTGTTCTGTGAGGTTGTCAAAAAAAGGGGGGGGGAGTTCCAGTTGGCTGATGGCTCTCTCTGGCAAATGGGGCTTTTATTTTAGGAAACAAAATTTCTTGGGAAGATAAATGTCACATTACAGGACAGTTGTGCCCATTTGCCTAGAGACACCCTGATAAGGTCAGAGATGATGACCTTTCATCATGCAGCCAGAAAAGGGGCATGCAACCCTAAAGGTCTACAATCAATATGTCAGTCTACTTGTCACACAATAAGAGACTAAGCAGAGAGTATAGGAAGCTGAGAGACAGAGCCATTTGGGGGCAAAACCCTCTGCAGCACCTAAATGAGCACTGTGAAGCATCCATCGTCACCTTATTTTATCCTTCCTCTGTGCTAGTAACTAGCCATCTAGTTACACAGAGCAACTGCCTTTGATAACTATATCCCTGCAGATCACATGTGAATGTGTTGAATGACTGTGAGCTCTTGAACAGGTGAAATCAATAAATCGTTTTTGAAAACTAGTGCTATTGCCTTGGTCTCTGTGCTTTCCTCCTCCAATATTCCAAGTCATGGGGTGAAAGTGCAGATTTTAAACAATGTCAGAGATTTGACTAGAGCAAGCAGGGTGTGACATGGGGGATAATGGCATTTTAAAACAAGGTTTGAGTACAGCAAGAAGGGAGTTGGGTAATGCATTGTTGTACTAGCCTTTTAGTGTTGGCTTATGTGTTTTACCCATCTCTGATACTGCTTCTTATTAAAATTAGTTGGTTGGGCACAATGGCTCAGAGTCTCTCCATCTCTGCTTTACTCAAATCTCTGCCATTGTTTGAGTACAGCAAGAAGGAAGAAACACCGAAAGGGGGGAAAAGCTGTTTTAAACTTCCCTCTCTTTCACTCCTCAGCTGCTTCATGTGAGGGAGATAAAGGATGCAGAGCCCTCAAACATTCCATAGTACCTTCCCACAGTGTATTTCACTCCTTCATCAAGATGTTCCAGATACAATGTAGCAATTTAGAAGAAATGTTTTATTAGCACGTGAACACCATCCGTCAACTGAACTTAGCCTTCTGTAACTGAACAACCTTAATGAAAGGGATTGCATTTTAAGGTTTTATTCATCTTAAAGATACAGCAACGCCTATCAACATGGGTATGTGCACAAAGGAGGCTACAAAGTAAGAGAGAAGCAGCAGCACAGAAAAGGGGTGATGGTCTTTGTGCAAGGGAGAGTTGGAAAAAAGGAGGAAGGAGGAGGTAGGAGAAAGGGGGTGAAGGTGATAATGGTGTGCAGAGGAGGCTGCAGAATAGGAAAGAGGATAAGGCATAGATATGGGGGTGATCTATGTGCAAGGGTCTAGATTCAGGTAGGTAGCTGTGTTGGTCTGACATAGTTGAAATATATATTTTAAAAAAAATTGTCCAGTATCACCTTAGGTAAAGGTAAAGGGACCCCTGACCATTAGGTCCAGTCGTGGCTGACTCTGGGGTTGCGGCGCTCATCTCGCTTTATTGGCCAAGGGAGCCGGCGTACAGCTTCTGGGTCATGTGGCCAGCATGACTAAGCTGCTTCTGGCAAACCAGAGCAGCGCACGGAAACGCCATTTACCTTCCCGCCGGAGCGGTACCTATTTATCTACTTGCACTTTGATGTGCTTTCGAACTGCTAGGTTGGCAGGAGCAGGGACCGAGCAACGGGAGCTCACCGTCTCTTCAGTGTATCTGAAGAAGTGTGCATGCACACGAAAGCTTATACCAAGAACAAACTTAGTTGGTCTCTAAGGTGCTACTGGACAATTTTTATTATTTTTTATCTATGTGCAAGGGAGAATTGAAAAAAAGTGAGGAGGAAGGTAGAAAGAAAAGGGGAGTGGTGGTGAAAAGAGGGGGTGCAAAGGGGATCACAAAAAGGAGGGAGGAGGGACCAGGGTAATGGGTTTGAAGACGGAAGCAGTGGCACGAAATGGTTTGAAAAAGAGGGCCCTCTTAAATGGGTGGAAAGTGAAAAGGGTAATTCATAGTTGCAATGTGTGGGAGGAGGAAGATTCTGGTGGTTTACATGTGGGTGGTTTATGTGCGGGGGGGGGGTCCACAAAAGGAGGGGGCATGCACATGAAGGTGAAAACAGGTGCAAAGTGGGATTGCAGAACAGAAGAGAGAAAATCAGAATAGGAATGGGAAGGTGAAAAGTGAGCATAGTAGTTGCCTGGGCTGGGAAAGGGAAGTTATAGTGGGTTAATGGGGGGGGGGGATGACAGTGGAGTTGGCGAACCGAGTGATCAGAAATTCAGCCCTTAATAAATAGAATCTCTCTGTACAGCAAGTATGATAATCCTCACAATGTTGGGATTTCATTTTGAAAAAGGGAAATCTACAGCCTGAATTCTATGGAAAGAGACATGGAAAATATTAACTTTAATTTTCTCCTGCAAACACAGAGACCGTACAGTGCTTTACAACAATCCTCTACCTTAAAAAATGAATGCTTTCTACTTGCTTTATCCTGCAGTGAAATCATAATACTGTGCTGATGACACCATAGATAGTTACCATGGAAACTGATCTCCCAAATTCAGCTTTAAGAAAGTACTCAAACATTGGTCTTCAAGAAGGATCAGAGATAATATATTCCTAATTTAAAGCTAGCTATCTAAGAAATAAATCAAGGGTATGCAGATTTTAACAGAAAATACCACAAGCATGTAAAACAACAGCAAACCACACCACAGAAGTGTTGCATCAAAAGAATGGTACAAAAAAAAACCCATTTAAACAATTAAGTGTCACTGCTTTGTTTTCTTTATTCTTTTCTATAGGGTGCCAGAATGCACACAGACTTGTAGGAAATTCTATTTTGATTCCATAGCACCCGAACAACAATTTTCCTTAAAATAATATCTTCCATTTGCTAATCTACTACAAGCAACTTACTATTCAGCCTTCCTGCTGGACACACACACACACACACACACACACACACACACTACAGCCACAAATATAAAATGTTATAGCAAATTGGGGTGGCGAGTACATGCACAGTAAATCATGCATATGTTAGCTTTGCCTCCTACAGTAAAGACATTACTGTGGAAATTGCAACTGAAAATCCCAAGGTGAAAGCTGTGCCACACAGTTTTAAAGCACCAGTGTTTTAATGGTCAGTAGCTGTAGGGAATTAAAAAAATGTTAAAGCCACAGAGAACATTCTCCACAGCAATTCATAATATTAGTTATCTATTACTGGATGCCTAAGTCTGGGCACTCAGTACTTGCATTCGCAGAAATGTTACAAATTGACAGCATCACAAGATCTTGTGTGAGTAGCAGTCCTGTTTATTTATATCACAAAGTCAAGATGCACAGAGCTGGAAAGAACCTGATGAACCATTCCTATTCTAAGCTGGAGTAAATGATCCTCAGGGTCCCTTCCAACTCTCTGATCCAATGATGGTAGTAATGATGTGATTATTTGTACCCCGTCCATCTGCTGGACGGTCCCAGCCACTCTGGACAGCTTCCAGCAGTCTAAGATTTCTGGGCTAAACACAAACTGTAGAAAACACTACAGAACCTGTTCTTTAACAAGTAAGATACAGTGCATATGTGTGGGTTGTCAAGCACAGGATCACAGTGGTAATTAGTCACTCATTTCTTTTCAAGAGTAAACAAAGCCAAAGATCTTATTAATACTGTCATAAAACATACCTCCTTGCTAATGGTGGTGCTTTGACCCTCTGACTTTTATCTTTCCACCCTACCCATAATCCCTTAGCCATATACTTCACAAACTACTTCTTCTTTTACTTTTGTTTTTTTCTGTTTGTCAAAGTGCTCCTCTAGCTGTTCCTTTGGTCTCATGATTCCCCCAATGCTCCCTTAACTAATTAGCCAGCAGTTGTGACTCTGATTGTCCCTGTTGCTTTATGAAAAAAGCTCAGTCTCCCACTCATTGCATTGAAAAGCTGCCCACCTCTTTGCTCCTTGTTATCTGGTTCTCACTCTCAGCTCACTACCTATAATGTCATTTGCTGTTAATTCTCTTCATTCTGCTTTGCACCACCCACCATGCTTTTCCTTATGCTTAGGAGACAGGCCCTTCTATTTCCATTAGCAAAAATTCATTTTATTTTATTTTATGTTAAAAGTGAGTCCGGATTCATCTTTCACTTGTCACTGTAGCTCCTCTGGCACATATTTAGTGCAAAATAAACAAAATAAACATTAAGTAGTGATGTATGGAAGTGAGAGCTGGACCATAAAGAAGGCTGATCGCCAAAGAATTGATGCTTTTGAATTATGGTGCTGGAGGAGACTCTTGAGAGTCCCATGGACTGCAGGAAGATCAAACGTATCCATTCTTAAGGAAATCAGCCCTGAGTGCTCACTGGAAGGACAGATCGTGAAGCTGAGGCTCCAATACTTTGGCCACCTCATGAGAAGAGAAGACTCCCTGGAAAAGACCCTGATGTTGGGAAGGATTGAGGGCAAAGGAGAAGGGGACGACAGAGGATGAGATTGTTGGACAGTGTTCTTGAAGCTACAAACATGAGTTTGACCAAGCTGCGGGAGGCAGTGGAAGAGAGGAGTGCCTGGCGTGCTCTGGTCCATAGGGTCACGAAGAGTCGGACACGACTAAACGACTAAACAACAACAAACATTAAGACTGCAATATTATGCATGCTAGTAAGTCCCATTGAACTCCATGGGAATTACTTCTGAGCACACATACAGAGGTTCCCACTGAAAGTAGTAACTGTGACCAACAACAGGACAAACCTCCCAAGTCTATTTTTCATGCTAGAAACCAGTTGTGACTATGACCCCACTATTCAGATAGTTTGCACAAACCATAATGATATATTTATTTTGAGAACAGCACATAAATTTATGTCAAAGAGGCACCTGTCAACTGCCTTTCCCTCTATTTCCTACCGAGCCTGGTAAGGGTTAAGTGTGTGCACTTGACTCTTCCTCTGAACACTGTTTTCAAGGAGAGCCTAAAGCAGATTAAAATATGTCATAAACTTCAAAGCAGAAGACTGTTCTTTCAAAGAGGTTTCCTTGTAGCACACACACAAAAATTAAGCACTGCAAGCAATTCTTGACTCCACTATGGAGATGCAATTTGATAAATAATCTCCCCACATTCAAGGCCAGAATCATGCAAAACTATACCATCAGCACTTTCATCTACCAACTCGCCTCCTCTCTCTTTCCTGTGGCCTTTTCATTTTATTCAGCTCTTCAATGATAATAAAAATGTGCTTCCTACCACTTAGATGAGACGTCACATGCTCTGCTGGTAGAGGGTCGTTTCCATTTTCCGTAGTGATGCTGGGCATGTTGTCTTTCTCAAGCAGTCTATCCACCATTGCAATAATGCAGTTTAAACTCTTCCCCACATTGGCCCACACCCTGTCCTGAAAAAAGTATCAGTTTCACCACTCAATATTTAAAAATGCATTTAAAGACACAACAGTAGATTTATTAGTTTCCTTACTATAGTGAATAATAACAAAACAATATATTCCAGCTTTGAATCTACTTCAGCAGAAGATCTTTGCTACTTACTTCAAAAGTACAATTGCAGAATAAATTATTCTAGGATTGTCACTGTGTTTAGAATTGCCACAGACTATTCCAAGAGGAGCATCCATGTTAGTATATTGCAGCAAAGAGAAAGACACATGTAATACCTCAAAGATTGACAAATATGATGTCACATATACAGTTGTGGACCACAGCTCCCACTTTTTCAAATTTATTTTGGCAAAATTTATTCTTGTGCATCTGAAGCTGTTTGGGCTGATGTATATTCTAAGGGAAGAGTATAGCTATTTTCTTCAAGATGAAATACATTAGTACATGTTTACATAACTGACGAGAAGCCCAGTCCCTGAAGATACTCAATACCTCCAAGTGGGAAGTGGCATTTTTAAAAGTCATATAAAATTAAATTCATATCCCACCCTTCCTGCGAAAGGAGCACAGGGCAGCAAGCATCACATGATAAAGCAACAAAACATCCTAAAAACAATTCCAGTACAGATGCAGACAGGGAAATATCTCAACGTAAAAGGCTTCTTGGAAGGGGAAGGCCTTTAGTAGGTGCCCAAAGGATGTCATTTTCTAATATTCAAGGGGAAGGAATTCCAAAGGGGAGGTGCAACAACACAAAAGGCCCCATTTCGACATTATGAAGAATGGACCTCCTGATAACACGATATCTGCAAGAGGCCCTTACCTGCAGAGTGCAGTGATTGATAGGTATACAAGTAAGGCCACCTTTCAGGTATCCTGGTCCCAAGCTATAGAGGGCTTTGCACATCAAACTAGCACCTTTAACGTATCTAGTAGCTAACTGACAGCCAGTGCAATTCTTTCAACAGTGGGGTAATATGTTGACTATATCCTGCCCCAGTGAGCACTCGAGCTGCCTACATTTTGCACTAATTACAACTTCTGGACAAATCTCAAGTGCAGCATTGCAGTAATACAGCCTGTGATTACCAGCTCACAGATGACACTGGTCAGGTGTCCTAGCTACTGAGGTGACCCAGGCCTCTAGCAACAAAACAGAACCAGGAGCACCTCCAGACTATGAACCCGCTCTTTCAAGGGCAGTATGGCCCCACCCAAAGCAGGCAATTGACCAATTATCTGTTCTTGGGAACCATTCACCTACAGCACCTCATTTTTGCCACAATTCAGAGTCCACCACTGAGTCCAGGGACCAGTTTAGGGTTTGCACAGCCTCTCTTCATTTGGGTGCTACTGAGAAATATAGGTGGGCACCACCAGCATACTGATGAGGCCTTGCCCCAAATCTCTGAATCTCTAAATTGCTTCATATAGATGTGAAACAACATTGGGGACATAATGGTATCCTATGATATCACACAGCACATCTGCCAAGGGGCCAAAAGACAATCACTCATTATCATTCTTGGAAACCAACCCATAGGACTGGAACTACTGTAAAACAGTGCCTCTATACCCATTCCACTAAGTTGGCTGAGAAGGAGATCATGGTCAATAGTACTGAAAGCCACTGAGAGATCAAGAAAGAATAACTGGGTTGTGCTCACCATCTTTAAGTTCAGCTCCATAATTTTTTGAGGGCTAGTAAACATTTCATTGTGTTTGCAAGTATGCAAAGCATAGCATGGATGCCTGTGGTGTTGTGGTTTATGTTTGCAGTGGGTCAGTGGCAGAGAACACATTCTAAGAATAAAAAGGAACCGTGGTGGATTAAAGCTGTGACTTCAAGCAATTGTGCTTACTTGACTGTTCATTAACAGCAGGTTTTAATAGGCCATGGAAATCAGGAAACAAGTTTTATGGGGAGAGAATCAGATGCCTTGAGCAGTGATATATCAGGTTCAATCAGCATTACATAACTGTTCAGCATGTCACAGTTACTTGTAAACTCAACTACTGGATCTTCAATCACATGGTAAAGCTAGCTTACAATATCTAGCTAGCTTCATGTTTCTGATCAGCTGTTGAAATAAGGTAAAAGCACATGGGCTGAATTATCAACAAGATCATCAGCAGCTATTTTTATCTGCCCATGAAAGAAAAGGAACAGTATAACAATAACGTAAAGACAGGTAAAAGTGGAATATTTCTAAAGAGATATGTGAAAGTGCAGGATAGAATACTAAGTAGGAGAAAATTAATGATGATAATGTTGTGAGGTGAAGGTACCCCTGACCATTAGGTCCAGTCGTGGCCGACTCTGGGGTTGTGGCACTCATCTCGCTTTATTGGCCAAGGGAGCCAGCGTACAGCTTCCGGGTCATGTGGCCAGCATGACTAAGCCGCTTCTGGCGAACCAGAGCAGCACACGGAAACACTGTTTACCTTCCCGCTGGAGCGGTACTTATTTATCTACTTGCACTTTGACGTGCTTTCGAACTGCTAGGTTGGCAGGAGCAGGGACCGAACAACGGGAGCTCACCCCGTTGCGGGGATTCGAACCGCCGACCTTCTGATCGGCAAGTCCTAGGCTCTGTGGTTTAACCCACAGTGCCACCCGCGTCCCTTGATAATGTTGTAGAAGAGTTCAAAAGCTTATACAAGCTCAGTCTGCAGCATGAACACATTTTTTAAAAATTACAGTATTGTGCCAGCAATTATTGACATGTATATGCACTATCTGCCATAACCAGTCACCTTGCACCTGCATCTTTATATAAAAGGTTTGCAGGGTTGTTGTTTTTTGAAAACATTAGTCCTCTATAAATAACTCTGGTTTGTGTTTACTTTTTATATTTCTGGGTACTGCTTTTAATAGCTGACAAATCCCCCACTTACTAGATTATTTCTAAAGACCTACCTGACTAATGGATTATAGAATGAACAAATGATCTAATCACCTGTGGACTCAAGAGAGGAATTATGAAGGAATGTGATTTTAGCTTAAATGTTTTTATTTCATAGGAAATAATTTATTTCCCTTGGGTGTTTACTTAGGTGTTATCTCCCTCTGCTTTTCTCTCTCCGTGTTTTAAAAATCTATATACCAGAACCTATTTTTTCCCCATCTCTGACAAACCCTGAAATCAAACCTGACTCACTCCTGTTAAAAAAACCAACACCCTGCTTAGCAATAAGTTATTCATGTCCTTGTTCTGTAAGTGCACACATGTTTATCTGAACTAAAACTTCACCCCTGTGGGAGTTATCACAGTGGTAAAATTAAACTCGTGAGTTTTTCTCAATCCCAGAGTTGATTTGCCCTTATTTGATCTTTTTATTTCTGAAAGACAACTAAAATAAGCCTTTGGTAAAAATCAATGCTAAATTTCTATTTCATTTCAAGCATAACAAGCATAACAACATGATGTTTAAAGACTGTATTGTACTGGCACTGAAAGAAGTATGCAACCTTCCAACTTTTGCAAAAATGAAAAATAGAAATCCCCCTTAACCTTGACAAAAATGCTTCTAACAGTACAATCTTCCGTATGTTTACTCATTAGCAAGAAACACTGTTCAGTGAGATTTTACTCACAGCTTACTGTGCATAAGACAGCAGTCTACAATAGTGAAATAGAAATAACTGGCATGTTTATTAACTAAGGGCCAAACTAGATATGCCATTAAGGGTTTATTTGCAGTGTGTGTGTGTGTGTGTGTGTGTGTGTGTTGTGTGTGAAATGTAAATAGAAACCACAAGGCAAGGAGCTTGATACCTGTCCGGATCAAGCAAAGTAACCCTTTCCTCCCTTGCTGCAGCCCTGAAGAAACTATGACTTCCCTTCCAATGCAATTAGCAGTTTCAAAGGAGTTATTTTTGTGAAGGCCACAGAAGTGGACAAAAGAGTTAAACCCACCCCCACCCCGCTTCCTGCCTACTGAGATCCTGATAATAATTACCCTCCCATGATGCCTATTTATATTATTGTTTCTTATTATTTACTTCCGTTTTTTTAGAGTAGCTGTTTGTGACAAAGTAGCCCCTCCTTCCCTTTCCTCATCTTTCCACAATCCAGCCCACCCTGCTGTCTCCAGATATTGCAGCATGGTATTCAGTGTTTTGACTTAGTGCAAATGTTTGTTTACAATTCAGTTTTGATACAAAGGGGAAAAGATAAAAATTGGAAAGAGAGAGAAAGGTAAAATGTAGACAAGAAAACACAAACACATAACCATACAACAATATCACTAAAGAGAAACAGGTTCTGAATCTGAATCAGAGGCTCAAATTGGCCCAATTCAGGCCAGTTTGGATTTTACCCAAAGCCACATGAACTTATACAATGACAGCTGAAGCATTTTGGTAAGTCTAGTATTAGGAGGACTAGTTCTTCCCACATTTTCATTTATGTTAGGCAATTAACTTCACTGGAAGTATTCCCAGTTTACACTGATAGCTACCGAGATATACTGGGACATGGGCCAAACTTCACTGTCACATTTTATGCAAGTCACTGAGGTTCAGAATAGCAATTATTAGATGTATCCTCCCCTCCCTCTGCCTTCTGGTTCACAAGTGGGGGCAGAATCTTATTTCCCTTTCAACCATTATAGTACAAGTGCATGTATATAAAGATTAAAATAGAATCACTGTAAGACATGTCCAAAAGGTACATTTCCCCCCCCCCCAAAGAAAAGTAAAACATCTTGGGAGGAGGAGGGCAAGCAAGCATTCAAAATCTGAATTGAAGCTGGGCTAAACTCTGGCAAATAATCTTGCTGTAGAAAACTGTCCTCACTGCTTAGCAAGGTAGTCCTTTCTTCCCTCTGTCTGTACTATTTTTGATATTTCTCAACCATAACCCTTCTTGCTTCTGCGCTGCAACCGAACTTGCATGTTTATGTCTCCTAAAGTGTGGCTGAAATGTGCTTCCTTTTAGGTGGCAGCTCATCCCAGTTTCCTGCTTGAGGTGAAAAGGAAAACTGCTGTCCTGTGTATGTGCCTTGCTCCTTTTGCTTCCCCCTACCCCCCCCCCCCAAAAAAAACAAAGTCTTGCTTACTGGCATCATGCAGCTATGGTTTCTGGGGAGATTGTGTGAGAGACCACAAGATTATGCAGAGGGCTCTGGATGCCTTGTGTGACCTCTCCTGGTAAGCATGGCACTCTGACAGAATCCAGAAGCCACTGCTTTTTCAATAGTGGGCATGCGGGGGGGGGGAGAGGCATGCCCTTTGGATTCTGCCGCCTGAAGCGGCTGCCTCAGTTTGCCTCATGGCTGGGCTGATCCTGCTTTCTTCTGTGCTTAAGGTGCAGTAAGATGACACACTTAAGATATTAAAGTATATATATTTAGGGGCAATGATTACATAGTTATTGTGTCATTATTATTATTATTATTATTATTATTATTATTATTAATTATTATTATTTCCTCACCTTTTCTCAAAGGAGCTCAAGGTGTTGTATATGCTCCTCCTCCATTTTATCCTCACAACAACCCTGTGAGGCAGGCTAGGCTGAGAGACTGTGACTGGCCCAAGTTCACCCAGCTTCATGGCTCAAGCAGGCGTTTGAACACTGGTCTCCCAGGTCTTAATTCAACACGTTAACCACTACACCACACAGGTTCCTAGAAGATCTGTTTTGGCAAATCAACTGTGTTATCTTCTCACACGCATTCTGAAATTTCTCTTTTCAAAAATTTGGGTAAGTAAAGCCTGGACTTATAACTCTGTTGTCTTTTCATATGTGTCCACTGCTGTTCATAAAGTACTTTCTAACCAGGCATGCTAACTAGCTAGAAATATACAACAGTAGCTTCCAAATGGCACTCTGCCCACCTAACTCTTGCATTATGTATGGAGTGACTTTTTATCCTCCCTGAAGGGAGGCTTTGGAATGATAGAAACAGCTGGTGAGAGAAACCGGGAACAACTATTCAGAGACGATCTGTAACCATCAGGTGAAATATTTTTCTTTACGGAGTTAGCATTGCTTTGGTGCTGCCTAGGAATACCATGGCCAATTGCATTTTACTCAGCAGCCTAATCAGCATTGATCTTAACCGCCTGACAGTATTTGTAACTAACAGTGTTGCACAAACAGAAACTTCCAGCATGAACTCTTAAAATGCCATTTTTTCATGCAAACTTGTGAGAAAAGCTGCCCCACAGTTTGCAAGGTGGTATGAAGCATGTCATTAATCTGCCAGCTTTCTCTGTCCTGGGCAGCCCCCCTTCTTTCCTTTCTTCCTTTGAAAGTGATGGGCAGGAGGAACGTGTCCAGCAGGGAGGTATCCTGTGTAGTATATTAAAAAGCATTTAAACTGCTGCTTCTGGCATTTTAATTTTGTAGAGTTGTATATATTTACTGTTTTCACCATGTGCTTGGGCACCACATATAAATTTTCAGTTGGAATGCATGATTATGCCTTCAAAAAGTTATATATATCTATATAGCTTATTGATATAGCTTCTGGGATATCAACAGACTCCTGTATGGCCACTGTAGGTGGGAAACTGCTGGAGCAGATAAGATCTTCGGTCTGATCTGGGGAGGCAGTTATTATGTTCTTAATAACCGACAGACCCTACTTCTCCCCCTCTGGCTCAACAAATTGCAAGCTGTGACCCAGTTTACCTTTTCCCTTGTAAAGGTACAGGAGGAGAGAGAAGCTAAGCCAGACTTTAAATAGCCACATCTCTGATTGCTTGTGATGAACAAACAAATTGCCTCCAGGTAACAAGTCATGTAAGTTTTTGTAAACTCAAAATGGGAGTTTGTTCAGGTCATTGATTCATCCCTAGAACTGCTTCCCTCCATGCATCCAGTAAATCAACACTTTGGCTCCTACACTTTGTTCCTTGCAATGACAGTGATTCTTCAGTGAAATTTGGGAATGCAGTTGCCAGATTTTAATCCTTTGAATGTTCTGAGGCAGCGATACTGGCTGCGGCCTCTGGGTCGCTCCCTTTGTTGCTCGCCTTATTGTGCCATACTTTGCCACATTCATGAAGTCGCTTCTTGCATGTAACAAAGTGTGCTCAAGGTGTCACAGCAATCTGTTGCGGTTCCTGCAGCTGACTAAGATGGATGCTCCTGTGGAATTAATAATAATAATAAAGCCCAAAGTGCATGCAATGGTACCCATAATTGACCATTTGACTTATCCAAGAACATAACTTTGAGGCTACTTACCCACTCCTCCTCGTCATATTCCGAATGGTGAGGTATAGAATCTTGTCTCTTGATTTGGGATGGATGCTCCTGATTCGACTGATCCCCACTCTCTTCAGCACTGTTCCTTGGCACAGTTGGTTTTTTTAGGACACAACCTGGACGGGCTGTGTATAGAGCTAAAAGGGCACTTCTGATCAGCTGATCCTTAAATGCATGTACAAATAACTCTGTCTAGAATTAAAATGAGTGTGCAGTCAGTAATAAGCAGGCAACCTACATCTAATTTACAGTATAGCCTGTAGTTGCCACAATGGCACCAAAGACTACGTAAGGAAATGTATTTTGTTATCTATTTATATCAACTTCTCTTAGTGCAAGGGTATGCTAAGCTTTTGAAAACAATAAAGTTTTGTGGCACCTTCAAATTCTCTCAACATTTGGGACTTCCGGAGGCGGCGCGAACGACAATGGCAGTCCTCCTTGCTTGCTGAGGAGGAAGCTCCGCAGAAACGGGTCGTCCGCTACGGCAAAGCGGAGACCCGCACCGAAAACCTCAGGCAGCAAGAGCCTGAGGACGTGGGACTCGGCGGGTGCCAGAAGAGGCCCCTAAAACGGAGAGGAGACCCCGTAAGGAGCCTCCGATCGTAGAGGGGGTTGCGGCGCTGTGAGTCAATCGCTATTCTGCGGAACGAAGCCGCGCAGCTGCTGTCGGTGAGCACTGACCTTTCTTCCTGAAAAATTTTCGAATTAGAAGGCAACAACCCGTGAGTAAGAAAGGACCTTTACAATTTGAACCTAAAATTGAGGAAATTTGGCTAAAAGCGGAGCGAGGAGAACAGGAAGTCTGTCTTCCGCTGCTATTTAAACTTCAAAGCAAAAGAGCTGGAGGTGGAGTCGTTAAAGAGGCTTTTAAATAGACTGTTTTGAGCACCCATTGAAATTGCTTTTACGTAAAGAAAGGGCACAAGTTAACTACACGATTTACTCTTTATATGGACTGTGTTTATCCTCTTCTTTTGGATTACAATTTATTGACTGTGAAGCCCAGATACTTGGGCTGCCAGGAACAGAGCTGTCAGTTTGCAGACTTAGCTACTTTAAAACTGGACTTGCAACAATCTAGGGCATTTGAACTTGCTACTTTGAATCATCAGCCGGTACTTGTCAGAATCACTGTAACACTGTTAACACCAACTCTGCTAAATTTTAACTACAGAAGGTCTTTGGATAAACTGAACTTTATTAGCCTGTTTATTTTTATTTTTGTTCCGGCTTCTCTCAATAAGAAATTTTAAGCCCCCCCTAGAGGATTTTGACACTATTTTACTTTCTCTTTCCTTTCCTCCTATTCGACGGTGCTCTGGGGCTGCTGTATTCCCATGGGAACATCTGAATTTGATCTTGACTCAGAGATAAACTTGGAATGAGCGGTACAAGAAGAAGAGGACCAAGAACTAGACAAACAACCCTAACCTCAGCTTTGCAGACACGTAGATCTTCTGTACCTACTTTGCCCTCAGCAGGGGGAGAAGAAAGTGTGCCTGTGCTGCCGTTGGAAGAAGGAACAGAGCAGCTACAATTGGAAGATATGGCCACAGGAGCAACTGCTGCAATTTTAGAGAAAATATATGAAAAATTGGAATCTTTGGACAAGAGAGTGGAATCTTTGGACAAGAAAGCTGATGAACAAACAGCTAAAATAGATCAAAACACAGCCTGTCTAAATAAAATAACTGGACAGGTAGCACAGAATGTACAAGCAATTGGAGAATTAACTGAGGCCACTATAGAAAATAGCAAATTAGCTGAGGCAACCAGCCAAAAAGTTGAAAATTTAGAACAAGAGGTAAAACCATTCTGCAAACAAGTCGAAGGGCACCAGACGTATCTGTCCATGCTAGAATTGCGGAATCGGGAAAGTAATTTAAGATTAAGGTCAATACCAGAGGTTGAAGAAGGTAACTTAGCTGAGTTCCTGACCAAAGAATTTACCAAGTTCTGGCCTATCCAAGAGGAAAAGGACTTTAGAATTATATCGGCTTTTAGACTTGGAAAATTTGCAAGGAAAGACAAGCCCAGAGACTGCTTGATAATTTTGAGATCAAAGGAGGAAAGGGACAAGATATTAGGCTTACACTACGAAAAGTCACTGGACATTTTGGATAAAAGGGCTGAAATTTACAAAGATATCCCGAAACAACTGTTGGATCTTAGCCTACCTTGAACTGGTTAGATTGCTAAGGAGTAATTCAATCATCTTTAGGTGGGAATTTCCCCAGGGATTATCTTTCACTTTCAGAGGGAAGAAGGTTAAAATCAAAACACTTGAGGACAGAGACAAATTTTTGATTGTTCATGGAGAGGACCTTCAGAAAGGAATTGAAACACCCTTTGGGCCTGGAGCATCGGTTGTACCTTCACCCCCAGAACCTGGAGACCCAGAAAAAAAGACACCACCACCAGAACAATAACAGATTTATCCAGGATGTCTCTGCAACTTTTGAGCTGGAACATTCATGGTTGTAACTCCCCGGAAAAAAGGAGGAAGATATTTCATATATTAAAAAAGGAACAATTGGACATTATCTGTTTGCAAGAAACACATGTGGCCAGGCTCCATAGGAAAGTGTTAATTAACAAAAGACTAGGCCAAGAATTTATCTCTTCGGACAAAGTAAAGAAGAGAGGAGTGGTGATTTATGCAAAGGAGAGCCTGGCACCTAAACTCTTATTCAAAGATGAACAAGGAAGAATTGTGGCAATTGAGATACAACATCAAGGAGAGAAATTTTTGATATTAGGAATTTATGCACCGAATGAGGGGAAATCAGAATTTTACAAGAAGTTGCATGAGAGCGTCCTGGACTATCTGGACTATGATAACATCATCATGATGGGAGATATGAATGGAGTGGTATCAACCAACATGGATAAGTCACAAAATCAAAATATATCAAAAGATGGCAGACTACCTAAGACTTTTTTTGAACTGACTGACAATATGCACTTGATTGACATTTGGAGGACAAAAAACCCCTTGGGAAGAGAAGGAACATTCTTTTCTGAAGCCCAGCTGACATGGACAAGAATAGACCAAATATGGATATCTAGAGGCCTGGCACCGAAGACCAGAAAGGTGGAAATCTGCCCAAAAACCTGCTCCGACCACAATGCTGTAAAGATGGATATGACACTACTACCATCCAGCTCCTTTAGGCGGAAGATGAATGACAATTTGTTCAGAGATCAGGAGATTGTTAAAAAAGCCCAAAAAGTTTTGAAGGACTATTTTGAGATAAATTTGAACACTTCAGTGGAAAAAACAACTATCTGGGACGCAAGTAAAGCGGTGATGAGGGGGTTCTTGATACAACAGAATGCTGTAAAGAAAAGGGCACAAAATGAGAAAAAAGACAAGATTTTGGAGAAAATTAAAGAACTGGAGAAGAAATTAAGATCAAACCCGAAGTCACAGCCGATTCTGAGAGAAATTAAATTATACCAAGCACAATATTCTAAATTGATGAACCAGGAAATAGAATGGAGAATTAAATTAATGAAACAAAAAACATTTGAATCGGCAAATAAATGTGGGAAACTGCTAGCATGGCAGTTGAAAAGGAGACAGAAAATGAATACAGTTACCAATTTAGAGATTGAAGGGGAAAATGTTCAGAACCCCATGGAGATCAGAAAGTGCTTTCAGAGGTATTTTAAACAACTATATACTCAAGGTCCGCAAGATGAGGCACAGATAGAACAATTTCTGATAAAGAATGGGCTGCCAAAAGTGTCACAAGAAAATAGATCAATCCTGAACAGCAGAATAACACGACAAGAGATGGAACAAGCCATTCAGAACATGCAAGTGGGCAAATCTCCAGGGCCAGATGGGCTGACCTCCAAGTACTATAAGACATTGAAAGATTATTTGATACAACCACTGATGGAGGTCAGCAATGAAATTATGGAGGGGAAGAAGGCGCCAGAAACGTGGAAAGAAGCTTTTATCACATTGATACCAAAATCAGAAACTGAAAAGACACAACTTAAAAACTACCGCCCCATCTCCCTTTTAAATGTGGATTACAAAATATTTGCAGACATATTAGCAACTAGATTTAAGAAAGTGTTAAATGAAGTAATTTATAAGGACCAAGCAGGCTTTCTCCCTGGCAGACATTTGTTTGCTAATACAAGGAATATTATTGACATTTTGGAACTTTTACAAACAAATATTAATACAAAAGCAGTTTTAATTTTTATAGATGCGGAGAAGGCCTTTGATAACATTTCTTGGAAATTTATGAAGAAAAATCTGGAAGGAATGGGAGTGGGACGGGGCTTTGAAAATGGGATAGAGGCAATTTATTCAGAACAAAAGGCTAAACTGATAGTTAACAATGTGATTACGGAAGAGTTTAAAATTGAAAAGGGAACACGACAAGGCTGCCCTATCTCCCCATTGTTATTCATTTCGGTCTTGGAGGTGCTCTTGAACATGATTAGGGGGGACCGGATGGTTGAAGGAATTCAGGTCGGAGAGAAACAATACAAATTGAAAGCGTTCGCAGATGACCTAGTTTTGACCCTACAGGAGCCAGAGCCAAGTACGAAAAAAGCATTACAATTGATCCAAGAATTTGGCCGGGTGGCGGGATTTAAATTAAACAAACAGAAAACTAAAGTATTGGGAAAGAACTTGACAGATACAGAGTCAGAATGGTTTCAGAAAGAGACAGAGTTAAATGTGGTTAAAAAAGTGAAATACCTAGGGGTAAATATAACATCAAAAAATCTAAATCTGTTTAAGGATAATTATGAGAAATGCTGGTCAGAAATTAAGAGAGATCTAGAAAGTTGGACAAGATTGAAACTTTCTTTGTTAGGCCGAATCGCCGCTGTAAAGATGAATGTATTGCCAAAAATGTTGTTTTTGTTTCAAACATTACAGATTGTGGATAAAACAGAATGCTTCCAGAAGTGGCAGAGAGATATTTCCAAATTTGTCTGGCAGGGCAAAAAGCCCAGAATCAAGTTTAAGATACTAACTGATGTGAAAGAAAGAGGGGGCTTTGCCCTGCCAGACTTAAGGGTGTATTATGAAGCAGCAGCTTTCTGCTGGCTAAAAGACTGGCTACTTCTGGAGGACACTGATGTATTGGATTTGGAAGGTTTCAACAATGCGTTTGGTTGGCATGCATATCTATGGTACGATAAGGCTAAGATTCATAAGGCTTTTAAGAACCATATTGTCAGAAAGGCAGTGTTTAATGTCTGGACAAAATATAAAGACTTATTGGAAAATAAAACTCCAAGGTGGCTTTCACCATTGGAAGCTAAGGCCCGAAAAAGACTCAATATGGATGCCAAATGGCCAAAGTATTGGGAAATATTAGAAAAAGAAGGAGACAATTGGAAATTGCAGAGTCAGGAGAAAATGAAAGACAAAGTGCGAGATTGGTTACACTACGCCCAGATTAAAGAAGTTTTTAAACTTGATAAAAAATTAGGATTCCAGGTGGAAAAATCGAAATTAGAAACGGAATTGCTAGAGCCTAAGACCAAGGTACTTTCAAGAATGTACAACTTGCTGTTAAAATGGAACACACAAGATGAAACGGTTAAATCGGCTATGATAAAGTGGGCACAGGACATAGGGTATAATATTATGTTTGAGGACTGGGAAAAGTTGTGGACTACTGGGTTGAATTTCACTGCATGTAATGCTTTGAAAGAAAATGTAATGAAAATGATATATAGATGGTACATGACCCCAGTCAAACTTGCAAAAATATACCACTTGTCTGATAATAAGTGTTGGAAATGTAAGGAAAATGAAGGAACGTTCTTTCACCTTTGGTGGACCTGTCCTAAGGTGAAGGTCTTCTGGGAAATGATATATAATGAGCTGAAAAAGGTATTTAAGTATACCTTCCTTAAGAAACCAGAGGCCTTCCTTTTGGGTATTGTCAGCCAAGGGGTGTTAAAGAAAGACCGAACTTTTTTCATGTACGCAACAACAGCAGCAAGGATAAAAGGTAAAAGGTAAAGGTACCCCTGCCCATACGGGCCAGTCTTGACAGACTCTGGGGTTGTGCGCCCATCTCACTTAAGAGGCCAGGGGCCAGCGCTGTCCGGAGACACTTCCGGGTCACGTGGCCAGCGTGACATCGCTGCTCTGGCGAGCCAGAGCCGCACACGGAAACGCCGTTTACCTTCCCGCTGGTAAGCGGTCCCTATTTATCTACTTGCACCTGGAGGTGCTTTCGAACTGCTAGGTTGGCAGGCGCTGGGACCGAGCAGCGGGAGCGCACCCCGCCGCAGGGATTTGAACCGCCGACCTTTCGATCGGCAAGTCCTAGGCGCTGAGGCTTTAACCCACAGCGCCACCTGCGTCCCTAGCAGCAAGGATACTTATTGCTAAACACTGGAAAACCCAAGATCTACCCACACTGGAAGAATGGCAGATGCAACTGATGAACTACATGGAACTGGCTGAGATGACTGGCAGAATCCGAGACCTGGGAGAAGAAATCGTTGAAGAGGACTGGAAAAAATTTAAGCTTTATCTGCAAAAAAAAATATTGTAAACTGTATGAATGTTAAGCAGGATGCTTGATTTTAGACAAATTGGCACCATCAAAATAGATGAAGTAAATCATGAAGATAATTTAAATATAAGATGAAAAACCTATTTTTTTTTAGATAATTATTAGGCTAAATTAAATTTTCTTTTGTAAGGATTGGAATAAACGTATCTAAAATTTGAAATATATTCAAAATTTGACAGTAAGGATGGAGATAAGGGAATAAATTGTTGTTTTAAGTGTATTAAACTAGAACATAGGAGCGGGAGATGTGAGGAAGTCAAGAAGTGATAAGAAAATATGTGATATGCAATGTTATGTTCATTTTTTTTTTTACTGTAAATGAAAAATTCTTAATAAATATTTTTTAAAAAAACAAACAAACAAATTCTCTCAACATTTGTAATGGCCCTAAGTGAGCTGCAGAAAATAGCACCTCAATTTGCAAGGGGACACATGGTCCTGTGAAACTTGGGATCAAGTTTCAGCCCGGCACTAGTCTGCACACAACTGTGTGAGGGGAAATCAATTAGTGCAAAGTAGTTGTTGTTGTTGTTGTGGTGGTGTGTGTATCTGTGTATCTGTGTATGTATAAGGCACAGTAACTGCAGAAGCAAATGGGACCCAGAATTCAAAAATTTAGAGAACCCCTGGTTAAGCAACAACCAGCACAGGAGAGCCAACACACAACTTGTGACAATCTTGTTGCCTGCTGTGATTCCATTATTAGCTAATTTCAAAGCATGATAAGAGGCAATGGTCCATGTTGACTGATGATGGCAAGTTTACAGTTCAAGAGATCACATAATTATCAAATGAATAATGTAATGTTTCACCCCTAGGCAAGCCTTTGTTCAATTAAAAGGTGCCTATCCCGAACAACTCTCTAAATTTCACATTCATCTCAGCAGAATTACACACAAAAACCTTTAAACTAGGACACCCACCTTCCTTCCTATTAAATCTCATTTATTTTTCTTGTATCAGTTCAATCAACTGCTAGCACTCATCCTTCCTCCTTGTAGACATATCCATAGTGTGTACTAGAGACATCTGAATTAATTATTACACTACAAATGTGACATAAATCTCGATTTAGAAGAACATCACATTATTATTTTAAAAACCCCAATGAATTCCATTAAAGGCACCAAGGTAAAAGAGTACACCAAAGATCTCCCCCTAAAATGTAGGCCAAAAAATAGGGTAAATCTGAGTGACAGCAAGTGCCATTTTTCATTGCTGTAGCAGGAAAAAACTGTGAATAAGTTATCTATATTGGTTAAAAACAAAACAGATTTGGGATGTACTTTGAAAACCAGGAATCCTTGCAAGTTGTGAGCAGATACTCTCCAACCCAGGAGGAGGAGTCTTATAATGTAATAGTTTTCACAGAGAATGTGTAAAAAGGTGGATGGGCTGCATGGTATAATCCCACCTACCCTGTTCTTTCTCACTTCACCTCTTTTCTTCCTTCCTTCCTTCCTTCCTTCCTTCCTTCCTTCCTTCCTTCCTTCCTTCCTTCCTTTCTCTCCCCCCCCCTCCTCTCTCTCCTGCTCTCTCTCTCACTCCTTACTCCTCTCCTTGCCACCCACATGAAATTAGGCCAAGGGCCAAAGGTTGTGCACAGCTGGTGTAAAATAGATAAAAATAGGAAAAAATTACTTTGGTAGAATTTCCTACAAACATTTTATGATGAAGAGTAGGATATCCATTTTAACAAAAGAAATGAATAAACAAAATTTAGACAGACCTTCCTAGTTCAAACAATGATACCTACTTTTATTCCCTGTGTATAGAAATCACATTTTTAAAAACAATGGAGTTAAAACCAAAAAGAGCATGATTTTCCTATGGCAGTAGCCTGAAGCGTGTAACCACCAAAATAACCTAACATTTCCTCATGTTAGGGATGCAGAGAGAGACAGTAGCTATGAATTTGGTGAGTTCTGTCTAGTTGTCACTGCAGGGACCATATCTGAATCTTACCGTTTCTGAAAGCATCTTTAAGGAATTCTTCAAGCTGTCTGGCAAATGCTGCCTTGCAGAATTAAGCAGCAGGTCTGCATGGCTTGATATGAGAGGTTGCAGATGATTGATGCTACTAAGAACTTCTTTTGCCTTGGCTGTGTTTTCAGGTGAATAGTAAATACATTGGTACCCAGTACTGCAGAATGAAATAAAGATAATATTTTTTAAAAAACACACACACACACCTGAAAGTCAAAACCTTTTTTCTTTTTAACTTTTAAAGGCCAAGTGGATACTCATCATCAGTATGCGAAGACTCTCAGAATTATGCAATTATTATGGAAAGGTGTTCTAAAGTTGACTACAACACATTTATGGGCACTATTTGGAAATCCAACTGGCTAAAAGCTAGGAAACAGACCTTGCTGGCATAGTAAGAGATGGTAACCTTTTCTTTGATGAACGCTTCAGGCACTGCTGCTGAAACTAATTATTCCCTGAAGCTCTTTGAATGAACCGCTGTACCATAAAAAAAAAACAAAAAGGAGAGAAAGCAGACAGGTTCCCATTCCTACAATTCTAAAGAAAATAAAAGTGTATATAATCTCCAGTGACACACTTGACAATCCATAACGAGCCTAAGTAAAAAAAAAATCTCACTACCTCCCCCCATCTATGCAATTACATTTTTAATATTTTTGATAAGTATCCTAAAGTTAATTATTATTAATCAGCCACAGTATGCTTTTATCCTCATCACTGTTGGGTCTATGAAATGTTGTTATTTTTGCTATCATTGTTGCAGAGTAGCAATAAAAGGACAGGTCTCTGCCTTGACGGGGCTATGAACTAAAATTCAGTACAGGGGATATAATACAAGGAGTGGAAGCAGGAGGAGGAGATGATGGCAGATGTGGGGAATTTTGGAATTTAGGCTTATTTTTGCTAGGAGATGCTAAGGCATGCCACTGGAAAGAGACTAAGAGCAATCAAAAAGATGACATGACTAATCAGGAAGATCACACAGCTAAAATTCAGGCAAATACCTTACTGAGTCTATTACACAAGAGCTACCCCTTACTCTGTCTCAGTTTGCGGGGGAGAAGTAATAGGTTTGATCCAGAAGTGCTGCTCTTCTGCAAACAGAGCTAATTGAAGATGCATAGCTCAAGCACATATCTTGAGACACTGTGTAAGTGGCTTGTATTAGGAGATGCATACAGTGGGGTTTAAGTTCTTATTTCCTCAAGCAATGATATTGTGCTATGCTGGGAAAAGAGCATCCTCTTGCAGAAGAGCATCTCTGGATACAACCCAGTAAGCACCCACTGAGTCCCAAACATCTTGATTAAAGGAGAAATACTTCCATTGGTCACTTTGTGCACCAAGTTATTCAGAACAAAATAGTTTTGCACTGCCCATCACTTGCTAAATGGCACAGCACTGGAATGTCACGTTTATGGGAAAACAAGGAAGAAATATGGGAAGAAGCATGGTATTAAATGGTATGTTGAAAAGTGAGAAGAAAAAGGTTTGTACTGAACTACAAGCCACAAAAAGCCCAGTTTCCAGTTTTAATTTTGCACCTAAAATAACAACCAGTTTAAGGAGAGGAAAACTCGCCTTGTGATCTTCAGGATTAGGTCTGGCCAATAACTTTTTTAAACAATAAAACAGCAAATTATGTCCGTTTCTTGTAAGCCATTATTTATTAAATTATACTTTCATGACCCTGAGGTTTGAAAAACTGTGTTCATCACTCAGGCACCCTGAGTCTGGCACTCCAGGAAGTCACATGGGTCACTTGCCTCTAAATCTGAACCTGGCAATAATAGTAACAGGAAAGGACTGGTAGCAATTTTTCTTCATTAATCACATAGATGTTTCCAGATGGGTAAATCCGTGGAGCTATAATTGCTTACGCCATACATTAATAAGATTGCCACCAGTGATTACCAGAAGTGCTGGTCCTTGCAAATTTGTTTGTGACTGAACTTAACCGTCAGGGGTCCTTTACCTTTATGTGTGCTATTGTATCAGGTGGTAACTCTCAATTATGTGTGTAGTGGAATTTCCCCAGCACCTCAGATGTTAACACCCCCCCATTCACAACCCTAGCTGCAACTATTGCTAATCACTACTGCACTGCATATCCAAGTACAAAATGTTGTCTAACTTTGATGAAAAGTTGTTGCTTCTAGAAGATCTCAGTTAAGAATTCATATTTTCCAAGCCACCATAGCAGAGCGAGTACACCCTGATACACCCCACACCAGCACAATTTCTTGCACTGGTTTGATGGCACATGTTTCGGAGTCCTACAGCCCACAGATTGACACAGCAGGCAATCAGATAAAGTCTTCAGAATATTAACAGAGACTTTTAGAGAGATGTTAATTTGTTACCATATGCCAAACTAGGGTTTACCAAAACCATGCAAATTTGCTGGCTTCTGGATAGGAGCTCACACCTGATGCTTTGCTCCTCCCCGGTCATTTTAATTTACTGTGGGGCAGCAGCGAAGCCAAGGTTTAGCTTAGCTTAGCATATCATCTAAACCAGGGCTCTTGGTTTAGCTTCCTCCAGACGAACCATCAACTGTAACTGAGACCAAACCTTAGCTTTGGATTGTATTTAAGGAGGAGAGCATTAAACCATGATTCTAGGTTCAGGCAAAATGCTAAGCCAAACCTTACCTTAACTGCCATGCCATGCTGAAGTAAAAGGACTGAGAAAGAGCAAAGCAGCTGTGATCTTTCCCTGGGAGTCAGTACATTTGCCCTAAGCCTTGTTTTGGCTTAGTGTCACATGTGAATGTGGTCACTGTTGTGATTTTTTAATAGAAGAAAACAACCATCTCTGTATATTCTCTCTGCACCACTCTCTCTCACACACACTGATGTAGGACTTGTGAAATCATTGTAAAAGTCATTTCTGTTATCACCCTTAGATAGAGACAATGTCAAAGCTAATGTTCTTAAACAACAGCACTGAATAAATGTATAATGAGGCTTTGAGTAAAACTAATAGATAAAGCTTTCACTTAAATGGGTTCCAACATGATAGTTGAATGTACTGTAGTTACAAATGAGAAAAAAATGTACACGACAGCAGGAAAATGATGCCATAGTTCCTGAATAAAATCTTACTTATATTGTTTAAAATTTGTCCGTCCCCCCCTATATATTCACAGAGTCTATAATTATGCTTTTAAAGTAGGCTACCCCTTTCGCTTTTGGATTGTTAACATATGAGTACTGCCATTATTCCGATGTAAGCATATTATTTCAAATAATCATATTGCTTGTTACTAGATTACTTTTAATTTAATGCTGGGTTGTAAGTTAGTGCTACATTATAACACTCAAAGCACAGAGCTGCATAACTTGTAACAGAATCTGAATAAGTGCTATGGTGTTACTGAGTAACCTTCCCCTAACAAATTTTCTAAATATATTAAGAACCGAAGGAAGTTAAACGCCTGGTGTTTAATGATAACATACTATAATTCCATTCCTGCTGTTATGTGAGTAATTCTTGCAAATGATTTAAAATTGTTACCATCTGGAATTGCGGTAAAGTGTCTTACAATAATTATTGGTGCTACGCAATTCAGGAAATTAAATAAGCTTTGTACAGAAAAGATCATCCCTTGTAGAATATGAAGGCATATACCTCACATGTTGTATTATGTATTAACCCTCTCCTTGACTACTCCCCCCCCAACCTTGTGCACCATTGCAAACCCTGTGACCGACATTCAGGAGCATGGTTTAGCAGTCATCAAGATAAGGCTGGCAAAGCAATAAAGTGATAATGGCCAGCTCAGCAAACTCCTGCCAGGGTTGCAAAGAATAGGACCTTCTACTGTATGTGTCAGTCAGGTTTCTCACATGAAAAATCCCAAGCGATTTCTCAGCTGGCATATGGCCAAACAGGGGAGTGGAATGCAAATATTTAGGTTGCTAGGAAGTTATGATGTTGGGGTGGGATGGGGGAAGAGACACAACAAGAAGCAAGCCAGCTGGTGGCAGATTAAGTCCACTAACAGCAGGGTGGGATCTAAGCAGCTACCTGAGTCGCTTGGGAAGTTCACAACCATTCTGGCCATTTGGAGTTGATACATAAGAGAGCACTATTAAAAATTGTATTGAACATCTGCAGTGTAAGGAAGTTTTATTAGTGGCTTTCACAGCAACATACAAATCGAGCCACAATTGGGCATGAAGAAGTAGAGAGCTTTGAAAGAACTATCATTTTAAAACCGATGCAAAGTGTGACAGGACTGTGTGTTGAGCGACATGGTCATAATAACCTAAAGTAACCAAAGATTTCACAGAGGTATTCTGAAAGAGCAGGGGGTGGGGAGATATCAGCAGCGATAGAAGGTCAACCATGAACAGGCTGCAGTCATCAAGGAAGGAGATGACTAGAATACGGACATCAATTTTAGCAGCTAATGCAGATTGTGTGCGGGGGGGGGGGGAAGTAACCTTGTAGATGTTTAAAAGAAAGGACAGAATTTAGTCACCTCCTTGACATGTAAAGAGGAGAATACAGATGAAAGTCCTAAATGACCATGGCCTAAATGGTTGCATTTGTCACAGACAGATGAAAATATAGTGCTCCTGACATTAATGTAGAGAGGTGGTTTAGGGGTTATGAATTAATTTTCAGCTTCTCTGTTAATGTTTTCCATTTCTGCTAACAGTGTTTTCAAACTCCCTGCTCAAAACTGTTATAAAGGAAGGAAGCTATATCATATCTATCGAGAAATTTTAAGCAGCAACTTACATTAAAATTAGGGTTGACAAGCATTTGAAGAATTTTAAGTTAGTTATCTGCCCTTTAGCTACCTAACTGATTAAACTGAAATAAATGTGTATTGCAACTACTGGTGACTTTTGAGATACTGGAGGAAGGGTGCAAAAACATTAAAAGAAAAAAACACCAACACTTATAGGCCCAGTTCAAACGCCATTCCTGGTTAGCTGTTAAACCATTGTACAGACATCCAGGAATGACTGTTAGGCTCCCTCCCCTGCCCTCACATCCTGGTTTCCCTAGAATTGTAGCCTTAGGCAAAATGGTAGGGCAACAACATGTATTTTAATACATGTGTGTTCACCCCCCCCCACAGGTGAAGGAGGTCTGTTTTTGAGATGAGAAAAGTGTGCATGGATGAGGGAATCAACACACACCCTTACCTTGCTGCATTTTGTAGCTTTAAGAAACTTTTACCCTGCCTGGCTCACATGTAATATTAGAACAACTGCTCGGTTGTATTTTGTCCCAATTTTTTTTTTAATGGAATGACATCTGGGAAGATAAAAAGAATACTTTTTCTTGCAAGTTCTGAAACTCACAATATCAATTAAATGGGCTTTCTAACCAGTGCTATTAAATTAAACAGGAATTAAATTAGGGCAAGCATATAAAGCTGAAAATATTGTTAATAGGATGAAAGCAATTTTAATAGCATCTTAATATTCAAACTGGAAATTAAAAAGATTAATAATAAACATTTTTTAAAAGAACATTTGCTACGACCTAGGTGTCCAAGAGGGTTGACAGTCCTTCCAAGATTATCTGAGAAGAGAATCGCTTCCACTCTTTCTTTTTAGTATTTCACTTCAATTAGCATACAGAGAACAGCTGCTGGCTTTTAATCTATTCACATTATATTCTGTCTGACATCTCAAGGTGTTATTTCTTTCTGCAATCCAGGCCTCAGAGAGGTAAACCAAAACATTTAAATTGTAAAAGTTGGATCGGGAAAATGCTATGTGGCCTCAAACCGTCTTGGGGCTGCTAAATAAACATGTCCATGCAAAAATAAAGTTGTCATTGCCATGGAGAAATAATTTTCCTTATTTAGAATGAAATAGGTCTTTGAAGCTTGGTTCCATATTTCAGACATAACATTAGTGCATCCACAAATCTGGCTATTTTAGGACTGTTTTGTTTTTAAGAACACGAGAAGAGCCCTGCTAAGTCCAGCCTTCTAATCCCACATTGGCCAACCAGATACCAATGAGAAGCTAACAAGCAGGACATGAGCACAATAGCGCTCTTCCCAATTGTGTTCCCTAGTAACTGGCATTCAGAGATATACTGCCTTCAACACCAGAATTAAAACATAGCTTTCAGGACTAGCAGCCATTAATAGCCTTAAGTGGCCAACATTAGCCTCTTTAAAAGCACCTGACAAGAAGAAAGTAATGTAGAATTGAAAAGTAAAATTAGAAGTCAGGACATTGTTTTTCTCCCATCATTTCACCAAAGGGAAAGGATCAAAAGGATAAGAAGGCAAAGCTGTAGAGACAGGTGATGGTATCTTCCATTAAGCAAATCGAAGAGACTGCAAGCTTTAAAACTTCATGGTTTGCTTAAATAAATTCTAATGCCTCCATAGGCCATCACCAGAAACTGGTCTGAGAAATCTTTTGCATTGTTCTACATTACATGTTCTACATACAAATATGCTATTTGACAATTTACCACCTCCACCACCCCCTCAAGATTAAGTTTGAAAACAAATAATTTCAATGTTATCAGCAACCATTTGTTACAATATAATCATCAATTCACTGTTAGAATCTATATTTAGAAAACAATTTATATTCAGGTACTGCAATGGCGACCTGAAGTATTATCAGTGGTACTTCACTGATATTTAGGACACATGACTGAGCATAACAAGTGTTATTTAGCTAGCTACAGAAGCCAATTGCAGTTGCTATAACAATTGTAATAGCCGTTAGGAAACAGCAGCTAATTAAACCGATGATGTGCTACCATGAACAAAGATTCTCTTGAAGACTGCAGTCTGGAATTAATGGCACACCTTTATTGATTTCTATCAGTTTTGTTTGTTCATTTTAATTAGAATTTTCTGTTCCCAACTAGTCCTAAAGCAGTTATTATATGAATAACCACAATTGTCAACATGACAGCAAAAGTTGGTACTCTGAAATAAAATCTTTTAAAATTTCACCCAGACCATGAAAGTATCACCCAGGCTAGCCCAACATTGTGTCCTCCAGCTATTTTGGACTACAGCTCCTGTTAGCAAACATAGCCAGTGGTCAGGATTGATGGCAGTTGTTGGAGAGCACCTAGCTGGCTATTTCTGTCCTAGGTGAACTCCCATTTGAACATAATTGCTATGATCAAAAGCTAAGCACACAAAGTATTACAATGGCAAAAGTTAGAGCTAGCCCAATAGATTTTGTTGCCTGAGGCAAAACAAAAATAAAGATGGCATCCTCCTATTCCCTTTACCAAAGATGACCAGAATATGCAACATATGCAATAAGACCACATCTGAGGGCAGCTTCCAGGCACACACAGCTTTGTTCTTCAACACTTAACCACTGCTGACTACTCCTAAGGAGGCTGGCTCACTCTGCCTAATGGTAAAGCCAGCCCTAGCAGAGAGTGCCCTATGTACTACACAGCTGCAAGGTTTTGAAAGCAATATACCTAGTTAAATCTTTTTCTTTTTAAAAAAAGATTAAATATGTTGGAGAGGCACATGTAACTCTGTAACCTCACTATCTAGTCTATCAATAGAAAATTGCATTTTGGTACTGTGGCTAAGATGCTGGAACTAGATGTCGCTGAGTAACTTGCTCTCTCTCATCTCCATTCAGTTACCCATCTGTAAAATGAGAATAATGGAGGTCTAATTTTGTAAGCACACATATGGCTATGTGCTCACTTTGTGCATTACTCGTAGTACTGCAAATCTAAGCCTGAGAATTACTACTGTCATTAATGTGATGCAAAAGCATTTAAGCAGCAAGGTTGTTAAATAGGAAGGAACATATAATGTATAAAGTTACGGTCAATATACTTACTTTCGCCTTTCTGCCTCAAATTTATTTAGTAGTTTCTGAAGACCACCATTTTTAAATCCCTGAAAATGTGCCGCAGGGGCTCCTACTGTGATGACATCATAGAGAGCATCTGCAACAGGAACAGATAAATATTGAGATTTGCATACAAATATATGTGATTGTGCAAGAGCCTCTGCTTATGATAGTAAGGTCCTGTATTCTGAAGCACTGTTCCGAGATGGCCTGTCCCATTTTGACACCTGCTCCCACCCTGTCCCCTGCTGAAGCCTCGTTGACCAGCTATGGCAACGACTTCTGGTGAGATCTCACAGAATTCTCACAAGATCTTGCCAGAAGCTGCCACTCCCACAGGACCCCAGCTATGGCACCACCAGGATTCCATCACTCAAGGCAACTGCTTCAGTCCGCCTCAAAGACGGGCCAATCCTGCCTCTTCCAGAACATTAATGTAAGGTTACAAGATGTGCCTTGAATATATCTTGTCATTGTATTTCTGGATATGCTCTCCAAACTATATAAAACTGATCTCACCACTGATCAACTAACTGATTTGGAAGGTATTAACTTCTTCTTTTTAAAATTTATTTTTATTAAAGATTTTATTGTTTTACAAAAGTACACGTCTCTTTTTTCAGGTTGTACAGCCTTTCTTACAAATCAGTTACATTTGTTGTGAGAAATTAGTGTTGAGTACAGTATAAAGTTGGGGAAGAAGAGAGGGAAGAGGTGGGGTGGGGTGGTGAGGCTTATATTCTTTTGTATAGTGTATGTGTGGGGCTTTGTGTCAGCGTCAGCTGGGTAGATTTTCTTTCTATTTGTTTATCACATTTCCTTGGTAGTGAGAGGTATTAGGGGATCAGGATATGGTTGGTTGTCTGTGGTTGTCTGCAGTGAGATTTGTTTGCAGTTTGGGGGGGGGGCTTGTTGGATCAGGTAAGCCAGAGTGATTCATATGCTGTTGGTGTGTTCTTGCTGTTGTCTTCTTGGGCTGTATATGTGATAAAGAAGAGTCATAAAGGTGGGGCCTGAATCAAGAGAAAATAATAAAAGTTCTTATTTTTTCTCTACAAAGCCTTGTTTCCATGAGGTGGTAGTAAACAAGCATGCATGTTCCCTGTAATCCCACACAGCTCATGAGGACTGAGCTGCTATAGGTCTCCTCAAAAGCTTTTGGGAGGGGGCTGGGCATCACAAATATTGTGGGGGTAGAGGAGGCTGAGTGTGGAGCTGAGCGTGGCATGGCTTCAGTGGCTGGCCGTGGAAGCAGGCTGAGCATGAGAGAGGAGGGGCCACCAGCCCTTGAAGGAGGGATGTTTCCAAAAGCAAAGCAACACAATATCTCCTATCAATTTCAGAAATCCCTCCGGTGAGAAACACATGGAAGAAACGAAAGGTTTTTCATGTTTACCCTACATTTTCATTTGTTCCTCATAAAAACAAATTAAGAAACAAATGGAGTTGCATTTGTTTTGTTTTTCATTCGTTTCATTTATGTGTACAAAGAAACACTCTCCCATTCTATGCAACTGTTTTAATATAATAAGCACAGTGGGCGATAGCAATGCTTCAACAGCAACAACATATGCTCCTAGACGTTAGAAAAAAGGTTTAACTGTTTTAGGATATAATTCAAGTTTTACAACAGCGATGCCCAGAAGAACTCATTTTTTAGAAATAGGGTCTGAATGTTTGTATCAGAATTGTTTTGAAATGTGAGAAAGAGTACCAGGCTGAAGGGTGACAGCCTGATGAAATGGCTAGTAATTCTACCCTGGCATGTTACAGCTGTAATAGGAATAATAATAGGTCTGGTTACTGTTTGGGTCCCAAATGAGTCTCAGTCCTAGTTGGAGCACTCATGGAGGGACGTGCAGGGGATAAAGGCCTGACTACAGACCTAAAGTCAGCCCAGTGAATTATGCACAATCTTTTGGCTCAAAAGAATAAAGCACTGAACTACAACCTCCCCCAACTATTATCTGCAAATGGCATTGCTTTATATATTTGTCCCACAAACCTGCAACTATGATTGACTTGAAGGCAGATCTGATTAAACACTGACCTTTTTTTCATCAAGGAGCAATGTTTAAAATGCTCTGAGCATTTCAAAGGAAGAACTGCTGAAATTTAAAAGTCTGCAGCTAATAGGAGTCTGGAAGAAAAACAGTTTCCAGGACAAAACCTGCACCAAATTACTAAGCAGAAAACTGTGCACAGAATATAGCTTACCTTTTAACCGAGGACTGTGCACATACATTCTCTGCAGATGTAGATTGATTGGAACAAATTCTAGTGTCTTTTCTCCTTTACTGCAGCTTGATTTGAAAGAAGAGCCTGGGAAGAAAAAGCGAAAAGAATCATTATTTGAGGTACCCATGTGATGCTCTGTCTTTCTAAAAATGCCAGAAAAATACTTCCACATCGACAGCATTTTAAAATTGCTTTTAATGTGTTGTTGTGCATGAAGGAAATATCGGCTTGCTAACTGTCTCTCTCAGCATGCACCTCAAAAGCAGTTGACAAAATAGCTTTTAATTCACAGAACGAACTAATGTTTGTGTCTCACCCACCCCCTGTGTTTAGTGATGGATGTTCTTAATGGCTAAAAATCAGTACACAGCATGTTTGACGCCACATTTGAACTATATTGTGTTTATAGGTTTACAAAAAGAGAAATGTTGCAGTGAGGAATGCTTGTGTTCAGGCAGGGGCAAAGGAAGGCTCTCTGGCACCCGGGCCAGGGTGTCAAGGGGCGGGGCAAACCACCCATAGGGGTGGGGCAAACTGTCCAGCAGTGCATGAGCGACCCCACTATGTGCGGTGCACGCATGGAGCAGCACTGTATGGACGGCAGCGGGATCCTCTGCTCGCAGCTGCAGTGGCGCGATGGTGGCTGTTCGCATTGCCATGCCCGGGGGTGGTGGGGTGAGCCACCCACGGTGTGCCTTCTTGTCACCCCCCTCAGAGATGGCACCTGGGGAGGGCACCCCCTCCTCTGCCACTGTGTTCAGGGTTCCATTCCAGCCCCAGCCCCAAGTTTTTGTCCCTCACCCCACCAACAAACACCTTATTCATCTGTCCTTGTGCTGCTGTTTTGGCTGCATAAGACCAGGCAATTTCCACATAAGTTCAGACCCCTAGGAGCAGTCAATCACCCTACCCGAGAATGGTTAACTGAAGTCTTATGCAGTTAGTTACACCACTCCAGAAAGAGAGACCAGAGGATGTGGACAAAACAGGCATAGTGATCGTTCACATATTTTTAACTCAAGATATGTATTTCCAAGCAGGACCTATGTATCACACTACCACAGGCATTCACATATTCCCTTACTACTAAGGGGCGCCTTGTACGCCTCCTTCCAGAGACTCTGGCAGCGAAGCTGGTGCTAAACGTACTGCTCTGTTTTCCTTTGGACAACATCAACAAGACTGAGAGGGGGAGTACTGTCATCTGGGCAGTTCAGGACCTCCAAACACATTGGCCACATGTGCACCCCGGGAGGTCACTTCGGTGCTGCAAACACAGCGGTTTGACTTCACCATGGGAGATGCACTCCATGGTCTCTTGAGACAGACAGATGCCAACAACAAGGAGTGGTTGATTTGAGTCTGGCTTGGAATCCCCAGACCAGAAACCACCTGAGAACTCAAAAGATGCAGCTCTGACTGCCTTTAAGGAGGGATGGATACAAAGTAGTGTGCGTACCTGTGTATGTGCATGCACACACATGATTAAATTATCTAGTTATATGTTTGGTGATATAGGATATTTCTTCCAAGGATTCTTCAGGGAAAGTCATGTGTTTAAATGTATGGTGTGCGCACAGCCTGAGACTGTGGGGTTTTTTGAACTTTATTTTCAAGGCTCCAGAAGGTCCTGCATTCAAATAATTAAGGACTCTCCAGTTCACTCATTCAGATCTCCTCATTGTGAGGGCAAGTGAAAGCAGCATGAGGAGGGGAGCAGCATTCCTGAACTCTTCAGGAGTTGGGTGGCAAGGATATCAGCTGAATGGCGCCCATGCCACATAGCTGTGTAGAAAACACCAGATCATTACTTCAACACTTCAGTGAGAACAGTCTCATACCTGTATACTTCCCAAGTTCTGCAAGCATGTTTTGGTAGAGAGTTAACATTTGATCACAGTGTGAAATAACACTTTTCCGCATATTGTCCCAATGTGGAGCAAGTTCCCCGAGTTCATTAAGGTCCTGATTCCTGGGATGGAAGAAAAAAGAAAGTCACAGCATCAGCCCCATGACACAAAAATATTCAGCTACTACCGAATGGTTCAACAGGCAATTAAATTGTTACAATCTTTATTGGCACATATACACCACCATTCTGTAGTTCAACTGTATAGCGCATGCATCGCATACATAAGAACATAAGAAGAACCTGTTGGATCAGGTCAATGCTCCATTTAGTCCTGTTCTCACAGTGGCCAACCAGATGTCTATGGAAAGCCAGCAAGTAGGACATCAATGCAATAGCAACTTGCCCACCTGTGATTCCCAGCTATTGCTATTCAGAGGTATGCTACCTCTGATAGTGGAGGCTGTCCCTGTCCAGGAACAGTTGTAGCTGGCAAAACAGCCAAAATGCATCTGAGCCATTGGAGCCACCAAAACATCAAGAGGCAATGCTGGATGGACTACTACCAAACTATATGCTCCATGGACAGAGAGTACAACCCTATCCAGAGCAGGATGTACATCTATTTCCCAGACCCAAAAACCACCCACCTACAGTGCCATCACCTTTTCAGAATTCATCTTCATCCAGCCTACTACCAAGTCCAGACACAAACTGTCCAGACAAAAGTCGTTGTTATTGTGATGTCTGATGGCCTTTTATGTGAGATTAAAGTATGGTTAATACGTCTAGAAGAAGAGACCCCATTCCATTGGTCTTAATTTATTATTATTATTACTTAGCCCAGTGGCATGGGACTGCAAATAATCACATTCCACGTGAAAATAACTTCACCTGTACTGTGTGAGGCAGTACAGCTCAACAACTGGCAATATAAACTTGTTGTTTGTTGGAATCCCTTGCCGACAACTGCAGTGCCTGAAGACAGTCAGGTTATGTATCCACAGCCATGGCTGCTGGAAGGAGAAGAAACACCATGGTGCAGCTGCAGCAGCACAGCCTTCATCTCCCCCAGGTGCAACAAAATATATCTCTCCCATACTGGTCTCTACAGCCACATTGGGCACTATAACTCTTCAACAGTTTGACTTCAGCCCCAAAGATGCACTCCTCTGTTGTCTCCTAAGACAGACAGATGCTAACAACTGCGTGAGTAACACTGTTTTATACTAAACAGAAAGGAAAACCTAATTAAAACATTAGCTTAAGCAAAAATCCTATTTTCCTTTTTAAACATATCACACCAGATACATTTCTGACCTCTTTATTCTAAGTGAAAATGTCAGTGTCATGGAAAATCATCCTGTCGCCGATATTACAAAAGGAAATCCTTTAGCAAGTTTCCAGTTTTCCTGTTCAGTCTTCTGGAAGCTGACCTCATCTAGTGCTGCCTGAAAGCATATGACAAAGTTTTGCTGCTAAAGCTGACAATTTGGTTGTGTACTTGCTTGCTACATTGACTACAGAAGTCTGCAGAGTCTTCCCCTGTAACTGGATGAAATTCAGTTGTGGACATCCTATGATGTAGACAAAACAGTTTGAGCCGAATGCCATACAATTAGCCTTTTGCTAATTCAAATACACTTCCAAGGTAAGAAGTGGTCCTGATAGTGAAAAGAAAGCATGTTTGTAAGGTTGCTGTTGTGTGTGTGTGGGGGGGAGAGAATACACTGTGTAGCTGCAAACTAATCTCTAATCAGCCTTTCCTACCAGAGTGGTTAAATGGGCACCACCTTACCAGTTCAAAGCTGAAATGGATTCTCTTGATCTACTTCCATATGGATTTAGTAAAACTGTCATCAATATAGATGAGTAAGTAGATAGTCTTAGTCACCCTTACAGAGGACCTCTATCAGAAGATAAATAGGGATAATGTGACCATGATGATCCTCACATTCAAGAAGGGTCTGAGACTAGTGTTCTGCAGGGGTGTTGTGTGGTATGTTGATATATAGGAGTCATCACTTTGAATTTGGAGGATGAGGAGGACCGATACCTGGATTAGAAGTGGCCATGGTGGTAGCGGTATTTTCTTACGCTATGATGTTTTTATTGCAATCCATTTCAGGGACTCTGCCACCAAAGCAGTATATAAAATCAAGTACAATGGGGCTACTTTGTTGCTATCTTCAAACTTGATGGAGGGTCGGGGGGGGGAATTTGCTTTTTGCTATTATTTACTTCATTTGTAAATACTTCAAATATTACAAAAGCACCATTAGCTTGAGGTGCTCTCTCATCCAAAGGAAACTAAATCCTCTAGCATAGTCCTTGGACTTGACATCACTCAGGGAAATGGGAAACACTTAGCAAAACACTTATTCTCCAGCAACTAGATGCCTCGGGTCTGATATATTTGAAGGAATATCTTCTTCAATAGGTAGGTTAGCATGTCTCCAGAGATCTTTTAAACATTTACTAGAAAAACAAACTTATTTCAGGGAGGCAGCCACTCAGGTATGTGCATCACATCCACACAATTGCAATATTTAGGACATACCTATTAAGGTATTTCTGTTCTCCCAAGCCTGCTGATTTTTCAATATGAAAACTGTCTAGTGCTTAGGTATTGTACTACATATATATTATCTTATTGTTAGCAACAGTTTTGTGGCCTTTTATTATATCTTCCTTCATTTTGCTCTAACAGCAATAGGGCCAGGTTCAGGGTATCTATCTGAAGAACACCCTTCCAAATGGGTCCGCCTACCTACTGAGGTCTTCGGTACAGATATCCTTCTGTATATCCTTAAGTTGGGCCCAACTAGGCCATCTATGTCCCTGCACTAAACCTCTAGAACATCCTCTCAAAAGCAGCTTCTCTTGCCCCATCTTTAATAGCACTCTAGCATGTTGTTAAAACCTTCCTCTTTAGGAAGGCTTTGGTAATTTATTTTAACTTGTTGGAAGCTACTGTAGTGAAACAGCTTATACAGCTGCTGCTTTTATTGTCTTATCCTTTTAGTCTGCTATTAGCGAGCATTGTTGTTTTTTACTGTTATACTTCTTTAACAGTTTTAATTTTATTGTTGTTAGCCACTGTGAGCTCTGCTGAGGAGGATGATGGAAGAGTTGGGATGCAGTGGAGGGAGATGTGTCTGCATGAGAAAGAGTAGACAGACAGAGTAATCTCCAAGTTTCCTAGACTGTCCTTTCTGACCTAAAATATGCTGTCCTTCCCTCAGGTGCTGGACTGATATTCTTAGGGTTGCTGATCACATTTTCTACTTCCATGTTCTTCATCCTCACCTCGGGAGAGGAAGCATCTTGCTGAGAAGCAAGAACAAGCATGGCTCAATGAATCTCCCCCTTATTTATACAGAACTAGGAATCTCTTATTTTTCCTAAACTCAGAATATCTGTGTGATTACGTATATCCAGAGTAAAGTGAGCTCCTTCAAAAGGGATCCAGTATTTAATTCAACTTCTGCTGAGTGCTTGAACTCCAAATGTCAACAGAGAAGAGAAAATGTTTAAAATAAAATAAAATCAAAAGTGCAAAAGTTTCTCTACTCTCTCCTCTCTCTCTCTCTGTGTGTGTGTGTGTATTAAAGCTAAATGGGTCTGCGTTTGAGCTGTGTCAGGATAGGATACTGTTTGGGGATCACATGAATCCTAAATAACAAGTTTTATACAAAGTTTGCCTGCATTTGGAAGTTACATTCTCAGAAGGCCCCCTTCTTAAAGGTTAATCTGAAATCAGGAGCAGGTGGCTAAATGTTGCATAAAACAGTGAAAATCCTTTTTGTATAAGTGCTAAACCCTTCATTCAATGCAGATGCATGCTGTTCTCATTAACTTCTACTGGGAATCATTTGCATATTTTTGAAGGCAGACTATAGCTCTCAATATCTTCTTAAAGCACCCCTTCCATGATCACTTTACTAGATTTAGATCTTTAGCTTTGCATACTGCTTGGTTTGCATATCCCAGTAGGAGTGGCTGAATCTGTATGCTTGCAGGATTTCTTGCCATATTGCGAAATAATGGATTAGGAGAAATAACACATGCAGTGGACTGAGGGTTTCATTGGAAATAAAACTTGGCTATTAAAAATACTTAGAAATTGTATTTTTGATTGAGCTGGTTTTTAGACATAGCAGCATGACAACTTGAAATGTATCTTTACTTTTGTTATTAATTATATGTGGTTATAAACAATACAGTTAGCTTCTATTAGTTGTGTTTCCTTGCAGTGTTAATATAACAATCAGCTAAGGTTAAAGAGAGATATGAAAGGAACATTTCGTACAAAGATTACCATAATAAAGGACAAAAGTGGTAAGGACCTAACAGAAGCAGAAGACATCAAGAAGAGGTGGCAAGAATACACAGAGGAATTATACCAGAAAGATATGGATGGCTCGTACACCCCAGGTAGTGTGGTTGCTGACCTTGAGCCAGACATCCTGGAGAGTGAAGTCAAATGGGCCTTAGAAAGCACTGCAAATAACAAGGCCAGTGGAAGTGATGATATTCCAGCTGAACTATTTAAAATTTTAAAAGATGATGCTGTTAAGGTGCTACACTCAATATGCCAGCAAATTTGGAAAACTCAGCAGTGGCCAGAGGACTGGAGAAGATCAGTCTACATCCCAATCCCAAAGAAGGGCAGTGCCAAAGAATGCTCCAACTACCGCACAATTGCACTCATTTCACACGCTAGCAAGGTTATGCTTAAAATTCTACAAGGCAGGCTTAAGCAGTATGTGGACCGAGAACTCCCAGAAGTGCAAGCTGGATTTCGAAGGGGCAGAGGAACCAGAGACCAAATTGCAAACATGCGCTGGATTATGGAGAAAGCTAGAGAGTTCCAGAAACACATCTACTTCTGCTTCATTGACTATGCAAAAGCCTTTGACTGTGTCGACCACAGCAAACTATGGCAAGTTCTTAAAGAAATGGGAGTGCCTGATCACCTCATCTGTCTCCTGAGAAATCTCTATGTGGGACAAGAAGCTACAGTTAGAACTGGATATGGAACAACTGATTGGTTCAAAATTGGGAAAGGAGTACGGCAAGGCTGCATATTGTCTCCCTGCTTATTTAACTTATATGCAGAATTCATCATGCGAAAGGCAGGGCTGGATGAATCCCAAGCCAGAATTAAGATTGCCGGAAGAAATATCAACAACCTCAGATATGCAGATGACACAACCTTGATGGCAGAAAGTGAGGAGGAATTAAAGAACCTTTTAATGAGGGTGAAAGAGGAGAGCGCAAAATATGGTCTGAAGCTCAACATCAAAAAAACGAAGATCATGGCCACTGGTCCCATCACCTCCTGGCAAATAGAAGGGGAAGAAATGGAGGCAGTGAGAGATTTTACTTTCTTGGGCTCCATGATCACTGCAGATGGTGACAGCAGTCACGAAATTAAAAGATGCCTGCTCCTTGGGAGAAAGGCGATGGCAAACCTAGACAGCGTCTTAAAAAGCAGAGACATCACCTTGCCAACAAAGGTCCGTATAGTTAAAGCCATGGTTTTCCCAGTAGTGATGTATGGAAGTGAGAGCTGGACCATCAAGAAGGCTGATCGCCGAAGAATTGATGCTTTTGAATTATGGTGCTGGAGGAGACTCTTGAGAGTCCCATGGACCGCAAGAAGATCAAACGTATCCATTCTTAAGGAAATCAGCCCTGAGTGCTCACTGGAAGGACAGATCGTGAAGCTGAGGCTCCAATACTTTGGCCACCTCATGAGAAGAGAAGACTCCCTGGAAAAGACCCTGATGTTGGGAAAGATGGAGGGCACAAGGAGAAGGGGACGACAGAGGACAAGATGGTTGGACGGTGTTCTCGAAGCTACAAACATGAGTTTGACCAAACTGCGGGAGGCAGTGGAAGAGAGGAGTGCCTGGCGTGCTCTGGTCCATGGGGTCACGAAGAGTCGGACACGACTAAACAACTAAACAACAACAACAAGGTTATAGAAAAGCACAGTTAAACCTATGATGTTACTCTCTTAATGACTTAATTAATTTCATTATGTTTAAGCATATGCCTGTGGCAAGATTAATGGATTGATGACTATCAGAAAGCTCTATTTACAATCAATAACTTCCAACATTGAAAATAAGGATTGATGCTCTGGGTCTTTGGAACAATGTAATTAAACTGCCCATAGGCTTTCGTTATGTTAATCTGTTCAACACTGGCTATCTACCACAGAAGTTACAGTCTGAATTTGATGTTTGCATAGGATCACTGATATCAAATGCATTCAGATTAAAATTATGATACTTATGATGAAGAAACATTATTAGTATGAGCTAAGTAAAACTGTAGTTCAGAGCTTCATAACTCATTATAGATAAAGCATAAAAGATAAGGCTGCAATCAAAGTCCATTTTAAGCCTATCTATTTATTTATTTTAAAAATGTACAGCCAGCCCATTTTTACATGTGGCTATTAAGTGTCTTTGTCCATGGAGTTTTCTTGGCAGGGATACTGGAGTGGCTTGCCGGTTCCTCCTCCAGGTGGATCACGTTTGGTCAAAACTCTCCACTATGACCTGTTCATCTTGGGTGCCCTGCTCGACATAGTTCATACCTTCTCTGAGTTCTTCAAGCCCCTTCGCTACGGCAAGGCAGTGATCCATGAAGGGATGGATCACTTCCATCTTGAGATGGCAAGAATAAATGGATGGATCACTTCCATCTTGAGATGGCAAGAATAAATATTGACATCCTGGGCATCAGTGAACTAAAATGGACGGGAATGGGCGAATTCAGTTCGGATGACCATCATATCTACTACTGTGGGCAAGAAACCTGCAAAAGAAATGGAGTGGCCATCATAGTCAACAAAAGAGTGGCAAAAGCTGTACTGGGATGCAATCTCAAAAATGATAGAATGATTTTGATACGAATCCAAGGCAGACCTTTTAACATAACAGTAATCCAAGTTTATGCACCAACTACTGGTGCTGAAGAAACTGAAATTGACCAATTCTATGAAGACTTACAACACCTTATTGAAGTAACACCAAAGAAGGATGTTCTTCTCATTATAGGGGATTGGAATGCTAAAGAAGGGAATCAAGAGATAAAAGGAACAACTGGCAAGTTTGGCCTTGGAGAGCAAAACGAAGCAGGGCAAAGGTTAATAGAGTTCTGTCAAGAGAACAAGCTGGTCATGACAAACACGCTTTTCCAACAACACAAGAGACGACTCGACACGTGGACATCACCAGATGGGCAGCATCGAAATCAGATTGATTATATTCTCTGCAGCCAAAGATGGAGAAGCTCTATACAGTCAGCAAAAACAAGACCTGGAGCTGACTGTGGCTCAGATCATCAGCTTCTTATAGCAAAATTCAAGCTTAAACTGAAGAAAGTAGGAAAAACCACTGGGCCGGTAAGATACAATCTAAATCAAATCCCTTACAAATACACAGTGGAAGTGAGGGACAGGTTTAAGGATTTAGATTTGCTGGACAGAGTGCCTGAAGAACTATGGATGGAGGCTCGCAACATTATACAGGAGGCAGCAATGAAAACCATCCCAATGAAAAGGAAATGCAAGAAACAAAGTGGCTGTCCAATGAGGCCTTGCAAATAGCCGGGGAAAGAAGGCAAGCAAAATGCGAGGGAGATAGAGAAAGATACAGGAAATTGAATGCAGATTTCCAAAAAATAGCAAGGAGAGACAAGAAGGCCTTCTTAAACAAGCAATGCAAAGAAATAGAGGAAAACAACAGAATGGGAAGAACCAGAGATCTGTTCAAGAAAATTGGCGATGTGAAAGGAACATTTCGTTCAAAGATTACCATAATAAAGGACAAAAGTGGTAAGGACCTAACAGAAGCAGAAGACATCAAGAAGAGGTGGCAAGAATACACAGAGGAATTATACCAGAAAGATATGGATGGCTCGTACACCCCAGGTAGTGTGGTTGCTGACCTTGAGCCAGACATCCTGGAGAGTGAAGTCAAATGGGCCTTAGAAAGCACTGCAAATAACAAGGCCAGTGGAAGTGATGGTATTCCGGCTGAACTATTTAAAATTTTAAAAGATGATGCTGTTAAGGTGCTACACTTAATATGCCAGCAAGTTTGGAAAACTCAGCAGTGGCCAGAGGACTGGAGAAGATCAGTCTACATCCCAATCCCAAGGGCAGTGCTAAAGAATGCTCCAACTACCGCACAATTGCACTCATTTCACATGCTAGCAAGGTTATGCTTAAAATTCTACAAGGAAGGCTCAAGCAGTATGGCAAATAGAAGGGGAAGAAATGGAGGCAGTGAGAGATTTTACTTTCTTGGGCTCCATGAACATTGCAGATGGTGACAGCAGCCACGAAATTAAGAGACGCCTGCTTCTTGGGAGGAAAGCAATGACCAACCTAGACAGCATCTTAAAAAGTAGAGACATCACCTTGCCAACAAAGGTCCGTATAGTAAAAGCTATGGTTTTCCCAGTAGTGATGTATGGAAGTGAGAGCTGGACCATAAAGAAGGCTGATCGCCGAAGAATTGATGCTTTTGAATTATGGTGCTGGAGGAGACTCTTGAGAGTCCCATGGACTGCAAGAAGAACAAACCTATCCATTCTTAAGGAAATCAGCCCTGAGTGCTCACTGGAAGGACAGATCGTGAAGCTGAGGCTCCAATACTTTGGCCACCTCATGAGAAGAGAAGACTCCATGGAAAAGACCCTGATGTTGGGAAAGATGGAGGGCACAAGGAGAAGGGGACAACAGAGGACGAGATGGTTGGACAGTGTTCTCGAAGCTACAAACATGAGTCTGACCAAACTGCGGGAGGCAGTGGAAGACAGAAGTGCCTGGCGTGCTCTGGTCCATGGGGTCACGAAGAGTCGGACACGACTAAACGACTAAACAACAACAAATTAAGTGTCTTACAATGAAAAAAATAAAACATAAACACCAGAAAAATTCATGTTGCAAAGATCTCCTCGAATAGAATTGTTTTGACCTGACGTCTGAAACTCTGTAGAGAGAATTCCTGCCTGGTTTCTATTGGGAGTGGGTTCTATAAGGTTAGGCCCACAATACTGAGAATATAACTCCTTCTTGATATGAGTTCTGTTTCTGGACCACGGAAGAGGGTAACACCACAGAGCCTTTCCCTGTGCGGATTCTAGCTGCCATTATGCCAGAGGGGAGAACTGTGTGGACATTGTCCTGACCTGGGCATTGTCAGTAGCTTTTCTCCTGGATCTGATCTGGGGGCTTCAGGGAAGGGAGGGGCTGCTCTTTATTAGATGCCAACAGCAAGAGCCGCCACTGACATCAGTCGTAACCTTAAGAACCTGTGCTTGAGCTTGCTTTTTTCCCTCTCACACGTGTTATGTCTTTTTAGAAGTGATTTTTGTAAGCTACTCTGAGGCTGCATTCACATGCGAGGCTTATCCTGTTCGTTTTACTGATTATAAGGTTAGCACTTCCATAACGTTCCTTTCCCACTGAAGAACTGATACATCACCATTTCGCTCTTCATTTCACTTACACCAGTAGGTATTGCAGTGTGAAGTGAACATTAGAAAACAGGAGAGAAGCACTACCCTTATAACCATCCCCTCCACTCCACAGTTGTTGAGGGAGAGAGGGCAAACCAGAGGATCATGGGGTGGGAAGGGAGGCAAAGGGTGGCTGGATCAGGTTACTTGTTCATTCTGGGGTGGGCTGCTTTTTCCATGGACATTTCAAGTTTGACAGTAACAGTGAGTTGGAGAGAAAGGTATATAGTATGCCCAAGATTTTCCGAGCTAAGAAAACTGCAAAAAATTATACTGTATCTGGAAGACGGAAATGAGGGACAAACACATGCAATATTCTATTACACCCCATTGGTTTTCCAGAATGGCTTTCACGTCACGTGAAAGGTCAAACATAATGCACAAAGTTAACAGGGAAACGTTTCATCAGGAAATTGAATAAACTGCAGTCTGAATGACACCGGAGAGCTTTTTTGGCTAAAAGGCAGGGCATAAATGTTATAAACAAGCACAGTAATAAATAAGCAGCACAAGGCATTTACAATCTAGCTCAATTAAAATTAAAACACTAACCTTTACAACATTAGATTTGTATTTAGCTTTTTGTTGCCTCACATTTGGCGAACTGTCTCTGTGTATTCTTAGACCTCTTTTATTATACAACTCCTGGCTACAGGCCTCAGCTCCATGCCAATAAACAACAGAAGTCTTAACTTCCCAGTAGCTGTGAGGATCCCCTGAGGCTCAAACTTCCTTTCTCCATGCAGCTGCCCTGCATGATGAGCTATCAGAACCGCAGCTTGGAACATCTTTCTGACAATGAAATATTCTCACACTCTGGACTTCCCTCACTCACCCACTTTGCTGCCCATTGGACCCAAAGGCCTTCTGCTGCAACTGGGGCCTTGCATGAGCAACAGGGTCTTAGTGGCATTTCTGTGCAGTGGATGTCAGTGACCACTGGAACAGGTATGGCAGGAGGCAGGGAGGTCAACAGTAGGTGGAGCTGATGGTGCATTTTAAGCACATGGCTTCCCCCAAAATAATCCTGGGAACTGCAACTTGTTAAGGGTGCTGGGAAACGTAGCTCTGTGGGAGGTAAGCTACAGTTGCGTGGATTGTTTGGGGGAAGTCACAGGTGCTTTAAATGTATGGTGTGAAGGCAATGGATGATGGCTTCTGACTTTGACCAATGGCTCAACTCCTGACTCCCAGCCTCTGGGCTCACCTGTGGCAGCTGCCTGCAGCTCAGCCCCACACTGGCAGACTGAACAGGTTGAAACTGTGTTGATTCCTAGCAGTGAACTCATGGATTTCAGTCAACTTCTATTACCAGTGTTATAAAGACAGTTTTATAGCTTGCTTTTACTTTTTCATGCTGTTTCCCTTACCTTCTCATATCCTCCTTTATGTGCAGGCTGATGAGTTCCTTGGGAATATGAAAAGAAAGAGTGCTCTCAGACATCTGTTCTCGTACACACATCCACTTGTTGTCAGAAGTGGGGAATCTATATAACTTACAGATCGGGTTTTTTAACACTGCAAAAGGAAAAAAATGATGGGGTTGCTTAATCGCAGCTATATTTTTGGTTCAAAAGCTATCACAGTGGTTTATTAGCGAAATAATTTATCTCTTTCTCGCTGTATTTTAAACATTAAACCCCACAAATAAATCTATTCTGCCTTTAATTTATTGTTATTATTTAATTTATTTCAATAAATTAAAGGGAGAATCCCTTAAGTTATGCTACCCAAACAGAAGACAATTAAATTCTACTTAGAACACTAGATGCTGGATTTATTACTTCAGCTGCACTAAGATTAAAAACTCAGGACTACTGGCACAGATTCCTAGGATAAAAGAACTTGGCTGAGAAATAAACAGTGAAATCTCAACGAGCAGCTGATGACATTATGATCATGTGTTATGAATGATAATATTCTCCTGGCTCCACATCCATTGTTGTTTTTCATTTTGCTTTAAATAAAATATACTTCATCTTTTGAAGCACTTTTGTGGTGGCTCAGCTGATTTCTTTTTACTAGCCGTGCAGATTCAAAATGGTCTCATTACATAGAATCTCATTATACTTTCCAAAATTGTTTGATAAAACTTGCTATGCTGTAGATAAACAACAATGGAAATGGTATGTTTCACCCACAGACCCTTGCCAACGGGGCTAATTCATATATTCAAAAGTTGGGAAATTAATTCAAGGCATTAGATTTGGAATCCTTTTTTCCTTTGGCCATGGGCTTGCAAGTGCCATAGCAACTAAGGGAGATAACTTTCCATCCATTAGCAAGCTCTCATTAGCAAGCCTGTTTGGACAACATGGAAAGCCAAACCATGGTCAGATCACTTCCTGGCGCAACTGGACTTCTCTGCGACCCATCCCCTCTGCAGGGAGGTGGGACCAATTCGGATGGTCCGTCCCCGCCACTTAATGGATCCAAATGGTTTCCAGAGAGTGGTAGGGGATGCTTTATCCCATGTTGATGACCTTTCAGCCGATTCCCTGGTGGCCCGCTGGAATGCGGAGTTAACCAGGGCTATTGACTGTTTGGCTCCGAAGTGCCCTCTCCGATTGCATGGAGCCCGGACAGCCCCGTGGTTTTCCACGGATCTGAGGACAATGAAACAATCGTTGAGACGGCTAGAGCGCCGGTGGCGGATAACTCATTCCGAATCTGACCGGACACAGGTTAGAGCTCAACGTTGAGCCTACCAAGTGGCGATAGCGACGGCAAAGAAGAATTTCTTCACCGCCTCTATTGCATCTGCAGAAAACAGCAGCAGGAGACTTTTTCAGGTGGTTCACAATTTAGCGGAACCACCTGCAACATCGGGGCCCAGTACGGGCCACATGTTCTCCTGCAATGATTTTGCAAAGTTTTTTGCAGATAAAATCGCTCAGATTCGGGAAGAAGTAGACTCCACCGTGGGAGCAGGACCGGGGCGGGAGAGTGCTAGAGTTCTGTCTGGTCAAGTTGAATGGGATCAATTCCAATCTGTTACCTCCGAGGATGTGGACAGGCTGCTTGGACGAGTGAAACCAACCACCTGTCTCCTGGATCCTTGCCCATCCTGGCTTATAAAAGCTAGCCGGGAAGGACTGGGTGATGGGCTTCGTGGGGTGGTGAATGCTTCCCTCCGTGAGGGAGCCTTCCCAGACCCGCTGAAAGAGGCGGTTATTAAACCGCTTCTTAAAAAACCATCTTTAGATGCGGCCACGATGGCCAACTATCGTCCAGTCTCAAATCTTCCATTCTTGGGCAAGGTGATTGAGCGAGCGGTTGCCGAACAACTCCAGGCACACCTGGAAGAAGCGGACCATTTGGATCCCTTCCAGTCAGGATTCAGGCCTCATCATGGGACTGAAACTGCCTTGGTCGCACTGGTTGATGATCTCCGGCGGGCTAGTGACAAAGGTGAGAGCTGTTGCCCAGAATTAAGTTTAAGATATTAATTGATGCGAAAGAAAGAGGGGGCTTTGCCCTGCCAGACTTAAGGCTGTACTATGAATCAGCAGCTTTTTGCTGGTTGAAAGATTGGCTGCTTCTCGAAGACACTGATGTACTAGATTTGGAAGGTTTTGACAATGCGTTTGGTTGGCATGCATATTTATGGTATGACAAGGTTAAGATCAATAAGAATTTCAAGAACCATATTGTCAGAAAAGCAGTGTTTAATGTCTGGACAAAATACAAAGACTTATTGGAAAACAAAACTCCAAGGTGGCTTTCACCATTGGAAGCTAAGGCCCGGAAAAGACTCAATATGGAGGCCAAATGGCCGAAGTATTGGGAAATATTAGAAAAAGATGGAGATAATTGGAAATTGCAGAGTCAGGAGAAAATGAAAGACAAAGTGCGAGATTGGTTACATTATGCTCAGATTAAAGAAGTTTTTAAACTTGATAAAAAGTTAGGATTCCAGGTGGAAAAATCGAAGTTAGAAACGGAACTGTTAGAGCCTAAGACTAAGGTACTCTCAAGAATGTATAACTTGCTGTTAAAATGGAACACACAAGATGAAATGGTTAAATCGGCTATGATAAAGTGGGCACAGGACATTGGGTGTAATATTATGTTTGAGGAC